>NC_138769.1:437871420-438471420 GCF_965119305.1 Pelophylax lessonae
TTAACCCCTCCCTCTCCAATAAAATTAACCCCTTCCCTGCCAGTGTCATTATTACAGTAACAGTGCATATATATAGCACTGATTACTGCAGTAATGTCACTGGTAGCCCCAAAAGTGTCAAAAATGTCAGTCAGGGGTCCGATCTGTCCGCTGCAATGTCGCATTCCCGCAAAAAAATCGCAGATTGCCACCATTACTCGTTAAAAAAAAAAACACCAAAAATGACAGAAATCTTTCCCTTAGTTAGTAAACGTAAAAATACGCTTATTGTGATTTTTTTTTACCAAACATAGGTAGCAGAAAACAAATTGGCCAAAAATTTAAAAAAAAATGTATTTTTACATTTTTTTGGGGGGGAATTTCATATAAAAAAATGTTAAAAATATTGTTGTTTTTTCAAAATAAATGCTCTTTTTTTGTTTATAGCGCAAAAAGTAAAAATCGCACAGGTGATCAAATACCACCAAAAGAAAGCACTGTTTGTGGGAAAAAAAGGACATAAATTTAATCTGGGTGCGTCGCACGACCGCGCAATTGTCAGTTAAAGTTGCACAGTGCCGAATCGCAAAAAGTGGCCTGGACGTAAGACAGCAAAATCCTCCGGTGGTAAAGTGGTTAAAGTGTTACTAAACCAAAACAGTAAAATCAGTCTGTATATGCAGGAAAGCATGTTTGTTATACTCACTGTGGAACCTAAGGGGTTAATCCTCTGCGTTGTGAAAAAAAGTCTGTTTGATCCTGTATAACTCCAAAACACACAAAAGACAGAGCCTTTGAAACAAGGCTGCACATGCTCAGTTTGATGTGTATTGCTAGAGAGGTTTTTTTTTTTTTCTTGGGAGAGTGCATGTGATCAGCACAGGGCCAATCAGAAGTGTCGAGACGTGTCCAGACGGAGGGTCTGGAGCCCTGCAGCCTCATATGACCGCTCAGTGCAGTATAAAAACTCCTACAAGCTTTACCAGGAACTGATAGAAATCACAAGGCTGCCATATACTGATGATGAGAAAAGGCATTTAGCAGTTTATATTTACTAAAATAATTGCATTTTCATGTTCTGTGTATTGTGGGAGACCAGATATAGTGAATGCAGTGTTTAGTAACACTTTAAGGACCAACAAAAAGTCTTTAAAGAGACTATAAAAACATATGAGTTCCTGTCTTGTATGCATGTTCTTCTTTTTCACTTTTAGGCCCCATGCACACATGAATTAAAATACAAGCATCCAGGTACATTTGGAACTCATTTCTAAATGCACCAGGAAGAATGTAAATGCTCTGCTATGGATGAATTACACCTTTACACTTAGCATCGTCTTGGTGCATTCAGTGTAGCTGAGTTTACACAAACGAATTAGCTAACATGGCTAAAACAGCTAAACCCAGGAACATATAAATACAGGAAAAAGTAATGTGGAAAGCTAAAAAGTTGTGTGTACTGTGTTTAACGGAGCTGGCCGTGTGCACAGAAATGAAAAAAAAAAAAAAATTGTGTAAATAGGCATAGATAAAAAGATTAAAATGGAACTAAGGCCGCATTTGTATTCACTTTGGATAGAGTAAGGGAGGGTTATAACCCTTGTCAGTTTTTTTCCCACCTGTGTCACATTGGGGGGATTTCCCCTCACTTCCTGTACCATAGCGAAAACAGGAAGTGAGAGGAAATCCCTCCAAAGTAAGGGATTTCTCAGGTGTCTCCAGGTTTACCAGAACTACTATCCCCATTGGATGACTTCTACGCTCTGTTCTTGTGACAACTCAAAATTTGAGATTTTCTTTCATTTTCACTCTCAGTTAGCTCGACTGCGCAAATCGCTGTACCTGTACGACAAACCGCGGGAGCGCTCCTGGGGGCGATTTCCACTGGGCACCAGCGATCGCTCCCAACTGAGAGAGAAGGACGGTCTGCTGTTGTAAACACAGCAGACTGTTGTTCTCTCTGAAAGGATCACAGAGCGCCTGTGATCCTTCTATATAGGATCACATGTCTCTGTGTTCAATTCACAAGTCCCTCCCCATACAGTTAGAAAACACTCCCCTAGATTTACCCCTTTGATCACCCCTGGATTAACCCCTTTCCTGCCAGTGTCATTATTACAGTAACAATGCATATTTTTAGCACTGATTACTGTGGTAATGTCACTGGTCCACCCAAAAGTGTCAGAAATGTCAGTTAGAGGTCCGATCTGTCCGCCGAAATGTCACAGTCCTGCTAAAAATCGCCTAAAAGGATGAAAAAAAAAATGATTTTTAAATTTATTTGGTAACGTTATATAGCAAAAATTTTTAAATATTGTCTTTTTTTCAGAATTGTCGCTCTTTTTTTGTTTATAGCGCAAAAAAAAAAAAAAAAAAATTACACAGGTGATCAAATACCACCAAAAGAAAGCTCCATTTGTGGGAAAAAAAGAACATCAATTTTATTTTAGGTACAGAGTCACACGCCCACACAATTATCCGTTAAAGTAACGCAGTGCCGAATTGCAAAAAATGGCCTGGTCATTAACCTCCCTGGCGGTATGATTATGTCAGGAATTACATACCAAAAGCGGTACAATTCTTTTCATGGAAATTTGGCGTTATGTATTATAGGCCTACAATTCTTAGTAATTACTGACTTAAACCTGACCAAAACAAGACTCTAGTAGACATCCCAGATGTGATAAATTTGAAACACAAACGCGTGAATTATAATCGAATCAATAATATTATTTTATTATTTAATATATAATATATATAATAAAATTATATTATTGATTAGATTATAATTCATGCATTATATATTATATATAGATATATGTGTGTGTGTGTGTATATATATATATATATATATATATATATATACACACACATATATATATATATATATATATATATGCATATATATATATATATGCATATATATATGTGCATATATATATATGCATATATATATATATGCATATATATATATATATATATATATATATATATATATATATATATATATATATATATATATATATATATATATATATGCATATATATATATATATATATATATAATATAAAATGTGTTTTGTGCAACGTTTTTTTTTTTTTTTTTTTTTTAATTTCCCTCCCTAGTTCCGCTCCCATGCAGCATTGCTGCTGCAGGGAACGGAACTAGGAAGTGATCACACCGACGGAGGACGGAGGAGCGGCGGGACTCTCGGCTGGCGATCTCAGCAATGAGAGATCATCGCTGGATCGCCAGGATAAGGTAAGAGAACACCGCTGCGCTCTCTGCAATCCACCCCGAGCGTGACTCGGGGTTACCGCTCCTGCAATGAAAAATCCACCCCGAGTCACACTCGGGATTACCGCCTAGGTGGTTAAGGGGGCAAATCCTTCCGTCCAGAAGTGGTTAAAGAAGCCCATCAGACATGCACACATGTGGAAAACGTCTATTGATTCTTAGAGAAGCTGTTCACCTTTGTGCTGCATAATAAACAGTGGGTTGATTTACTAAATGCAAATAGGCTGATCACATTACAAGGGAATTTTCCCCAGAGCTTACTGAATGGGGTGATTGGGTATTCTTTGGGAAATGAAACTTCACCACATTCACTAAGCTCTGGAGAAAATTCCATTGCAATGTGCATCTTTTCTTGCAAAGTAAACAGTCTATTTGCTTTTAGTAAATTAAATCCAGTCTTCCCAAATAAATAATTGAAGATTTTTCACACATGCTAAAAAAAAACTGCCGCTTAAAAGATTTTACAGGTGGGTGGCAGTTGTGCTGCATTCAGTGGGCTGCACAGCAAACATCTAGCAGTTATGCAGTCAGTGAGTATAAAGATGGCCATACGCTAGTGGAATTTAATTGTAGAATTTTTATTTTAAGAACGCTTGTTCTTAAATTGACATGTGTTTTCAACTGCAAATATGAAAAAACTCTAAGGAGCAGGATGGATACATTTTCTTGAACAAACAGATTTGCAACAGAGAAATTGTTTTTATTTGGGAAAATCCATTCAACCCAAAATCAAATGGTAAAATCAAACTTAAATGTACTTGCCAACCACATTTTTCATGTCATCGAATGTATGGATGAGAAATTTTGTACGAATGTTCAAAAAAAAATTGTTTTATTTACATACACTTTAGAGAAAAACTGAACTAAAATAGACATATATCTGTCATAGCTGAATATTCGGAGTAGTGCCCCTTCCCAGGGCTTGCTAAATTTAGTATGTGGCACGTAGCTGATTGCATCTTCCTGCCACTGGAAGAATATTCCAGAAAGAGTGTGAGAGATGAGAGCAAATACATGGGAGGCTGACTCAGAATGTGTGACTGACAAGAAGATAAATGTTTGGGAGGACCTGATCAGAGCTCTCTTCTCCTGGGGCCTGCTCGCTGGAAGGGAGCATGTGTGTGCTCCAGAGATGCTACAGCTACTAGGACTGAGCAGGTGGTATGGCTGAGGGCCTGAAGGAAGATGGACTTAACCGGTTGCCGACCGCCGCAAATACATATACTGCGGCGGTCAGCCCCGGCCAGGCAAAGTGACGTACCGGTACTTCACTAGCCTGTCACTGGCTTGTGAGCCAATAGCGGGCGAGCGTGCGCCCGCTGAGGCGCGCCCGCCCCAGCTCATTCCCAGACAAGTCAGTGCGTGTGACCGGCGGACCCGATGTCCGCCGGTCACTCGCGGTCGTTCGCCGGGAAGGGAGAAAGGCAGGCGGCTAATGTAAACAAAGCCGCCCGTCATTCTCCCCTGTGTAAAAATGGAGATCAGACGGTTCTACTATGTAGGACCGTTGATCTCTGTTTTTACACTAGTAGCCATGTCCCATCACAGTTAGAAGCACGCCCCTAGGACACACTTAACCTCTCCCTCTCCAATACAGTTAACCCCTTCCCTGCCAGTGTCATTTTTGCAGTAACAGTGCATATGTATAGCACTGATTACTGCAGTAATGTCACTGGTAACCCCAAAAGTGTCAAAAATGTCAGTCAAGGGTCCAATCTGTCTGCCGCAATGTCGCAGTACCGCAAAAAAAATCGCAGATCGCCGCCATTACTCGTTAAAAAGAACCCACCAAAAATGACAAAAATGTTTCCCTTTGTTAGTAAACGCGATAACTTTTGCGCAAACCAATCAAAATACGCTTTTTGCAATTTTTTTTACCAAACATATGTAGCATAAAACAAATTTTTGTTCAAAACAAAATTTTGATTTTTAAATTTTTTTTGGGGAATTTCATATAAAAAAATGTGAAAAATATTGTTATTTTTGCAAAATTTACGCTCTTTTTTTGTTTATAGCGCATGATCAAAAAATCGCACAGGTGATCAAATACCACCAAAAGAAAGCTCTGTTTGTGGGAAAAAAAGGACGTCAAATCTGTTTACGTACAGCGTCGCACGACCGCGCAATTGTCCGTTAAAGTCACGCAGTAAAAAATCGCAAAAAAAACCCTGGTCAGGAAGGGGGTAAAATCTTCCGGGGCTTAAGTGGTTAAGGAAACTTGCTGGATGAAACTTGCATGTGGAAGCTTGGCTGGATCGGTGGGTACATTTCGCCTGAAGCTCCAGGTACAGAATTGCTCACTGAGGAAGAGACAGCAGAGATTGCTGCTTAGTGTCTCAAATATACTGCCTGTCCCCGTTTATTCAGCATTTTTTGATGCTGCCACTGAAGGGCCAAACACTGCTTGAACAGGACTTTTTAGGGAAGCTGTCTTCCAAGATTTTGTGCTCTGAGTATACTGCATCCTCAAGCCTTCCTCTCTGCATTTGTTCAAGATCTGCAATAAGTCATCAAAAAACATCCGTAGACTGGGCCTGAGTTTGTCGGTGTACTTCTGGGACTGGAAATAGGGTAGGTGACTCTGAACAGGTGAGGGGGGCCCTGTATATTTCTAACTACCCCTTTGGGTTGATCGCTATACAGGCAATTTTAAAAAGGCACAAATGTAGACCGAACTGTATTATTTTAACATTCCTTTCTGTGGCTGATTTACTAAAGGAATAAGGGCTGTGTCAATGGGCTTTGGGCTTATGCTGATGGCATCTGTTCGACATCAGCCTGAGACACTTCTGAGATCATTCAGAATTTGTTCACAAATGTAATTGACCTCTTTCTGACTTTTATTTGACCTGCTTCAAGTGGGTTTTGCATTTTCATAAATTTGTATGTAAACCTGTCTGACGTGAACTGAAGCAAGGTCACTTGAATTGAGGTAATTTTTGAATTGAATTGAGGTAATTTTTTAAAATCTGGATAGTGTGGAGATGGATTAGAACCCCTGTTTTTATTGCTGTCTGTGCCCCCGTTAAGGTGATACATCCTCCCTATTTGTCATCATTGATAGTGAAAGTAAAAGAACATCCCAAATTTTGGGTTGTCCCTATAAAAGTAATATTGGAGAAATTTTCCAGTGGGGACACTAGTTCTGATGAGTTGGAGGTCCCCAAGGAATTCCCTTAACCACTTAAGCCCCGGAGGATTTGGCTGCTAAAAGACCAGGGGGTTTTTTGCGATTTTTTAGTGCGTGACTTTAATGGACAATTGCGCGGTCGTGCGACGCTGTACCTAAACAAATTTGACGTCCTTTTTTTCCCACAAACAGAGCTTTCTTTTGGTGGTATTTGATCACCTGTGCAATTTTTTGATCATGCGCTATAAACAAAAAAAGAGCGTAAATTTTGCAAAAATAACAATATTTTTCACATTTTTTTATATGAAATTCCCCCAAAAAAAATGTAAAAATCAAAATTTTTTAACATTTTCGGCCAATTTGTTTTCTGCTACATATGTTTGGTAAAAAAAATCGCAAAAAGCATATTTTGATTGGTTTGCGCAAAAGTTATCTCGTTTACTAACAAAGGGAAAGATTTTTGTCATTTTTGGTGTTTTTTTTTTTAACGCGTAATGGCGGCGATCTGCGATTTTCCTTTCGGTACTGCGACATTGCGGCAGACAGATCGGACCCTTGACTGACATTTTTGACACTTTTGGGGTTACCAGTGACTTTACTGCAGTAATCAGTGCTATACTGTTACTGCAAAAATGACACTGGCAGGGAAGGGGTTAACTGTATTGGAGAGGGAGGGGTTAAGTGTGTCCTAGGGGCGTGATTCTAACTGTATAGGGACATGGCTATTGGTGTAAAAACAAAGATCAACGGTCCTACATAGTAGAACCGTCTGATCTTCATTTTTACACCAGGGAGAATGACGGGCGGCTTGTTTACATAAGCCGCTCCGCCTTTCTCCCTTCACCGGAGCGATCGTAGTGTGACCGGCGGACATCGGGTCCGCCGGTCACACGCACTGACTTGTCAGTGAACGAGCCACGGCGGGCGCTCGCCTCGGCGGGCGCGCGCCCTCCCGCAATTGGCTCTCAAGTCAGTGACAGGCGAGTGACGTACCCATACGTCACTCTGCCTGGCCGGGGCTGACCGCCGCAGTATATAGTCGTGCGGCGGTCGGCAACCGGTTAATTTGCAGGGATTTCCTCTCACTACCTGTTTGGCTATGGGACAGGAAGTGAAGGTAAATCTCTGCAATGGACACAGAGGGTAAAGGAAAATTTGTCAGGGGTTATAACCCTCCCTTACGCCATCCAAAATGAAAATAAAGTTCTACTTTAATGGATTAGGGGAAGCTGTGCTGACTTCTATCATCTAATCATGGACAAGAAAAAATACTGTTGTGTTTATTTGTTGATATATGAATTACAAGCGAAATCACTGCCCTGCCTCTCCACCCCGTCCAATCAGAGAGCACTATGCATTAATTGAGAAAAGGCAAAGGATTCTCTGAATGGTGTACATGCTAAGTGGCTGCCCTCCTATGTTCATAATGCAGCAGGGCAGCTGCTTGGCATGGAATCCAGAAGCAAGTGGAGATCACTGGAGTAGCAGTGTATACTACAGTGATCTCCAGCTTCTAGGGGTACCCCACAGGTATGGTTTATACATACTGTAGTTAAATTAGTCCACATTATGTACAAAATGCTATACTTGGAATTTATCTTTAATACATGCCTTTGTATGCTTCCTGAATGCTCTGAAATTATGAGTCAATATATTAATTGATTAGATGTACAGTACATATCAACAAGAGGTTATGGTTCAAAGCAACTCTGTTTCATCAGAAAGCAACATAGAACTCATTTACAGGGCATTACACTTTGAAAATGAAATTGCAAAAAAAAAATAATTGAAGGAAATCATTGCCGATTAGTACACTCTCCACTCTTGGACCCCCCACTGATCATCAACCAACCACTAGAGAGTAGAACTGAGGTCAGCAGAAGACTTTAAACTGTTTTGCTTTTTTCCCCAGAAAGATACAGCTCTGCTATTGAAAACCCAAGAAAACCAATAAAGCTAATTTAAAGCAAACCAACAGGAAGTCAGAACAAACAGACATTTATCATTTACAGCTATTATTTAAAGTAATCTTAAAGTATAACTAAAGGCAAAACTTCTCATTATGAATAAAGTAAGGGAGGGTTATAACTCCTGTGAGTTGGGTCCCATTGGTGAGATTTCCCTTCACTTCCTATCCCATAGCCAAAAACAGCAACTGAGAAGAAATCTCTCCAAAGTGATGGAATTCCTGGTTGTCACCAGGGTAACAAGAACTAGTGTTCCCATTGGAAAATGAATCTTATATTACTGTTTTGGTGACAACACAAAATTTAGGATCTACTTTTACTTAAATTTTGATCATAACTTTAAACATGACACATTTAGATGGCAAATCTCTCAAATGGGGACACAGATAGCGATAAAAACCTGACAGGTGTACTAATCTAAGAGAAGGGGAACACGGCCAGAGAGCAATAAATGAAGCATGCATGTGCAGTCACCACGTAGGCAGTGGAATTAAGGAACATGTAGTCTTGAGGAGGGGGACTGAGTGTGTGCTTCCCAGAAATTCAAGGAAGCAGTTTAACCTCCTAGGCGGTAATCCCGAGCGTGACTCGGGGTTGATTTTTCATTGCAGGAGCGGTAACCCCGAGTCACGCTCGGGGTGGATTGCAGAGAGCGCAGCGGTGTTCTCTTACCTTCTCCTGGCTATCCAGCGATGATCTCTCATTGCTGAGATCGCCAGCCGAGAGTCCCGCCGCTCCTCCGTCCCTCCGTCGGTCTGATCACTTCCTAGTTCCGTTCCCTGCAGCAGCAATGCTGCATGGGAGCGGAACTAGGGAGGGAAATTAAAAAAAAAAAAAAAAACGTCACACAAAACACATTTTATATTATATATATATATATATATATATGCATATATATATATATATATATATATATATATGCATATATATATATATATATATATATATATATATATATATATATATGCGCATATATATATATATATACCGGTATATATATATATATGCATATATATATGTATATATATATATATATATATATATATACACACACACACATATATATATATAAAATTATATTATTGATTCAATTATAATTAATGCGTTATATATTATATATTAATATATATATATATATATATATATATACACACATATATCTATATATAATATATAATGCATGAATTATAATCTAATCAATAATATAATTTTATTATATATATTATATATTAAATAATAAAATAATATTATTGATTCGATTATAATTCATGCGTTTGTGTTTCAAATTTATCACATCTGGGATGTCTACTAGACTCAGTACATTACAAGTCAGTAATTACTAAGAATTGTAGGCCTATAATACATAACGCCAAATTTCCATGAAAACAATTGTACCGCTTTTGGTATGTAATTCCTGACATAATCATACCGCCAAGGAGGTTAAAGGAATTCTGGGGCCTTGGTGCCGAAACAATATGTAAGAGTTTCTGAACAATTACTAAAGAAAGCCTTTCTTTTTCTATGCTCAGATAGTTTATACAAAGGTGATCGGAGTAAAACATGTGAGCCTTTAGTACTAATTTGATCTGAAAAAATTATGCGCAGGAAACCTGAACATTTTTAAACTGCCCAGACTGGTGTTGTGAAAAAGGTTCCACAGTAGTTGGAAGAATGGCCTTAGTAAACTCTTGTGAAATGTCACATATGAGTGACACTACAATGTCAGCATTGGTATAGAATTGCAAACAGAAGTGTTGATACACAACAACAAAGTTAAGAGGTTTTCCAAAAGGAACAAGCACTTCAGTACAGAAGATCTTCCTTTCATTAGGAATTGTGGGCAGAAACATGAAAACCTTTCCAATAACTTCTATGGTTCTGGATGCATGTTAGTCTGAGTCTGCAGGGTTATAAAGAAATGACTTCCATGGTTCTGGATGCATGGTAGTCTGCAGGTTTATAAAGAAATGACTTCCATGGTTCTGGATGCATGGTAGTCTGCAGGTTTACAAAGAAATGACTTCCATGGTTCTGGATGCATGGTAGTCTGCAGGGTTATAAAGAAATGACTTCCATGGTTCTGGATGCATGGTAGTCTGCCGGTTTATAAAGAAATGACTTCCATGGTTCTGGATGCATGGTAGTCTGCCGGTTTATAAAGAAATGACTTCCATGGTTCTGGATGCATGGTAGTCTGCAGGGTTATAAAGAAATGACTTCCATGCAAGTGAGGCTATGTGAAAGAATTCTGTGAATACAACTGCAGGAACACATTCTTTTTGCATCTGCAGATATATATTTTGAACCTGTAAAAATTACACTCTGAATGTAAATCAATTGTAAAACAAAAAACGAATCATCTGAATTATTACATCAAACTATGTAAACAATTATTGGGGAATAAAGGGTTAGATGTCCAGGGGTAATAATAAACATAGATGACAGTAGGTCAACTTGGATTCTATGGGATGCTGCCGATTTCCTTCAAGCAGCCATTGATTGGGCAGTTTTTCTTATGTACCCTAATTCTATTGTCCATGGAAGATTTAAGCAGAGCTGGCAGCATCTGACAACCCCCTTCACCTCTTCCCCTCTCTACTAACAGTACTCAACAGCAACATTTTGTTGAAATATGCATGTTATACAGTAGGTTTTTTTATTTTCATACAGCACCATTGCATTTGCAATGCATGCCTATAATCCTCTTTAACTTTTACATATATGTATTGTCATTTACTCTAAATAAATGAATAGTAATGCCTCATTCACACATGCATTCTAATTCCCACTGAGTGTAAATCAGACACCAGGTCAGAAAGAGAGTATTTAGATAAATGGCTCACTACAGATATACAGTGCTTTGCGAAAGTATTCGGCCCCCTTGAACTTTGCGACCTTTTGCCACATTTCAGGCTTCAAACATAAAGATATGAAACTGTAATTTCTTGTGAAGAATCAACAACAAGTGGGACACAATCATGAAGTGGAACGAAATTTATTGGATATTTCAAACTTTTTTAACAAATAAAAAACTGAAAAATTGGGCGTGCAAAATTATTCAGCCCCCTTAGGTTAATACTTTGTAGCGCCACCTTTTGCTGCGATTACAGCTGTAAGTCGCTTGGTGTATGTCTCTATCAGTTTTGCACATTGAGAGACTGAAATTTTTGCCCATTCCTCCTTGCAAAACAGCTCGAGCTCAGTGAGGTTGGATGGAGAGCGTTTGTGAACAGCAGTTTTCAGTTCTTTCCACAGATTCTCGATTGGATTCAGCTCTAGACTTTGACTTGGCCATTCTAACACCTGGATATGTTTATTTGCAAACCATTCCATTGTAGATTTTACTTTATGTTTTGGATCATTGTCTTGTTGGAAGACAAATCTCTGTCCCAGTCTCAGGTCTTTTGCAGACTCCATCAAGTTTTCTTCCAGAATGGTCCTGTATTTGGCTCCATCCATCTTCCCATCAATTTTAACCATCTTCCCTGTCCCTGCTGAAGAAAAGCAGGCCCAAACCATGATGCTGCCACCACCATGTTTGACAGTGGGGATGGTGTGTTCAGGGTGATGAGCTGTGTTGCTTTTACGCCAAACATAACGTTTTGTATTGTTGCCAAAAAGTTTGATTTTGGTTTCATCTGACCAGAGCACCTTCTTCCACATGTTTTTTGTGTCTCCCAGGTGGCTTGTGGCAAACTTTAAACAACACTTTTTATGGATATCTTTAAGAAATTACTTTCTTCTTGCCACTCTTCCATAAAGGCCAGATTTGTGCAGTATACGACTGATTGTTGTCCTATGGACAGAGTCTCCCACCTCAGCTGTAGATCTCTGCAGTTCATCCAGAGTGATCATGGGCCTCTTGGCTGCATCTCTGATCAGTCTTCTCCTTGTATGAGCTGAAAGTTTAGAGGAACGGCCAGGTCTTCGTAGATTTGCAGTGGTCTGATACTCCTTCCATTTCAATATTATCACTTGCACAGTGCTCCTTGGGATGTTTAAAGCTTGGGAACTCTTTTTGTATCCAAATCTGGCTTTAAACTTCTCCACAACAGTATCTTGGACCTGCCTGGTGTGTTCCTTGTTCTTCATGATGCTCTCTGCGCTTTAAACGGACCTCTGAGACTATCACAGTGCAGGTGCATTCTTACGGAGACTTGATTACACACAGGTGGATTCTATTTATCATCATTAGTCATTTAGGTCAACATTGGATCATTCAGAGATCCTCACTGAACTTCTGGAGAGAGTTTGCTGCACTGAAAGTAAAGGGGCTGAATAATTTTGCACGCCCAATTTTTCAGTTTTTTATTTGTTAACAAAGTTTGAAATATCCAATAAATTTCGTTCCACTTCATGATTGTGTCCCACTTGTTGTTGATTCTTCACAAAAAATTACAGTTTTATACACAAAGTTCAAGGGGGCCGAATACTTTCACAAGGCACTGTATACAGTAGATATAAACTCATTGACCACTTTATTAGGTACACCTTGTTAGTACTGGGTTGGACACCTTTTTGCCTTTAGAACTGTCTTAATTCTTCATGGCATAAATTTAACAAGGTGTTGGAAACATTCCTCAGAGATTTTGGTCCATATTGACATGATAGCCTTACGCAGTTGCACCAGATCCCAAAGGTGCTCTATTGGATTGTGATCTGGTGACTGTGGAGGAAATTGGAGTATAGTAAACTCCTTGTGATGTTCAATAACCAGTTTGAGATGATTTGAGCTATGTGACATGGTGCATTATCCTGCTGGAAGGAGTCATCAGAAGATGGGTACACTGTAGTCATAAAGGGATGGACATGGTCAGCAACAATACTCAGGTAGGCCGTGGCATTTAAACGATGCTCAGTTGGTACTAAGGGGCCCAAAGTGTGCCAAGAAAGTATACCCCTTACCATTACTCCACCACCTCCAGCCTGAACCATTGATATGAGGCAGGATGGATCCATGCTTTCATGTTGTTTACGGCAAATTCTGACTTTACCATCTGAATGTCGCAGCTGAAATTGAGACTCATCAGAGCAGGCATCATTTTTCCAATCTTCTATTGTCCAAGTTTGGTTTGCCTGTGCGCATTGTAGCCTCAGTTTCCTGTTTCTAGCTAACAGGAGTAGCACCCGGTGTGGCCTTCTGCTGCTGTAGCCCATCTGCTTCAAGGTTTAATGTGTTGTGCATTTAGAGATGGTATTCTGCAAACCTTGGTTGTAAAAAGCTATTATTTGAGTTACTGATGCCTTTCTATCATCTTGAACCAGTCTGCCCATTCTCCTCTGACACCAACAAGGCATTTTTTCGTCCACACAACGCTGGATATTTTTTCTTTTTCTGACCATTTTCTGTAAACCATAGAGATGGTTATGAATGAAAATCCCAGTAGATTAGCAGTTTTTGAAATACTCAAACAAGCCCTCTGGCACCAACAACCATGCCACGTTCACCTAAATCCCCTTTCTTTCCCATTTTGATACTTGGTTTAAACTTCAGCAAATCATATTCACCACGTCTAGATGGCTAAATGCATTGAGTTTCTGCCATATGATTGGCTGATCAGCAATTTGTGTTACTAAGAAATTGAACATGTGTACCAAATAAAGTGGCCCGCGAGTGTATATGTTTTTATATTATCGTACATCATACATTATATGGGGGCTCCTTCTCATTTTGCTTTGTTAGTACAGAGTTACCTTGATGACACCATCCCACAGCATTGGATCGAGTCATGTGGCAGTATTGACTGGCTAATGTCAACTTTCTCGTTGCGCATGTTCCTGAAATTAGCTCAGAAGTAGCGGGTGCTGCAGTGAAAACCAGCTGAAGACTGGAGGCATCACTGGCAACGTACATCTGTGCCAGCACACTACAGATCAACAAGCATAATCCAAAAGTTTTATTGTAGAACAATCACATCACAATGGACATTGCAACATTTCCGAGTCACGCAGGACCCCTATGTCAGGCATGCCACATGTCTGACAAAGGGATTCCACTACTCTGAAATGTTGCACTTTGTCCACTATGATGTGATCATTCTACAATAAAACTTTCGGACGGTGCTTGTAAATCCGTGGTGTGCTACAAAAGATGTACATTATGTAATGACTGGCTGCCACATTCACCCAACCCAACACTTATGAACCTCTTTTATGGGGTATAGACATTGATGCTAATCCGTGTTTGTGTGTTAGGCCTCATGTACACTGGGCGTTTCAAAACCTTTTCTGGATGCTGTAACTTGACAGCTAGTGAACAAACTTAAAAGACGTCTGTTTGACCACTTGGAGGCCTCATCTACACTGCTGCTGTGCTGATAAATAGGCATTTAGGAACAATTAGTCGTTTTTTTCAGCAGCCCCTGACCTCTGCTTTATGTTATCTTATCTGTCCTTGTACACTGAGTTTTTTATAGTCATTTAGAGGCATTATCTTGAAAGCAAAAAAATGCGTTTAAGACAGAAGTTTATAGGCATTTGAAATACCAGAGAGATATCAGTAAGGCCCCATTCACATAGCAGCGACGCTACTTCCCGGGGCAA
The DNA here is from genome assembly GCF_965119305.1 of Pelophylax lessonae. Classification (NCBI taxonomy): domain Eukaryota; kingdom Metazoa; phylum Chordata; class Amphibia; order Anura; family Ranidae; genus Pelophylax; species Pelophylax lessonae. The sequence continues at coordinate 437,886,338 of NC_138769.1, forward strand.
CCTCCGAGGTTGCGGCGCGCTGCTCGCCCCGTGACCTCGGAGCGGCCGGCACGGACTTCATAACATTGAAGTCTATGATGGTCGCTCCGGGTCGCCCCAAAGAAGCTCCGGACCCTTTTTCTAAGTCGGAGCGACTTGTGTCGCTCCTATTAGTACGGGTCCGCAGCTTCCCTATGGAAGGCGACCTGTGAGGCGACCAGGTCGCCTCACAGGTCACCCCAGTGTGAATGGGAACTAAAAACTGTTATCTGCAAAAACGTTTGTAAACGAAAACACTGATGAATGCTGGTAAGACCCCGTTCACACTGGGGCGACTTGTCAGGCGACCTGGTCGCCTGACAAGTCGCAGTGGGTCGCCTGCCATAGATTAGCACAGGACCCGTTCTAATAGGAGCGACACAAGTCACTCCGACTTAGAAAAAGGGTCCTGTACTACTTTGGGGCGACCTGGAGCGACCTGCATTGACTTCAATGATATGAAGTCTGTGCATGTCGCTCCGAGGTCGCAGTGCACGCTGTGCACCGCGACTTCACAGGTCGCCCCGGCAAGTCGGGTCGCCCCTATGTGAACCGGCTCTAAACGTGGCATGTAATTGCTGTATGTCAGTGTTGGGGACAAGCTCTAAGGATGTTGCACTTAACCACTTGCCGACTGCCTAACGCCGATCTACGTCGGCAGTCAGCCCCTCACAGGCAAAGTGACGTAGGGCTACGTCACTAGCTTGTGAGGGTCTAGGGAGCGAGCGCGGGCCCCCGGAGGCGCGCTCCCGCTCCCGTGTGGTCACGGACTCCCCCCGCGCGTGTGACCGGCGGACCCGATGTCCGCCGGTCACTCTGCGATCGGCGGGGGAGAGGGAGAAAGTCAGGCGGCTTGTGTAAACAAGCTGCCTGTCATTCTCCCCTGTGTATGAAGGATGATCATATGGTTCTACTATGTAGAACCATTGATCACTCTTCATACATCTGAAGCCACAGCCAATCACAGTAGAAAGCACGCCCCTAGGGACACACATAGCCCCTCCCTTTCAAAAAAAGTTAACCCCTTCACTGCCAGTGTATTTTTACAGTAACAGTGCATATGTATAGCACTGATTACTGTAGAAATGTCACTGGTAACCCCAAAAGTGTCAAAAATGTCAGTCAAGGGTCCGATCTGTCCGCCGCAATGTCGCAGTACCGCAAAAAAATCGCAGATCGCCGCCATTACGCGTTAAAAAAACAACAAAAATGACAAAAATCTTTCCCTTTGTTAGTAAACGCGATAACTTTTGCGCAAACCAATCAAAATACGCTTTTTGCGATTTTTTTTACCAAACATAGGTAGCATAAAACAAATTGGCCGAAAATGTTAAAAAATTTTGATTTTTACATTTTTTTTGGGGGGGAATTTCATATAAAAAAATGTGAAAAATATTGCTATTTTTGCAAAATTTACGCTCTTTTTTTGTTTATAGCGCGTGATCAAAAAATCGCACAGGTGATCAAATACCACCAAAAGAAAGCTCTGTTTGTGGGAAAAAAGGACACCAAATTCGTTTAGATACAGCGTCGCACGACCGCGCAATTGTCCGTTAAAGTCACGCAGTGCCGAATCGCAAAAAACCCCCTGGTCAGGAAGGGGGTAAAATCTTCCGGGGCTTAAGTGGTTAAGAGAGCAAACGTGACCTGATCTCAACTATATGCCCACTTTTGGCCATATCATTTTCAGTACCTGTAAAGTAAAATAAATATTATAACTGAAAATGATGGATAAATAAATATATGTAGCATCCTCCTAGACAAGTGCTAGGTAAAAGCATCTATTTTACTCCTGCTGCTTATCAGGGGAGCTGATCTGTTAGTTTTGCCTGTGACATGTTTCCAGGTGTGATTCACTGGGTCTGAGGGAGTGTCCCTACTGTATCCAAAGAGGGAGCTTGTTGGACAGTGGAGGAAACCCGGCCAGTGACACATCCTGTTTCATGGCAGTCCCAAGGGGAGGGCATTGCTGCAATGCATCCTGGGATTGCCCATAAATAGGTAGGGAGCATGTGAGAGGGCATCTTTTTGCGGGAGCAAAGTCCCAGGAGGAGGTGGACGGCTGTCTCTCCTCTTGCAGAGTGAGGAAGGTGGTCCAGGCGGTCGGCCTAGGGACCAGAAGCGGAGCTAGGCTGCAGAGGATCCAGTGGGCTGACCAGTGGAGCTGTTGGGCAGAGGAATTTGGGAAAAACAGTATCGTGAGTACCAAGGGATCTGCCTAGGGATCTGCCTAGGAGAGGGGACCACTCCAGAGAAGTCAGGGGATCAAGGAGCCAGCTCACTCAGAGTGTTACAGTAAAGGGGGTGCCGTGTAGTGAACCCAGAAGATTAGGAACAAAGGGGGTGCCAGGAAGGGCCCTAAAGTTGTTCAGCAGTACAGTTCAGATGCTTCAGAGTACAGATTATTTCAGAGTACAGATTATTTCAGAGTACAGATTACCTCAGAGAATTCCTTCAGTTCTATGTCACAGCTAGTGACAGACTGCAAACAGCAGCCTAGCCGTTGACTAGCTCAATTTCAGTGTTACCCAGCGTTACTCAGCGTTGACCAGCATTAACCACCATTTACTCAAGTCGTCCCTGCCTATTGTGTATAGTTTTGTTCAGTTGGAGTATCCCACTCATCCCTTCTCCTATCCAAGTTCCTAATAAAACATAAAAACCAAAGAAACTGGACTGATTCTTGTCTGAGTAAAAAACTGTTGGAAAATGCCAGATTGTTCTACTGTTGCCAATGGTAGCCCAGGGGGACCCGTAACCAGCAGCTCCCTTGGGAGTAGTGCTACATACAAATAAAATAAAATGCCATGATCTGATCAGTAATGTTCTGGGGGTTTAAGTAATTTTATTGCCAAAAATTAGGATTTTTTACATGTACCCAATAAATAAAACAATTGCTCGGGAGTCAAACTGGTTACACTTACTTTAAAATGCTATGATCTGATCAGTAATATTTACTTACTATAAAATGTCATGATCTGATCAGTAATGTATACTTACTATAAAATATCATGATCTGATCAGTAATGTATGCTTACTATAAAATATCCTGATCTGATCAGCAATGTATACTTACTATAAAATGTCCTGATCTGATCAGTAATGTATACTTACTATAAAATATCATGATCTGATCAGTAATGTATGCTTACTATAAAATGTCCTGATCTGATCAGTAATGTATGCTTACTATAAAATGTCCTGATCTGATCAGAAATGTATACTTACTATAAAATATCATGATCTGATCAGTAATGTATACTTACTATAAAATGTCCTGATCTGATCAGTAATGTATACTTACTATAAAATATCATGATCTGATCAGTAATGTATGCTTACTATAAAATGTCCTGATCTGATCAGTAATGTATGCTTACTATAAAATGTCCTGATCTGATCAGAAATGTATACTTACTATAAAATATCATGATCTGATCAGTAATGTATACTTACTATAAAATGTCATGATCTGATCAGTAATGTATACTTACTATAAAATATCCTGATCTGATCAGTAATGTATACTTACTATAAAATATCCTGATCTGATCAGTAATGTATGCTTACTATAAAATGTCCTGATCTGATCAGCAATGTATACTTACTATAAAATATCATAATCTGATCAGCAATGTATACTTACTATAAAATATCATGATCTGATCAGCAATGTATACTTACTATAAAATGTCCTGATCTGATCAGCAATGTATACTTACTATAAAATATCATAATCTGATCAGCAATGTATACTTACTATAAAATATCATGATCTGATCAGCAATGTATACTTACTATAAAATGTCCTGATCTGATCAGTAATGTATACTTACTATAAAATGTCCTGATCTGATCAACAATGTATACTTACTATAAAATATCCTGATCTGATCAGTAATGTATGCTTACTATAAAATGTCCTGATCTTACATAGTTACATAGTTAGTCAGGTTGAAAAAAGACACAAATCCATCTGGCTCAACCAATAAAAAACAAAAGAAAAACAAAAAAACAGTAATGACACCCAAGCATACAATCCCATATACACAATCCTATACCTGCAGTCGATCCAGAGGAAGGTGAAAAACCCCAGCAAAGCATGATGCAATTTGCTGCAGCAGGCTAAAAAAATTCCTTTCTGATCCCCCGAGAGGCAATCTGATATTCCTTGGATCAACTTTACCTATAAATATTAGTACCCCTTTATATTAAGTACACCTAGGAAAGAATCCAGGCCTTTTTAAAAGCAATCTAGTGAGCTAGCCAGAACCACCTCTGGAGGGAGTCTATTCCACATTTTCACAGCTCTTACGGTGATAAAACCTTTCCGTATTTGGAGACAAAATCTGTTTTCCTCTAGACGTAAAGAGTGCCCCCTTGTCCTCTGTGATGACCTAAAAGTGAATACCTCAACAGCAAGTTCACTATATGGACCCCTTATATATTTATACATGTTGATCATATCCCCCCTTTAATCTCCTCTTCTCAAGAGAGAATAAATTCAGTTCCTCTAATCTTTTCTCATAGCTGAGCTCCTCCATGCCTCTTATCAGTTTGGTTGCTCTTCTCTGCACTTTCTCCAGTTACCTGATATCCTTTTTAAGAACTGGTGCCCAAAACTGAACTGCATATTCCAGATGAGGTCTTACTAATGATTTATACAAGGGCAAAATTATATCTCTCTCTCTGGAGTCCATGCCTCTGTTGATCTGATCAGTAATGTATACTTACTATAAAATATCATGATCTGATCAGCAATGTATACTTACTATAAAATGTCCTGATCTGATCAGTAATGTATACTCGCTATAAAATATCCTGATCTGATCAGTAATGTATACTTACTATAAAATATCCTGATCTGATCTGGAATGTGTACTTACTATAAAATGTCCCAATCTTGACCAGAAATGTATACTTTCTATGAAATGTCCTGATCTGACCAGAAATGTATACTTTCTATGAAATGTCCTGATCTGACCAGAAATGTATACTTTCTATGAAATGTCCTGATCTGATCAGAAATGTATACTTACTATAAAATGTCATGATCTGATCTGTAATGTTTACTTACTATAAAATGTTATGATCTGATTAGAAATGCGCACTTACAATAAAATGTCATGATCTGATTAGAAATGTGCACTTACTATAAAAAATGTCCTGATCTGATCAGTATAGGTATCCTACAATAAAATTTCATGACCTGATCTGATCTACTTTTTTGCCCATCCTCTCTCTGTAATCATATATATACAGTATATATATATATATATATATATATATATATATGATTTTACACTTGTCTCCTACTCCCAGATCGAACAGTAAAAGGATCCAGCAGCAGCAGCATCTCTGCAGCATAGAGAGCTCATGTACAGGCGATAAAGGCTAGGGATGGATAGAGGGGGAGGGAGGGTTGGGATGGGTGGTGAGCAGTGTGTTTCTCCTGTCTGCAGCTCAGTGACACAGCCCTATTGGAGCAGCAGCTGGTGCAGCATTGCAAGTGCACACACTGATAAACCAGTATGAAATTCCCTGGCTCGGTGCTGGTGTCAGTCTCCCTGTTTGTGGCAGAGACAGTGACCGCCCTGTACATAAGCAGCACATACAGTTCGGCCGGAGACAAGATCTGGCAGTCCCTGACCCTCCTCTTCTCCCTCCTGCCCTGTGTGCTGGTGCAGATAAGTCTCATCTTCATTCACAGGGACCTGAGCAGGGACAGACCGCTGGTGCTGCTGCTGCATCTACTGCAGCTGGGACCTTTAGTCAGGTGAGGAGGGGACATGACAGGCATCAGGGTGGATCATGGTTTTGGCCTCTACTATAGGACCACATATAAATCACATGACTGATTGATACACACTTTGTTATATCCTATCAGTAATATAAAGTACCACTGACTTGGTTTTCTTACATATGCTTTTATTTATAGCCTTATAGCCTACCCTATTGCAGCTGGTACCGATACACCCATATTAGGCTTGGACTTCGTGGCCATTGATCATAAATACAATACTGCACTAAAATAACCTAACACAATTGGTGACATGATAAAGGCGGGGGTGGGTTGTTTATCTGGGCTACACCGGAAAGAAGCATGTACGGCATAATTTGGTTTGCTTGGGTAATTGGGATAAAGGATGTCAGGCTATGACATGGGATAGGACAGAATTGTATACCTATCTCTTGCTCTCTCTCTCTTTGTCTTCCTCTCTCTTCTATCCTTTGTGATAAACATTAATTGATTCATTATAACTTGTATGAAGTACTGTATATTAATTAAATGAAAACGCGAGACATTTTTGTGAATGCAATTTCTTCTAATCCCAAATGTTATTGCTGTGCTTTATTATAGGGGCTTTATTGTTTTTTTTCATTGCCTCCACTAGAATCCTTGATTTATTTAGACCTGAACTACAGGAAAGAGTGGGGATACAAAAAAACTTTCCAGTGGCACACTTTTCATACATCAGCCCTTTGGGCGCTTTAATAAGTATATAAAAGAATCAAATTCTTCTATTTATTTTCAAATTTTCAGTAGGAATAGCTTTTCTGTCATATATATATATAAAGTAAATACAGTAATGAGAAATACCTGCATGGCAGGTTTATATTAAGGCATACCTTCACTCAGAATTGAAGGTACCGCTTATCCTCCTCCTCCCCCCTGCCCTAACACAATTGAAGTGTTATTTTTTTCGGGGAATGGGGATCTTTTTTTGACAGGTACCCACTCCCACTTTCTTGATTTTCCCCTAGGCAAGCATGACATCTGTTTAGGACAGACACCCTAATTTTTTATTAAGTTACTCTTTAAGAAACATTTCCAGGTAACAAATATAATCATTCCCTGACCTAGCTGTCCTAACCGTCAAACATTGTCACAGTGAGAATTCAGAAGATCCACTTAATTCGCCTTTATTTGAATTTCATACCATTTTTACCGACCTGCAAGACTCTTGCTTGCCTCTTGCTTGTTCTTTTATGCTTTGTAACCTCTCTTCCTTCAAGGTATGTACTTGAGTAAATTAAAAAAAATATTAAAAGGCGTTTTTATGGTTACATTAGTAACAATCTGAATTGCCCTTGAACCTCTTAGTAACACTCAACATCTAGTTTAATGAGAGCTTATTATATGTGCATTTCACTTTCTTTTTAACTTTCCACATTATTTTGCCTTATTCCAAACTTCAATGGGATATTTAGCATTTTCATAGACATTATCATTGTTGCCAGGCAATGAGCACACAGTCTGTCACTTCACTTTCCTTTTTATAGACGTGTGAAAAAAAAAAAATGTAAATATTAAATACAAGTTAAAAAGAGTTTTTCTAAGGTGAGGATTTAAAGCGGACCTCCTCCCTTCTCCTCTTTTGTTAACCACTTCAGCTACGGAAGGTTTATACGGCACTATGTTAGGACATCTTTAAGTAATTTATAATATTCATTGATAAGGCCATCAGGGCCGGGGGATTTGCCCGTGGGCAGTGCGATTATGGCTTTATGTATGTCCGCTGGCGTAAATGGGGCGTTTAACGATTCCAGTTGGTCTGGGGAGAGCGTTGGAAGGCTGATAGAGTTTAAAAATGCGTTAATGAGGTCCTGGGAGGGGGAAGGGACATTGTCAGAGTGGAGGTTATAAAGGGAGTTGTAGTAGCTGCTGTGTACTAATAACACTGACAGGGAAGGGGTTATCATCAGGGGCGATCAAAGGGTTAAAATGTGTCCTTAGGGAGTGCTTTCTAACTGTGTGGGGGGTGCTTGTACCGTGGGCAGAAACACAGGATCTCTGTCTTTCCTTGTTCACAAAGGCAGACTGCCGTTCTGCCTCTGTCAGGAATGATTGGCGGATCCTGGTGGACATCGGGTCCCGGACCCACTAATTGGCTCCCACTGTGTCCTATCACAGAGGGAGCCGGTCGCCGGCGGCGCACGTGTGCTCTGCAAACCCAGAAGTCCCGAAGACGTACAGGAACGTGATTTCGCCTGTATGAGCCGTCGCCCTGCCGCCCCAAGGTACATATACGTTGGGCGGTCGGCAAGCAGCTAAAGACCAAAATCAATTAAATAAATATAGGAAACACATAACAGTTCTTATTGCTATTTGCCTGATTATTTTTTATGTTCCTGAATTCCATTGCTCTGTCCACTATTTTAAAGATCAATGATATCTGTGGCCTGCTTCTTCTTTTTGGTTCTCTTGGATAGTCCACCCTTGATAATCGTGTCATCTGTGCAGAAAAAAAGTGTAATGTACAATTTGCTGAGATCTTGAGATTTTTGCAAATAGTACATTCATTTTCTTTTTTCTCCCAAGATCTTGCAGATTAACGTTTTGTGCACCTGAGTGCATAAGGGTGTGCAACTAAAATTCATTATTTTTTTCACACCCAAGAAGCCCAGGTGCTGTGTACAGCTGCACATAGACATGAATGTATGGCATATGAAAAATAAAAAAAACTGAATGTTGGGAACACATCCATACACTATATGCAGATGTAAGTACATCTGTTGTTTGTTTTTTTAGCAAAAAATAAAAAACCCAGTGATTAAATACCGCCAAAAGAAAGCTCTATCTGTCTCAAAAAACTGAATAAATTGACAATTGCAACACTGTACCCATATTACATTTTAAAGTGCGACAACCCTGAAAGCTGAAAATTGGCCTGGGCAGGAATGGGGTGAAAGTGCCCAGTATTGAAGTTGTTAACAGGTGTGTAGTTTTATCATTATTTATTAATGTTTTATAGTGCTGTCCAGACAACATTGTACCCAATTAGACATATTTTTGTGCTGCAACAAGGGACTAAAGAAGACCTGTGGTTTTTAAAGCGCTGTCTCAGTGTAGTGATAAGCATATTGTTTTCACTTTAATAAGTGTAAAGGTCCCCTAACCTGCTATATGCAACTGTATAGGGATTCACCAGTGCTGAGGCGTGAACAGCTCTATTGCCAAACTTGTGCAGGAATTTAAACGTACCTTCATAAAGAAAGATTTAATGTTCGCTTAAGGTAATCTTCAGGAATGACCTATATTCACTCCCAATTTGGTAGCTTTTCCCTTTATGTCCTTAAATGAAACCCTGTATACAGCAGGGAGAAAGGGAATTGAGTCACTTCTTTGATTCATTCAGATTTCTATGTATTCTGAGCTTCAGCTATTCAGCTCTGTAAACAACATGTTTTTTTTTAAATAAGCATAAAAGGAGCCCAGAGCAACACCTGCTGGGCACAAGTATTACATATTAAATATTCATGTGCAGTATTTCATATTTCCCTTTTGTGAATACATTTTGACCTACACATAACAAATAAAAGGAAAAATAAAGCATATAATGTAGTGGTTAAGGTTTATAACACCTGTTCGATTTTTGTCTTTCCGAAAGTTTAGAAAAGTAATGGGAGTACCACAAATCTTTCATAGAGTCTAGGAAAATACAGTATGTTTAATAATTCTTGATTAACGAATCTGGGGAGATGGTTTCCAAAATAGTTTGGATACTTTATTTGCTGTTGTGATTTTTATTCAATAATATAATTATTCTGACCTGTCCAATGCTGTTTCAGTAAAGATTTATAATTGTATTTGCATCCTACCTACAATGATGGTCATAAAACACATATTGGGTCCTCAAGAAATAGGATTTTTAAGGCAATCCAAACTATTTTATATAAAAAATGATGGCAATCACACCTTCAGCCACCTAGTCACTACCTAATTATATAACCTACAATGATGGTAAAACCTGGAGGGAAAAGCAAGGCCAAAAATCCCCAGATCATAGAGACACCCTTGATGACAGTTTTTTCTGGTACCAAACTACATTTTTCCACCCAACATGACCTTTTGATCTATCTTGGCCTGGATAAGAGTACAGTTTGTATTGTATTAGTCTGTCTTTAAATTAAGTTTTATATTCACATGCATGACATGCACCGTTCTGGAATTTCACTTTTTCTAGCAAGTCTCACTCAAAAAATTGGCTTAATCATAGAAATGATGTATCGAGTGGACGATTTATTTTGTCCTTTAGTACTGTATTTGCATAGCTATTCCTGTAAGGCTTTGAGCATTACTTGTTGGGATTATTTCAAAAGGCATAGCTGCCTGTAGCTTGAGTTTTGATTTTCTCTCCTACATTTTTTTTAAACAAAAATACAGTAACACTTCAAATAGAGAATGAATATGTGTCCTAAAATATAATTTGACCTGTTTTGTTATTCTACAGATGTATTGAAGTATTATTCATATACTTCACTGCTGGTAAAGTCGAGGAGCCCTATGTTAGCATTACCAGGAAGAAGCAGCTGCCAAAAGGAGGTTGTAGCGATGAAGTGGAGAAGGAGCTGGGTCAAGCAGAAAGAAAACTATTTACACATAGGTCTGCCTTCAGCCGAGCATCAGTCATCCAAGCTTTCCTGGGATCCGCACCTCAAGTGACCCTTCAGCTATATATATGTGTACTTCAAAGAAATGTTACAACATCATTGTGTGAGTAAACAGTTTACTTTCATAAATTCATGTGCATGAACTCCCCTTGCAATTTTAAATCTGTAATGAGACATTAACAAAGGATACCATTGCAGACCTCTCCTTATGAGAATACTATTTGCCTGGCTGTCACTCTGATGCTTTGGCTTCCATGCTCTTTAAGTTCCTGATCTATAACAACGATAGTAATAAGATGTTCTGACACTTTTCTGACATTTATTTGCCGTATGCTTGTTTCTGGTTAGACTCAAAAACATTGAAATTAGAAACAGCCAGCCATCTAACATTTTAAGAAGAAAGACAGCAATGGCAGTTCCCATACAAATCCAAAAAATGCCCAGCAAGTTTATAAACTATAACATTTTTTCAAACCTCCAGAAGAGTTTAAGCTCTACTTTTTAAATCATAACGTGCTCTCTTTACCAGGTTATCCATCATTTACTGCCGACTACATTGTACAACATAGCTGTTTGGATTCACTAGACAATAGCATAAATGCTTTCAATGAGAAGCAAGCATCCTGTATGCATAGAAGTCTATATGACAGATACTGGAGGTTCCTTTAGCGTTGATATCTCACTTATGTTTAGGAGATTTGCTTCTTATAATTATGCAATGTTCTCTTTTCCATCTACTGTTCTGTAGTCTCTCAACTGTCTGCAATTAAAAGCACATGGGCACATCCAAAGTAGCTGGTGTAGTACACAATCCCTCAATCTTGTGTGCAAAAACATTTAAAAACTGAATATGATTTGGAAATGTTATGTTGTGACCATGAGGTAAAATAAAAAGAGTGCAAACACTTTTTTCTGTATTCCTTTTGTTTCACCTTACCTATGTACAGGTATATACACTGTTATCTCTACATTGAGTGAGCAGCCTACTATTTTTTGCTCAATAGAGACTATAGCTAGCAAAGAAAAAAAAAAAAAAAGGAAGAACCAGCAAACTGGATAATGCAGATAAACTACTTTAATGAATTGTAAAATGCAAATGCACTTACACAGAATTGGCTTGGTCAGAGCATATTACCAAGAAAATATCCCAAGGGAACTGCAGGTCACTGAAACATTCTCACACAATGGTCGGCAGTAGGAGAGTAAACGATTAAGGTAGAAAACTCTGCTACGCATACTTGGAGAGCCTGAGTGAAGGAAACTACTGAAACATCCAAAACTGGTGCGAAAAAAGGGGGCTATGGCTGTAACATTGGTGAGTAAGTACCTCCACTACATCGACATATTTTGGGGCAGTGCCCCTTCATCAGATTAAAGCAGTAGGAAACTCCTGAATTCAATTTTTACCTACAGGTAAGCTTGTAATAAAGCTTACCCATAGGTTAAATGAAAATCTCCTAAACGTGCACCGTTTAGGAGATATTCACTTGGTTGGCAACCACTGACGTCACTGGCGCATGCGCTTTGAAGGATTGGCATACTAGTGCTATTCCTCCAGAGCTCTGTGCCATGGCCGTGACTCCTGCACATGCATGACATCATCTCACCTCAGCCAATCAAGCGGCCGCAACCCACGAACCCGGAAGGAAGACCTGGGGAAGATGGAAGCCTCTGCGGCAGTGACAGGGTGCCACCGGAGGGCTTTGTTTCATGGTAAGTGTTTCATAATGTGATAGTATGCAATGCATGCTAGCACGTTATGCCTTTACCTTTCAGGGAGAAAATTTTTTTTTTTTGTTTATTTTTAATAAAAGTTTACTTCTGCTTTAAGAATTTATTTAACTGTATGTACACTATGAGAACACCTATGCTTATTTTGTATAAAAGTAAAAATACTTTGTTATATAAGGTGGTTTACATATACATGGTTATTAGCAAGTAAAAAATGGGGCACATAAACATGTAGGCCATAATTATTGACCACTCCTTGTGAAAATGTTAGTTATCTTGCTCTAAGTCCTGATTGTTTGCTTCAATACTTCAGGGTCATTGACTCTTAATAAGTTTAGACATAACAACATGTGAGTAGGGTTCAGCCTGGTGTGGCGGTGGAGGTGTCCCTACTCTACTGGATCCATTCCCTACCACTAAGCACTGTTCCTGCCAGACGGAGAACCTGTCCCTACACTAGCCACTCACATAAAGTCTGCCAAATCCAGATGCCTGAGTCTTAATTCGCCTCTGCAAGACCCAAGATGGCCGCTGAAGTCACATGGGGTGCCAGTGTCTATTCGGACAGCTTCCTCTCTGTGATCACAGGAAGTCATAGAGGAATCAGGTTCCTCACAACTTCCTTCACCTTTTGCATTGCCTCTTCAGTTAACGGCCACCTGCAGTGGGGAGTACAGATTGCACCTCCCTACATACTTATGATGTTTCTCTGAAACGCTTGGTCTACATACTTAACAGTGACTTGGAACTCATCAAAACCAGTGGGTTAGTATAACATTCAGGCAACTAGCATTTCAGAAGGAAGCCAGCATGACCTGAATTTCAGGCAAGACAGATTTATGTTGAACCAAAAAAATGTATTATAATATTATTGCACAAATGCACACAATATCAAAAAGGGTTCACATAAATATTATTTTTATCAGGTTATACTAAATCTGTTAATAAACCCATAATTTATTAAAGTCTTATAGTGTAATTTGAAACACATGTCAATTTGAAGTATTTTAATTAGGGACATTGGTTAGAAAGCATAACGGTTTTTCTTAACTGATAATACTGGAATCTGTCATCATTTATGTGTGCATTCAAAGAAGTAATACATATAGATGGAAAAAATTCTAATACCCATATTATTATTTCAGGTGTCTTTATGAGCATCTCCTTGCTGTCTATTGTGTATGGAGCAATGCGCTGCAACATTCTGGCCATAAAGATCAAGTATGATGACTATGATATCAACGTCAAACCAGTTGCCTATATCTGTATATTCCTGTGGAGAAGTTTTGAGATTGCCACTCGAGTGATTGTTCTGGTTTTGTTCAGCTCTGTCCTTCAAATATGGACTTTGCCAGTGGTGTTATTGAACTTCATCGTGTTTTTCTTATACCCATGGATTCTTTTTTGGCAGAGCAAATCTCCCTTTCCTGAAAACATTGAGAAGGCATTGTCCAGGGTTGGCACAACTATGGTACTATGTTTCCTTACTTTCCTGTATGCTGGCATCAATATGTTTTGCTGGTCTGCTGTTCAACTCAAACTTAACGATTCAGACCTAATCAATAAGTCTCAAAACTGGTATCGTATGGCTGTTTATTATATGGTGAGATTCATTGAAAATGCTGCCCTGCTTCTGCTGTGGTATATGTATAGAACAGAGGTATATATGTATGTATGTGCCCCACTGGTGGTGCTGCAGCTTATAGTTGCTTATTGTTTGGCAGTTCTGTTTATGCTCATTTTCTACCAGTTTTGCCATCCCTGCAAGAAACTTTTCTCCACAAGTATTTCTCAGGGGCTTCTATCCTGCTTCAAGTTCCTGTGCTACCTTTGTATACCCTCCAAAGCTCCAAACAAAGGTGATAAATTTGGAGCCAAACTGTCTGATAGTTCTGATATGAGTGAGCATATGAGTGGCAAGGCTGTGGAAGTTCAAAATGGAAACCCAGAGCTGGGTGCGTCTTCCAGTTCTTAAGAGTGGTCTTGTATGGCATTGACTTTTATTGATATCTGTATACTTTTATGCTGACAGGATATATATGCAGTATCTTTTACCTTAATGCATAAAAGTTACCTTATGTAGGCATTGCACTCAAGGCAATCTAAAATCTGTTACTGTTAAGAAGTCTTTTTTATACATTTCTTAGACAGATATGACAGAGACATATAAAGATAGCTACATTCACAGTAAATAGTAAAAATCACAAAGCTGTAGACTAGAGTTTTAAAAGTGTTGCAAATTTAGTCCTAGTGTATACTGTAAATGCTCAGGTGTGCAGTAACTGAAGTATATTAAAAATGGTATGCGCAAGGCATCATCTTGCCATTGCCATGATTAAGGAAAGGGATGAAAGTTATTAAAGAATACACATATTTATACTTATATATATTATATATACTTGTATCTAGTAAATTGGTCTTCTGGGATGTAGCACATTACTATTCTTTTTGTTAAAAGCAAAACCCCCTGTTCCAACAACCCTGGCTGTATGGCTACATGAAATCTTTAGCTGTGCTGCCTAAAAAGACCAGAACATTGCAGACTGACTATGTAGGGTTTAAGCCACTTATGGAGAGTAATGTCCCATGTGACAGGAGTCACTTTGGGCATGGGGGTTGTGGACCCCAAATTCCTTTAAAGAGGTTGGGAGGCACTATGTCCAGCCTTGTGTGGCTTTCTTATGTTTAAGTCACCCTGCATCTGTTATGGATGCAGGGTGACCAGGAGGGTGGTGAACACTGAAAATATGGTTTGGACTACTACAAATGGGACAGTCATATTCAGGAATAATGCCTCCCTTGTAATATGAATATTTTTGTTCCCATTTGCCATGAGGTCTCTGAACAGGAAGTCAACACCTAATATGGTCATTACAGGAAGTTCTGAGGAGACGGGCTGTCTGAGGTGGCTCTCCATTCACCTATTGTCAGGTGTGCTAATAACCTCACCTGTTGTCTGCTAAGGGATGTATTGACACTCAGAGTAATGTGTATTGAGGGCTTGTTAGGGAACCATTGTTCTGTATCTGACCAATCCCTGTTGACTCATTTTCAAGTCCTCATTTGCATGGCAGTCCTCCTGGTCAAGCTATCTGACCAATCACTGCTGACTCATTTTCAAGCCCTCATTTGCATAGCTGGAGAGGACCTTATTGGGAACTGCAAGTACTTTACAATTGACCAATAGGAAAGCGGTTGTTGGGGGCAGGATGTTCCAAATTCTGTATAAATGTGTGCTGTGTTCTTCCAATAAATGTTGTTGTTGTTGTTCCTGTTTTACCCTCAACTCAGGAGCTTTGTCTCGTTCTTGGGGGGATTCACTGTATGCTATTGGAGACTGATTGCTAGGAGTGTAAGCTGATGTATGCTTTTCCTGTTCGTAGCTAGCAGCTATTCGTGAGGTTCCAGGTTGGAGTGCTATTTTGTATCCAGTTCGGGAGTTTGGTTTCCTGCAAGTAGCTGTGCCTGTAGCCCTGGAAGGGGAAGATCTCCTAAACGGTTTTAACCCTTTTTACGCTGAGGTTCGTAACATCCCACTTCATTGTTGTCAAGATAGTGTTCCTTCTGAGGTGTACAACTGAGGATTTCATGCAGCCACTGGGCCAATTCAATTGAGTTTGGTCCATGGGAACAATATTGCTGCATTTACAGGAGAGATTGCAGGACACAATGGGGGTCTTAGTTAAAAAAAAGGTCTATTACTCATTTGAAATATTAGAGCTTATCAGCCACTAGCACAGTGGGATAGAATTTTTTTTTTTTTAACTAAATTTCTCTTGTCTAGTACAATATTCTGATCAATCAACTTTCCCCTGCCTGATGAGGTTTTCTCTAATTTATCTGCTAATGCTGTGGTCTGGCCAGTCAGAGGTTGAAGCTTGACTGGTTTCACAGCTAGGCCTTTGCGCACATCAAGTGCAGGTAACCAATGCCTGAGTATAAAGGCCTTAGCCACCCCTTTGCTTCAGACAGAATGGGGACATCATTGATCACCACAAACATTTTGCAGCTTCTTGTGTCATCTGTCTGTTTATTGAACTAAGGATGTTATCACATAGCTGATATCCGCCTTGTGTTCAATTCAGATCTTCCTCCTGTAAACTGCTTAAACCTCTTCCCCTACTGTTCACATTGTCTGAAGTCATACTATAATGTCAGCATTGTGCAATGCAATAATGCCTAATTAGCTCTTATAACTTCCTGTTGTAAGCTTGATTTCTACAATTTTAGGGGATAACTAATATGGTATGAAGATGGAATTTAGGTAGTTATGCTAGTAGTATTTTAAAACACAATTTTAAATGATTTCTTAACTGGGCTAGAGAGTTTTTTTTATATTTGCTCATTATGCATTAGGACTGTTATTTATTTGAAAAATGAAAATAATGTAACTGATTCATGTAGATATTGATTATTTATGAATACTAATAATACTAATATGATTTGATGTAAATATTTCCTAATTTATTATTATTATGCAATTAGAAAGAGAAAATAGTCACACCAAATATGGTTTCGAATAACTGGACATTAGCCATCTCTTTATTGATGGCCAAACCTTTGCATATCCTTTGTCCTCTATTACAGATTTATACACTAATCCAATGCTCATTTAAAGAATTGTGTTGTTTTCCTTATACAGCACTTTTTTTTTTTCTTTTCAATGTAATTTTAGGTAATCCTGGTGGATCAGTAAAACTGCTAAAATAGCACTAGCTTGTTTCAGTGTCCTCTTCACCCCCATAGCAGACCTGTAAAACCCCTACACTTTCCTTACAACATCCCAGTATGACTAACCTGTTGGCAGGCCATGTGGGGGTGTTCCAATGCATATGCAAATACAGATTTTGAGAAAGCTGCTATCTGCACAGATGGCTTGGTAGGGCTCCAAGCAACATCAGAGGGGGAAAAACCCAAAGGAAGCCATAAACCCCTAAAGGTAGGGCATCTACTTTAGTGATTATTTTATTGATGACCTAGGTTCCTTTTCAGAACTTTTTACTGTTGAACCTATTAGTCCATAAAAATTATTTTTCATTGTATATTTTTAGATAAATATGTCCTTTATGGCTAGTATTAATATTTTCACAGGTAATGAGAATTGCATTGGTAAATGTATGAAATGGCCAGCAGAACAGCAATTGGGGCCAAAAATGAATTCTGTTTATATTTTTTCTGTTCTATATTTTATTTATTCTGTTTTATATTTTTTTATATTTATTGCTCATATTTATTTTTCAGTGTATGTATTCAAACTGTCAAATTTTGGTTGTCTGGCTGTCATACTGATCCTATGGCTCCAATACTGCCAGATAAGGACTTCTGACTTTACTTTGACTTGTCTGCTATGCATCCATATTTGGGTCAGGTCAAGGAAACTTTCTGAAGGAGACCACCATATTTTTATTGGATCATTGGGAGGAACTACAAACCATGCCTATGTCTGCCTCTGACATTTCCCGCTTTCATGTAGTAAAATCTCCTTTTTATTTTTTCCACATGTGTCTGACTGTTAGTATCTTCAGCACCTCCTAAACACTATTTTGCACAGAACATGTATTAATTCTGAAAATTCTTCTGGATTTAGATGTACAGAGTGCATAGTGGAGTTTTCTCCTAAAGAGCTGGCATGCTAGAATATATTGAAATAAGTCAATGACATTAATTTTAGGCTATCTGATGATGGAGGTTTAGGTTCTTTTGCTCTGACAATTAGGTCCCACTAACATATGGAGCACAATCATGTGCTGTTTTTTACTTTCCAGGCTATCACTACCTGTTTTATCGATGCAATTCAGTGCACCGCTTCCATGATTCCAAAGCAGGCGTTGGAGTAGTCCCATAACAAAGTGGCAAATGTTGAAGCTGGACTTTTACCTGCTGCAGAGATGCATAAATACCTAGCTGCCTTTTATTATACTAACACTGCCTTCTCAATAGCCATCTCTTTATTATTGCTTCTTTTGAGGACCTCATGAACAGTTACAGGAGTATATCAGTGGAGGGAATCCCCAAGAATATAATAAACCTTTCTATGAAACTAAGAAAAAAAAAGTATTTTAATATACATAGCAATAAATACATTTTCAGGCTGTTCACAAATTGATTTGATTTGATTCATACAGTTTATATTTATACATTAAAAACTCTTTCTATAGAATAAAATAATACAGTAATAAAGAAAATAATAAGTAACTGTATATTCAAAGAACATAATAGTAATATGTAGAAATAATATGATTTAAATTCTAGAATAAAAAAAAAAATATATACCCGATAACTGGGTAAACTGCATTTTTAGCTAAATGTTGTACATATTTAAAGTGTATCACAGTGAATGTACATGGATTCAGTGAGGTCTTTATAAGTATGCCCAGGGTCCTGCTGTGGACATATACTACCTAAGGCAGACATTTTTGCCATTGGTTACTAGCTGGCGATCAGGCTGCAAAACATCAATAGTTAATAGGATGCAGGTGGCTAGCCTGCATGGTGTCCTTGATTGTTATGGTGTATATGACTGTTTGCGCCATATCAATGCTATGTGGCTCAGGGGCTGAATGTGCACCAAAGATGGAAGACCTTGTCTGGACATCCCAGCCTCAGTGCTGCTCCCCCCTTTTTCACTGTGCTTTCATGAGTACCACCTGAGACAGCAGCCTAATTGGTCCAATGGAAGGCAGAACCCCCGGCCCTGAGTATGCCAAAACATTTTTTTGTGAACAAACTCTGTCTATTATACTAGCTCTCTCAGCATACAATTGTCAGAAAGCATATGTCAAGGCGAAAAAAAATAAATAAATAATAAGCAGTACATATCTGCAATACATGCATAGTTCCCATGGTTTATCCCCTTAAAGACACCATAAGTACAAAACGATGATGATGAAAAGCATGATCATCCCTGCCCAGTGTCTTGAGCCAAATTACTCAACCATTCCTACTCTCAGATCTTTACAGCATAAAGGCTAACTAAGTTGTAGTCCATGATATGGACTAGGAGGGCTCTTTGAGATGACACAGAAAGAGTGTTGGGGATTAGGGATGATCGAACTTTTCAAAAGTTCGGTTCGACCAGAACACCCGAACTTCCTGAAAGTTCGGCCGGATTTCAGAACCCCATTGAAATCAATGGGACCCGAACTTCGGTAATCAAAAAACACCATTTTGAAGCCCTAAAACCCATGCCCCAGGGACTATTAATCACACAAAAAAAGTTCTTAAAAATTGTCATTTTTGATAGAGAGCCAATTATTGAAAAAATTATTGAAAAAAAAAATGAGATTTCTTTGGATTTAGTGTCTGTGGGGTCTAAAAAGTGTACCTGTGAAGTTTCAGCTCTGTAGCATGTCCAGAACCAGAAAAAAAAAAGTTTGTTTGTATTAGAATTAATATAGAACAGGTTAGTAGCTTCGCTACTTTTACACCCGGCTTTTTGTTGCAGGCGTTTTATTGGGCTTTTTTGAGGACATGTTTGGAGTCAGGAATGACATCAGAACTTCTGTGTAGGGGTATATATACACACACACATGTATGTATATATACACATACACATATATAGGTGTGAAAGTAGCAGAAACCTATGCTTGCGCTAATGAAATAATTAACAGGCATATGGCTTCTCTGCTATAACACCTATATGTGTGTATGTGTATAAATACATATAAGTGTGTGTGTATATATACCCCTATACAGAAGTTCAGATGTTATGCCTGCCTCCAAAGACCACCAAAAAAAGCCCAAAAAAACGCCTGCTGCAAAAACACACCTGGGCGTTTTTTCAGCAAAAAGTTCGGAATTCGGCCGAATTTCGAACAGTCAATGTTCAGGTCGAACCGATGGTCGACCCAAACTGTTTGATCATCCCTATTGGGGATACAGTACAACTTTGAATTTCTGTCAAGATCAACAGGTGTCTTTTGCATTTTGTTATATGTGTTCTTTTGAATGGTATATACTGTATGTGTATATATATATATATATATATATATATATATACACAGTATATAAAAGACCAAAATAAACCAACAACTGAAGCTCTAGTTAGGGTTTCTATACACTTTAAATATATTAAATGTATTTTACCTGCTGTGTTTTACAAAATTTTACCTCTTATCTTGTCTAATTCACAAGAGTTCCAGTAAGAATTATTGATCTTCGAGTGCTAAGCAGATTCTAAATATAAACCCCTCACCTTATGTAAACATGACTTTATTTATAGGCTGTTTTTGGTTAGCCTGCCAAGTTCTACAGATATTACTGCAACCGCGAAAGAAGAACTGGTCAAAACTATATTTAGTATTGGACAGGATTTGGAAGGGTGAGAACCTCTTGTGAGGTTTTTTAATACCGTCTGTATGCTGTTTGGGTAGATTTCTACTTTCTGTTGTGACAACTGAACAATACCTAAGAAGATTCCCAAGGGGAACAGAAAGCAATAAAAGTGCTTTTTACTGGTAAAATGGGGAAAAACTAGAACCTTTGTCAGCAGTTTGTTGTTGTGTATAACGATAGGGGGAAATTTTCTTAACTTTCTGTTGTGGGATAGGAAGTAGGAGGGAATTACTTCAATGCAGTGACAGGCAACAACTAAAATGCAAGAATGGGTCTAACCTTTCCCCAGTTTAAAAAAAAAAAAAATCTGGAGTACTACTTTCAGTTTCCAGCTGTGCATTGTTCATTTTCTATTGCATCTAAAAGTATTTGGCTATATGCATTGAAAACTCACTAAAAAGAATTATACTTTGCCAGGATCTGTGGTTATAAGAGAAAATAAAAAGGTTAAACTGATCAGCAAATAACCACAAATAAAAGTATGTGCTGTAATAATTTTTGAAATATTATAGAACATCTATGATCTCCTCACTTTAAATGTCCATTTAAAATAAACATATTTGCAAAAGAAACAATGTGTCATCTTGCTTATACATAACAAGTAAAAAGATGTTCAAATAAATTTGCTTGGGAAAAAAAATCAGCAATGTACTCTAATAATGGAAGATACTGTAGCAGGTTTTCCAGGCATTGGGCCTGATGTGGGTCTGCCATTGTCACCGGTTACCTCTCCAGCCCATGTGAGCTACGACCCTGGGTGTGAGAACTGAGACATTGACAACTCCGGCATCTTGGTTTTGTGGTTTTATTGTATTTAAGGGGATAGGAGAAGGGAATGAGTGGAATACATCTTTAAGGCTCAACTGCATACACTTGGGACTTTATCCAGAAAATGCCTGTTAATGCTGCCTTGACACCAGCAGACGCTAGCCAGCGCTAACTGACGCTTGGTAACACACTGTAACTTGAAAGAAGTGCTAGATCCCCAACTTTAAGTCCAGAAGATCCAAGACTGAAGAATAAAGAGCTTTTGACACTGTTTGCAATGGCAGAGTCACTGACTACACCCTCCAGCCCTGCACTGGCTTGGGGTAGATTGTGGTGAAATCCTGTATGGCTTCAACTCCCAACCGATACTCTGTACAATTCAGGGCCCAAACTACACGTGCCCCCTTTACAGCTAATTCTTCAGGGTCCACTGACTACCCCCTCTGTCACTTCAAGGTCCTCAACCTAGATACTCCCTTTGTAGCTAGCTGACACTGGATCCCAGAACCTCTTTCGGAGTGGTCTCCTCTAACACTTCAGGCAGACCCCCCAGGGGCAATCCTCAGTACTCACGACCAGTGTAGGCTTTCCTGGGACTGGACCCCTCTCGCTCTCTGCTGGTTCTCGGCACACCAGATCCCCTCAGCTCAACTCAGCACTCTCTGGATTCTCAGGCGACACCCCAAGACATCCACTTTCTCAGACAGGAGGAGAGACAGCCGTTCTCTCCCTCCTGGGACTCTGCTCCCACCAAAGATGCTGAGTCATGCGCCCCCTTCAGACTTATACCCTCCCCCAGAATCCTCTGTGGCAGAATCTGCCTCTTGGGGTAGATACAAGCCTGAATGTATCTCTGATTGGGTTTCCTCCACTGCCCTATCAGAAGCCTCTGACAGAGCCAGTGAGGAGACTCCCCTCTCAAAAGACACATTTGAGACCCATGACAACCTACCTCACAAAAAGAACAGTGCCCTGCTGTTAGGCAGACAATGCCTACTATGCATTTACCTAGCACCTACCTGTAGGGTGCTCTAATACATTTTCCCAATTATGTTGTTTCTAAAGCTAAATATACACGCAGAATTTTTAATTCAACTGAATAAAAAATAAACTCACAGATCCCTGCATCCACATGGATGCAGAAATCCAGGGATGCAGGACTCCTCCCCATGTCAGAATACACTGAGCAGCAAATGACTGCAGCAGCTGATCAAAGTTGGTCTACTTACCGGCTTCTGTTGAACAGAGAGGGAGGGGTACACATGGATTGAAAATGGGCCATGACTGAAGTATTGCAGATACTACGGCTGCTTAACCTTATACCAACCAAGAAACCAACCACCCCCCCTTTTCTATCTTAAAAAAGGACGCTACTACTGTCTTGGATTTTAAAAGGCCATAGCAGCCATCTTTATTACAACCAACTTGTAAAAAATACTAATTACACAAATTACCATTTTATTCAAAAACAAATCAATACAAATGTAAATTACCATTTTAGGGTCTTGGAAGGCAAATTGACTTCCCCCCTGGCTGTATCCCTGACCCCAATGGACCTCCAGGCCCTCAGCTGCCACTGCACCAGCTCAAGGACTATTACCATTGGGATACCTTCATACGCCAACTGACATTGGCAGGGTAGGTACACCCATGCCTAAGATGAGCCCTACCCCTCCACATTACCTTTCAGAATAGTCACACCCTCCAAGACCCTAAAAACCACAGCCCCTGCTATGACAATGAAAAGTGAGGACCATACCCAACCAACACAAGTGAACAGTAAGATCATGCTCTCGCATTTTATTCATGTCGTCGTCTTTTTTTTTTTTTTTCTTTTTTTTTCTTTTGGAATATCAACTTAATTTTTTTTTTTTTTTATAGTATTATCAATTAATGTATTTATTACTTCTGTACTTTTTTTTTTTTTTTATCAAAAAAGGGGGGCGGGCGGGAGGGAGAAGTTTTTCCTTTGCTGTCCAGGCTGCAAGTGACCGGACCCTTGGGACCACCCTCAAATTATTCCCCCACTAACCCCACCTTGCCACACCCTGCCCCACCCTGCCCCACCTTCCTAAAGACCAATCACCTAACTAACATGTTTACTTAAATTAATTAACCCCCACTGGGTAGCAACCTGTCCTGCAAACCCAGTCATGTCCAGCCTTCCGCCTAATGCTGTGCATCTATCTCCATGCTTCCCCCTTTCCTTATTTTTAAGATTGAACGTGTTACTATATTTCTGCTTTAAAGGGTCCGTTCACCCTAAACCGATATGATAGTTTATGGTAGATACTGAAAAGTAATTCAATTGACAGTATTTTTCAGAGACTCTGTTGGTAAAATTGTTGCCCTAGAAATTTGGGTTTGTACCCCTGCTATAGCCAATAAAAGGGGTTCCTACCATACTTATAGTATTTCTAATCAACTTTTAATATGGAGAATGCAAGAGAAGATACTGAAACATGCAAAAGTAGGTGGTAGCACCAAAAACTCCCAGCTGTAAGAGTCAGGAATGGGAAATTAACCTCTTGGCGTCAGCGCCTCCCAGCCCTTTAAGAGGTTTAGGATGCTGGGAAGCGGGGCGGAGTTTATGATCATGTGCCCGCCTTGATTGCCTGTTACAGTGGTCACATGATCGAAAAGCTCCCAATCGTTTCTTCCCCAGCCGCCGGTAACTCAGACTGGTCTGGGGTGTTTAGTGGGGTCCCCCAAGGATCAGTCCTGGGACCAACCCTGTTCAATTTATTCATAAACAGCATTGAGGACGGGATCAGTAGTTCTATATCAGTTTTTGCAGATGACACCAAATTGGGCAGGGCAATAACTGCACAGCATGAGGCAGATATCCTACAGAATGTCCTGAACAAAATAACAGAGTGGGCAACGACATGGCAAATGAGGTTTAATGTGGAGAAGTGTAAGGTTTTGCACTTGGGGACTAAAAACATAAAAGCGCAATACACTTTAGGGAGGGGAACCTTTGGGGGAATCAAGAATGGAGAAAGATCTGGGAGTCTTGGTAGAGGATAGACTAAGCAACAGCATGCAACGTCAAGCGGCAGCTGCCAAAGCCGGCAGAATATTAGCATGCATAAAGAAATGTATTCCAGAGATAAAACTATAATCCTACCACTTTATAGATCTCTGGTCCGACCGCATCTGGAGTATTCTGTCCAGTTCTGGTCGCCAGTCCTAGGAGGGATGTGTTGGAGCTGGAGAGAGTCCAGAGAAGGGCAACTAAACTAATTAGGGGATTGGAGGACCTTTATTATGAAGAGCGTCTGCAATCGCTTAATTTATTCTCCCCGGAGAAGAGACGCCTGAAAAGGGACATGATAGCAATTTATAAATACCTCAATAGTGATCTCAGCTATTCAGTCGCAAGGATTGAATGAGAACTCGAGGCCATACAATGCGATTAGAGGAGAAGCGTTTTGACCTCAGGCAACGCAGGGGTTTTTTTACTGTTAGGGCTACAAGATTGTGGAATTCTCTACCACAAGAGGTAGTTTCTGCACGAAGTATGGCTACTTTCAAAAGACTCTCGGACGTAAATCTCAAGGATCAGAACATTACGGGGTATGAGAGATGATTACGGCCACACACACCTACACAGGTTGAACTGGATGGACTATTGTCTTTATTCAACCTCAACTACTATGTAACTATGTAAACAATGTAAGTGGGAAAGAAACCCTGCAAGGAGACTGGAAAATGGCTCCAGGTGTCAGGGCCAAGAGAACCAGAAAAAAAGGGGAAGAGAAAAAGAAAAAGGGAGAAGAAAACAAGAATATGGGAAAAAGGAAAAAAGAAAAAGGATAGAAAAAGAAAACAGAACAAAGAAAAAAAGAAAAAGGGAGAAAGAAAGGAGAGAGGGGGAGGGAAAGAACAGAAAAGCCTGAGGGGAAGGGGAAAGGGGAAGAAAAAAGGAGTGAATGGGGAAAGGGAAGAGGAAAAAGGCTTTTCTGTTCTTTCCCTCCCCCTCTCTCCTTTCTTTCTCCCTTTTTCTTTTTTTCTTTGTTCTGTTTTCTTTTTCTATCCTTTTTCTTTTTTCCTTTTTCCCATATTCTTGTTTTCTTCTCCCTTTTTCTTTTTCTCTTCCCCTTTTTTTCTGGTTCTCTTGGCCCTGACACCTGGAGCCATTTTCCAGTCTCCTTGTAGGGTTTCTTTCCCTACTTACATTGTTTACATACAATTGGGATGTCGGTACCCTGTTATTTTTCTTTAAAACAAACACTATAATCTTTTAGGGCTCTTTCACACGGGCGGTCCGATCAGATCCGCCTGTCAGTTTTTTAGGCGGATCTGATCGGATCCTCCATGCAGCTCTATGGGGCAGCGGGTGTCAGCGGAGGTCACCTCCGCTGACACCCGCTGCCATCCGCATCCGATCCTGTGCTGAAATCTGGACGGATGGAAACCCTATTTTTCCATCCGTTCAGTAATCGGAGCGGAGTGGATCTGATGAGAGCGGACAAGCGGTCCGCTCTCCTCCGATCCCCCATAGAGGGCAGCGGGTGCTGAGACACCTCCCTCTCCGCTCTGCAAGCGGAGACGGAGCTCTCATCTGCCCGGCTCAGCGGGGATCGCGGATCGATCCCCGCTGAGCAACACGGATCCGCCTGTGGAGGCGGACCGTGTGAAAGAAGCCTTACTATGTAACTATGTAACTGTGATGGGAGCAAGCAGGGCACATGCTCTCAGCACAACTGTATTTACACCAATTCACTCAAATATGCGGCTGAGCCAAGGCCAACCCCGAGAGGCCACATATTTGCGTGTGGCCAGCATAAAGGGGTTAAGGAAGGGAGATCTCATTGTTTGAGCCCTCAAGACTAGAAATAAACTTGGTCATGTTTGGATGCTCTACTGAACTCATTTAGTTGAGCCTGCCAGGAAGATAGCACCTGCAATGGACCAATAATCTTTGGCAGGGGCATTCCGCCGCTGAAGCCATGTGAGATGGGGAATGTGTCAGCTGTAGATGATTGGCCCATTACAGATGACAGCTTCCTGGTGGGCTTGGCAATGTATGCTTCAGAAGAACCTCCAAACATGCCCGAGCTTATCTCTACTCGAGACATAAATTGTACCAGGGTATCTAATGCCTTATGGTGCATTTTTAAAGTACTCTGATCAACCGATTGAAAAGACATTATGCAGGTTAATGCACTGCATCATAAAAAACCTGCACTAATATATTAAATCAGTGCTGTGCAGTACTTAGCAAAAACAAGAATTATAAATTATTATGCTCTCACATATTCTTGCCTGCTGCTCTGAACTGACCCTGGTTTGTGTGCCCAACGCTGACTCTGTGCCTTGTGATCTGGACTTGATTCTTCTTTCACTAAGTTTCTGGCCACTGGTATCCACTCTTACTACAGTTCCAAACTAATATTGACCAAAGGTTTGCAGAGGATGGAGACGTATTGAGGAACATCTGGGTGCTTCAGTGAGAAGTAAACAGCTGTGGCTTATATGACCCCACTTAAAGGGAAAAGCATGTGTGACCAAATATTTGTTGGGTCAGAATATAAAGTGAGAGCATAGGTGTGTTGGTGAAGGAATACGCACAAGTTATGAAAAAAATGCCCTAGAGAAATATTTCCACAGTGGAAGTTCTGAAGATGTTTTGGCACATGCAGGAAATAATATTATCATGAAAAGTTTTTGACACTTTGGGGAAATGATATTATAATGAACATTCGTGATTTGAAATTACATTTAATGAGACTATATGGACATATTGGACTATTGTTTAATGATCTTTATTGATGAAATATTGTTTTTTTGGCAAAATGTAGAGCTGATCTTTTGCTAAATACTGTGTGGCACTGATTTCATTTATTGAGTCATTGTTTATACTTGTGGGAACAGAGGAAGTGTGGGCATTAGTACTCACGATATTCCACATATGAGTTTTTGTTATTATTGAGATTATCCTTATGACACTATCACACATAAAGGTTTAAAAATCAGTTTTAATTTCTTTACAATAGGTGAAATGCATTCTAAGTTTTTTCTAAAATTAGTTTAATACTCTCCCCGATAGTGATTACACTTAGGTTTCTGACACAAAAACCAGCATGTTGCATTTTTGGAGCAACACAATATGAACAGGGTCTTTTGTAAGCAATGTGTTTTCTCATGTCTGTGTAATCTCACGCATTGTAAAATGCAACAAAATGCATAATAAAATTGAAGAAAGAACAAGCCCTAAACTGTGCCCCTTTTTTTATCAAATATGCCTTTCTGTCTTCTTTTTTTTTTCTTGTCTTCTGTTTCCAAGTGGTAATTGCAATTAAGTACTCTGTGAGCATTGCCACAAATGGCATAATGCTGGGCCATGAGCCCAATGGAAAGCTCAGGTGGGGAATTGATTATTTAGTGTTATCCTAGGGGGTGATAACAAGCTCTCTTGCTGTTGGCAGTTTTCGATCTTGTATTGAGATAATAAACTTGTCTGGAAAATCGTTGTGGCAATGGGACCAATCCTTCTCTCTCCTCAGTGAGAGAAGGAAAGAAATGTGTTAACCATGTGTGTGCTGCCTCTGTACATCAAATGATTTGTCCATTAGACAGCCAGTGTTGCAGCAGCCACAAAGGATGGACAAATGCATGCCCTAGCCTGAAGTTCACAGGGAGATGTTTATCTATCTACATCTATCCTAAGTGCACCTGGCCTGTACAGAACATTTATGAAATATGCAGGTATAATCACTAGGTGACTGTAGTGCACACTTCAGCCTTCCCCATGAAACAGTAAAATAAGAAACTGCATATAATGAACAATTTAATTGAATGGCAGCCGCTGATTGAAAAGGAATAAAATGTTAGGAATTTTCTTCCGACAGTCATATACCACTTACAAGTGAAGTTTATTGGGTTAAGCCCCCCCCCCCTCTATGTTTTACATCTTTTTTAACATCAACAGTGAGATATGCATTCCAAAAGGTTTTCTTCTAAGATCGCCCTGTATTTGGCTCCATCCATCTTCCCATCAACTCTGACCAACTTCCCTGTCCCTTCTGAAGAAAAGCATCCCCACAACATGATGCTGCCACCACCATATTTCACGGTGAAGATGGTGTGTTCAGGGTGATCTGCAGTGTTAGTTTTCTGCCACACAGCATTTTGCTTTTAGGCCAAAAAGTTCAATGTTGTCTCATTTGACCAGAGCACCTTCTTCTACCTTTGCTGTGTCCCCCATATGGCTTCTCACATACTGCAAACGGGACTTCTTATGGCTTTCTTTCAACAGTATTCTTCTTGCCACTCTTTCATAAAGACCAGATTTGTGGAGTGCACGACTAACAGTTGTCCTGTGGACAGATTCTCCCACCTTAGCTGTGGATCTCTGCAGCTCCTCCAGAGTTACCTTGGACCTCTTGGCTGCTTCTCTGATTAATGCCCTCCTTGCCCGGCCTGTCAGTTTAGGTGGATGGCCATGTCTTGGTAGGTTTGCAGTTGTGCCATACTCTTTCCAATTTGGGATGATGTATTGAACAGTGCTATGTAAGATGTTTAAAGCTTGGGATATTTTTTTATAACCTAACCCTGCTTTAACCACTTCTGGACCGGAAGGATTTACCCCCTTAATGACCAGGTCATTTTTTGCGATACAGCACTGCAATACTTTAACTGACAATTGCGCGGTCGTGCGATGCTGTACCCTATTAAAATCAATGTTATTTTTTCCCCACATATAGAGCTTTCTTTTGGTGGTATTTGATCACCTGTGCAATTTTTTTTTTGTGCTAAAAACAAAAAAAGAGCAGAAATTTGATAAAAATACCCAAACAAACAATATGTTTTACTTTCTGGTAAATAACATTCCCAATAATAATAAAAAAAATAAATTTTTTTATCATTTTAGGCCAATTTTATATTCTGCTACATATTTTTGCTAAAAAAAATCTTAATAAGTGTATATTGTTTGGTTTGCGCAAAAGTTATTACATCTACAAACTAGGGGACAGATTTATGTATTTTTATGTATTTTTTTTTTTACTAGTAATGGTGGTGATCAGAAATTTTTAGCAGGACTGCGACATTGCGGCGGACAGATCGGACACCTAACTGACATTTTTGACACTTTTGGGGGGACCAGTGACATTACTACAGTAATCAGTGCTAAAAATATGCACTGTTACTGTACTAATGACACTGGCAGGAAACACCAGAGGCAATCAAAAGGGTTAGATGTGTCTCTAGGGGGTGCTTTATAACTGTGAGAGGGATTGGCTTGCTGCATGAACACAGAGACATGTGTTCCTAAATAAGAGGAACACAGGATCCCTGTGTTCATAACTGACAAAACAGCAGTCTGCCGTATCTACAAAGGCAGACTGCCGTTCTGTCTCCACGGGGAGCGATCGCGGGTGTCCGGCGGCAAACGCAGCTGCTAGACACGCAAATTGGCTTCTCCTGTAGCGAATGGGCATGCGTGCGCCCCCTCTAGTGGTCTTCACTTCGCCGGACAGAGCCAACCTGCCGCAGTTTATGTACTGCTGACGGTTGGCAAGTGGTTAAGCTTCTCCAAAACTTTATCCTTGATCTGTCCAGTGTGTGTATTGGCCTTCGTGATGCTGTTTGTTCACTAAGGTTCTCTAACAAACCTCTGAGGGCTTCACAGAACAGCAGTATTTATACTGAGATTAAATTACACACAGATGGACTCTATTTACTAATTAGGTATCTTCTAAAGGGAATCGGTTCCAGTAGATTTTAGTTAGGGGTATCAGAGTAAAGGGGCTGAATTCAAATGCATGCCACACCTTTCAGATATTTATTTTTAAAAAAATTTGAAAACCACTTATCATTTTCCTTCCACTTCAAAATTATGTGCCACTTTGTGTTGGCCTATAACATAAAATCCCAATAAAATACATTTACATTTTTGACTGTAACATACAAATAGGTGGAACATTTTAAGAGGTACAAATACTATTTCAAGGCACTTTATATTATAATTTACAGTGCTTTAACTCTCCAAAATCTGCCATAAACGGAAAAGCAAGTGGACTCATTCTTGAGTCCAAAAGGAAAAATGCTGGAAGGAAACTGGAGGATGTCATTGACCTCTTTATGAAAGTTCTAGTTGCCAGGCAAAAGGTTAATCCTATAATTTCAGGGGAAAAGTATTATAGGTTTATTGTTATTGAATATTGTTTATATATATATATATATATATATATATATATATATATAATTTATGTGTACATGTGAAATTCCACTTTTGGAATCTTTTTTTTTTCTTTTGTAAACTTATATGCAAATAAAAACAAAATAAAAAAAAATAAAAAATCCTATAATTTCATGCATTCTGAACCACTAACCTGGAACAAGCTTGCAGCACATAATATCAGAGTGAATTAAGAACTTCTGATCAACATGCTTGCTTGGTCAGTGGAAATGAAAACATTGAAAACATTATATCAGCGTGCTGTCAGGCAACAGCTTCCAGGTTTCCCCTAAAATCCAGAGAAATGCACCATATTATTAGATCTAGGCATTGACACATTTTGATCTATATATAACTACTATTCTTGGCGTGCAAAAATGCACATAGCATCTTTAGTTATACTTGTGTCATTTACAATACTAAGCTGCATTTTATGTCATTTATTGGCAAGAATGCCAGAAGTCCATCATTCTCTCTGACTAAATAAGCATGAGGAGATCGCTAATTCTGAATATCCAAATTGCAATGGCATTGTGCAATCCTGGTTTCTGGCAGTGGAACATTCTTTGACAGGTCAAGCCAGCCCGCTTAAAGACATTGATCCAAGCCTGAGTCTTAAACATCTGCAGTTCAGCAGCACATCCACAACTACTAACATATATATATAGTTCTTTTTTCAGCAACAGACACATATTTTTTAGAGTTCAAATACTGCAGCTGCAAGGTGCCATTGCCAGGTAGATATATTTTCCATGAAGGGTTCCTGCACATTTGGGAAAACTCTCTGAGACCATCATAACTATGAACTTGATCATCCTCTTAAAGGGGGATAGCTTCTGCATTACCATGTAGATAGTGGATTTTCTAACAAGAAATTTAAACACACCAGGGTAGTGACAAACTTCCAGTTCACATAAACCTATGTGACATAGAAACTCATAGAATCACACTTACAAAAGATTCACTGGGAAATTCACCCAACGAATTCTTTAGGACTTTTCACTCAATAGTGTTTGAAGGACATTCATCCATTATGCCTACCTTCGCTTTCTGTATAATGCAGAGGCTAATTGGGACAGATGTTGCCAAATCGTGGGTTTTTTTATTTGAATCTATGGAATACAACATTTTTTGTTTTTTAAAAAAATATCAGTTGAATGTTTATATATATTTTAATTCATAAATAAATGTTCTTAGCTTTCTATGTCAGTCATACTTCTGTTTCCCTATTGGGCCTCATTTATACAGGTGGTTAAAGGTCAGTAAAAACAGGTGGTTGTGCCACAGTTTTTACAGTTTTTACCGACTGCAGAGTTGCAGGTTAACATGACCAACAACCTTGTTAGTAAGTAAACAAAAGAGTCAGAATATGTACTACCAGAAAATGGTCTCATAAAATAACTCGCGCACACAAGGGCAAAATAGATAGCAACAAGGAGTTATGAAGACGCAAGGTCTCAAAGCAGCTACTATACAAAAAGAAATATTACCACAGGTGTTGTAGAGTATTAGGTCAAATAAAATAAACTATAACACTAGCAGCGCTAAGCAAAGGTCCATTGATTAAACCAGTGTCCTTAATGACTCAAAAATATATATGTGCAGTCCATACAGTGATACTCCAGGCACAATCCATCCACCAGGGTAGGGGAGTGCAGGGTCTTGTCTATTATTCCAAAGGTATCACCACACTCTAGTGCTCCCCCCTTTGAATAAAACACTCACCAGAGCCTGGTGAATATATAGCCTTCAATCAAATCCACCAATCAACGGGTGTACTGATCACTGCTGGGCTGCACCACACTCCTCCTTCCTCCAATATTCCTCCGCTCAAAGTTCATGTAATTGAACAAAGTGGGGGCAACAATAGTGTAATTCTGCAAACTTTTATTAAAACCACACACACTAAACCCCCTCTCCCCTCCAGATGTCTACTTACAGGAGGGTAATGGAGTGAAGGCATAAAGGATTAAAATATGCACACTGGATGACCGGATCCAAACATTCCTGCAGTCCAATAGGAATCTCAGATGGTGTCCTATGCGATATATTTTGCGACCGCGCACATCAGCTCTGACGTTTCGTCCTTACGACTTCCTCTGAGAGCCCATGTGCGCGGCGCGGTCATAATGTTTAAATAATAACGCCGGCGCATGCGCACCGGCGTCCGCCTGAAGAGGTCATCCGGAAATACACATAATCTTTGTTACACCGCTTACATCGGTACTCCGATGTGCGGATGTGTACTTCCGGCCAGCCGTAATGACGCACATCTGCCGTCGACCTCAAGCACAGTGGCTGATGACAACATCCGGTTCCACCACCGGATGCACGTCACCGTCAGGACGCTCAGATACCTTCTCTGCGGACACCCAAGGAAATACAATCCCGAGGGTAAAGAAAACCTGCAGGATGTATAAGTCCTCCCACTCGACTATGAATCTATCGCCCAGCGTTTATTTATGGGGCAATTAAAATGTATTTACGATATGTAGCATCCATATTTCATACTGAATGCCTTTCACTTTACACCAGTAAATCTCATAAACACAACTACAATAAAATCAAAATACATCGAGCATCAAGTATGCAGTCTGATAAATATGAAGTAAAACAAACCATATAATTACAGCCATAATATATAAATAGCAGATAATATAAATATATATATATATATATATATATATATATATATATATATATATATATATCTAAAAATATTAAAAACCATCATTCCAAAAAGAATATATTATACAAGAGATATAATAGAATTTAAAACATGGGATCAATCTTAATATCAATATTAAATATAAAATGTGAACCTTAAAACAAATATTAGAAAAAAGACACAAAGTAAAGAAAAAATAATAAATGAAGAGAACCAGACCTACTTCTTCTCCACATATAAATGTGTGAGCCTGAAATGGGCCTCAAACATAGACATCACCAAATGTATATTTTGGGAATCTGCTGCCAAAAGAACAATCTGGATAAGAACTGCCTCAACATGTTAATAATTGCTAATGAAGCAGTTGATATCCAGATCAACATTTAGACCTTTGGGATATAAACTTTCTGTCAGATAAATCCAGTGTGTTTCGCGTTTCGATATTTCCCGAACTCTATTCGAGCCCCTCCATACCGGTTCCACTTTCTCTATACCCCAAAATTTGAGGTGAGTAGGATCCCTATTGTGGAAATCTCAGAAATGTAGTGACACACTGTGATCCTTGAACCCATTACGAATATTTGTAATGTGTTCGGACACTCTCGTGGTTATTGTCCGTTTCGTCCTCCCAATATAAAGTAAATTGCAGGGACACTGCAGGCAATAAACCACGTGAGTGGTATTGCACGTAATAAGGTCTTTTATTTCGAAGGATTGGCCATTCGATGGAGATGTAAAATTGGTGAAATTCCTCAAATGGGTATTAACCTGTTTGCATGTC
This sequence comes from Pelophylax lessonae, assembly GCF_965119305.1. Classification (NCBI taxonomy): domain Eukaryota; kingdom Metazoa; phylum Chordata; class Amphibia; order Anura; family Ranidae; genus Pelophylax; species Pelophylax lessonae. The sequence continues at coordinate 437,920,220 of NC_138769.1, forward strand.
TTACATCTCCTACATGCAAAGAAACCAACTCTTTCATCCCAGAACATAACTGGTTTCTTTGGAGGGTCCAATACTTTTTTTTTTTTTTTTTTTTTACTACCTGATCTCCAAAGGTTGGTCCCCTTCTATAGATGAAGTTTGGAGACTCTGGCAGCACACCACACAGGAGCTTGTCCATGCGAAGTACAGGCCAGTGTTTTTTAAAAACCTGTTCCACTTCGCGATGTTGTGCACTAAACTGTGTTATGAAGCTCCATTCGTGTTCCTGTGTTCTTTGTTTGACCGAATCCCTTAGGCATTCTTCCTGCGTTAATACACCTATTTCAGTTATTGTCTTATCCAATTTGGCAGCTTGATACCCTTTTTCCATAAATCTCTTCTTTAGAATTTGGGATTGTTCAAAATAATCCGCCTCCAGGGTGCAATTCCTTCTAACACGAAGGAACTGTCCCCTGGGGATGTTAGACAGCCATAATTGGTGGTGTCCACTCTGGACGGGGAGATATCCGTTCCGGTCGGTCGGCTTGAAGTACACTTGAGTCTTCAGTCCACCGTCCAGAAGGAATATCTCAACGTCCAGATAGTGAATCTTTTCGCGGCTCCAACTGAAGTCTAACTTAATGTTATTGGTGTTAACATTAAGTTTATCGCAGAACTCCACCAGAGAGGACTCGGTCCCTGCCCACACAAAGAATAGATCGTCGATATATCGACGATACATAATTAACTCTTCATGTTGGGCTGCAAAAATCGACCGGCCCTCCCATTCTCCCATAAATATGTTAGCTAAGCTGGGAGCGAATTTCGCCCCCATAGCTACACCTCTCTGCTGCTGGTAAAACATGCTATCAAACCAAAAATAATTATGCGCTAGGCAGAAATCCAGAGTATCCCTAAAAAAACGTTTTTGGATATCAGGGATATCATCCCTTTTACTAAAGGCCCAATTGAAAGCGAGCAATGCGTCATCATGTTGAATGATAGTATAGAGAGACGCGACATCTGCTGTAACCAGAAAGATGTCCCTATTGCTCGGTAGCTCCAACTCTCTTAAAGCTATCAAAAAGGCCTTGGTATCCCTCAAATAGGATCTCAACTGTACTACACTTTTTTGTAGAAAAAAGTCTAGGTACTCTCCTAGCCTAGATGTTACAGATTGAATACCATTAACTATTGGTCTGGCCGGAGGGTTGACCATGTCCTTATGGACCTTAGGTAACGTATAAATCGTTGGTATTCTACTATAACTAGGTACCAGATAATGTTTCTCCTTCTTACACAGAATCCGATTTTGGTACCCCCTTTCTACCAGTGTACCTAATTCCCGTCTATACTGTAAGGTAGGATCTGTTCTTAAAACCCTATATGTCTCACTGTCCGCAAGCATAGTAGAGAGTTGGGTGTGGTAAAACTCTTTTTTAAGAAGCACCACCCCACCTCCCTTATCGGCGGGTCTAATAATTACGTCCTTTCTCTTTTCGAGTGCTTCCAGCCCTTCCTGGATGTGTCTTGGATTAACACATTTCTTATTTGGGATTTCTTTCAAATCCCTAATCACCAGATTTTTAAACACTTTGATGTGCTGGTTGGACGATTGTTGTGGGTTAAAAAGTGAACAATTCTTAAGCCCACTATCCACTCCTACTGTATAATTAGTTAGTCCCGCTTTGGGAGCTCCCAAAGTGCGGGCAGGGTTCAAATAATATTTTTTCAGATTGATTTTCCTTACAAACTTATGAAGGTCAATATAAACGTTAAATTTGTTTACGGGTTGATGTCTAGCGCATTTCAAACCAGCATGCAGGATATTCAGCTCTTTATCAGTTAGGGATACATCTGCAAGATTATAAATTCCATTTAATCTCCGTCCCGCCTTCTTTTTTTGTTTTTTACGTCCGGCTCTGCACCCCCTGAAGCTCGATCCCCCATACCTTGTTGAGGACCCAGCTGCTGTCTCCACTGGGGATTGTACGGACCCTGCGGTTGAGGTGGGCCCCACCATTGAGGTCTCCCCCTCCATGGTCTGCCTCCCCTCCTCCCACCCCTGCCTCTGCCTCCTCTCCACTGAAAAGGGCGAGCGGGATTCGGGATAGGAGGCTGTGAGCCCTCATAATGGTTAAGAGCCTCATATCTATTATGTACCGGGACTCTATATGGAGAGTCAAAACGGGGGGGCGGACTGATGTCCATACCCCGCATATTGGGTCCTCAACAAGGTATGGGGGATCAAGCTTCAGGGGGTGCAGAGCCGGACGTAAAAAACAAAAAAAGAAGGCGGGACGGAGATTAAATGGAATTTATAATCTTGCAGATGTATCCCTAACTGATAAAGAGCTGAATATCCTGCATGCTGGTTTGAAATGCGCTAGACATCAACCCGTAAACAAATTTAACGTTTATATTGACCTTCATAAGTTTGTAAGGAAAATCAATCTGAAAAAATATTATTTGAACCCTGCCCGCACTTTGGGAGCTCCCAAAGCGGGACTAACTAATTATACAGTAGGAGTGGATAGTGGGCTTAAGAATTGTTCACTTTTTAACCCACAACAATCGTCCAACCAGCACATCAAAGTGTTTAAAAATCTGGTGATTAGGGATTTGAAAGAAATCCCAAATAAGAAATGTGTTAATCCAAGACACATCCAGGAAGGGCTGGAAGCACTCGAAAAGAGAAAGGACGTAATTATTAGACCCGCCGATAAGGGAGGTGGGGTGGTGCTTCTTAAAAAAGAGTTTTACCACACCCAACTCTCTACTATGCTTGCGGACAGTGAGACATATAGGGTTTTAAGAACAGATCCTACCTTACAGTATAGACGGGAATTAGGTACACTGGTAGAAAGGGGGTACCAAAATCGGATTCTGTGTAAGAAGGAGAAACATTATCTGGTACCTAGTTATAGTAGAATACCAACGATTTATACGTTACCTAAGGTCCATAAGGACATGGTCAACCCTCCGGCCAGACCAATAGTTAATGGTATTCAATCTGTAACATCTAGGCTAGGAGAGTACCTAGACTTTTTTCTACAAAAAAGTGTAGTACAGTTGAGATCCTATTTGAGGGATACCAAGGCCTTTTTGATAGCTTTAAGAGAGTTGGAGCTACCGAGCAATAGGGACATCTTTCTGGTTACAGCAGATGTCGCGTCTCTCTATACTATCATTCAACATGATGACGCATTGCTCGCTTTCAATTGGGCCTTTAGTAAAAGGGATGATATCCCTGATATCCAAAAACGTTTTTTGAGGGATACTCTGGATTTCTGCCTAGCGCATAATTATATTTGGTTTGATAGCATGTTTTACCAGCAGCAGAGAGGTGTAGCTATGGGGGCGAAATTCGCTCCCAGCTTAGCTAACATATTTATGGGAGAATGGGAGGACCGGTCGATTTTTGCAGCCCAACATGAAGAGTTAATTATGTATCGTCGATATATCGACGATCTATTCTTTGTGTGGGCAGGGACCGAGTCCTCTCTGGTGGAGTTCTGCGATAAACTTAATGTTAACACCAATAACATTAAGTTAGACTTCAGTTGGAGCCGCGAAAAGATTCACTATCTGGACGTTGAGATATTCCTTCTGGACGGTGGACTGAAGACTCAAGTGTACTTCAAGCCGACCGACCGGAACGGATATCTCCCCGTCCAGAGTGGACACCACCAATTATGGCTGTCTAACATCCCCAGGGGACAGTTCCTTCGTGTTAGAAGGAATTGCACCCTGGAGGCGGATTATTTTGAACAATCCCAAATTCTAAAGGAGAGATTTATGGAAAAAGGGTATCAAGCTGCCAAATTGGATAAGACAATAACTGAAATAGGTGTATTAACGCAGGAAGAATGCCTAAGGGATTCGGTCAAACAAAGAACACAGGAACACGAATGGAGCTTCATAACACAGTTTAGTGCACAACATCGCGAAGTGGAACAGGTTTTTAAAAAACACTGGCCTGTACTTCGCATGGACAAGCTCCTGTGTGGTGTGCTGCCAGAGTCTCCAAACTTCATCTATAGAAGGGGACCAACCTTTGGAGATCAGGTAGTAAAAAAAGTATTGGACCCTCCAAAGAAACCAGTTATGTTCTGGGATGAAAGAGTTGGTTTCTTTGCATGTAGGAGATGTAAGACATGCAAACAGGTTAATACCCATTTGAGGAATTTCACCAATTTTACATCTCCATCGAATGGCCAATCCTTCGAAATAAAAGACCTTATTACGTGCAATACCACTCACGTGGTTTATTGCCTGCAGTGTCCCTGCAATTTACTTTATATTGGGAGGACGAAACGGACAATAACCACGAGAGTGTCCGAACACATTACAAATATTCGTAATGGGTTCAAGGATCACAGTGTGTCACTACATTTCCGAGATTTCCACAATAGGGATCCTACTCACCTCAAATTTTGGGGTATAGAGAAAGTGGAACCGGTATGGAGGGGCTCGAATAGAGTTCGGGAAATATCGAAACGCGAAACACACTGGATTTATCTGACAGAAAGTTTATATCCCAAAGGTCTAAATGTTGATCTGGATATCAACTGCTTCATTAGCAATTATTAACATGTTGAGGCAGTTCTTATCCAGATTGTTCTTTTGGCAGCAGATTCCCAAAATATACATTTGGTGATGTCTATGTTTGAGGCCCATTTCAGGCTCACACATTTATATGTGGAGAAGAAGTAGGTCTGGTTCTCTTCATTTATTATTTTTTCTTTACTTTGTGTCTTTTTTCTAATATTTGTTTTAAGGTTCACATTTTATATTTAATATTGATATTAAGATTGATCCCATGTTTTAAATTCTATTATATCTCTTGTATAATATATTCTTTTTGGAATGATGGTTTTTAATATTTTTAGATATATATATATATATATATATATATATATATATTTATATTATCTGCTATTTATATATTATGGCTGTAATTATATGGTTTGTTTTACTTCATATTTATCAGACTGCATACTTGATGCTCGATGTATTTTGATTTTATTGTAGTTGTGTTTATGAGATTTACTGGTGTAAAGTGAAAGGCATTCAGTATGAAATATGGATGCTACATATCGTAAATACATTTTAATTGCCCCATAAATAAACGCTGGGCGATAGATTCATAGTCGAGTGGGAGGACTTATACATCCTGCAGGTTTTCTTTACCCTCGGGATTGTATTTCCTTGGGTGTCCTCAGAGAAGGTATCTGAGCGTCCTGACGGTGACGTGCATCCGGTGGTGGAACCGGATGTTGTCATCAGCCACTGTGCTTGAGGTCGACGGTAGATGTGCGTCATTACGGCTGGCCGGAAGTACACATCCGCACCTCGGAGTACCGATGTAAGCGGTGTAACAAAGATTATGTGTATTTCCGGATGACCTCTTATTATTTAAACATTATGACCGCGCCGCGCACATGGGCTCTCAGAGGAAGTCGTAAGGACGAAACGTCAGAGCTGATGTGCGCGGTCGCAAAATATATCGCATAGGACACCATCTGAGATTCCTATTGGACTGCAGGAATGTTTGGATCCGGTCATCCAGTGTGCATATTTTAATCCTTTATGCCTTCACTCCATTACCCTCCTGTAAGTAGACATCTGGAGGGGAGAGGGGGTTTAGTGTGTGTGGTTTTAATAAAAGTTTGCAGAATTACACTATTGTTGCCCCCACTTTGTTCAATTACATGAACTTTGAGCGGAGGAATATTGGAGGAAGGAGGAGTGTGGTGCAGCCCAGCAGTGATCAGTACACCCGTTGATTGGTGGATTTGATTGAAGGCTATATATTCACCAGGCTCTGGTGAGTGTTTTATTCAAAGGGGGGAGCACTAGAGTGTGGTGATACCTTTGGAATAATAGACAAGACCCTGCACTCCCCTACCCTGGTGGATGGATTGTGCCTGGAGTATCACTGTATGGACTGCACATATATATTTTTGAGTCATTAAGGACACTGGTTTAATCAATGGACCTTTGCTTAGCGCTGCTAGTGTTATAGTTTATTTTATTTGACCTAATACTCTACAACACCTGTGGTAATAACCTTGTTAGTAAACAGTGAAAATGTCGCCAGTCATGTTTGGCAGAAGGACCTGCCATTAAATGCTACCAATTCAAGTTCATAGGACCCCTCTGCAACATCATGTAATGCACACAGTTGCAGTGAAGTACTGTGGGATTTCAATAGTTAACACAGGCTGTGAGGGGGCAACATATCACCTCCCAGCTGCCTTTGTGTGAATAGGGCATTAATCTACTTTTTTTAAGTCCCTGATCAGTCCTTCTTCAGATCTCACATCAGATCCCTTTAAACCTAATTTTCAGACCCCGGATCAGCCCCTCTTCAGATTTCAGATAAGCCCCCTTTAAAGTATATTTCAGAATCCTGGTCTGGCTCTCTTCAGACCACAGATCAGTCCCCTCCACCCTCCAAAAACATTCCAGATGTCAGAACAGTGCAGTGCCCAGGGTCAACATTAGAAACCATGGGGGCCCCATACAGCCTACCTGACAGGGCCCCTCCTACGGTTTAGGAAAGGGTTAAATATGGGTTGACATTTTACATTTTTTGCAATCCATGTACACTGAAAATGAGCAAGCTCTACATAGTTTATTCTGATGTCTACAGTGCTCTGAAATCATTTCTGCCTACTTTTGTATCTGCTGCTCAAATTGCAAATATACAGTAATCAGAATTTGCTTTATGATTAGCCTTCTCTAGTTTTATAGATTGCCCCTTACCACATTGTATGTGGTTAAAAGCCTCTACACTAAAAAACACTGCCTGTACTCCCCTATTGGCTGCGCTTCAGAGCAAGCCAGCTTTTTTTTTATGATGACCAAAAACAGGAAGTGGGGATAGGTTTCTGTACTTACATAGGTCAGACACTGGGAATGAGCACCCATCCTGGGAAATAAGGGGAGTCCATGGAATCCCAGGATTTGGGTAAATCCTGTGACAGTCCAAGGAAAATCTGGCCTGTTGGGAGGTATGCACTGGCCAATGCTATGTGGCTCACAGGCCTAACACTTTGGAGCGTCCTGGGAAAGACAGTTCTTGGAGGATATTGCCAAGGCAGTGAAAGCCAACAGAATACTGGCATGTATAAAAAAAGGGGATTCACTTCAGAAATAAAGAGATTATTCTCCCTTTTTACAAGACTCTGGTCCGGCCACATCTGGAGTATTATGGGCACTGGTCCTCCGAAAGGATGTGCTGGAACTGGAGAGAGTCCAGTAAAGGGCATCAAAAATAATTAAGGGAATGGAGGACATCAGCTATGAGGAAAGACTACGAGTATTGAACTTATTTTCTTTGGTGAAGAGACACTTGAGAGGGGGTATGAATCAATGTACAAATACTTGTACTCGTGACCCTAGCATAAGGAACAAACTTTTCAGAGAGAGGGAATACAATAAGACACGTGGCCACTCACTAAAACTAGAGGAAAAACGGTTTAACCTTAAACTACCTTTACTGTCAGAGCAGTAAGGATGGGGAATTCTCTTTCACAAGCAGTGGTATCAGCAGGGAGCATCGATAGTTTCAAAAAACTATTAGATGGGCACCTTAAAGACAACAAGATAAAGGGGTATACAATGTACGGTTAACAACATAAAGGGGTATACAATGTACGGTTAACAGCAAACACACACACGCATCATAGGTTGAACTGGATGGACTGGTGTCTTTTTTCAACCTCACTAACTATGTAACTATGTAACTATGTAACTATGAATTCTATATACCAGCAACATCAGGGATGGCAGGAGTGCCACAAGAAAATACATTGTATTAAACAGTGTGTACCATTCTGGCTTAATTTTCAGACCTTTTTTTTTAAATCAAATTCTATTGATTGATTTAAAGATACACAAGTATAAAATACAGTACACTACAAAAAAACAAACAGTTGTTCACAGTTCCAGCCAGCGAACGGCAAACAAAAAACAAAGTTGTGCTCCACCTCCGATAAATTTTTTGCAGCAAATCATTATCAGCAAATAAGATATTAACATCCTAAACCAGAGAGGAAAGCACCAACCATAACTCAAAGTCTTAGCACACACAGTACGAGGATGTGAAAACAAAAAATCCAGAAATGGAAGGGGCCTAAGAGAATGTCAGGTCAACGAAAGAATAAAATAGAGAAGTGGCCCCATGGGATTGTCACCCCTAACACTCATTTGTTTTATAAATACATTTTACTCTTAATAGAGGGCTATGATGATTGTTAAGTACATGTCTCTCTATGGTTGCTTTGCTGGTTCTTTCTGTTTTGTGTTTCAGGTGACAAGCTGCCTGCTGTTGCTATTTACCTCAGCTGCTGAGCACTAGATTGGTGACAAATCTAGTGGCGGGAAACATCCAGCCAATGAGTGTAACCTTCCACTTCTATATCCTCTCCTGTCACTGGGCAGAGTCACATTTACCTCAGGTCTGTCAGCTGGACTCACCTCTGGATTCTCCTCAACCTTCCTTCTGGATCTTTTGTCCTACTCCCCCACCCTCCCTCCCCTTTGTTATTTCCCCTCATCACGCTCCACGTTTATGTGGGTAATGTTGCCCACTTTGTGGGTGGACAGGGGTGGGGTTGGTACGCTGTTATTTGTTTGGTATAAGATATTGCTGCTTGCATCTTAGTGACTAAGCATGTTGATCAGTTATTGGTTAACAGCTCTGTTTGATTTTCAAGGTTCATCTTTTTGGGTAATGTCGCCCACTTTGTGGGTGGACAGTGATTGGTAAACTGTTATTTGGTTGGTATAAGATATTGCTGCTTGAGTCTTAGTGACTAAGCATATGGGTCTGTTAGTGGTTAACAGCGGTTCTGTTTGGTATTAAAGGTTAATGTTTATTTTATAAATAAAATAGTTTTAAACCCAATAAAGGGCCGTGGCCTAAACTTTTCCACAATCCTTGTTGTGTGTTTATTTTATAATTTAGGTATGTTCTTATGGTATGATGGGTGGTAATGGGGTGTACAATCCAATGCAAGGAAGCCTAAGAGTGGTAAAGTAACATACCCAAATGATTAATATTGCAGAAAGATACCAATAGGAGGCGTAGTCAGACCTGGATTGCTGTATCCAAGTTCTTTACGCTGGTGACCAAATTTTATTGAATTTAGTGGGTTGGCATTCATGGTTCCCTCAATGAACTGTAGCTCCCCAGTGCTGGCAGCACTCATGCAGCCCCAGACCATGACACTCCCATCCCCATGCTTGACTGTAGGCAAGACACGCTTCTACTTGTACTCTTCACCAGGTTGCTGCCACACACACTTGACACCATCTGAACCAAATAGGTTTATCTTGGTCTCATCAGACCACAGGACATGGTTCCAGTAATCCATGTCCTTAGTCTGCTTGTCTTCAGCAAATTGTTTGCGGGCTTTCTTGTGCATCATCTTTAGAAGAGACTTCCTTCTGGGACGACAGCCATGCAGATCAATCTGATGCAGTGTGCGGCATATGGTCTGAGTACTGACAGGCTGACCCCCCCACCCCTTCAACCTCTGCAGCAATTCTGGCAGCACTCATACGTTTATTTCCCAAAGACAACCTCTGGATATGACGCTGAGGATGTGCACTCAACTGCTTTGGTCGACCATGGTGAGGCCTGTTCTGAGTGGTACATGTCCTGTAAACCGCTGTATGGTCTTGGCCACCGTGCTGCAGCTCAGTTTCAGGGTCCTGGCAATCTTCTTATAGCCTAGGCCATCTTTATGTAGAGCAACAATTCTTTGCCACGAGGTGCCATGTTGAACTTCCAGTGACCAGTATGAGAGAGTGAGAGCGATAACACCAAATTTAACACACCTGCTCCCCATTCAAACCTGAGACCTTGTAACACTAATGAGTAACATTACACCGGGGAGGGTAAATGGCTAATTGGGCCCAATTTGGACATTTTTACTTAGGGGTGTACTCATTTTTGTTGCCAGCTGTTTAGACATTAATGGCTGTGTTTTGAGTTATTTTGAGGGGACATTAAATTTACACTGTTATACAAGCTCACTACTTTACATTGTAGCAAGGTGTAATTTCATAAGTGGGTAAGTGAAAAGAATGAATAGTGCGCTAAACTAATAAATAAATGAAAATCAATAAACATAACATTTCGTGATAGGCACGTATCAATATAAGTGCACAATATATATTAAAAACTTGTGAAGTAAGTCTGTGTTAATAAATTGAACACAAATGGGAAAAAACACAAGTCTCTCAAAAGTTGTGAAGTGTAAAGAACTTCAAAGCTGAAAAAAGTGTTCCGTGCCAAATAAACGTGCCACTCTGTAAAAGTGATCGTATTCTCATATAGGATCCTTGGTTTTTGTCAAGGTGGCCCCTTACCGCAGAAAGCCTCTAAGGAGCAGATTCCACAGAGCAGGTACCCAGTATAAAGAAAAGGGACAGCGATGCTTCCAAGAGGGTTCAGGAATCTTCCACAACAACCATTTTAGACTTACCTCATGGACAAGCAGACAACATCTGAGGTTGCTGTGGAAGATTCCTGAACCCTCTTGGAAGCATCGATGTCCGGTTTCTTTTTACTGGGTACCTGCTCTGTGGAATCTGCTCCTTACATTGCTGGAATCTCACTACTGCAAAGCGGACCGGCTTCCAGGCTTCCTCGTGGAATTTCCTGTCTTACAGCAGTTCATGCTCAAGTCTCCCTGATTTCTGGTAAGCACCTAACTTTACCATAAAGCATCATCATATCTTTGCCACAGAATGTTAAACATTTGAAAGCTTTCCTTAGAGGTTTTCTGCGGTAAGGGGCCACCTTGACAAAAATCAAGGATCCTATATGGGAATACGATCACTTTTACAGAGTGGCACGTTTATTTAGCACGGAACACTTTTTTCAGCTTTGAAGTTCTTTACACTTCACAACTTTTGAGAGACTTGTGTTTTTTCCCATTTGTGTTCAATTGATTAACACGGACTTACTTCACAAGTTTTTAATATATATTGTGCACTTATATTGATACGTGCCTATCACAAAATGTTATGTTTATTGATTTTCATTTATTTATTAGGTTAGCGCACTATTCATTCTTTTCATTTACCCACATTTATTTTTCCAGTGCTGCTTTCCGTCTTTAACACTTATAATTTGCGCACCTTTCACTTTCACCGTAATTTCATAAGTGTTGTCACATGAAAAGATATAATAAAACATTTACAAAAATGTGTGGGGTGTACTCACTTTTGTGAGATACTGTATACTGTATATTCCCCTAGAACCAACGCTTTAAAGGCATCCCATTCTGTTATCTTTCCCAGTATATAGACATTTGAACCCTAATTTGTTCTTCCAAATCAGGGTTTTGAGAAAACAAGGAGCTGTTTCACACTTGACAAGAGAAGAGAAGAGAGGGAGAAGAGAGGGAGAAGGGAAGAGAAGGGAGGCAGTCTTCTAGCACAACTGGGTGCTTAGCTGCCATTCAAAGAAAACAACAATTGGGGAAGGGGTAACAAACCACATAAGTCACTAATATGCTCTGTCAGGGTGTACAAAACCATAGGAAAGATGTGGGGGCATTCAAGAAGGCCAGGTCCCTCAAAAATATGTACGTGGATGGGAGGGTGGATGGGAGAAGGAGGAGGAGGGGAGGAGTAAACTGATCAGACAGGCATGTGGGGCCCCCAAAGCAGAATGCAAACAAGCTCCAGGCATCAGACAGAATGTTCAGGCCAGGAAGCTACCTGGTGTATAAGAACTTTGAAAATCAGCAATAAGTAATGGCATTAGAAAACAGTAACAGCAATGATAATCAATAATGCAATACCTCCACTGTAAACAGTATATATCCACTTAAGGTGTACTCTATATGAATGGCAGTGATGAAATCCTAAAACTCTCTACAAGGGTACCTCTTACTATGGACATTAGGCAAAGTTCTTATGAAGCAGCCCTAGTTCTTTGACCAGCTAGCATTGGGGCTCAGTCTTTATGGTAGTGCACATAAGAACAGTCCCAGTAAAGGCTGATTGCAGTAACTAATGCTGCTAGTTAGATGGCCAGTCCCTATGTTCTCAGTCTCTGCTAGCAGCAATAGCCTAATAACAGGAGTGTCCTCTCACCAGTCCCAAAAGTACAGCAACTGGGGTCCCACTGTTTAGATGTAAACTCGCTTCTGGATCTGCCGTAAACGACTCTGATCTGCAGCACATGGCCAAAGGCTGGTAGCAGGCTGATGTGCACACAGGAACAGCGATGTACACACCTCAGCCTCCTCCAACCAAAAAGAGAGTTAATTGATATTCAACCTGAGATAATACAACTCTCTCTCAGTCTATACCCGGCATGCATTGGGAACTGCAGTCCAACAGTCCAAAAAAAAACCATAGTAAAGATTCTTTCCTGAACTTTATCCCCCATGATTTAGTGCTGCCGACCATCAAATATGGTAAGGTCCTTCTGCTTGTAAGCTCCCTGCCATCCCCTAAATGCCTTTTTTCCCCCACACTCCATGACATGCTGTTAGGTTAATTGACTCCAGTCTAAATTGGCCCTAGTATGTGTATGTATGAATGTGAGTTAGGGACCTTTAGATTGTAAGCTCCTTGAGGGTAGGGACTGATGTGAATGTTCAATATATATGTAAAGCGCTGCGTAAATTGTGGGAGCTATATAAATACCCGTAATAAATAATAATAAATAAAAGAACTATCATTCTCTTTGTAATATACTATAGGCAGAGTCTATAGCCTGTTTATATAGTGCTAGCTCCCTGTGTGGGTTTATCAATTGAAAACTGTCCTCTACTAGCTTTTAATATTCTGACATAATACCGTGCAGAGAAAATACTTTTTACAGTCATTATTTATCTCCTTCACTTGCCTCTTTCTGCTTATCAGCACTCAGAGAGTGGCAGCACTTGAGGGGGAACGCAGAGCGTACGTAGTTTATAGTTTTATTGTTCATGTCCACATACATTTGATGAGCACTTGAGCAATATTTACTAAGGTGCTATTATTTTTTAAAAGGTCAGCAACATTTTGTTGCCTTTAATTAAATGTGTGCAGTATGATGAATGCTGCATTTCTACTCTAAAATACAATAGCTTGCCACAATTCTATGATAGCCAACTACTTAGGGTATTTATAGACATAAGATACAAGTCTGAAGAAATCACCCATTTAATCAGCTACAAAAGATTGTTCATACAAAATATCATTTGCAGATAAATGTCGCAGGAAACTCATTGTGCAAATCTGTAATTTAATACGGAACAACTATTTTTATGCCTGCCTAGGACTATCTTATATTTATAGATTGATTGTTACAGCCCAGTTTACAAGGCTGAGCAAGATCTTTTGGCAAAATAGAAATGAAAACGTAAGTTCATTTTTTCACGAAAATTGAAAAGGTGAACTAACATCAAATATCTTTATGTCCTGCTGTTTTTTTTTTTTTTTTAATTTTCATTTTTCCAAAGGAACTTCCTTATACAGTATTTCATTTGCTACTAGGAATGACATACTGACTAAACATGTGCACTACTGAAAAATTTGTTTTGTTTCGATCATTTGTTTTTTATTTTTTTTTCATTTATCGGACCATTCATTATGATCAACATTTGTTACTTTGAATCATTTGTAACTTCAGAAGTATTTGTATTCGTTCCGTTCTATTCGTTTAGATGCGACATTCGTTACTTCAGATAATTCATAACTTCAGATGCATTTGTAATCGTTCCGTTCTATTCGTTTAGATGCGACATTCGTTACTTCAGATAATTTGTAACTTCGGATGCATTTGTATTCATTATCGGACCGTTCATTATGATCAACATTTGTTACTTTGCATCATTTGTAACTTCAGAAGTATTTGTATTCGTTACTTCAGATAATTCGTAACTTCGAATGCATTTGTAATCGTTTCGTTCTATTCGTTTAGATGCGACATTCGTTACTTCAGATAATTTGTTATTTTGGATGCATTTGTATTTGTTCCATTCTATTCGTTTAGATGCGACATTCGTTACTTCAGATAATTTGTAACTTCGGATGCATTTGTATTCGTTCCGTTCTATTCGTTTAGATGCGACATTCGTTACTTCAGATAATTTGTAACTTCGGATGCATTTGTATTCGTTCCGTTCTATTCGTTTAGATGCGACATTCGTTACTTCAGATAATTTGTAACTTCGGATGCATTTGTATTTGTTACGTTCCATTTGTTTAGATACGACATTCGTTACTTTGGGCTCGATCCCTTCCTTCATTCGGACTATGGTGGTTGTATCTGTAATCGTTCGTAACCTTCATTAGTTTGGATATTTTTACTTTATACGTTTATTTTCGGATCTGTCACAAGAGACTCAGAAATGAAACAGAACAGAGCCACCGGCCCCCCACACCCTGTCTGGACTATGGATGGAATGCAGTCTGACACAGAAAAACACACAAGGGAATAAGGGACAAGCTCGTTGGCCAGAGATAACACACTAACACTGCCCATCTGAAAATTGAATGAATCTGAAAATATCCAAAAGAAAAACAAATACCAATGCATTCATCAATTATTTCTTTATATTCAGCGATAACTAATAGTCGGAAAGAACGAAAATACGAAATTATCCAAATGTAATCAATTCGTTAACCACTTCTGGACTGGAAGGTTTTGCCCCCTTAATGACCAGGCCATTTTTTGCGATTCGGCACTGCGTTACTTTAACAGACAATTGCGTGGTTGTGCAAAGCTGTACCCTAAAAAAATGGATGCCCTTTTTTCCCCATAAATAGTTTTCTTTTGGTGGTATTTGATCACCTGTGTGATTTTTATTTTTCACGCTATAAACAAAAAAAGAGCAACGATTCTGGAAAAGACAAAAAAAATGTTACATTCCCAAAAAAAAAAAAAAAATTTAAATTTAAAAATCACATTTTGTCATCATTTTAGGCCAATTTATATTCTGCTACATATTTTTGGTAAAAAAAAATCTCAATAAGCGTATTTTCATTGGTTTGCGCAAAAGTTATCGCATCTACAAACTAGGGGAAGGATTTATGTCATTTTATCTATTTATTTTTTTTACTAGTAATGGCGCGATCTGCGATTTTTAGCGGGACAGCGACATTGGGGCAGACAGATCAGACCCCTAACTGACATTTTTTACACTTTTGGGGGGACCAGTGACATTACTACAGTAAAGGTTAAGTGTGAGTCTAGGGGAGTGATTTCTAAATAGGAGTGACTAAATAGGAGGATCACAGGCTCTCTGTGTCCATTCCAGAGAGAACAAGGGTCTGCTGTGTTTACAACAGCAGACCGTTGTTCTCTCTCAGCGGGGAGCGATCGCGGGTGCCCGGTGGCAATCGGTGCCGCCGGTCCCATGGATCGGCTTTCCTGCGCGCGCGCCCCCAGGAGTGCTCCAGCTGTACAGGTATGGCGGTTTGTGCAGCCAAGCCAGCCTGCTGCAGTATATCTGGGACGGGCATTCGGCAAGCAGTTAAACTCATAGTGTAGATGGAAAAGCTGCGTTACACAATTGATACACTGAAAAATCAATCAGCAATAGTTCAAATATTCAGAGATCATAATAAAGTCCAGGCAAATAGCACAGATTAAACATATGCATTAAATAGGACAGTCCAAAAATAAGGATTCCAAAGTGCAGATGAAGAGATGGTAAATCCGCCACCAAGGGTCACTTCTAACAGCCACAGTGAAGCATGCTATGGGTATGCGTTTACCAGATGGGAAAGGGTTACCAGCATTGTATACTCTCAGAATAACCAGCTGCAAAAAGGAACACCTCTCCTGACCGAGTCCTGTTGTATACAGGGAACCGCCACATCCAGCAAGAGAAAGCACCAGCCACCTCGTCCAAATTATTGATTGGCCATAAATATGTAGAGAAAAAAGGGGCCACAATAGTGCAGATGGTCTAATGCAATTTAATAGATGAACAACGAAAATACACTCACAGTTGATCAGATGAAAAGCGCTTGTCAAAGTTTTCAAAAAACACCGCCGCCGCCCGGCTTCTGGATGCAGAGTAGTGACGTCAGCACGCCTTCCCCTCATAGATTGAATTGTTTTTCGTTCTTTCGGAGTTTTGTATTTTCGGATTTTTGTTTTTTCAGATTTTTGTTCTTTTGGATTTTCGTTCTTTTGGATTTTGTTCTTTTGGTTTTTCATTCTTTCGGATTTTTGTTCTTTCTGACAATTCGTTTTCAAATGCAGTTGTCAAAAGAGTCTTTCGTTCATTCGAATGCTCCCGAATGAACGAATATGCCGAATTTCGTCCGAAAACATAAAAAATATTGTAACAAAATGAATTGCACATGTCTAATACTGACTACCAAGTAAGTGCAATTGCTACAACATTACGTGCTAGTATGGCCCAGTACTGATGTCTTTGCTCCCCTTTGATTATGTTTACCATAGAGACAGCACATTTATGGTTAACCAGATCATTGTATATGTATCTGTTTTTGTTTACTGCAACCACCACTATGATGGCAAATCTGTGAATTATGGTATGGCCGTTTTTTTTTTTATCACAGTAGTTCTGTTTGATAAAGCGCAACTAAGGTTGCGCTGTAACCAACAGCGAGCAGAGCAGGCTTTTCATTGCACACGGGACATGCAATGTCTGCTCTGCAATAAAATGCACCTACCTGCCTGCTCACTGTCTTCTCAAGCAATTTAAGCTGAGCTGTGCATGTGCAGTATAGTTTACAGCATTGGCCTGGTCTCTGTGTGTCAGAATGATGGCACACAGGAGAAGATGTCAGTGCCGGCAAGGGACAGGACTGTTGGAGGATAGGTACGTTTCAGCTCACTTTAGCTCCACTATAATTAATAATGCTTGTATGTAGACTTTTTAAAGTGTTACTAAACCCAGAACCTGCATTAACTATATCTGGTCTCCCATAGTACACAGAACATGGAAATGCAAATTCAAGCAAAAGGACAGCTGGCAACTCTGTAAATCTTCCAATTCTTTATTGTCACACCTCAGTGAGTAAAATAGACAAGGTTCAAACGCGTTTCGGCGATCAGCCTTGGTCACAGCACACACAACATATTATAAACATTTATATATGTAGCAGGATTTCCAGGCATTGGGTCAGATGTGGGTCTGCCATTGTTACCGGTGACACCTTCAGCCCATTTCAGCTGAATACCCAAGTGTGAAATTTGAGTCAAAGACCAGTCCGGCATCTTTGGTTTGTTTTGTTAATTTGATATCGGGGATGGTAGAAGGGAATGAGTGGCATACTCCTCTGGCTCAACTAGGTACAACTGGGACACTTTGGAGAAAAATGCCTTTCAGCGCTGTCCTGACGCCGGCTGGATGCCGACCAACGCTTGCTAGCACTTGAAAAACACTGACTTGCTGTACTGAACTTGAACTTGACTTCTGACACTCTGGTTAGCTCAAAAGTCCCGGACTGTACTGAGAAATGACTTCTGACGCTCTGATTAGATCAAAAGTCCCAAACACTGCTCCCTCCAGTCCTTCCTGACTGAGGTAGCTTCTGTATACTGCTTCTGCTGCTTTAACTCTCAACACTGTACACTGCACACTGCACGCTGTACACTTTAACACTTCAGAGCCCAACCGCTGGCGCCCCCTTTGTACCTCAGGGTCCTTTTACTAGGCACCCCCTCTATACTTCAGGATCCTCTCACTAGGCACCCCTCTACGCTTCAGGGTCCTCTCACTAGGCACCCCCTCCACACTTCAGGGTCCACACTGGCACCCCATTTACACTTGCTCCTGCACTGGCAAGCTAGCTCCTGGATCCCTCTGACCTTCACTGGAGTGGTCCCCTCTCTTCTAGGCAGACCCCCAGGGGCAGTTTGCAGTACTCAGGAACTGGGAATGTTTTCCTGAAACTCGACTCCTCTCTGCTCCGCTGGTCCTTGGCACACCGGATCCTCACTGCAGCTCAGCTCAGCCTTCTGTCCCCTCAGGCAAGCCGCCTGGGACACCCAATTCCTCTGGGACTCTGCTTCCCGCTAAAAACGCTGCGTCATGAGCTCCCCCCAAACTTATACCCGCTCCCAGAATGCTGTGCGTCAGAATCTGCCTTGCTGGGGTAGATACAGGCCTGAGTGCACTATTGGCTGGGTTTTCTCCACTGCCCAATGAGAACCCTCTCATTAAGTACAGTGGGGAGACTCGCCAGTCCCAACAGCCACACCTGGGAGACACGACAGCCCAGCTGAAAATCATGGCCCTGCTGTTAAGCAGACAAGGCTCACTATACTTTACCTAGCCTTTACCTACCTTGTAGGGTGCTACATATATATATACATACACACATAATTGGACACTCTACCCCCATAACAATCAATTAGTAATTAAATCAAGTGCTGTGCTGACCAAAAAGGTTCAACAGCTGTTACAATTTGTAGGAGGGAAGTAGTCTCCAATGTGAGGAAATGCAATTATTTTAGTGAAAATAAACTGCTAAATACCTTTTCTCATCAGCTGTATATAGCAGTCTTGTGACTTCTATCAGTGTCTGGTTAAAGCTTGTAGGAGGAATTTTGTATTGTCCCACAATTGTCCAATGAGAATTCAGGGCCCCTAATTCTCTGACTGGACAGTGCTGAATTACCCTGCGCTGATCACATGCACTCTCTCATGAAAAAAAAAAACTCCCTAGCAATACACGCCAAACTGAGCATGTGCAGCGTGTCCCCTTGCTCTGTAAATTTCATGAGATATATTGGAGACAGTAATAGAAGGGGAGGATCAGAGAAGACAGGATCAAACAGCCTTTTTACACAATGCAGAGGAATAACCCCTTAGGTTCCACAGTGAGTATAACAATTATGCTTTACTGTATATACAGGCTGATTTTACTGTTGTGGGTTTAGTAACACTTTAAGTCCGATTCACACCATTGATCAACACAGGCCCAACTCAATAACAAGAAAATATACATTATTTTAAATGGGCCCAGTTCATGTTGGTGTTCACTAGGTGAAAATAGGACATGCTGCATTTAAACACAATACAACACACTGTGACATGTGTTAAGTAAGTAAATAAAAAAATAACAACAATAAGAAAAAAAGTACTTGGTTCCTGCTGTGAAAAGAAAAGAAAAATGCACAGCAACACATCACATTAAAACACATGTACAATGCAAGCAATATGCATCCTGGGTTGTTCTAGTAATTGTCTGCTGTGACTACAAATGAAAGCCTAAGTGCAGTAAAAATAAAAACACAAAAATCAGTACAAGGGGCATAGCTTACAGTCAGTAGGATAATTATAGTCATGAGGGAGCAGTGACAGGCACTCATCAAGAGAGCTTTACTATGCCGCCCTTTCCACACACCTCTGCCATTCAAAGAGTACATACCAGTAAGTACAGCTTCTATGAATGAAAAATGTTCCATAAATTAAAGATGATTGAAAAGTGCACCCCCTCTATTAATAGATCACATTTCATTTATGATGTGTCTGTCACTGCTCCCAGTTCTATTAACCACTTGCAGACCGGGCCATAGCCGAATGACGGCTACAGCGCAGTCGGCTTATTCTGGGAGGGCGTTCAGTGACGTCCTCCCAGAATCACGCTTCCAGCACGCCCCCTCAGGCGTGCACCCGGAAGTGTCCGTGCTCACCGTGTCCGAGGGATCCGGCGCATCATGGGTCGTGGTAAAGGGCCAATGACAGCAGCTCTTTACCACGTGATCGCTCCGTCCAATGACTACATAATAATAGACATAATAATAGAGTCAATGTGAAAAGGGATCACTGGTGTCAGTGATATCTATGGGAAGTGGAGAATAAATGAACATCAATATGGACATGAGAGAAAAAATTGAGATATTAGGAATTCAGGAGGAACCATCAAGAATTGTGTAATGATCAAACCAAGGGGACAATTTCTTATCATAGTAGAGTAGAGCATATTATGGTATGACATATTTTTTCCTCCTTGCTTAGGAAGTCAACTCAGAGTTTGATTTGGGAGAAAGGTATAGATTCAGTTTTCCAGTGTAGGGCGATTACCCAATGGTTGGCAACACAAAGTGTGTAAATTAGTCTCATCTGTAACTTGGTGACCTCTAAGATTGCAGAAAATAATAAACAATGAGATGGGGTAAGAGAGAGAGCTGAGCACTTGCTATTTTGGAGGCAAAGTTGTCCATCTTTCTCCAAATCAGAGTCAAATTCCACTTATTAAAGCTACATATCTTAATCAGCCTTGAAGTCCTGGCTCTAAAACATTTGCAATATTTTACATCAGCTTACAGGAAAGAGTTGTGTGTAGGATGATATATATCATGAGGTGTCATGCTGTCTCCCTAGAAAATTGTGCAACAAGGAAAACTTGGTCCCAGAATGGGGTTTAGTACAGCATGCACACAGAGAAAGGTATATAAAAGCCAAAAAGTTTATTGTATATACATCAAAAAAATAAAACACAAACAAGGCTAGGTATGGAACCAGGCCAGTTTAAAAATACAGATAAATATACAAAACAGACAGAGTTCAGTCATCTGTGCCATGACACATTTACCAAATCCACTAATCGGCATACAGTAAGCCAGTAGACAGTGATTCGGAATAACATGATCCCGACATGTTTCGAAATCTGTTGTTAATTTCTTCTCCAGGGGAAGTAGCACAGAAATGTCTGTTATTAAAGATATTTGATATAATTAGATCAGCAATGAGTTAAAGTATTAAGTGCATCAATAAGTCATCCAACAATGTAAAAATATACCACAGAGTAACTACAGGAGTTACAGTCAAGAATTTTAATTGTTTGCACATGTGAAAAATGAACCAGGCGCTTACGAAGAACACCTACATGCGTATATATATATATATATATATATATATATATATATATATATATATATATATATATATACATAAGTTTTTTAGACTTACCCTAAGTGTGTCTGTAGACAGTTAGGGCAAGGCCAGCATAGTCACAATCATGGGGCTACAAACAATCCTCATTTGGTATCTTCAATAGGCCTATGTGAAAATCACAGCAAGGTTGATATATGATGGTACAGGGGTCCAGAGTGAAGCCTCCCATCCAAAAAGGTATAAAGATAGTATTGTAAGACAAAGGGGGAGGAAGGTGAATCCTCAAAACTGGATGTTTTGTGTAACGCCACAAATAAGGGGTCCGTAAAGGACAGAGTCCTCCCAGTGAATCATCCCACAAGGATCATGCAGATGGAACCAATCAGGAGACTGCCTAGGAGGCTAAAAAACATATTAAAATAAAGTAATGTCAGGTACTGCAAAAAACCCCCAAAAATGTATAAATATATCAAAAAGAGGGGGAATGGGGGACCTGCATAAAAGGCATATCCCATCAAAAATTACCTAAATCCTGCAGTTCCATAGAAATTCAGCAAGGAGCCAGATGAGTGATCCTCTTAACCTCAGCAGATCAAATGGTAGCCAGGAAGAGGAGGCGAAACTACTCACCTATTTATAATCCTTGCTAAGTTGGCACAACTGTATCCAGAGGTAATGGGTGGTAGGAGGTGCTGGGTTAACCCTTAATGTTAAAAAAAAAAATGTCAGGACGCAAAGGTGCCCAGTGATATATCCTTCCTGTCCTCAATCCTAATGGAGGGGGCCATTGTAAGGTGCCCTATCCAGAGGGAGAAAGAACTCCAATGGCCCCTATTGATCCCCCGGCTCGGCGGCGTCCGGCTCCACCGCGCATAAGCATGCGCGGCGACGTCAGACGCAAGTGAGCCGCCGACACACAAGACGCGGTCCCGCCCCATCTCCAACCAAGGTGGAACGCAAACCAGAGGTGACGTGGCGCACCAAGCTCAATACACATGCGCAGACATTACAGAGATTATATTAAATAATTCATTCAGATTGATCATTACCATAATCAGACATGATATACTCTAATGGACAGAACCAATCCACTTCAGCAGCCATGTTAGAATAACATGGAAGACACTACATGTGCATCATTTATCATAATTAACAGATGTTAACTAGGGATGATCAAACTTTTGAAAAGTTTGGTTCGGCCAGAACACCCGAACTTCCCGAAAGTTCGGGTCCGGATTCCAGAACCCCATTGAAATCAATGGGACCCGAACTTCGGTAATCAAAAAACACCACTTTGAAGCCCTAAAACCCAATAAATGTCCCTAAAAAGTGCCTAGGGTTCTGGGTCATGCCCCAGGGACTATTAATCACACAAAAAAAAGTTCTTAAAAATTGTAGTTTTTGATAGAGAGCCAATTATTGAAAAAATTATTGAAAAAATGTGATTTCTTTGGATTTAGTGTCTGGGGGGGTCTAAAAAGTGTACCTGTGAAGTTTTAGCTCTGTAGCATGTCCAGAACCAGAAAAAAAGATCATTTTTCTTATAATTTTTATTAGCGCAGGGATGGGGTTCCGCTCTTTCACACCTGGGCGTTTTTGTTTCCGGCGTTTATTGGGCTTTTTTGTGGACGTCTTTGGAGGCAGGCATGACATCTGAACTTCTGTGTAGGGGTATATATACACACACACACACATATATGTATATATACACATACACACATATAGGTGTGAAAGGAGCGGAACCCCATCCATGCGCTAATGAAATTATTTGCAAGGATGGGGTTCTGCTCCTTTCACACCTATATGTGTGTATGTGTATATATATATATATATATATATATATATATATATATATATATATATATATATATATATATATGTGTGTGTGTGTATATATACCCATATACAGAAGTTCAGATGTCATGCCTGCCTCCAAAGACGCCCAAAAAATGCCCAATAAACGCCTGCAACAAAAACGCCCAGGTGTGAAAGGAGCGGAGCCACATCCCTGCTCTACTAAAAATGATAAGAAAAATTATCTTTTTTCTCTGGCGGTCACCCTGACATGGATGAGTTCGGTCACCCTGGCATAGCAGTCAAAGTCAGTTCACCCTAAACTACATTACGGTCACCCTGACACTTAACACTTTCCCTACAGAAACTAGATTTTTGAATCTAACTATAGTGGTATATAGTACCCTAACTACACTAGATATCCCTTTCCTCACACTAATAATTGCTAAATGACACGTTTGCAGCAGGAGTAACAGAACTGCTTCCACTCTATTCCTCTCTATTACAGTGCTAGAGATTTGGCGGGGCTATGTTATATACTGGGGGGCGTATTCACTACTGATTGGTCTCTGGATCCCCTAGTCACTCCAGTCACATTCCTAGCATCCTCCTGCCCCCTCAATTGGCTTTTACTCATGTTTCTGGTCCAATCACAGGCTTTTAAAGCCCAGTTCCTGTCCCATTGCATTTTGGGCGGTTCTGGTTGCCGAATTCTGAACTTTTATCGCAGAAAGTTCGGAATTCGGACGAATTTCGAACAGTCAATGTTCGGGTTGAACCGATGGTTGACCCGAACCGTTCGATCATCCCTATTGTTAACCGTGACTACCTGCATTTCTATATGTAATAGAAGAAAAGCAATAGGGGAAGGGAGTGGCTGGTGGGAGACCCCAGAAGAGGAGGATCGGGGCAGTTCTGTGCAAAACAATTACAGAGCAAGGAAGTATAACATGTTTGTTATATAAAATAAAGTCTGCCTTTATAATCACTTTAATCCTCTGCCCCATAGATTAAATGAGCGGGGAGCTGCACTGCAAGGGTGGATTTTGTTTTTATTGTCCTGGAGTTGGGATTTAAACCTTTATTAGGAAAGACACCTGGGTCAGGTAGGCTCATAAATTGTTTTTTATGTACTGTATATATATATATGAGTGTTTTATGTATGTGTGGGCATATACAGTATGTAGGTGTAAAATGCCTCATGGGGTACTGCTGTGCACTAGGGTGTACAGCATATACTGGTCTCTGCACTCTGTAGTTTACCCTCTCTTGACTGCTGCATGCTGTACAATATTTTTGCTTCTGATCTTTGTGCTTTGTAATTTATCTAATCCTGACCTCTGCTCTCTATATGTAGTTTTACTGATCAGGTGTGCGTAAGATAATTGGCCATATGGGTGGCATCTTGGCATGTTCGCCCTGGGCGCTGGATGACCTTGTCCCAGCACTGGTAGAGGGCACTTCTAAATAGCTCTGTTAGGAGCAGCCTTCTAGCAGGTATACTTCTTTTCACAAGATATTTCATTGACAAGTTTGTTTTATAGCCACAGGAGGGAGCCAAATCCACAAAATCAAATGGAACTTTTCATACATCATACTGAATATTGCTGCTAACAAAGGTAATGTGTCAACACAAGCACTCTACATGTTTTAAGCAATAAACACATGAACGGCCAGTTAAACCTTCCATCGACCTGAGAAAAGGAACACCTTATAGTGACTGTATTTTTATTTAACTAGTTGCCGCCCACGCTATAGCCGAAAGACAGCTACAGCGCGGACCTAAATTGCCAGGAGGGTGTACATTGACGTCCTCCCGTGCATGAGTGGCCTGCGCGCTCCCTGCGGAGCATGCCTGGCTCGCTCTGTGATCGGCGAGTCCATGAGACTCGCCTGATCACAGATCGGAGTAAAGGGTGGTCCCGCCCCCTTACCACGTGATCAGCTGTCAGCCAATGACAGCTGATCATGTAAAGTAAACAGTAGCCGGCGATCATCTGTTTTTTCTCCTCACACTTTCAGTGTGAGGAGAAAAAAAAAAGAAAAAAGATCGCTGGCTGCTGTCAGAAGAGGAAAGGAATTATTTGTGCTCCCAGTGCTACCTACCAGTGCCCACAAGTGCCCACCAGTGTCACCCACCAGTGCCACCTACCAGTGCCCACCAGTGCCATCTGCCAGTGCCCAATAGTGCCATAGTTGCCAACATTTAAAACAAATTTCCAGGGACACTTTACAGCACAGCTATCAACTACTTACCTGACCCAAAAGATCAGATATGATTATCACATGTTATATGCTCATAAACTTGGTGAAAGCATTATAAATGCATCATAACCTACACAATTTTCCCAGTCACCTATCAGGAACATCTGGGTAAAAATTGGCTATGCGATTTTAGAAAATCCATGTTGATTGTTATATGTCCTGTATTCTTTAATGAGGACAATGTATGTGTTTTCTGCCCTCATTTTTTAGTTTTTTGCAATTAATAAAACTATATACCTTTTAATACAAGAGTCATTTTGATTCATTCTATGATGTGCCTTAGAAAGTCCAGTCATTTGTTTTTGTGAGTATTCAATGTGGTATGGTTTTCCAAACACATGAATCCTCGCTAATTTGCTTTTTCTCTTCAATTTTGGATGATGGCACCCAGAGGCGTAACTAGAGCCTTCAGGGCCCCGATGCAAGAAACCATGAAGGGCCCCCCCAGATCCCTGGCCGGGGCCCTTCCCTTCAAGCCCAGGGCTCTTCCCACTAATCCTGGGGCTCTTTACTCTCGTTGCATGGCCTTTTATTACGGTCCCGCAGCAGGATCCTTTCACAAGTTCTGCAGTGGGCTCCCTTCCTGCAATCTTTGGGCCTCCCCACAGTGGTGCAATGCCAGGGCCCGGTCGCAAGTGTGACTTTTGCAATCCTGGAAGTTCACCCACTGGTTTGCTACTGGGCCCCCTGGAGCATGGGGCCCGGTAGCAATCGCAACCCCTGCAACCCCTGTAGTTACGCCCCTGATGGCACCAGTGGGGTAGTTCAA
Source organism: Pelophylax lessonae (assembly GCF_965119305.1). Classification (NCBI taxonomy): domain Eukaryota; kingdom Metazoa; phylum Chordata; class Amphibia; order Anura; family Ranidae; genus Pelophylax; species Pelophylax lessonae. The sequence goes on from NC_138769.1 coordinate 437,945,873, forward strand.
TTTCTTTAATACTACTTACCTCACCCACTTCCCTAAAGCTCTGCCCACTCTGCATAATTAATCTTTGCCTATTGATCATCAGATTATAGGGTCTACTCAAAAATGAGAGAATTACAGGAAATTGAAAAGAAACATTTTGAATTTAAGGCCAAAGTAATAGATTTGGAATAATTCTCCCATTCAGCTGCACTACTTCTGCCTAAAAGGTTAAAATTCTCATCACAATTCCCTGCAATTCTAAAGTGTCAAATGTGCTCAGATGTGACCATCCAAAAAGGTAATATGTAAATATAAATAAAGTGCAAGGTGTAAATAAGTACGATAAAACCTAATTATACTATCTGGTATAATTAGGTTTTATTGTACTGTCTTATTTACACCTTGCACTTTATTTATATTTACATATTAATTTTTTTTTTGTATGGTCACACTTGAGCACATTTGACACTTTATTCACATGTCTGTTACCAGATATTTTTTCACATAAGATTGTTGCTTTCATCCTACCTACCTTCATGTCTGTGAATGTGTCTTCGCTTTCCAGGGTTCCTTCTCTGCTCTGCTGTGGCGGTTGGCGCTGGCGAGGTGCTGCAGAGAACGAGTGCCTTTGATTTAAAAATGGCGCCAGGCGGCGCCATTATGTAACTGCTCATGCGTCTGCCCGGCCGAGATTGTATGAGCTTTCCTGAGCCCGGCAGGCGTCTGAATGGCGCATGCGCAGTTACGATGTCAGCCCGCAACCATTTTTTAACGGGCACCAGCTACCCAAAATGGGCATTTACGGGCAGCCCCCTAAATGGGTGCTTGCCGGGACAATGTAAATTACCCGGGACAGGCTCCTATTTCCTGGGACTGTCCCGGCAAAAACGGGACACTTGGCAAGTATGTAGTGCCACCTACCAGTGCCCACCAGCGCCACCTACCAATGCCACCTATCAGTGCTCCCCAGTGCCACCTATCAGTGCCAAATAGTGACCCATTATAAGTGTCACCTACCAATGCCTATCATTGCCCATTAGTGCCACCCATCAGTGCCACCTATTAGTGCCCATCAGTTCCCATGAGTGCCACATATTAGTGCCCTTCAGTGCCACCTACCAGTGCCCTAAAGTGCCGCTCATCAGTGACCATCAGTGCCACCCATTAGTGCCACCTATCAGTGATACCTTATCAGTGCAGCCTCATCAGTACCACCTTATCAGTGCCATCAGTGCCGCCTTATCACTGCCCATAAGTGTCCCCTATCAGTGCCCACCAGTGCAGCCTATCAGTGCCCATCAGTGCAGCCTATCAGTGCCCAACAGTGCAGCCTATCAGTGCCCATCAGTACAGCCTACCAGTGCCTATCAGGGCCCATCAGTGCCGCCTCATCAGTGTACATCAATGAAGGAGAAAAATTACCTGTTTGCAAACTTTTATAACAAACTATAAAAACTGTTTTGTTTTGTTTTTTTTTTTCAAAATTTTCACCAAAAGAAAGCTCTATTTGTTTGAAAAAATGATAAAAATTTAATTTGGGTACAGTTTTGCATGACTGCGCAAATGTCATTCAAAGTGCGACAGCGCTGAAAGCTGAAAATTGGCCTGGGCAGGAAGAGGGTTTAAGTGCCCAGTAGGCAAGTGGTTAAAGACATGCTTTTGCATAACCCCAATGACTGGGGATAAACAAAAATGCTCTATGCACAACATACACATTTTCTCGCTCAACCTCATTCTCAGCTATCCCTAATTTTTAATGGACAGTCCAAGGTTTTCAACCCCCCTCCCAAAAAAAAAAGACAAAAAATGTTTTTGATGCTTTTTGTATAGTGATTTTTTGTATTTTTATTTAGCACAAGTTGATGTTCTGATCACTTTTTAAGTTGGGATTGAAAAAGTTTATTGTGGAATTTATGCATAGTAACTATCAATAATGCAACGTTATATGTCACAGTACCTACTATGTGAGTTAGTATTACAGCCAACATATTTAGTTTAGGATACTTGGCAACCAAGAGTAAAAAAAACAAAGAATAAAAAACAATTATGGTGTTTGCCTGAAGCACATACTGTACGTACATACTCACACCATGTTTCTACAGTGGGGAAAATAATTATTTTATCCCCTGCAGATTTTGTAAGTTGTCCCACTTACAAAGAAATTTAGGGTTTATAATTTTCATCATAGGTGTATTTTAAGTTATAGAGATGGAATGTCAACCAAAAGTCCAGAAAAAACACATGATACATATGTTATAAATTGAGTTGCAGTTCAGTGAGTAAAATATGTATTTGATCCCTAAGCAAAACATGACTTAGTACTTGGTGGAGACACCCTTGTTGGCAAGCACAGAGGTAAGATGTTTCTTGTAGTTGGTGACCAGGTTTGTACACATTTCAGGAGGGATTTTGGTCCACTCTTCTTTACAGATCTTCTCTAAATTCTTAAGGTTTCTTGGCTGTCCCTTGGCAACTCAAAGTTTCATCTCGCTCCTTACATTTTCTATAGGATTAAGTTCTGGAGACTGGCTAGGCCACTCCATGACCTTAATGTGCTTCTTCTTGAGCCACTCCTTTGTTGCTTTGGCGGTATGTTTATGGTCATTGCCATGCTGGAACACCCATCTTCAGTGTTCTGGCTGAGAGAAGAAGGTTCTCATCCAAGATTTTACAATACATGGCCCCGTCCATTGGCCCCTCAATGCAGCAAAGTCGTTCTGTATCTTTAGCAGTGAAAGAGCCCCAAAGCGTAATGTTTCCACCTCCGTGCTTGACTGTAGAGATGGTGTTCTTAGGGTCATAGTCAGCATTTCTCTTCCTCCAAACATGACGAGTCGAGTTAATGCCAAAGAACTCAATTTTGGTCTTATCTGACCACATCACTTTCTCTCAATCCTTCTCAAAATCATTAAGATGCTCACTGGCAAACTTCAGATGGGCCTGTACATGTGCTTTTGTGAGCAGGGGGACCTTGTGGGCTCCGCAGGATTTCAATCCATTGCGGTGTATTGTGTTACCAATGGCTTGTTTGGTGACTGTTGTCCCAACTGCCTTGAGATCATTCACAAGCTCTTCCCATGTAGTTCTGGGCCGATCCCTTACTTTTCACATGATCATCCTTACCCCATGAGGCGAAATCTTGCATGGAGCTCCAGACCAAGGGCAATTGATGGTTATTTTGTATTTTCTCCATTTGCGAATAATCACTCCAACAGTTGTATCCTTCTCATCAAGCTTCTTGCTGATGGTCTTGTAGCCCATTCCAGCCTTGTGCAGGTCTACAATCTTGTCCCTGACACCCTTTGCCAGCTCTATGGTCTTGCCCATGATGGTGGGTTTGAATGGAAGAAAGGGATTCTGTAGACAGGTGTCTTTTATACACATAACGAGTTGTCGTTAAGAACACCTTCTTAACCACTTAAGCCCCGGAAGATTTTACCCCCTTCCTGACCAGGGCCTATTTTGCGATTCGGCACTGCGTGACTTTAACTGACAATTGCACGGTCGTGCGACGCTGTACCCAAACAAATTTGAAGTCCTTTTTTTTCCCAAAAACAGAGCTTTCTTTTGGTGGTATTTGATCACCTGTGCGATTTTTTGATCATGCGCTATAAACAAAAAAAGAGCGTCAATTTTGCAAAAATAACAATATTTTTCACATTTTTTTATATGAAATTCCCACCCAAAAAAAATTTAAAAATCAAAATTTTTTAACATTTTCAGCCAATTTGTTTTATGCTACATATGTTTGGCAAAAAAAATCACAAAAAGCGTATTTTGATTGGTTTGCGCAAAAGTTATCGCGTTTACTAACAAAGGGAAAGATTTTTGTCATTTTTGCTGGTTTTTTTTAACGCATAATGGAGGCGATCTGCGATTTTTTTGCGGTACTGCGACATTGCAGCGGACAGATCGGACCCTTGATTGACATTTTTGACACTTTTGGGGTTACCAGTGACATTTCTACAGTAATCAGTGCTATACATATGCACTGTTACTGTAAAATTACACTGGCAGTGAAGGGGTTAACTTTTTTTGAGAGGGAGGGGCTATGTGTGTCCCTAGGGGCGTGATTCTAACTGTGATTGGCTGTGGCTTGAGGTGTATGAACAGTGATCAACGGTCCTACATAGTAGAACCGTATGATCACCATTCATACACAGGGGAGAATGACAGGCGGCTTGTTTACATTAGCCGCCTGCCTTTCTCCCTCTGCACCGACGATCGCCGGGTGACCGGCGGACATCGGGTCCGCCGGTCTCACGCGCGGGGGGGGTCTGTGACCACTCGGGAGCGGGAGCACGCCTCTGGCGGCACGCGCTCGCTCCCTAGACCCTCACAGGCTAGCGACGTAGTACTACAGTACGTCGCTCTGCCTGTGAGGGGCTGACCGCCGCAGTAAATAGTCGTGCGGCGGTCGGCAAGTGGTTAATTTGGCAGGACTAATGTATGTACCACATGAACACATGCTGTTGCAAGTCTGTGGGAGCCAGAATTATTGTTGGTTGGTAGGGGACCAAATACTTATTTTGCTCACTATACTGCAACTCAATTTATAACATTTGAATTATGTGTTTTTTCTGGATTTTGGTTATTCTGTCTCTATCATTTAAAATACACCTTTGATAACAATTATAGACCCTTCATTTCTTTGTAAGTGGGCAAACTTACAAAATCTGTAGGGAATCAAATAATTATTGTTCCCACTGTAGAATAAGTAAAAAAATGGAATACTTAGCATGTTGCTTTGGTCAAGGTTATCAATACATACGTAATATAGAGAACTGTGACAGTCCCTGTATAGCAGATAACGTAAACATTTTTTTTTTAGATTTGGTTCAGTAGTATACCGTAATCATATTTTGGAGTATCTTTTTTTTTCATTTTCCCATTAAATTTTTTAGTGTTTTTACATCATAACTCTATCAAAAACCCACTGACGTTTGATTTGGATTTTCATTTGTTTGACTTTCCTCCTCCCTACCCTCTCCAAATTTAGATTTATACAGCATCTATAGGCAGAGAAAAGTTTTTTGAGGCAAATAGACTTTCCCGGTACAAACACAGACATTACAGCATATCAAGAATTAAAAACCAGTATTATTTATTACAAAGTATATCCTTAAAATTGCCTGAAACATTGTTACAAAATGTTGCAAAGAACTCCCTCACAGCTAGGCTATTGTTTTCATAAAAATACTCTCCAGCATCATATAATTAATAGTGCATCGTGAAAACAAATGTATATCCAGCTCTTCTCTACATTATTAGCTGAAAATCTGCTTCTTCAGGAGTGTTGAAGGGAGTGAATTTCCTAAAAAAAGACAAATATAACATAACACAGTACAATCAGGGCCGGCGCTACCGCTAGGCAAACTAGGCAGCCGCCTAGGGTGCACTGCTGCTTAGGGCGCAGCCACGTCTGCTGGTTTCCCTACTCTCTGCTGCAGGAATGGGGGGTTAGGCAGGTCTGAACCCCCCAGATCACCCTGCCCAAATGCCCAATTAGTCCCTACTGCTGCATGGAGCCGTGCCACTCAGCCTCAGCAATCAGATCTATCAGGGAATATAGGCTGAGTGGCAGCGGCGATGTGGTCCTAGGACTTCCACCTCCTCCATTCTAGCTCTCCTCCTTTTCTGAAAGTTGGGGCCTGGGCGAGAGGAAAGCACGTGATTGGTTGCTAGGACATCGGCGGTCCTAGCAACCAATTACATGCTTGCACAGCCCCCAGCCCTGACATTCAGAGAGGAAGGAGGGCCAGAACGAAAGGTTAGCGGAATACCCTGCTGCTGGTACTTGTAAAAATGTCTTCCCACCTCACCCCCACCTCCTCACCTACCCTCTGTACTGTCTCACCCACCCCTTATACTGCCTCACCCACCTCCCATACTGCCTTACCCACCCCTCATACCGCCTCACCTACCCCTCATACACTCCTCAAACAACTTCATCCACCCCCCATACTGCCTCAACTACCCCCCCCATAATGCCTCACCTATCCCCCATACTGATTCACCTACCCCTCACTCACACTACCTTACCTACCCTTCATACTGCCTCACCTACCCCCCATACTGCCTCACCTACCCCCCATACTGCCTCACCTACCCTTCACCCACCTCATCATTGGGGGGAAGGCGCAAGTATTTGGTTTTGCGTAGGGCGCAAAATACTCAAGCACTAGCCATGAGTACAATAACCAATGATGCTGTACAGATCAAATCGATGTACAGAATCTAGTATTTTTAATCTTCTTTTTAAAACAGTAAATGATACAAGCATGATGTCAGTGTGCTTTACAATACCTCCCAACTTCCTGAAATATTAAAGAGAGACACCTTTTAGTGCACAGCATGTGAGCATTTCCCCAATTACATGGACCACAAAGATATAAATGCAGAAATGTTTCCTTTCTATTGGTTTTTTGAAAAAAACAAATTCAGCAATATAGAAGATGGATAACAAGTTGAGTGCAGTATAGCCTTTGGGAGGAAAATAGAACATTTTGTATAGAGATGTACAATGCAGATTAAAAAGAGAGAAAAGCGAGGCTGCCCAAGGGCCAGGTAGATTTGGTCACAAAGGAGGGACAGCCACTCCAAATTAGAAAAAGTTAAGAACTATGCCTAATTTACATTCACATGTCTGCGTAGATCTGTAGACTGCCATTGCTGACTTTATTGTGTGAAAATGCTAGTTGTCTGGCTGTCATGCTGAATTCATTGCTTCAGTATTTTTATAGTTACTGACCCATAACAAGTTTGCAGTTTAGGAGTTCTGAAAATAGGTCATGTAAACTGGCGCTATGGTCTTTGAAACCTCTCCAAGTGTGTGAATGATTAGGCTGCTGCTGTGTTGAGGGTTGTGTAAACATTTTCTGATGGTATCTAGTAACTATACAATGGCCTATCTATGTGCATCAAAACAATCAACAAAACGTATACATTCAACATAATAACAGATACTTTCTATGTATTATATTAAAGTGCTAAAAAAGTTAATCAAAAGTGCTAAAATGCTATATCAAGTGCTTGTGATAAGGTGCTCTGTGCAAAGATAAATTAACTTAGATCATAATGTCCAAAGGCATATGCAAATCCATAGACTCTGGTGAGTCTTGCTTTAGTGGGGGTCCACAGTGGCGTGGTCCCCCCCTATGTTCCCCCACTCACCAGCTCTATGTACAAGACAGGCTCAGGTAGTATATACTCTTTCCTCCACTCCTTCTTTGCTCCTTTATTAGGGCTTCCAAGTAATGGCTCTTAATTGCATCCTAGATAGACAAATAGGTATATATTCTCTCCTTATCACCTCCTCCTCTCCTCCACTTCAATCTCCAGATGTAAAACTGTGCGTGTTTCACCATGAAAAGGACGGGAGAATATCCATAGTGTAATACTGTAGACTTTTATTAATGTATATGTAGCACCCTACAAGGTAGGTGCTAGGTAAAGTATAGTGGGCCTTATCTGCTTATCACCAGCGCCATGACTTTCAGCTGGGCTGTCATGTCTCCCAGGTGTGTCTGTTGAGACTGGCGAGTCTCTCTACTGTACCCCACTGTACTCCATGAGAGGGTTCTCATTGGCAGTGGAGGAAACTCAGCCACTGGCACACTCAGGCCAGTATCTACCCTAGAAAGGCAGATTCTGCCACACAGCATTCTGGGAGTGGGTATACGTTTGAGGGGAGCATATGACGCAGCATCTTTGGCGGGAAGCAGAGTCCCAGGAGGGAGAGTGTGGCTGTCTCTCCTTCTGTCAGAGGAATTGGGTGTCCCAGGCGGCTTGCCTAGTGAGAGGGGACAGAAGGCTGAGCTGAGCTGCAGAGAGGATCCGGTGCAGAGGACCAGCAGAGCTGAGAGGGGTCGAGTTTCAGCAAAGCATTCCCAGTTCGTGAGTACTGCAAACTGCCCCTGGGGGTCTGCCTAGAGAGAGGGGACCACTCCGGTAAAAAGTCAAAGGGATCCAGGAGCTAGCTAGCCAGTGCAGGAGCAAGTGTAAAGGGGTGCCGGTGTTGACCCTGAAGAGTAGAGGGGGTGCCCAGTGAGAGGACCCTGAAGTCTAAAGGGGGTATCTAGTGAGAGGACCCTGAAGTACAGAGGGGGCGCCAGCGGTTGGGCCCTGAATTGTTACAAGTGTACAGCGTGCAGTGTGCAGTGTACAGTGTTGAGAGTTGCAGAAGCAGTATACAGAAGCTACCTCAGTCAGGAAGGACTGGAGGGAGCAGTGTTTGGGACTTTTGAGCTAACCAGAGCGTCAGGAGTCAGTTCTCAATACAGTCTGGGACTTTTGAGCTAACCAGAGTGTCAGAAGTCAGTTCTCAGTACAGTCCGGGACTTTTGAGCTAGCCAGAGTGTCAGAAGTCAAGTTCAAGTACAATACGGCAAGTCAGTGTTTTTTAAGCGCCTGTAAGCGTTGGTCGGCATCCAGCCGGCGTCAAGACATCGCTAAAAGGCATTTTTCTCCAAAGTGTCCCATTTGTACCTAGTTAAGACAGAGAAGTATCCCACTCATTCCCTTCTCCCATCCCCAATATAAAATAAACAAACCAAAGATGCCGGACTGGTCTTTGACTTGGGTATTCAGCTTAAATGGGCTGAAGGTGTTACCGGTGACCATGGCAGACCCACATCAGGCCCAATGCTTGGAAATCCTGCTACATATAAAAAAGAAATTGCACTTACATAAAATTGGTCGATAAAAAACAAAGAAAACAATCCTAGTAGCCGCGTCGGTGTACTCTCATTTGGTAGATGCTCGTCAGTGACCGACCGCGCTTGACATGTTTTGCCCTTCCCACTGGGCATCTTCAGAAGCTGAGGAGTTCTGACTTTAATTTAAAGCCCATCTTCAAAACAAATTTAAAGAGTAACCCCACTTTTGTTTAAAAAAATCACTCCTCTCTAGCTGATTAATGTACAGTGCAAAGATTTTTAAGAACTTTGTTATAGATTCCTACCTGTTTCTGCTCTGAAGAAAAAGCTGTTTGGTTATGTCAGAGTGAGTCTACATGGGAGTGACTTTTTCATTATTAATCAGCTGATGCACTTGTTTCTTCTAATGAAGAAAGGAATATCTCACCAAAAATGACATTTTTGATGCAGAGGATGCCTAAAATCTGGAAAGTCTTCTGGGAAAATCAGTGAGCCAATCACACAAGCAGGAAGTAAAATTTCTGAGCGCCATTTTCTGCATACCAACTGTGTACAGAACACCTCCAGGTTGCAATATTGCATTGAATTTTACAGAAAATTACAGCACAGCAGATTGAAAAGGAAAGGTAATTTTTAGTAACATTTAATTACAATGTGACTTATGAAGTAATGGTATATAATATATATATATATATATATATATATATATATATATATATATATATATTTTTTTTTTTTATTTGCTAATTTTTCCCTTGAAGGTGGACTTACTTTTTAATCCCTCTCCCACTCCTACTCTCCGATCGCTCATTTTCCACTTACCTTATGCTGCAATCAAATGATTTTCCAGCTCTGGGTTCTTATTTCCTAGATGAGTCCTTCTTCTGGGTGCCCACATCACTGTCCGCATGACATGGACAATTCCCATTGGCTGACCAGTAGAAGGGTTCTCTCACAATCCAGAAGAGGACCAATGTTAGACCGTGGGGGTGAAGGGGACCAGCCGGCGAGGGTTAACGTATACCACTGGGCATATGGAAACAGAGCTAGGGACCTGGATGGGAGGGTGGGGGTGGGGGGGGGACTGAGGTGAGTATAAGTGGCTTCATCAGATAAGGAAAACGAAATACCTGGCTTGCTGCGTGGACTAAAAAGGACTCTGGGGGGATAGATATTTCCTGGAGTCGAGCTTCAACTTTCCTAACCTGTATGTTAACCACTTGCCGACCACCGCAAGTACATTTACTGCGGCAGTCAGCCTCTTCTGGGCAAAGCGAAATAGTACTACGTCACTCGCCCAGAAGCCTGTAGGGGGTGGGCGCGCGCCACCAGGGGCGAGCGCACTCCCGCCCCCGCTTGTTCACAGGCATCCCCGCGCATGTGACCGGCGGCTCCGATGTCCACCGGCCACTCGCGATCTCCCGTAAGAGAGGGAGAAGGATGGAAGGCTGATGTAAACACAGCCATCTGTCATTCTCCCTGATGTAAGTACAGAGGCTATGCGATCCTGCTATGTAGGATCGTATGTCTCTAGGGATACATTGAACCCACTGATCACCAATAAGGTTAACCCCTTCCCTGCCAGTGCCATTTTTACAGTAACAGTGCATATTTATAGTACTGATTACTGTAGTAATGTCACTGGTACTCCCAAAAGTGTCAAAAATGTCAGTCAGGGATCTGATCTGTCCTCCGCAATGACGCAGTCCCGCAAAAAAAATCGCTGTTTGCCGCCATTACTAGTTAAAAAAAAAAAACAATAAAAATGACATAAATCTTTCCCGTAGTTAGTAAACGCAATAACTTTTGCGCAAACCAATCAAAATACGCTTATTGCGATTTTTTTTTACCAAAAATATGTAGCAGAAAACTAATTGGCCTAAAATGTTAAAAAATTTAGATTTTTACATTTTTTTTGAGAATTTTAATATAAAAAAATGTGAAAAATATTGTTGTTTTTTCAAAATTGTCGCTCTTTTTTTGTTTATAGCACAAAAAGTAAAAATCGCACAGGTGATCAAATACCACTAAAAGAAAGCTCTGTTTGTGGGAAATAAAGGACGTCAATTTAATTTGGGTACAGCCGTGTCCGTTAAATTCACGCAGTGCCGAATCGCAAAATAGGGCCTGGTCTTTGAGCAGCCAAATCCTCCGGGGCTTAAGTGGTTAATTATGGATACGGAAAGTATTGAAACCAGTGTATCAGGGTAAAAAAGAGACGGCGAGCATGCCCAGAATGCCTATGTGTTCTTTTAAGTAAAGGTTTCCTCTAAATTGTTGCTGTCGGTAACTATTTGTTTTATCTGGGCTTAGATGATTTCTTATATAAATCTGTGTGCTTCTCTGGTTTTAGGGGTGGAGGGAAAACATTTGTAAATGGCTAACTTGTTAATGAACTTTTTTTCTTTCAGGTATACAGTCTGTAGACACTATCAATATAGAACTGATTTATTAAACATTGTTAGGGCCAGTTCACACTAGTGCAATGCCAGACATCGCATGTGATTCGCACCGCATTGCTGTGCATATCACATGCGATGTCTGTGCAATGCATTTTCAGCTATACAAACTGTATGGCTGAAATCGCATCGCATTCGCGCCAAAATAGCGCAGGACCCTTTTGTTGGTCTGCTGGTCTAATCGATTCCTGCACCATTTCACAGTTCACACTGCGATCTGCGAACCGATCTGGGGGTGTTATTAACTTTTCATTGACACCCCCAGCTGTTTGCAGATCTCAGTGTGAACCACTGTGCAATTCAGGTGCAATACTGGAACCGGCGCTGAATCACAGGGTTTCCCGCATCGCACCAGTTCGAACTGGGACTCCAGGAATAAGCCACTGTACTTTGTAACATTTTCTAGTAATATTAGAGGGGAATACATTGCTATAAGAACACAAACGACTTCCAGTAAGCAAAAACACATCAATTAACACTTGTTTTACATCATTTGAATCTTGATTAAAGCCTTACTTCGGGATCTGCTACCCTCTAATGACACCTTGCAGGGCCGGCCTTAGGTGTTCAGGCGCCCTGTGCGAGCTAATCCTGTGGCGCCCCCCCCCCCCCATCCTCACCTCTCGCACCCCCCTAAACTTGGCTGTATCTATTGAAAAACTATTTAAGAGTATAATTGCTGCTAATTGACTCCAAGTGGGTGCAGCAGCAAGATAAAAACAGGGAATAAAATCAGCGCAAAAATAGTGTTTACCCTAAAATGATATATAAATATGTCACCCAAATCTGTTTCGGTTGTAAAAAGTGCACAGTGCAAAATAATAATTAAATCTGCATGGCTACTACAGTATACAGATCATATACCACTACTAGATAAATAACAATTAAATATTCATAACCTCTACAATGTGCAAAAATTTAATCAACATAGCGTAATTCCATAAAATGCATCGGCTTTTATTTAAGTCTGGTGAGTCAGTTTGGGGTGATTGGTGGAAGCAGCTTTGTCACCATAAATATTTATTTGCACTTTTTTGCACATTTTATTGCACCTTTTTGGCACTTCATTGGACTTTTCTTGGAACTTTTTTATGTTCACTAATAACTTAGCCCCCCTAACATTAGAGACCCCCCCATGGAGCCCCCCCCTTACATCAGAGACCCCACAGAGCCCCACTTACATCAGAGACCCCCCACAGAGCCCCCCCCCTTACATCAGAGACCCTCAGAGCCCCACTTACATCAGAGACCCCCCACAGAGCCCCACTTACATCAGATACCCCCCCACAGACCCCCTTACATCAGAGACCCCCACAGAGCCCCACTTACATCAGAGACCCCCCACAGAGCCCCACATACATCAGATACCCCCCCGCAGACCCCCTTACATCAGAGACCCCCCTCAGAGCCCCCCTTACATCAGAGACCCCCATAGAGCCCCACTTACATCAGAGAACCCCCACAGAGCCCCCTTTACATCAGAGACCCCCCACAGAGCCCCCCTTACATCAGAGACCCCCCACAGAGCCCCCTTTACATCAGAGACCCCCCTACATCAGAGACCCCCCACAGAGCCCCCTTTACATCAGAGACCCCCCACAGAGTCCCCCTTACATCAGAGACCCTCAGAGCCCCCTTTACATTAGAGACCCTCCACAGACCCCCCTTACATCAGAGACCCCCCACCCCACAGACCTACCTTAAATCAGAGACCCCCACAGACTCCCTTTACATCAGAGCCCCCCCCATAGACCCCCCTTACATCAGAGCCCCCCACAGACCCCACTTACATCAGAGACCTCCACTCAGACTTCTCTTACATCAGAGACCCCCCCAGACCCCCCTTACATCAGAGCCCCCCCCAGACCCCCCTTACATCAGAGCCCCCCACAGACCCCCCTTACATCAGAGACCCCCCTTACATCAGAGCCCCCCCCCCCAGACCCCCTTACATCAGAGCCCCCCCAGACCCCCCTTACATCAGAGCCCCCCACAGACCCCCCTTACATCAGAGCCCCCCTTACATCAGAGCCCCCCCCCAGACCCCCTTACATCAGAGCCCCCCCACAGACCCCCCTTACAACAGAGCCCCCCACAGACCCCCCTTACATCAGAGCCCCCGCACAGATTACCCCTTACATCAGAGCCCCCCACAGACCCCCCTTACATCAGAGCTCCCCCCAGACCCCCCTTACATCAGAGCCCCCCCCAGACCCCCCTTACATCAGAGCCCCCCCCCCAGACCCCCCTTACATCAGAGCCCCCCACGCCTTACTTCAGAGCCCCCCTTACATTTGTTACTGGAGCAGGGTAGGCTTACTTACCCCAGGATGAAGGAAGGCTCACGCTGCAGCTTTTCTTTTGTGTAGTGTTAAAATTCCCGCCCACACATCCCCGGAGAGTGTGGGCGGGGCAGACCCAGGAGGAGAGGGGAGGGGGGAGGAGGACGATCTCTCTCTCTCTCCTCTCGTGTCCCTGAAGCTGAGCTATGTGTGAGATACACAGCTCAGCCTTGCAGAGAGTCGGAACTCGGAGACACAGGTACAGCCGCACAGCGGGAGGTAAGCGGCGGCCGCGGCCTGTGTTAACCCTCTCCAGGCCGCGGTCGCCACATACCTCCCGCTGTGCGGCTTCATCATTTGCGAGCTGTGATGGCCACAGGGCGCCCCTATTGCCCATGGCGCCCTGTGCGGCCGCACAGCTCGAACACCCCAAAGGCCGGCCCTGACACCTTGTTCCTGGGCAATATGTTACTTCTTTTTATTATACTTACTTTTCTCAGATGTCTTAAGTAGCTGGTCACGTACTACACTGGGGCTTCCTCTTTTTATGTCTCTTTCTACATTCTTGTGCAACCAAGAAAGGATGTTTAGGAAAGGATTATAACAGTTGATAGTTAGGTAATTTGTATCTTGTGTTTGTAATAAATTAACCTTTTTAGGCTCGGTTCACACTAGGGCGACCTGTGAGGGGACCTGGTCGCCTCACAGGTCGCCGCAGGTCGCCTCCCATAGGGAAGCTGCGGACCCGTTCTAATAGGAGCGACACAAGTCGCTCCGACCTAGAAAAAGGGTCCGGAGCTTCTTTGGGGCGACCAGGAGGCGACCGCCATAAACTTAAATGTTATGAAGTCCGTGGCGGCCGCTCCGAGGTCGCGGCGCGCTGCTCGCACCGCGATCTCGGAGGTCGCCCCTGGAAGTAGCGTCGCGGTAATGTGAACTGGCGCTTACAGTGCTCCTCCTTAGCTCTGTAAAATACAACAAATATCCAAATTATTGTGAGAAAAATGTACCAAATAGAGCTGGAAAGGTTTTTTCTATGGATACTTACACATGGACTAGAATAATACAACTATTTAGGTGTCATAGGGCAGAATAAAAATCAATACATTTAGGTAGACAGCAAGCAGATCAGAACTAGGACCACACAGTTTTACTAAATAGGCAGGTTCAGTTTACTTTGTGGCGTTTTCTTTTTAGAATTTCAGATAGTCAAACAGACAGTTTCGATGTTGTGAAACAGTCGTACTTGCTGTTTCAGCACTATTTGCAGCAGTTTCAGCAGTACTTACAATTCTTTTTTTATATCCAGGGATATTCCAAGGGATATTTCCTGTTTAATAAATAGCTTTCATTTAAAACTTAGAAGTTCAGACAAGATGCATAGCTCCCAACTGTCCCTGATTTTGAGGGACTGTCCCTGATTTGGAACAAAGTCCCTCTGTCCCTCTTTCCTCCTCATTTGTCCCTTATTTTATTTTGATTTATATAGTTGTATATAAAAAGCATTTTTTTTTCTTTCAAAAAGTGTTTCCCAGTGCTAAACCTTTCATCCGATTTCTAAATAACTGCTTTTGAATATTTCAAAAGCCAGTATAAAGGAATAGTAGTGGTAAAAAAGCACTTAGGGGTTTGGCCCCTTTCACACGGGCGCTCCGTATGTCCGTATATCACCCCATCCGTTTGCGGGTGATATACGGACATAATGCATGTCAATGGGATTGCGGATGTCAGCGGATGACCAGCGGATTTACATCTTTTCAGTTCTATTCCATTTTTTGGAACGGAACAGAACCCTATTTTTTCTTCCGTTTAAAAAACTGAAAGGACACAAAATCGGATGTCAGCGGTGTCATCCGCTGACATCCGCAATCCCATAGACATACATTATATCCGTATATCATTCGCAAACGGATGGGATGATATGCGGACATACGAAACGGATGACACCAATGTCATCTGTGTCCGTGAAAAAAAAAAAAAGTGCCGGAGCGGATGGCAATACGGTCCGCTCCGTGTGAAAGGGGCCTTTACCTAATCTTTATTTTTTGTATAATTCTACTTTAAGAGGGCATGGCAGGGGGTGTGTCCTTTGCCTACATACGTTTGTTAATAGGTGTCTCTCGTTCCCAACTTAAAAAGTTGGGAGGTATGAATATGGACACTTTGGATGGGATTTACTAAAACTGGAGCATTCAGAATCTGGTACATGTGCATGGTAGCCAATCAACTTCAGCTTGTTCAATTAACTACTTCCGAACCGCCCACTATATATATACGTCATTACTTTGACGTAATATACCATGGTTGTGGTAGCAGCTAGTTGCCATAACCCTGGTATATTTTTATACAGCAGGCAATCCTCTTTCAGAAAAAGTGGTCCCAGTGGCGGATTTGCCATGGGACCACTTTTATGGGGAGCGGGAGAGGTGCCCCTACCGCCGCTTCCCGGTCATTTTCCCTGCTTACCAGAGCCGTCAGTAGTGGCGAAAACAATCCAGTCTGTTGGAGGGATGGGCAGGAAGTTGAGTGAGGGCAAGATAGCCCTCACTTGACTCTATGCCCTTGGAGGACCAGGGCAATGTCTGATGTCACTTCCGCCTCTAGGCCTTAAAGGGCCTTTTTTTTTTTTTTTATGTAAATGTAAATTTTTTTTTTTTTTTTTGCTTTTAAGTCTAAGGCCTCATGCACACTGGATGTTTTTACAGCTGCTGTTTTTGGCTTCAGACATTTTTTCCACAGCCAGTAAACTCCCCATCATGTTATCCTATGTGTCCATGCACACATAGACTGTTATCAGCAGTTTTTGGCAGAGGCGTTTTCTAGCTGTAAACCCCCCCCCTCCCCAGAACTACTGGGTTTTAGGAGCTGTTTTTCAGCTGTAAAAATGCTCTAACTCTGATAAAAGCTGCTGCTATTTGGCTTTAATCAACGTTTTTGAGCCATAAGCTTTTGTGCGAGTATAGTTTTGCTTAAAAAAAGCTAAAAAATGCTACAGCTGAAAAAAGCTAAAAAACGCTGAAAAACGCTACTGCAAAAAAGATGAAAAACGCCATAGACAGCTACAGCTTTCTACTGACATTTTAATAACGTCCAGTGTGCATGAGGCCTAAATGTGAGATCTGAGGTCTTTTTGACCCACACAAACCATGTGTGGTTCAAACCACACATTGAGGTATCGCCGTGATTGTTAGAGCGACAGCAATAAATCTAGCACTAGACCTCCTCTGTAACTCTAAACAGGTAATCTGTAAAAAATATTAAAGGGTCGCCTATGGAGATTTTTAGGTACCATAGTTTGTCACCATTACAAGAGCATGCACAGTTTTGAAGCATGACATGTATCTATTTGCTCATTGTAACATCATCTTTCACATTATACAAAACATTTGGGCTAACTTTACTGTTTTCTTTTTTTTAATTCATAAAAGTGTATTTTTTCCCCAAAAAATTGCGTTTGAAACACTGCTGCGATCGTTAGAGCAAGAACAATAATTCTAACACTAGACCTCCTCTGTAACTCTAAACAGGTAATCTATAAAAAAATGTAAAGCGTCGCCTATGGAGATTTTTAAGTACCAATGTATGTTGCCATTCCACGAGCATGCACAATTTTGACGCATGACATGTATCTATTTACTCAGTGTAACGTCATCTTTCACATTATTCAAAACATTTGGGTTAACTTTACTGTTTTGTTATTTTTTTATTCATGAAAGTGTATTTTCTCCCAAAAAATTGCATTTGAAATACCGATGCGCACATACAGTGTGACATAAAATATTGCAACGACCGCCATTTTATTTTATAGGGTTTTTATAGGGCTTTGCTAAAAAGAAAATATATATATATATATATATATATATATATATATATATATATATATATAAAATGTTTGGGGGTTCTCAGTATTTTTCTAGCAAAAAATACTATTTTAAACTTGTAAACAACAAATGTCAGAAAAAGGCATGGTCCTTAAGTGGTTAGACTTTGACAATAAAACCTGGAAGCTGATTGGTTTCTATCTAGAGCTGCACCAGATTTTGCACATTCCAGTTTTATTAAATCTCCCGCTATGACATTT
Source organism: Pelophylax lessonae (assembly GCF_965119305.1). Taxonomy (NCBI): domain Eukaryota; kingdom Metazoa; phylum Chordata; class Amphibia; order Anura; family Ranidae; genus Pelophylax; species Pelophylax lessonae. Next base: position 437,963,331 of record NC_138769.1, read on the forward strand.
AACCACTTGCCGACCAGCCGCCGCAGTTATACAGCAGCCGGTCGGCAGGGGCCCGCAAATCGCCATACCTGTACGGCGGTCCGCAGGAACGATCCAGGGGGTGCGCGCAAGCCCAATCACCAGCAGGGAAGCTGATCCACAGGGCCGGTGGCCACCATTGCCACCGGACACCCGCGATCGCTCCCCGTGAAGAGAGAACGGCGATCTGCTGTTCTCTCTGGAATCAATGCAGAGCTTCTGTGTTCCTCATATTTAGGAACACAGGCCTCTGTATTGATTTTACAAGCCCATCCCCCCACAGTTAGAAAATACCCCCCTAGCCTCGCACTAACTCTATGATCGCCCCTGGGTTAACCTCTTCCCTGCCAGAGTCATTATTACTGTAACAGTGCATATTTTTAGCACTGATTACTGTAGTAATGTCACTGGTCCCCCCAAAAGTGTCAAAAATGTTAGTTAGGGGTTTGATCTGTCCGCTGCAATGTCACAGTCCCCCCAAAACATCGCAGATCGCCACCATTACTAATAGAAATAAAATACATAAAAATTACATAAATCTTTCTCCTAGTTTTGCGCAAACCAATCAAAATACGCTTATTGGGATTTTTTTTACCAAAAATATGTAGCTAAAATGATGAAAAAAATTGATTTTTATTTTTTTTGGGGAATGTTATATAGCAGAAAGTGAAAAATATCTTTTTTTTTTTTCAGAGTAGCAAACAAATAAAAATCGCACAGGTGATCAAATACCACCAAAAGCAAGCTCTGTTTGTGTGGAAAAAAGGACATAAATTATATTTGGGTACAGTGTCCTACGACTTTAACTTTCCTGTTAAAGTAACGCAGTGCCGTATCGCAAAAAATGGCCTGGTCATTAAGGGGGAAAATCTTCCGGTCCAGAAGTGGTTAATATAAGCCAGAGGTAGGCATCCTTGGAGAGGTGGAGATCTACCTGAACAAAACATCACTGGGATGTAGAACTCACTTTTCAGGGAGCTAGCCTAGAAAGGCCATTAAAAAGTAAGGTAGTTTTGAAGAAAACTTAGAAAAGTATAATACAAATGTTACATACAGTAGTTACATAGTTAGTCTGGCTAAAAAAAGACACAGATCCATCTAGCACAGGGGTCTCCAAACTATGGCGCTCCAGTTGTTCAGGAACTACATCTCCCATCATGCCTAGTCATGTCTGTGAATGTAGGAGTTTTAACCACTTTAGCCCCAGAGAATTTCGCTGCTTAATGACCAGGCCCTATTTTGCGATTCAGCACTGCGTTATTTTAACTGACAATTGCGACACTGTACCCAAATAAAATTCACGTCCTTTTTTCCCCACAAATAGAGCTTTCTTTTGGTGGTATTTGATCACCTGTGCGATTTTTATTTTTTGCCCTATAAACAAAAAAAATGTGACAATTTTGAAAAAAACACAATATTTTTCACATTCTGCTATATAACATTCCCAAAAAAAAAATTTTTTTTTGGTAAAAAAAATTGCAATAAGCGGACTTTGATTGGTTTGCACAAAAGTTATTGCGTCTACTAACTACGGGAAAGATTTATGTCATTTTTATTGTTTTTTTTTTTTACTAGTAATCTGTGATTTTTTGTGGGACTGCGACATTGCGGCGGACAGATCGGACCCCTAACTGACATTTTTGACACTTTTGGGGGTACTAGTGACATTACTACAGTAATCAGTGCTAAAAATATGCACTGTTACAGTAATAATGCCATTGGCAGGGAAGGGGTTAATACCTTTAGTGATCAAGGGGTTAAATGTAAGCCTAGGGAAGTGATTCTAACTGTGGGGGGGTTGGGCTTGTGAGATCATCACAGAGACATGTGATCCTATATAGCAGGATACCATAGCCTCTGTGATCACTTCAGGGAGAATGACAGACAGCTGTGTCCTTTTCTGTCAGCGGGGGACATCGTGAATGGCCGGCGGCCATTGGAGCCACCTGTCACACGCACTGCCTCCCGGCTGATGCGCTCACCCCCTAGAGTCTCCTGAGCGAGCGACGTAGTAGTACGTCGGTTTGCGCAGGTGCGGCTGCCGGCCGCAGTAAATCTGCGGTGGACGGTCGTCAAGTGGTTAAAATGCCTCACGGGAGGCATAGTTCCACAACAGCTGGAGGGCTGTAGTTTGAAAATCTAGCTCAACCAATAGAAGGAACAAAAATCATATACATATATACAGTATATAGTATCTCACAAAAGTGAGTACACCCCTCAGATTTTTGTAAATATTTTATTATACCTTTTCATGTGACAACACTGAAGAAGTGACACTTTGCTACAATGTAAGGTAGTGAGTGTACAGCTTGTATAACAGTGTAAATTTGCTGTCCCCTCAAAATAACTCAACACACAGCCATTAATGTCTAAGCCACTGGCAACAAAAGTGAGTACACCCCTAAGTGAAAATGTCCAAATTGGGCCCAATTAGCCATTTTCCCTCCCCAATGTCATTTGACTCATTATTGTTACAAGGTCTCAGGTGTAAATGGGGAGCAGGTATGTTAAATTTGGTGTTATCGCTCTAACTCTCTAATACTGGTCACTGGAAGTTCAACATGGCACCTCATGGCAGAGAACTCCCTGTGAATCTGAAAAAAATAATTGTTGCTCTACATAAAGATGGCCTAGGCCATAAGAAGATTGCCAAGACCCTGAAACTGAGCTGCAGTGGCCAAGACCATACAGCGATTTACCAGGACAGGTTCCACTCAGAACAGGCCCCGCCATGGTCGACCAAAGAAGTTGAGTTCACATGCTCAGCGTCATATTCAGAGGTTGTCTTTGGGAAATAGACGTATGAGTGCTGCCAGCATTGCTGCAGAGGTTGAAGGGGTGGGGGGTCAGCCTGTCAGTGCTCAGACCATATGCTGCACACTGCATCAAATTGGTCTGGCTGTCGCCCCAGAAGGAAGCCTCTTCTAAAAATGATGCACAAGAAAGCCCGCAAACAGTTTTCTGAAGACAAGCAGACTAAGGACATGGATTACTGGAACCATGTCCTGTGGTCTGATGAGATCAAGATAAATGTATTTGGTTCAGATGGCATCAAGCGTGTGGCAGCAAGTGTGTCTTGCCTATAGTCAAGCATGGTGGTGGGAGTGTCATGGTCTGGGGCTGCCGGCACTGGGGGGCTACAGTTCATTAGGGAACCATGAATGCCAACATGTACTGTGACATACTGAAGCAGAACATGATCCCCTCTCTTCGGAGACTGGGCTGCAGGGCAGTATTCCAACATGATAACGACCCCAAACACACCTCCAAGATGACCACTGCCTTGCTAAAGAAGCTGAGGGTAAAGGTGATGGACTGGCCAAGCATGTCTCCAGACCTAAACCCTATTGAGCATCTGTGTGGCATCTTTAAATGGAAGGTGGAGGAGCGCAAGGTCTCTATAATCCACCAGCTCCGTGATGTCGTCATGGAGGAGTGGAAGAGGACTACAGTGGCAACCTGTGAAGCTCTGGTGAACTTCATGCCCAAGTGGGTTAAGGCGGTGCTAGAAAATGGGCACACAAAATATTGACACTTTGGGCCCAATCTGAACACTTTCAATTAGAGGTGTACTCACTTTTGTTGCGAGCGGCTTAGACATTAATGGCTGTGTGTTGAGTTATTTTGAGGGGACAGCAAATTTACACTGTTATACAAGCTGTACACTCACTACTTTACATTGTAGCAGAGCATGAGTGACCTTAAAATTATGCCCCCCCCCCAAAAAAAAAAAAAGGTCTGCGGATGCCAATGCTCAGCGGCTCCTAAGGAGGTAGCACTACACTGGACTTTATGGGCCTGGGTTGTGTTCCAATACTGGTGCTATCTTGCTCGACAGTGTCCTGCCTGACAGTGTTCTGCCCAGCAATTCCAGCAATTACATCATTAGAATGGGTGGCAGTGGTGGGGGATTTCAAAGCAAGTAAATTACTGAATGTCAATGCTGGCACTGTCTTAGGCCCATTGGTTTATTCCTCCCACCGACACCACAACATGGTATTATAAATCCCACTGACATAGACAATGGGGAACTATTTCCCCTACTGATGCCAATAATGTGGCATTATTAGTCTCACTGGCACCAAAGATTTGGCATTATTTGTCCCACTGAAACCAAAGACGTAGCACTACTACTCCCACTTACACAGAACATGTCAAACTATTCCTCACACTGGCACCAACAATATGGTATTATTTATCTCACTGATATCAGTGACATGTCACTACTCCTCTCAATTACATCATTGATTATGTGCCATTAGTGCCACTGATACTAATGATGTGACATCACTCTTCCCAATGATACCAATTATGTGGCATTATTTGTCCCACTGGTGCAGCATTATTCTTCTCATTGAGGCAGGTTATGTGGTATTATTCCTCCAGCTGACCCCAACAATGGGACATTCTTTCTTAACTGATGATAGGGCATACTTTCTTCCACTGTTGCCAAAGGTAAGCCATTCTTTCTCCACTGATGATTGTGATGGGGTATTCTTCCTACTACTAGTGCAAATGGAGCTTTATTCCTCTTACTAACCAGCAATCTGAGCAGTACTATGATACAAACGTCTTACTCCTGAACTCTATATACACTGCTCAAAAAATTAAAGGAACACTTTTTAATCTAAGTATAGCATCAATTCAATTAAACTCCTGGAATATTGATCTGGTCAGTTAAGTAGCAGAGAAGGTTGTTAATCAATTTCAGCTGCTTTTGTGTTAATGAAATAAAGATCAGATGCACTAGATGGGCAACAATGAGACAGCCTCCAATACAGGAATGGTTTTACAGGTAAAGGCTACTACCATTTTTTCCCCTTACTCGTCATTTCTGACTGTTTTTCACTAGTTTTAAAAATTGGCTAGAGTCAGTGTCACTACTGGTAGCATGAGGTGTACCTGGACCCTATAGATGTTGCACAGGCAGTCCAACTCCTCCAGGATGGCATATCAATAAGTGCCATTCCCAGGTTTGCTGTGTCTCCCAGCACAGTCTCAAGAGCATGGAGGATATTCCAGGAGACAGGCAGTTAAGCCTCGTACACACGCATCGAAAATTGTCAGGGAATTTTCGTCCGACGACCAATCTGACGATTTTCAGCTTGTTAGTATGATGCTTCCAACAACCAACTCCGACTTTTCGGCCGAAAAAAATCTGGTGTGCAGGCTATACATTTTTTGTCCACCGTCAAAACACGGCCGATTTTCGTGCAGTCAGTACAGATTTCGACAGGGAAAAATCTAATGAGCAAGTCTGGGCATGCTCAGAGAAGAAAGAACACAAAGAAAGCAAGCCAACACATGACATCACTTCTGAAGTAGAATTTTGTCTGGCGAGAAAATTAGTGTGCAGTCTAGGCACATTCCAACCAACAAAACACCACTCTGGACAAAAGACGGCCGATCGGTCGGCCGATAATCGTTGCGTGTGTACGGGGCTTTACTCTAGGAGAGCTGGACAGGGCCATAGAAGGTCCTCAACCAATCAGCAGGATCAATATCTGCTCCTTTGTACAAGGAGGAACATCAGGAGCATGGCCCGATGTTGTCAGGCATGCATACAAGCACACGGGGGCCATACAAACTACTGAGTACCATTTTGAGTTGCTGCAATCAAATTTAATCAAAATGGACTAGCTTGCTGCATAATTTTTTCACTTTGATTTTCGGGGTGTCTTTGAATTCAGTCCCCTGTAGGTTGCTAATTTTAATTTCTATCAATTGATGTGGCGGCATCCTTTCATTCCTGACACATTACCCAGTCCATACCAGTATAGATATCCAGCATGATATTTTTCCCCATTGAGACCTGATGTGTTTCCAAAGTGTTCCTTTAATTTTTTGAGCTGTGTATTATGTTGTATGTAACTTACACCTGGTTACTAAATTTTATAAACTGTACTGTCCATAATATACTCCTGATGGATGTAAACTGTAAGCTGTGCTGTACATTACATACTCCTGACTAAAGTGTTTATTGTAGCTAAATAGTTTTAATTAAGTTTTTCTGTAAGGTAGGCTCAGATAAAGTATTAGTTATTTTTGGCTAAGATCAAGTGTAGTATCTGTTCTTATCAGTGTTGGAATGGAACCTGAAGGTTAGTATCGGTGGTGGCCGAAGTTAACCGGGGCGCTCTGGGCGTAACTGGAGGACCGGAGTAGGCCAAACCAGAGAAAGCCGGATGGTTCCAATGCCTTCCTGATTTGAATGGGTCCGACCCTACCAGTTTGAAGGGAGCAAGAAAGCTGGGGAAAGGCGGTTAGTATTGCTCCTGGATGTAATTGGTGAGGAATTGGGATGGCGGTGGGAGGGCCTTTCCTCCTGGGTTGAATCTGGCCTTGCAAAAGGCTTGTCCCCAGTTGAAGGCAGGCTCTCTCTAAGCTGTCCACGTTCCAAACCTCCTGGTGGGTAAGGGCTACACTCGGTCTGGCCATTGGGCCGGGGTAGAAAAAGCCCGTAGTGTATGTGCCCCTGGGGTGGCAGCCCAGGGGTGCCTTAAGTCTCACTGGTGAGGGGCAGCTCGCCTTGAGTTTTTCGGCACCATGGTCACTGCACCTACGCACACTTTTTTAAGCACCTGCCTCTTGGGCAAGGCCTTTTGGCTTCGACCAGAGGAATTTTTATTCCGGCCGGAAGGCCTGCCCTTGTATTTTCACAAGGGCACTAATTCACCTCTCCACTTCCCCTTCCCCACCTTTTTGTTTGTGTGTGCTTTTTCTTTGTAGTTTGTCACTTTCTATCACCTTTTTTTTCTCACTGCACGACTTGTAGGGTGTGGGTCCTCGGGCCCTGCCTTGAGTCTTGGGAGGGGGTGGATATGGCCTTTTGGCTTAGTCCGCCCTCTCTCATGGGGTCTCCCTTCGGGGGAGCCCCACTTAGTACTCGGTGGGGGCTGTTTTGGCAGTCCCCCTGAAGAACGGGGTCAGTCTGGTTTTGGCCAGACAGACCATGAGTACCTTAAATCCCTGTCAGGAGTCTTGCGCCCCGGGGGATCGAGGTTCGGGTCCTACCTCTTCGGAGGGAAGACCATTTGTGTTCGCACACCCTGTGCACTTTTTGTGTACCTCACGTTTGTGTGTGTGCACTTTTTTATGCACCGGGTGAAGTCTTTTGAGTGTGTTTCACACGCTACGGGCTTTAAAAAAAAAAAAAAAAATTAGTTATTTATCTTGTTTTTATGTGCAGAAAAGCATATGTAATAGAAGAGTTTTTTTTTTGTGTAAATTATACTATCTCAAGGTTTATGTGTGTCTGTTGAGCTCATTCTATGCACAATAATGCGTCACTGTGTCCCTCTTTCTTAAGATGTAAAGGTGGGAGGTTTGTATGTATACTTACATTTTTGGCACTCTCAAATATCACACCTTTAAAGAGCTTTATTAGAAGATAATTGCTGAAGGAGAAATGGCTTAATCACATTTCAGTGTCGATATTCATAAAATCTAGGCCACAGAATTGCAACAGTTATATTACATTATACTTAGAAAATATAGACCCAACTGAACATTGTGCTGCTGAGGAACTCAAATTTGAAATATCATACTAGTGCATCCTTAGGAGGAAGTTTAGGAAATCATTACAACAGTCTATAATTGAGTAACCATAGTTTACCCAACCTTCCCAGCTAATGGATGGTTTGTGGGTTAACTTTAACGTGTTATCTTTAGGGCACAATTAATGGATCACAATCATTAACATTTCATATGTTAAGTGAGTGAGTAATACAATATGTACAGATACACACAAACTAGCAACTTTATTTCATCAGCAAGTAGATATTACATACTCCTGGCAGTCAGCATTCAAATCCTCTATATCCTTCCTGTTGAAATATTGAGGGTTGATTTACTAAAACCTGAGAGTGCAAATTCTGATGCAGCTGTGCATAGAAACCAATCAGCTTCTAACTCCAGTTTGCTCACTTAAGCTTTGACAATAAAAACTGGAAGCTGATTGGTTTCTACGGTATGTACAGCTGCACCAGATTTTGCACTGTCCAGTTTTTGTAAATCAACCCCATTGCTGTATGTTGTTATTGTCATGTCATGTGCACCTGTGCAGTGTAACTCTACTTCCTGACATCCAGGACCAGGGGCAAATGCAGCCCAAGGCAGCTTTTCCCTCTGCAGCAAAGATGGCGTGTGTGTGCACCCACATACACAGGCAGTCAGCTCATTGACCCTAAGCATGGTAAAAGTTCAGGCTTTAGAGTCACTAAGCAGAATTTCCTGCTCAGCCACAGCAGTTGTTACATAGACAGGTGCAGTGGCTAGCAGCACTGTGCTCAGTGACCCTGAACCTGCACATTTAACAGACTCTTTGTTACTGAAGAGACATAACTGCTATACCTGCATGAGTAATTCTGAACCTGTGGTTTTATCAGGCTAAGCCCTTGATCACACTGCCTTGGTTTCAAAGTTGCACAACTTTCGCGCCACTTTGAATCTGACAACCCTGCGTGACTTAATTGCAGCTTGCATACAACTTCTTTCACAGAAGTCAATGCAAGTCGTGTTGAAGTTGCACCAAAAGTAGTGCAGGAACCTTTTTCTAAGTCAGAGTGACTTGAGTCGCACTTAATGGGGCGTGACTTGTCACGTGACTTTAAACTCTCAAGTCGCATAACATGTCTTATGAGCAGACAGTCTGCTGTTTTTTTACTCATTTATGCCTGTTTACAACTTATCGAAGGTACTTCTTACATATTTTAAATAAAGGGACTTAAATGTTAGCAGGCTTCACTATGCTTGTTCTTTTTTTTTTTTTATTATTCCAGTCCATTTGGAGCTGCTTCTCAGCAGCCACCACCTGTCTCGGATGCCGGGTTATTTTGTGCTTTTATGATCATTATAATTTATGGTCCGCGCTATCTGAGAGGCGTATGCTAAGTGTTGGTGCTTGGTGGTGGATTTCATCAATCAACGTTACCTATACACCTTTTTGCACTTTATGGACACTCCTGTTTATTATTGAAAATTACTTTTTCATTGAATGGACTTTTTTATGTTTACTAAACACTGGGCTTTGCACCTATTTCATTATATCACTTTCATTTGATTGATTTTTTTCTACGTTTTTTAAAATTATATTTTGCTCACATTTTTCTCACTGCATGTTTAATTGTTTTCATGCCACATTATTTACCATATGATTATTCATGATTGCTCTATTAGGATTTAGCACCACTTTTTATTTATATTTATATTATTACATCACTAAGAGAACATCATTTCTGATAAAGTGTTATCCTCTGACACAATTCTCATTGCAAATAACAGCTGACCTGATGTAAAGCATGGACAAATTGGAGCAAGGAAAAACCTATTGGTGATTTCACAATGCCATGCTGTACATTGGCTACATTGAAGTATTACTTCTGGAGGCAATCTAGTACAACAAACAATCTGAACTGGCTGTAATCAAGCACTATGACAGTCTGACATATGGATGCTGTTAGAATGGTAAGACTTCTTGTCATATCTTATACTGTTGAAAAGAAAAGCATTTTTTCTTAACATATTAATACCTGGCCCTAGAGCGCAACCACTATAAGTAAACCATTGAAAACAACTGCTAAAATGGACTAGTCTGCAAAATCACCTTATTCGTTCTAAGCATGATTAAGAACCATTATGAAACTATTACAAAGCCTTGTAAGCCACCATGAAGCAACTGAAGCCAATAGTAGACTAAAGGCCCGTACACACGAGAAGAAATTCGGCCGGGAAAATTCGTCCGACGACCCATCTGCCGATTTTCGGCTTGTTAGTATGGTGCTTTCGACAGCCGACTCCGACTTTTCGGCTGACAAAATCCTGGTGTGCAGGCTATAAAATTTTTGTCCTCCGTCAAAACACGTGCAATTTTCGTTTCATTAGTACAGATTTCGATGGGGAAAAATCTTATTAGCAAGACTAGGCATGCTCAGAGATGAAAGAACACATAGAAAGCAATCCAACACATGACATCACTTCTGAAGTAGAAGTCGTACGGGAAAATTTGTCTGCAGTCTAGAGCACATTCCAACCAACAGACACGCACTCTGGACAAAAGACGGATGACCGGTCGGCGGAAATTCGTTGCGTGTGTACGAGGCTTAAATAAAACAGGGGCACTTAGAATCTGGTGCAGCTGTGCATGGTAGCCAATCAGCTTCTAACTTCAGTGTGTTCAATTAATAGGGCAAAAACTGGGGAATAGATCTGCCACAAGAAAGTCATTGAAAAAATGTCCAGCTGTCTCCATCCCTAATAGTATCGAGCAAAAAGGAAGTAAAAAATGGGACTTTACATGAGTACGGCTGAACATATCATATTTAAATGGGTATATAATGTGGATAGCCTATAGGATCTCAAGTGTTGGGAACCCGTCGGCAGGGCATGACAGATGTAGGTCTCAATATAGACACCCATATAATGGGTATATAAACGGATACATGTAATAATACCATGTCTAAAATTAATATTCATAAATACCAGATTTATTGTGACAAACGATTTTCCAAAAAATCGTTTGTCACGATAAATCTGGTATTTATGAATATTAATTTTAGATATGGTATTATTACATGTATCCGTTTATATACCGATTATATGAGTGTCTATATTGAGACCTACATCTGTCATGCCCTGCCGACAGGTTCCCAACACTTGAGATCCTATAGGCTATCCACATTATATACCCATTTAAATATGATATGTCCAGCCGTACTCATGTAAAGTCCCATATTTCCTTCCTTTTTGCTTGTGTTCAATTAATCTTTGACAATAAAACCTGGAAGCTGATTGGTTTCTGCGCAGAGCTGCACCAGATTTTGCATGCTTCAGTTTTAGTAATACAACCCTATAGTACTGAAGTAGCGACTGTCAAAGTGAAACAAGTCTGGTATAAGATAAGATTTCTCAAGTTCCCTTTAACGTGGGTTCACTTTATTGCAATGCAGGAACCAGCGCAATTCCAGTGCAGGTTCCCGCTTGGCATCTCCCTCGCAGGCATACTGCCCTCTGCAGACTGCTGCGGGTGTCAATACAAAGTTAATGATACCCCCAGATCAGTTCGCAGATCACAGTGTGAACTATGAACACCCATGAAATCTGATTCCAGTGGGGTAAAGAAAAAAGGTTCCTGCAGCATTTTCGTGCGAATGCAATACAAACTGTATGGCTGAATTTGCATCGCACAGACATTGCATGTGATCTGCACAGCAATGCAGTGCAAATCACATGCGATGTCTGTGTTCGCTATAGTATGAACCCAGGCGGAAATGTCTTTTTGATTTATTTCCCAACAGGGTAAATAAATATATTGCTGCAAAAAGAGGCCAGAACCATTATTGATTTTTCATTAAATAAACTGGCAAAATGCATAGTTATTATGCAAAGCTTTACCATCAGTGTATACTAAAGTTAACGGCACAAAAAGAGGAACCACACCACATAATTAAAACTTTGCAGTCATTTTTGACAGTAAAAGTCATTGTTAAATAGTTTATGGACATGTATCAGAAGTGTTTGTATCTGAAGGTGTGTTGGACATTTTCTTCTACATGTGTTCCTGCAGAATAGTCAGTTAGCCAGTCTCTGTACTTACAAATGATCCTGATGAACACTTGTTACATTCACATGTTCTGACATTCATTTTAGACATATTGCATAGTGTCTTTAGAAGATTCCATTTGAACTGCAACCTGTGATAGTAATGAACTCTGATGAACCCCAAACTGAGTGAGGAGAAGGGGGATTCCTACAGAACACGGTGCCATTTAAAAATTCAGACACAAAGCTAAGTATCATTAATTCCATTACAACAGATCAAGCTAAAGCAAGAGGGTAAGTAAAACATATAGTATTTAGAATCTAAAAAAAAACCTCTTTATTAAATTACATCATAAATGGCTAATTAGCTGTGTAAACAGCATTAGGCAAGAGATCTATCATAAAGTAGTTGTTAAAACATTCCAGTTTAAAGCAATTTTGACAGGCCTCAGGCCCAGTGTCCTTAAAACCATTAGCATGATATTATTAAACAATATCCTCATTCTCCAAAAATAATCCATACTCATCCACCACTTAACCACTTTACCACCGGAGGATTTTGCTGTCTTACGTCCAGGCCACTTTTTGCGATTCGGCATTGTGCAAATTTAACTGACAATTGCGCAGGCGTGCGACGCCATACCCAAACAAAATTCACGTCCTTTTTTTCCCACAAACAGAGCTTTCTTTTTGTTGTATTTATTCACCTGTGCGATTTTTACTTTTTGCGCTATAAACAAAAAAAGAGCGTAAATTTTGAAAAAATAACAATATTTTTCACTTTTTTTATATGAAATTACCCCCCAAAAAAATGTAAAAATGTAAATGTTTTTAAATGTTTGGCCAATTTGTTTTCTGCTACCTATGTCTGGTAAAAAAAAATCACAATAAGCGTATTTTGATTGGTTTGCGCAAAAGTTATTGCGTTTACTAACTAAGGGAAAGATTTCTGTCATTTTTGGTGTTTTTTAATGGCGGCGATCTGCGATTTTTTTTGCGGGACTACGACATTGCGGCGGACAGATCGGACCCTTGACTGACATTTTTGACACTTTTGGGGGTACCAGTGACATTTCTACAGTAATCAGTAAATATGCACTGTTACTGTAAAAATGACACTGGCAGGGAAGGGGTTCATTTTATTGGAGAGGGAGGAGTTAATGTATGCCTGGTGCTTACTAACGTGTGTGGGGGGAGGGGACTGAGTGACACAGGGACAGATCGCATGTTCAGCTATGCTGAACCCTGCAATCTGTCACTGTCTGTCACTTAGGAGATCCGCCCGCTTTGTTTACACAAGCGGGCAGATCTCCAAACTCGATTCCCCAACGATCGGGGAAGAGCAGCAGCAATCGGCACTGCTCCTCCCCTGGCCCGACTCCCACTGTGGCTGAAAACAGCGGGAGCGAGCCTCCGGCGGTGCCGAGCGCCACCCACAAGGGGAGGAGTCCAGCGACGTAGGTCTACGTCGCTGGACGGAATCGAGCCACTTTGCCGCAGTACAGTCCCAGTGACTGGTCGGCAAGTGGTTAATGTTCCCTTAATCAATTTTTTATTAAATTGTTTCCCACTGTGATTTTCTGCCTCCTAGTAACACCCCCTGTGAGTTCCCAACCCCCCCTCCCCCCCCAATTTCACTTCCAAGTAGTGCAAGTTGGTTGCAGTCATGTGCACTGCTTGTAGGCAGTTTGCATACAAATGTGGCAGGTTGGGAGTTAACTGGGTTTGCACTCCTTTCAGAGGCTTTTTGGGCCCTGCCTTCCTACAATGTGTTATAAAAAGAAGGGGAAGGCCAAGTTCCAGTAAAAGGGGGGAAGGAAGGAAGGGAAAGAGAGTCCCCTGCTCCCACTCTTGACCAGGATTGGAGAACACCAATTATGGACTTTCACCTTATGAAGGTATGCTTGGGCAGCTTTAGTTTAGGTAGCTAGGGTTGAAAAGTATCGTATTGTTATGGACTTTGCCATGAGAAGTTCTCAGTAAAGTTTTAAAATGTTCTATTGGTTATTTAAAGGGTGCATGGTAGAGTGTGGTGTATCAGAAGAACAGGGCTTGTAAGCACAATGAGGTATGAAGTAAGGCCACTACTAAAGTTCAACTCGGCAAGACAAGTTGCAGGATGAATACAGTTGCCATGGGTAACCAGCAACTAGTGCAAAGTGAATAGCAGCCGGTCAGAAGCATGGCACCTGGCGTAGGTGACAGGTAGCGAGGGGGTTAGTGATCTGGCTCCCTCCCTGGCAGTCGGTTCCCCCAAAGTAACTGGGATCAAACTCGCAGTATAGAGACCCCAAATGCCTTGCCGCATGGTAAGGCAGAGAAGGAATTAGCTTAGAGCACACATGAGATCTATGTGCTGGTGCACAGTGGGACACCATTCAGTAACTGGGAGGTGGCAGAGGTATGCTGAACTTGTGGAGAGGCCATAGGCTGTGCGGTCCCTCCTAAATGCAACATACATTGACCAAGGGTGTGTAGTAAGATGGGACAGTATGTTTACAGGGGGGCTCTGTATATTGCATTACTGCACACATTGTACGGCTCATCTTTAAGCTGGGGTTCCACTTTAGTGTTGACTTTCACATGGCCACGGACCCAGCTGGTCCCAGGCATTGATGGGAATGTACACAAGAAGAAAGGTACCCCCAAATGCAGGGCGAGTAGGCCCCACCCACAACTTGGCTTAGTTAGCAGAATACACTCACAAATTAGCAAGGATATGCTGATACCACCCCACATGATCTATGCACACTACAAGTCCCATAGCCTCTAGTCCATCTTAAGAGCAGACAGGAGAGGATGGCTACATTCCTACATACGGTGGGGCAGTTGAGAATGAATGTAGCTGCCCAAAAACAGAAAGTCGGATCACAGCATTAAAAAATATAAACTTGGAGATTTAGAGGAGGCTAAAAGCAATGGAAAATGTTTTGAGTTAAGCCAAAGTTGTTGAATGGAATCAGTTTGTAAAAGACCCCTCTGGTAAATGATTCCACAATACAAACTGCAAGTGTGGGTTTTAAATCACACAAGTTAAGTTTCACACAATTTCTATAAATTATGGCAACTTTATTGTTTAACAAGTGTTTACAGAAAAGTATGTGGCCCCGTTTGCTCACATGTTTTGGAGATCGAAGGTTCAAAATGCACAACATCCAAAATCTCATTGTATTCAATTGTGCCTGTTCACAGTGGGGTGCCACTTGAAGCTTAACGATTGTAACTCGAAAATGAACAGGAACTTCTTTTCAGCTGAAGGTTCAAACATTTTTGGGCCTATTAGACTTCAATGGCCTCAAGCAAAAATGTCCACAAAACACTCAAGAACGCTGTATAAAAAAAAAAATCCCCTGTAAAAATGACCAAAGAAGCTCAGCTTAAAGCGGAGCTGCACCCAAAAGGAAGGAAAACACAGTAGGAAACCAGCTGTAAGGCCCGAAGGCATCACTGCCGGTTTCCCTTAGTAAAGATGCAGATGCCTGCAGCCGAAGCTGATTGAGTCAGCTCAGGTGCCAAAATTGCTGGATCCAGGGGCAGGTAAGTGTCCTTATATTAAAAGTCAGCTGCTACAGTATTTGTAGCTGCTGACTTTTTATTTTTTTGAGGAGAGACTGGAGCTCCTCTTTAAGTGTAAATGTAGCTAGGAGGATTATAATCAGTATAATACCAAACATGCCTATCCTGTAATGCCAAGGGGGTAGATGAGACACATTGCATCTACTAAGGAGAATAGGCATAAGGCCAATATAATTCTGATATCTTTCAAATTGTGATTTCATTAGGTTTAGTAATACATTTGTTGTTAGATTGAGAAACATAGTGATCTGGAAATATTGATACAGTTAACAAAACTGGCATTGTGGGAGAGCCCCCTGAAAAATCACAAAAGCTTCAGCACTCATATATCTCACCCCTTTGCACTCTGATTTGGGTGAGGTTGGCTCGGTGATACCCTCTAGAGTAGGGGTAGGCACCTTTGAGAGGTGGGGATCTACCTGAACAACATGGAAGAGGTCAAAGAATATCAGGGTGTTTTGTTCTTTTTTTTTTTTTTTAATGAAATAAATTAAATAGCAAGGCCCCAACTAGGCAGTAACCTAGATAATTATAATAAAACAAATGTCACTTTAAAATAATAAACTTGGCAGGCTGACTTCCTTGAATAGTTTCAGGCCTGACTGGCTTCATGTCTGGCCTGGCTGTTTGCTTTGAGTTCTGTCCTGACTTGTTGGGGTATGTTCTGGCCAGTGTATGTAGTATGTAGCACAGTGTCCAGGGGTCAGTAGTATCAAGGGCAGTGTACAGATGTCAGTAGGATGTATTGCAGTGTACAGAGGTGAGTAGGATGCAGGGCAGTGTACAGCAGTCGTTAGTATGTAGGTTAGTGTACAGGTGTCATTGATATGTAGAACAGTGTACAGAGGGTAGAAAAATTGTAGGGCAATGTACAGAGGTTAGTAGTTTCTAGGGCCATCAAGTACAGGCAAGTACAGGGGTATATGTAGGGCAGTCAGTGTACAGGGGTCATTAGGTTGTAGTGCAGTGTACAGCAGTCAGTAATATGTAGGGTATTGTACAGAGGTCAGTAATTTGTAGGGTAGTGTAGAGAGTTCAGCAGTTTGTAGGGGAGGTTATAGAGATAAGCAGGGCAGAGTACAAGGACTAGCAAGGAGGAGAAAAAGGGTGAGCAGGGCAGAGGACAGGGGTCAGCAGAGCAGAAAACACAGGGTCAGCAGGGTGGAGAACAGGGCTCAGTAGGGCAGAGTACAGGGGTCAGTAGGGCACTGGATAGGGGTTCTGCAGGATGGAGAACAGGTGTCAGCAAAGCAGAAGACAGGGGTCAGTAGAAAAGAAGACAGCAGTCAGCAGGGCAAGGAACAGGGGTCAGAATTGCAGAGGACAGGGGTCAGCAGAGCATGGAACAGGAGGAGAGCAGTGCAGAGGACAGGGATCAGCGGGGCAAAAGACAGAGACCAGCAGAGTGGTGGACAGGGGTCAGTGGGGTGAAGGACAGGGTTCAATGGAAGACAGGGGCCAGCAGGGCAGAGTAATGGGTCACTAGGGCAGGGGACAGAGATCAGCAGGGCAGAGGTCAGAAGGACAGAGAACAGGGATCAGCAAGGTTGGGGACAGGGATCAGCATAGCAGAGGACACGGGGTCATCAGGGTGGAGAACAGAAGTCAGTAAGGCAGAGGACAGGGTCCCATAAGAGTGCATTGGATGGACTGGAGAGGAAGGCTGGTGGGGATCAGCGCAGTACACTGCATGTTGTTTTCCTGTGCTGCTCTTGTGCTGCTCTGCAGGTGGGGGAGAGCACTTCAGACAGAGGGTCGGCAAGGCAGGAATATGATCAGGATCAACAAGATGCCAACTCATGCTCTGTGGGTCCATAAACAGCTGCTGTGATTGGTAGCTGACAGGATGCATATGCTGAAATTCTTTTGTACAGCCTCATTGCTACCTTAATGTTACTGCTACCTTGAGCTCACAAGCCCTACACAATAGAGCCAGTAAAGGCATATCTTGCACTAATGAGGACTAAGATGCTCGAACTAGCTCTAAGCAAGTTGATATTTTTGGCTATGTAAAATTATGGCTGTATCTTTGATATTCACCAGCAGTTTTAGATGTGAAAATTTTCCTTAAAGGAAAACATCTGGAGCAGGGATCCTCAAACTACGACCCTACAGCTGTTGCAGAACTACACATCCCATAAGGCATTGTAAAACTCTGACATTCACAGACATAACTAGGCATGACGGGAATTGTAGTTCCTGAACAACTGGAGGGCCATAGTTTTAAAACCCCTGATCTAGAGTAATACTTGAGAGCAACGGAAAGGATTGTGCTATGGCGGTAGAGAGAGGGGAAAAAACTCACAAATCTCAAGGCAGACCAAATTAACATTCTCTACTAAACTATTGTGAGGTTTATTTACTAAAGGGGTAGAACATGTTCATATTGCAATTTTCATTTGCAAAGTACATTTTCATTTAATTTTCATTTAATTTTTGTCTAGCATATGATTGGTTGTGGTCAGCACAACTTCACCTCCTTCACTAAGCTAAGCAAAATGTCAATTTGGAAAGTGAACATGCTCTATCCCTTTGATAAATCAACTCATTGTCTCCAAAAAGCAAAGTGCACATATTCAAGAACTCAAATGCAAAGTGACATTTTACATAAAAGCTGCAATAAATGGCATGACTGCTGAGAAGCATAGGCTCATTTATGAGCAGCTAATAAACCAATACCTTGCCCCCCAAAAAGACACAAAAGCTGAATAAGTTGGAAATAGGGCAAGGCCACAGCTTTATTGAACTTTGCAAAAGTAACAACTTTCCAAATGTACCAAACAACAGTGCCAGTCAAAGTTATACTGTGAGCACCCGACAATGGCAGTCACAGTTCTACCGTCAGCACCCATAAAACATAAATTTTCAGCGCTTTTCCACTACATGGTATGGCTCGGTACGGCTTGCTTAAATAGTACCACCTCGGTTGGGGTTCCAAGCGGGCTGTATCTATACCATATCCCACAATACTTTGCATGCAGCCTTGATTTTTTGTCACTACTAGCCACTGATTGGTCAGAGAATCGTTGTAATCCCACTCACTTACTACTTTAGTGGAAAAGCAAACCGAGCCGAGTAAAGCCTATACAGTGCTGAAATGTGCAGACTCGTACCACGCAGTGGAAAAGCAAACTGAGTCGAGCAGAGGGCCAAGCAGTGCCGAGTGGAGCCAAGCCGGTACTTGCGGTGGAAAAGTGCCATCACAAAGTCTAAGAGGCCTGTCCTTACCATCAGTACCAGACAGACATTAGACTGACCCCAGAATTTAACTTGAGGGCATAGCCCATAAAGTAACATCAATTGCTGGTCAAAACCGCCACACGAAAGGCAGTGGTACACTGACGAGTGCCCCACCGCAGTCAGTACCTGCTCGACACCAGATTGTAGGCCGAGATTACCATATTTAGGATAATCGTTTAAATTAACCTCATAAGGTCTCAATAAATACTGTTATCTCTACCAAGACCCCTGTGGCGAACAACAATGCCACCAATCCTGTGGACAATTTCTAAAAACCTAGGCATTCGCCTTGCGTCGAAAAGGCTCCAAACAAGAACTAGAAACAAGAACAAAGTATGTGACGGGTCAAAACCAGAAAAAGGGGATTCAAGAACTCAAATGCAAAGCGACATTTTACATAAAAACTGCAATAAGGGTATTTTTTATGTGGCATTTAAAAAAAATTAACTTTTAGCAACTGGTAAAAAGAAGAAGCTCACAATGATAGAGCTAATGTAAAATAAAGAGAACCATTTGCATGTGATGTGCTAGAAAGAAACAGCTCTGTCCAAATTCTACTCTGACTTCTCTCTTTTTCTACTTCTTCACCCTTCCTTCTCTTATTTTTGCTTACTTCCTCCCTCACCCTACCCTCTCCTAGCCTTTTTTCTTCCTACTGCCCTTTCCCTAGCCCTCATTTATATACTACCATCATATCATCTGCCTCCCTCACTTGGTTTCTAACTGATATACCTTGGTTCACCTTAAGGAAACACAAAGCCACACATTGCCTTCATATATCTCTATAATTAGCCTTAAATGTAGAATATTAGACTTGACTCAGTATAATGAATACACCCAGAATCCTTTTTTTAAATTCTTGGACATGCTTGTTATTATTCTATGAACATGGACCTTTCGACTCCTTGTATTGTGTAATTTGTGATCCATGATGGTACTCTCGATCTCAGGTTGTTATACTTGATATACCTGTATGCTTACCTGATCACCTTCAAACCAAGAAAGGAACAGCTCTGATTATGGGTAAAATAAACTTAACTTAAAGTGGCACAATCTAGACAAATTTTCGATGTGTACAAATGTACCACTTAAGGACCAGAGGTTTTTACCCCATTAATGACCAGGCCACTTTTTGTGATATGGCACTGCATTACTTTAACTGACAATTGCATGGTCGTGAAACGCTGTACACAAAAAAGAATAAATAAAATTTATGTCCTTTTATTCCCACAAATAGAACTTTCTGTTAGCGGTATTTGATCACCTCTGCGGTTTTTAATTTTTACGCTATAAACAAAAAAAGAGCGACAATTCTGAAAAAAAAAAAACAATATTTTTTACTTTGTGCTATAAAACATTCCCAATAAAAAAAAATTTAAAAACAAAATTTTTTCATCAATTTAGGCCAATATGTATTCTGACACATATTTTTGGTAAAAAAAAAAAATTCCAATAAGTGTATATTGATTGGTTTGCGCAAAAGTTTTCCCGTCTACAAACTAGGGAATAGATTTATGTGATTTTTTTTTTACTAGTAATGGCAGCGATTAGCGATTTTTAGTGGGACTGCGACATTGCGGCAGACAGTTCGGACATCTAACAGACAATTTTGACACTTTTGAGAGGACCAGTGACATTACTACTGTAATCAGTGCTAAAAATATGCACTGTTACTGTACTAATGACACTGGCAGGGAAGGGGTTAACACCAGGGGCGATCAAAGGGTTAAATGTGCTCCTAGGGAGGACAGATCGGACACCTAACTTACATTTTTGACACTTTTGAGAGGACCAGTGACATTACTACTGTAATCAGTGCTAAAAAATATGCACTGTTACTGTACTAATGACACTGGCAGGGAAGGGGTTAACACCAGGGGTGATCAAAGGCTTAAGTGTGCTCCTAGGGAGTGCTTTCTAACTGTATGGGGAATTGACTTACTGGATGAACACAGAGACCTGTGTTTCTAAACAGGAGGAACACAGGATCCCTGTGTTCATCTGTGACAGAACAGCTGTCTGCTTTGTTTTCATAGGCAGACAGCCATTCTGTCTTTATGGGGAGCGATTGTGGGTGGCCGATTGGCTCCCCCTCTAGCCAATCTTCGCGTGTGCGCTCCTCCAGTGGCGCATGCATGCCACCACTATCTATTACACGAATTGACCTACTGGTACGTCGTTTTGCGTAATAGAGCCAACCTGCCACAGTAAAACTACAGCGGCTGGTCGGCAGGTGGTTAAAGCCACTATTAACAAAATCATTTTAAGTCTTGTATTCTATGAGCTTAATTTACTAGAGGCAAAAAGACTTCTCATTTTGCAAAGGAAGTTGCGTATAGCAAGGGAATTTTCCCTAGAGCATAGTGAATGTAGTGAAGCTCTGCTGACTTCCATCACCCAATCATGTGCATGAAAAAATTCTATTTTTGTTATTTTATCCTTCCACAATTGGGTATTCTTTGCAAAGTAAAATCTTACCACATTCACTAAACTCCAGGGCACATTCTCTTGAAAACTGAACAGCCTATTTGCCTTTAGTAAATGAACCCCTATATGTTGCGCAGTCACTAAATAAGCAAGGTGAGAATTTGCCTCCAGATATAGATCTTAATAATGTGATTTCCTTTTTTGCAATCACAGGGGAAGGTCGTGTTAAAAAGGAAACAGCTTGTTGATTATCTGTTTTCACTTCCTCACAGATATATTTCCCTGCAGCTGTGCAACACTCATTCTTCAGATTGGAAGTTCCTTGGTGGTCAGACACAGTACCAGAATGAGCAACTGGGTGGTAAACGAAGGACTTTCCATCATTGTTATTGTAAGTAAGAAACTCTATACATATCCTCCAGCACCTGTAAATGTGATAGCTAGTACAACAAATTTTAACACAAAACACAAATTTACTAGCTCAAGGCAGGTCTAACCATTACTGGACAGACACTCCTCTTTAACGACTTACCTGTAACAACCTCTCAGACTTACGACCAGCTCTTACTTTTACTTTTTGGGTACTGTACATCATTGTATTGTACAGTACAGGATTTTTGTTGTTTATATTTTTGTGTTCTGTACTTATGCAAATTAAAACAATGTTATTGAGTTGGAGTTTTGTGTTTAGACCTTTTTTCAGAATATTGTACAGTACAGTAGTTAGGAATGCTTAAAATATTGATTACTTGTGGCTCCCTGTTTAACAACCTGGTCGCTGGAACGGAACCTGGCCGTTAAGTGAGGAGAGCCTGGATAGTCATTTATATACTTTAAACTGCCATATATAAAAAAACAACCGCTAACTCTGCTAAGGAAAGCCACACTTTACTGCTGAAAATGATTTTTTGTATGCAATACTATACAACTTGATATAACTATACCAAGGTATTCAATACACCTAGATTTTGCTATATACTGTATATAGACAGAATGTTTAATTTATATTCTTACACTAGGATAGTGTTTACTATAAAGCCTCATATTCGTATTGTGTACAAGATGCATTTTATTGAGTTTGGAAATGTATCAAACATTAAAACATTTAGACGGTGTAAGGATGAGGAACATTGAACATGGTTTACATAAAAGATCATACTGTCAGTACTAATATAATCACAATGAAGGCAACTCTTCTTTGTCTGTTTTGTTGTTGTTGATGAGAGGTTTTGACAGTGGGGTGAGATGTGGGTTGCATACTTTTTAAGCAACCAGGCTTGTATAAGATGGCAAATTCGAAGGGACATATCAAAAAGAAATGTTGCACAATTTAGCAATAATTAGACATATTAAAACAAATTGTATACCGATTCACAAATGGATCTTAAAAATGTTTATTTGCCGTTAGAAATTCACAAATTACTGTACTTCTTGATCACATGTACTGTTTCTGTATAGGTTACTGTACTAAATATTTTAGTTGCTAATGATAGTTTTGTGCGCAATTCATATAGGATAACCTTTATGTGGATTTTATTGAGTCAGACTTTTGGAGTTAACTTCTACTGATTCTACTTGGATTTACTGGGAAAGTTATGGGTTCTAAACACTTCTAAACACTTGTCCAAAACACATTTTTGTTCCTGTACATGCCCAATACCAAAGACTGTCAGTCTTGTGCACTTATGCATTTCCCAGCATTCATTCATGCTTTATATTGTTTTCAGAATTTACTTTTACATTATTTTTCAATGGAGTTGTTATTAAAATTATTTTGAAATGGAACAAAAAATACTTAAATGTTTGGTGATAAAATCATAAATTGTACATCAAGGGCATAAATAAGACAATTGTTTAATTGATTGTAATATTATCTTTCAGCTGGCATGGCTTGGACTGAATGCATTCCTATTTTGGAATTTTTACCTTGTTTATGATGATGGCAGACGATATATCTATTCTAGAGAGATTTATGGGGTAAGTACTTGTGCTGCCATTTCACTTGCTGTCTTTTTGAAAACTGATCATTAACTCTAATTAAAGGTCTTGATGTAACATTCCTTTAGCAGTGATGAAATACAGAAACCGGCTTTTACAACTCTTCGCAGTGCTTTAAGTGGGCCGGTATGCACTGGTACTCAGTACCGCCACTTTCAAATATGGCTCTTGAGCATACCGCCACCTCTCCGTGTGCCTTAGCGTACCAGTACGCTCATTTTGGACATCTGCGCCCTCAATTGCCCCCCCCCCCAAGAATATTTCCCACTCCAAACCCAGACCAGTCACCACCAGTGAGTCCCCCTGCTGCGGAGTCCCAGCCCAGGCCAGGGGGGGGGGGGGGTGCTCTGTGGGGACCCTGATGTGGGGTGAGGGGAGGGGCGAAAAAATGTATAGGATATAATAGAGTACCGGCACCTCTTTTGGGCCACTTAAAGCACTGACTCTTCCTATAAGACAGTATTCATTTTAAAACGTTATATAACCTGTACATACATTGATTTGTTTCATTTTTATTAACTATATGTTTATAAAAAGTCTAAAGCGGAGTATAGAAACACAATTTTGATTGCTTGCCTTTTTAATACAGTACTGTAATTTTTAATCCTTATCTTTCCTGGCAAATACTGTATATAGGTGTGCTTTCCTATTAAATACAGGTTTATAAAAAAAAAGTTGAAAACTGAGCATAGGTAGCTACAGTCTTTCTTCTGACTGAGAATTGCTATTTGAAATATGAATAGTGAATATGCCATTTAAAGACAAATTTAAATTTCAGTTTAAAACAGCTAAATACATTCCAGTTATATCAAAACAATGGGTGTTCACTGTCTTACAGTTCGTTTTTTTTTTAAAAAGCAGCCACAGCTGGGTCCCTTGCTCTCTGTGTGAAAGCAAACTAGAGCTCTCCAATTAAAAAAGCTCATGCTCCCTGCTGATTTAGGAGCTGTGGCTGTGAGCTGTAACTAATGCCCCGTACACACGTGCAGATTATCTGAAGACTTTTGTCTGTAGACTTACCAAAACCATATAATATGAGGTCAAACCTAAACATTTTCAATTTGTATGCAATCCGGCAGGCCCTTGCACTACATAGAAAAGGTAAATCTGAAGACAAAAGTCTTCAGATAATCTGCACGTGTGTACGGGGCATTAGTAGAGGGCGTGTCGGACTTCTACAGAGAGATCACTGCTTCCACAGAGAGAGCGAGGGTTCAACTCAGTAGCATGTTGGCAGGAGACTGACTTTTCGACTCAGGTCCTGGCTTTAAAGATATTCTGGGGAAACCAATAAAACATTTACTTCAATTTTTGATAGTAGTGCCCTTAAAACTACCCGCTCCTCATTCAGGCAAGCATTTGCACCAGTATCATTAATAGTACCAACACATGCAACAAATACAGATAGATCTGAAACCACTTTAAGAACCTGTCGCTTTGGCTGCAAGGGAGTCTTCATGAATTGTTGCCAGTTTGCAGAATAGTAAACCAGCAGTAATTAAAGTATAACTAAAGACAAAACCTTTTTTAGTTTTGGATAGAGCAGAGAGGGTTTAGGACATCTGTCAGTTTTTATCGCTGTCTGTGCCCTCGTGGGTTCACCTTCTCTATTTGTCTTGTTTACCATTATCATTGAAAGTAAAAGAAAATACCACATTTTGGGTTGTTCCAGAAAAATAATAGAGGGGAACTCTTCCAATGGGGAAACTAGTTCTGGCGACCTGGTGACCCCAGGGAATTTCCTTAAGTTGCAGGGATTTCCTCTCACTTCCTGTTTGGCTATGGGACCGGAAGTGAAGGTAAATCTCCCCAAAGGGACTCAAATGGTGAAAAAAATCTGATAGGAGTTATAACTCTCCCTTGCTCTATCCAAAATGAAAAAAAAGGTTTTGCCAATAGTTCTACTTTAAGACCAGTTCTGTGCTGACACATAGACAAATGCCAGTGTTCCCGAGTTGAGCAATTAATGAATGTGACAACTTCCTACACAGGACTCTATCCCTGGCTTCATTCAGCTATCAGCCAGGGGATTCCAAAGCTAAATGTAAACCAAGGGGATAAGATACTTGCAATGCTATTACTCAAATATGGCAATGCCCATGTTTTTGAAATGACAAGTAACAGGGGATGCGGACCTGATGGGGAACTAGTTGCTATGGCCGTAGTGCCTGTTGGGTGGGTGGAGCCCTTTGGGAAACTGAGAAGCTAGTTCCCTATCATGTCCACCTTGCTTTTGATTGACAGCACACAACAGTGGGTAGATTACATAGCAGTGGATCTGATGGGGAACTCATTTTTTAGTTACTCATAAGGATTCATCCACCTCACTAGAAAAGTTCTCATCTATGTGCCTGTCTGTGTGATGGTCACCAGCAGCCAGAAAGGGAGTGCACTGAGGAAGGAATGTCCAGTATAGACATTCCAACCTCAATGACAGCCTCCGATAGATTCATGTGCCTACTTCTGACAGGTATGTGACTGCCGCTAGCACCCACAATTTTGGTGCAGAGGACCAACAGAACCCTAAAGGGTGTCCACAACACACTTTTTGAATTTCCTTATTATTGTTTTGATGCACCTGCAATGTTTTTTTGATGGGTTTAAACTGACATTTCATTTGAGCTTTAAGGAGACCATGCAATTGTCTATCACTAAGATTTATACAGTATATATGAATAAAGCACCCGGCATCCACTGTTGGCCAAAATCTTGCATCTGTTATATCATTATATTTACAAAGTTAATTTAGCAACAGTGGAGTAGAGTAGAAAGAGCTATTTTTTCATGAGGTAAGGGCAGGGAGGATCTTGTTTCAGGCAGGAGATGAGGCCTGCACCCTCCCTTATGAAGCCATCAGCTGCTTTCTTTTAAATACTAATAAATACTGGGAAAATAGTGCAAGGATGCAGCCCATGTGTACCTGCACTATTTACTCTTGTTTCTGCAAGGGAAGGATCTGCTATGGTCATCATATGCTCAATGCTAGAGGTTGAAGATGCCATTTACCATGCTGTCACAGGAGATACAAAATATAAATATTTCCTATGTGAAAGTATGTGAGTTGTAGAGTACAAAAAAGCCAAAAAGTTATTGACATTAAACAACAGGAGGAGACACATCATACGGGTTGTACCATTGTAACGGGAAAATCTGATAAAGCTGGTAATTAATTATTAGTCTGAGACTGAGCTTGCAGTACCACCTATACCCACAGTAGTTCCTGTCAGATGGTTGGCTTCTGGTGACTCTTTCCATATATCTTCTATTAAAGCCTTTTGCCATCATATTGAGTTTATATTTGTATACTAATATACATTTTTTTTATCATCCTGTGCTGCAGTCAGCCCTAGCCTGGGCCAGAGCCCCAGCAGCGTGTCTGAACTTTAACTGCCTGCTCATCTTACTGCCAGTATGTCGAAACCTTCTTTCCTTTCTCCGTGGATCAAGTGCGGTAAGACTATAGTTAAAATGAACTTAACCAAGCGAGGGAAAGAAATTGCTACAGTTCCCAAATAGCTAGTATAATAAATGTAATCCCATTCCATGGCTCTTGCTCAGCCTATTTGGTTTTAATAACAGATAAATTGGTGTTCTGTCTGAAGCTTTTGAATGCAAAGACATAAGACTTTTCATGAGACTTTTACACAGCTTTAAAATGGAGATAGGGTAAAAAAGGATTACCCTGGTGCTCTGGTTGATGTTTTATTATTAACAGACTGGTAAGTCTCATTGATGAGGTTCTCATAGCTGATATAGTATCCTAGTTACCTAATGTTCAGTGAAGGCCAATTAAATTGGTTATTTAGTCATTTTCTTGTTCAATAATTTTTGATAATTTTCACAATGTATAAAAAAACAGTGTACATAAGAATGTACCAAAAGCTGGGAAGACATCAGGATAAATTAGGTAAAATCCCATTCATTCAAAGAATATAGATTGAGATCCTTTGGAGTGGGTGAAACATCAGGCAGTAGAAAGTTGTCAGGTAAGGGCTACTGAAAAAAATGAGACTTTACAATCACTTTAATGTCTTTTTTAGATATACATATAACAAATGAACAATTTATTCTAAACAATCTTATCATTGAGTTTTGATGTATTAAAAAACGGGCTTCTGTGCATAGTTTGAAATTATCTGTGAGTATGGGGGCAACATTTTCGATTCACCTGTTTCATTATAGATTGAAAACAATGAATTTTTTTGGTACTGACTGGATTTCGGAAATCATGGAATCTAGGCCTAGACTTGTAGCTAGGGAACAGCAGTTTTTTTTAATTTATGACAAGAATAAGGTCCTTCTTCATTCCAAATAAGAAAATGATTTGATAATGTTGACATTCACATTATTGATTCTTAAAATATTGTATTTGTATTGATAGATTCACTTTAATTTAAAGAGGACTGTCTTTAAAGTTTAATTTGAACCTGAAATAATTTACACACTGCTCAATAAAATAAAGAAACACCTTTTAAACAGAGTATAGCATCAAGTCAAATAAACTCCTGGGATATTGATCTGGTCATTTAGGTAGTAAAGGGTGTTGTTAATCAGTTTCAGCTGCTTTGGTGTTAATGAAATTAACAGCAGGTGCCTTCGATGGGCAACAATGAGACAAAATACAAAACGGGAATGGTTTTACAGGTGGAGGACATTACATTTTATTCCCCTACTCACCTTTTCTGACTGTTTTTCACCAGTTTTGCATTTGGCTAGGGTCAGTGTCAATACTGGTAGCATGAGGCGATACTTGGACCCTATGGAGGTTGCACAGGCAGTCCAGCTCCTCCAGGATGGCACATCAACAAGTGCCATTGCCTGAAGGTTCGCTGTGTCTCCCAGCACAGTCTCAAGAGCCTGGAGGAAATTCCAGGAGACAGGCAGTTACTCTAGGAGAGCTGGACAGGGCTGTAGAAGGTCCTTAACCCATCAGCAGGACCGGTATCTGCTTCTTTGCGCAAGTAGGAACAGTATGAGCACTGCCAGAGCCCTACAAAAAATACCTCCAGCAGGCCACTGGTGTGAATGTCTCTGACCAAACAATCAGAAACAGACTTCATGAGGGTGGCCTGAGGGCCTGACGTCCTCTAGAGGGCCCTGTGCTCACTGCCCGACACCATGGAGCTTGATTGGCATTTGACATTGAACACCATAATTGGCAGGTCCATCACTGATGCCCTGTGCTTTTCACAGATGAGAGCAGGTTCACCCTGAGCACATGTGACAGATGTGAACGGGTCTGGAGAAGCCATGGAGAATGTTATTCTGCCTGTAACATCATTCAGCATGACCAGTTGGGTGGAGTGAGTGATGGTCTGGGGAGGCATATCCATGGAAGGACGCACAGACCTCCACAGACTAGACAATGGCACCCTGACTGCCATTAGGTATCAAGATGAAATCCTTGGACCCATTGGCAGACCCTACGCTGGTGCAGTGGTCTTGGGTTCCTCCTGGTGCACGACAATGTCTGGCCTCATGTGGCGAGAGTATGCAGCCAGTTCCTGGAAGATAAAGGAATTGATAGCATTGAATGGCCCCCCACGCTCACCTGATCTAAATTCAATAGAACACCTCTGGGACATTATGTTTTGGTCAGTCCAATGCCGCCAGGTTGCACCTCAGTCTGTTGTTCAAGAGCTCAGTGATGCTGTGGTCCAGATCTGGGAGGAAATACCCCAGGACCCCATCTGTTGTCTCATTAGGAGCATGCCCTGACATTGTCAGGCATGCATACAAGGACGTGGGGGCCATACAAACTACTAAGTACCATTTTGAGTTGCTGCAATGAAAGTTCAGCAAAATGGACTAGCCTGCTGCATAATTTTTCCACTTTGATTTCCGAGGTTTCTTTAAATTCAGCCCTCTGTAGGTTGATAATTTTCATTTCCATCAAGCATTGTGACATCCTTTTATTAATAACACATTACCCAGTTCATATCAGTATAGATCTCCAGCATGATTTCCTCATTGAGATCTGATGTGTTTTTAAAGTGTTCCTTTCATTTTTTTTGAGCAGTGTACATTTCTTTTTTTTTTGGCAAAGTTTGCATACTATAGGTATTACCAAAACAAAGTCACTGTATTCTGTCAAAAGATAAATAGATTGTGTGACACCTACCATTAGAAGAGAGAGTCTGGTAGACACCATGACTGTGACAAAACATTGCCACGTGGAAAAACAAGATATGGTCTCAGGTCAAACCAGCAGTATTCCAATATTTTTCAAAAAGGGTTCAGTTCATTAGAAATGTTGTCTCAAGATTTTTCTTTTTTGCAAAACATCAAAAGTTAAAAAAATGTAAAACATTTAAAAGTCTGACACATGATTGCCTTCAGAAAGCATGCAGCTGGCAAACAAAACAGTTGTTGACATGCAGAATTGGCTTTTGGACACATATCAACAATGGCATTTCATGTAAATCTTGCCGGAATCTTTAAAAAAATTTAGGTCTAGTGTTTTTCTTATAGTGAACCTTTTAAGTGCAACAAGCACCAGATTTTAGTTTCCTTTGGTCAAATCATCTAAAAAATGTTTTTTGGTTGGTAGCTTTCTTTGATCCATTGCATTACTTTATTATTTATTGTCCCATTTTGGTGTTTTGTTATATACATGTTCTTTTTAGTAGAAAGACTGCAGTTAGCTATTGGGCTGAGAATAAATGATCTCTTTGCTTCATGGTTTTTGAAGTGCTTTTTGTGTCTGCAGTGTTGTGGGAGAAGTATACGAAGACAGCTGGATAGGAACCTCACTTTTCACAAAATGGTGGCTTGGATGATTGCCTTGCATACAGGTTGGTAACATTTGGTTCTTTATATAATACTGTGTTTAAGAGTTTTTTCTCTATGTTACCTGTTTAATACAATCAAAGCAATAAAGCAGTTCCCTCCTAGAGTATATAGGGTAACTAAGCTTAGATTGAGGGAGTGTAAATGTTACATGCCAATTAGCAGATGAGCAGCATAAACATGATTGGGACATCGATTTATACAGAAACAAAAGGTTAAAAAACAATAACAAATTAAAAAAGGAACAGATTTGATGGATCACTTTCTATGCCATAATTCTTCTGGGTTTTCGAGTATTTTAGTAGACTTGTCATCACCTCCTATTATTAAGAAATAAAATCAGAATGGTTTCTCTTATACACTAACAATAAATCAATATAAGTTGTCTGGGACATTTAGAGCAGCTCACTTTAAGGAATAAATACACAAATGATACAAAAAAATTAAAAAAAGAACAAGTAATTGAAAACTATAATTTTTGGACTTTAGTATAGTTTAGAACTAGCTAATGATTAGGAATTCCCCTTTTAAAGAGGAACTTTAGTCTTTCATAACTTCATTTTTTTTTTTTAGCTATATGTATGCAAAAGAGATAATTTTCAGAAAAATAATATCAGGATTGTGTATTTCCAGTATTTCCAGAAAGCGCTTTTTTGTGAGGCATGGTTCACTTCAGCTGATGCTTCTTATGAACATCAATCTTAAAATGTTTGAGTGTCTTTTATCAATCAAAGTAGCTCCAAACCACACCTTCAAACTCATTTCATTAATTGGATCTCAGATGTGCAAACTACTGACTCCTAGTAGCTGCTGTTGAAGTAGTTAGTCTATGAGTTCACTTACTTTTTTCTCCAGCACTGCAAATGTTTAATGGGTGTGTTCAATAAAGACACAATAAATTAGAATTGTTTGTGTGTTATCAGCTTAAGCAAATAGTGTTTGTCTATTGTTGTGACTAAGTGAGGATCTGATAAAAATTTTGGGCAAATTACTACAGAAAACCAGTTAATTCCAAAGGGTTCACATACTTTTTATTGCCACTGTACACATGCACACACATACAGTATCTCACAAAAGTGAGTACACCCCTCACATTTTTCTAAAAATTCTATTATATCTTTTCATCTGACAACACTGAAGAAATGATACTTTGCTACAATGTAAACTAGTGAGTCTACAGCTTGTATAACAGTGTAAATTTTCTGTCTCCTCAAAACAACTCAACAAACAGCCATTAATATCTAAACCGCTGGCAACAAAAGTGAGAACACCCCTACGTGAAAATGTCCAAATTGGGCCCAAAGTGTCAATATTTTGTGTGGCTACCATTCTTTTCCAGCACTGCCTTAACCTTCTTGGGTATGAAGAGATTCACAGGTTGCCACCGGAGTCCTCTTCCACTCCTCCATGACAACATCACGGAACTGATGAATGTTAGAGACCTTGCGCTCCTCCTCCTGTCCCTTCAACCACTGCAGCAATGCTGGCAGAACTCATATGTCTATTTCCCAAAGACAACCTCTGGATATGACACTGAGCACGTGTACTCAACTGCTTTGTTCAACCATGGCGAGGTCTGTTTTGAGTGGAACCTGTCCTGTTAAACGGCTGTATGGTCTTGGCCACCGTGCTGCAGCTCAGTTTCAGGGTCTTGGCAATCTTCTCATAGTCTAGGCCATCTTTATGTAGAGCAACAATTCTTTTTTTCAGATCTTCAGAGAGTTCTTTGCCATGAGGTGCCATCTTGAACTTCCAGTGACCAGTATGAGAAAATGAGAGCGATAACACCAATATTAACACACCTGCTCCCCATTCACACCTGAGACCTTGTAACACTAACAAGTAACATGACACCAGGGAGGGAAAATGGCTAATTGGGCCCAATTTGGACATTTTCACTTAGGGATGAACTCACTTGTGTTGCCAGTGGTTTAGACATGAATGGCTGTGTGTTAAGTTATATTGAGGGGACAGCAATATTACACTGTTATACAAGCTGTACACCCACTAC
Organism: Pelophylax lessonae; assembly: GCF_965119305.1. Lineage (NCBI taxonomy): Eukaryota > Metazoa > Chordata > Amphibia > Anura > Ranidae > Pelophylax > Pelophylax lessonae. Next base: position 437,994,928 of record NC_138769.1, read on the forward strand.
TTTACATTGTAGTAAAGTGTCATTTCTTCAGTGTTGTCACATGAAAAGATATAATAAAATATTTACAAAAATGTGAGGGGTGTACTCACTTTTGTGAGATACTGTATATAGCAAAGTTCCAAGGGTGAGGTGCACGTCAGTCATGGAAGTTTGTGCAATGCAATCAGGCCTTTCCAAAGGCCATAATATAGAGAAAGGAAATGGGATTGCTGCACACAAAATTCTTTAATGAAAACATTAAAGTTGAATACCATGTAAACCTGATGTATTTTTATTATTTTCATTAAATAATTTTTTTGTGCAGCATTCCCATCTCCTTTATCTATATATAGTACTGTAATTATATATATATATATAATATACTATATATTTTTTTTTTCAACAGTTTACTTGTTGATTACAGAGAACTAATAATAAAATGTATGTTTTCATATATTGACTGTTCTGTAATACTTTTGGTGTGTTGAAATACTTGTTCCCCATCTGGTTCACCTGTAGCTATGAAGGATGACTGTCAATGGAGGTGCCGTTGCTACCACTGACGGTTGACACCAGTTGACGACTGTATTGGTGTGCTGTGCAACTTATTATAATATTGTATGCTCTTAGCTTGAGAAGGGGTTCATTGTGAAAATAAACAAGTCTCTTATGCATTACTAAAACATAAAACGTTATTTTACTGCTGCTATGAAAACTGATGATGGTTTTATCATAATTTCTGAAATAAAGATTAGGACAGATTTCATGGATTCCCTCTTTACTGCCATATAATTTAAATATACAGCAATTGGATTCTCTTTGGTGGCAGAAGGGCACAGGGTCATTTTTTAGGCATAGTGCCACCATCCTTTCTTTTTTTTTTTTTTTTTTCACAATATTAAACTTTATTTAGAAAATTAAAAAGGCATACATAGTGGAACAGAGTAAAGTGCTTTAAACATAAAGCAAATCATTTTTTCAGTAACCAATAATAATAGACATTAGTCATCCGCACATTACAAAATATACATTCTAATAGATGATACAGTCAGTTTTCATATGTCAGATAGAAAAGGTAACAACTGTCCTAATTCAAATCACTTTTCAATTTCAAAATCTTGAACAAATAGACAATACAATTGTCATGTAGTGAGGTTACCGTTTTTCTAGGTACAATAAAGATGGACTTCTAAAGGAGGTCCATCTAAAGGTATTTGGAAGGATAGTTAAAGTTGAAAAAGAAGAAAGTTAGGAAGAAAGAAAAGAAAAAGAGAAGGAAAAAAAAAGAAAAGGGTAGAATTAATGAAGTATGGGAGAAAGTATAAAGTGAAATTGAGAAGAAATAGGGCAGGGGTAATTGGGAAGAAAGGGTGGTAATAAAAGGGAGAGGTAAGAAGAGGGGATTCCTGAATAGCACGAAATATCTTGGGCTCCGTTCTCAACTCTATGATCCATTGTCTCTAAGATCAGTATATTCCTTCGAAACTGTAAAAACCCGCCAGGGGGACCATTGTTTGTGTAATAAGTCGTTTCGTTCGTTTTTTATTGCGAGTGTCTCTTCCATTTCGTGAATGTGACCTACCTTATTAAGCCAGTCATTGAGTGTGGGTGTTTTTTTGGAATTCCATGCTAATGGAATTAAGGATTTGGCTGCATTCAAAAGGTGTCGTGTCAGCAAACTTTTATATCTTTTATAAGTGTATTGATTGATGTGTAGCAGACAGCAGGCCGCATCTAGTGTCAGCCCTGTCTCCGTGATATGTTTCACCCATTTCAGGACATCCATCCAGAAATTCTTTAGTGCTGCACAATCCCACCACATGTGGATAAAAGTCCCACGGTCTATACCGCATCGCCAACAAATGTCTGAAGTTTGGCCAGACCATCGGTGCATGTCGACTGGGGTGTAGTACCACTGCGCTCTGATTTTATACGAGGTTTCTTGCAATTTGGTGCTTAATGAGCATTTGTGTGAAAAGTAGCAGGCCTTTTCCCATTGGGCCGAGGTGAAGGAGCCATCCTTTCTTACAGCTCTTCACACCTATACATAACTGAGCAGATATTATGATAGTGAAGATACATTTCAATTTGTGCAGTGTAGTGAGTCATGCTGATAGCAGCAGTGCACTTTTCTAGGATTAGATTAATTAAGCATTTAATTCTGTTATCAAACCCTGCTTGTAATACTTCAGGAAAAACTGCAAGCTAGGTAGATTACCTAGTTAGTCAATAGTTTTAAGTTTCCCTACAGCAGAAAATGTCTGGGATTTTTTTTATAACTTTATTGATGAATGAAGGCAACACATCTTCACCTAATTGACTAAGTTAGTTGAGATTTTTTTCTTTTGCAAAGTGAACATTCATGTCAGTTCACATCAAGCATAATCCATCATAGGTACTACTTCCACTGTTAATTCCAATTTATAACCAAAAACAATACATACATGTACATAAGTGAAGTGAGCACCACTTAGTCATATAGCTGTGCAGAAATACATACAGGAATTCAGTACCCACAATAGAATGAGAAGAACAGCAGAGCCAGACCCTGGTGAAAAGAGAAAGGACAATGAAGAACCCAACATTTTTGGGTTAAGAACCCCCTTTCTCAAGAGCCCCCTGCCAGGTACTGAATTCCTTGATACACATGGTGACTTCCTTGGCATTTTTTAAAATGCTAGCCCAAATGCAGCTGTCCTAAAATAATATATAGGCCATTCTGTGTCTGTACTTCGGTTACTCATGGTACTATATGCAAACATTACCAAAAATAATATGACAAATTTTAACTTTTCCCACCCTACCGAAAAAAAAAAAAAAATGTTTTACCGGAGTTTGGCTTTATTTCTTAGAAAATAATAATTATTACTGTTATATATTATGCCATTACTTAGGTTTTTGTTTCCTGTCTCAGCTATCCACACTGTGGCTCATTTGTTTAATGTGGAAAGACTGGTGGACGCCAGGGTGGAAGCGAATGGCACAATTCAAGCTGCTCTTACCGACCTTGGGGACAGGAGTAATGAATCCTACCTTAACTTTGTCCGATCAAAAGTACCAGTAAGTAGGAAAACAATTCTGAACCTGCTGCATAAAGGCTGATTGAACTCTTTATTGCTTATAAAATATTGCTTATAATAAAGGGAAAACCTTTTTCTTTAGAGTCAGATTTCAATGTGTTTCTAACAGATTGGAAATACCTGCTGAATGTTTACAGAAGTGATGGCAGGATGCTAAGATCTGCTGTCATAGAAAAAAAGCCAATGCCTGTGTTGTGAATAGTGATGAGCTCAGTTTTGGGCAAAAGTGAAGTAATTAACTAAGGTTCATGAGAAACGGTCCTATGATAGTACGCTGCTGGTCAAATCAGCTGCAATTGGGAGATTTCTTGCAGCGCAGCCGCATGTAACAAAGTGACAGAGACGCTGGTGACATTATTAACCTAATATGGCTACATGGCCATATTTAGTTACTGACATTGCCCAGATATGGCCATGTAGCCATATTATGTCAATGATGTCACCAGCATTTTTTTCCCTTTGATATGTGCAGCTGTGGGACAGGGAATTCCCTGGCTGCAGCTAATTGTGCCAGTGCCCTGCTATCATGTAACTGTCTACCATGGGTTTGAATCTTACCTCATCACTTTTTATGCGCTTTAAAAATGAATTAACCCACAATGCTAGTAGATTTGATAATGCTTATAGATGAATGAGGGTGGTTTTAAACTACATCTACTTGCATATTCTGGGCACGGGTTTACTAAATAAGAAATTATAATAAATACACTAACATCTAGTATCTGGTAAAGAATGAAATTTCATATATCACTTTTATGTTAGAGAATAAAAGTGGAATTCTGTTTGGTTGGTAAAATCTAGACCCATTTGAATCAGCATTATGGTTTTAAATGCACACATTTAAAGTGCAAGTATTACGATATTCGAATTTATGATGTTTGTAGAATCTTGAAGTTAAAGTAAAGAATGTTCTAAACAAAATGTTCTTATTTTTTACAGAATCCAATAGGAGGATTAAATGTGGCATTTACCTTTCTTGCTGGCCTCACTGGAGTAGTAATTACATTGGCTCTTATTCTAATCATTACTTCTTCTACAAAAACCATTCGTAGATCATATTTTGAAGTGTTTTGGTACACACATCATCTCTTTGTCATCTTCTTCATTGGTCTTGTTATCCATGGAGTTGGGTGAGTATTGGATTTATATCTATACTAAATAACATTGCATATGACTTTTGTAGGTTTTAGTCCAATATGAAATAGCCAGTAAAGTAACAAATCATTTTGTGTACTATTCAACTTTGAGTAGAAAAATACCTGTAACAATTGTCACTGGAACTAGTGTTCCTTTTGGAGGACAGAAAAAAGGATACAGGGATCTTAAGGATACTGTTTGGGTGTCTCCAGAATGTCCGTTTTCAGGGGAGAAAGGTAGTTTTTCATCTTACTCTAGGTTTTGTAATTTAAGGATCAGGGTCTGTGGCTCAGAGACCTCAAAGTACTTTTTGAGAAAAATTCTCCAACCTTGTGTCCAGGACTTGCCAGAGACCAGCAGGGTGTGTGAGCAGCTGTTCATAGACCCTAATCCATGACCTGACAATAGCCTGCATAGGAGTCTGGGGGACTCCAACCTTTCCCAAGAGTTAGTGAGACTGCACCAGTCAAGCCAAAGCATGCGTGTCTACACAGGGTTGGTGAAGTCAGTGACAGAGCAGAAAGGAACTGGAATATTAAGCTGTGAGAGAGCTTGAGTCTAAGGAGCTGTGTGCTTTGTTCTGGAGGAATCAGGATAAGGATTAAGGGCTGAAGCAGTGTGGCATTTCCCCCCAGCTTTTATGTGCAATCCCAGGATGCATTGCAAGAATGCCCTCCCACTGAGATTTCCACAAAAGCCAAAGTGCCACTGGCTGGGTTTCCCGCCACAGTCCAACAAGCTCCCTCATTGGATACAGTGGGGACACTCCCTCAGACCCAGTGAATCACACCTGGAAACATGTAACAGGCAACCCAATAGATCAGGCTCCCCTGATAAGCAGAAGGAGCAATAGATGCTTTTGCCTAGCCTAAGAGGGTGCTACATCCACCCCCACCAAAATAAACCACATCCCGTTGGCTCTGGGGCAGCCGCCCCCTACAAAAATTCTACAAAAACTTTAGGAGTATCCCACAAACCTGGAAAGGGGGAAAAGGGAAATTAACAAATGTACAGTCAATAAGTTAAAGTGGAAAAATATATTTCTCTATACAATATAATACATTCCAGGTGCATTTGTGGCAATGCACCGCCCACCAAGCAAAGCCTGCTCTGGTGGTGAGTGAATGTGACAACCTAACTGATTTCCGCTAAATTTTGTGCCACCTGCAAAAGGAAAAAAAAACAAGTTTGGCACTTCATAAGTGCACAATTACCATCACTATCTTTGTCATATTGCAACCATTTGCTAAAATCATTTAAGTTCATTCTTCTTCCTCATGAATGTACACATAGCACCCCATACTGACAGAAAAACACAGAATTGTTGACATTGTTGCAGGTTTATTAAAAAAGAAAAACTGAAATATCACATGGTCCTAAGTATTCAGACCCTTTGCTCAGTATTTAGTAGAAGCCCCCTTTTGATCTAATACAGCCAGGAATCTTTTTGGGAAAGATGCAACAAGTCTTTCACACCTGGATTTGGGGATCCTCTGCCATTCCTCCTTGCAGATCCTCTCCAGTTCTGTCAGGTTGGATGGTAAACGTTGGTGGACAGCCATTTTTAGGTCTCTCCAGAGATGCTCAATTGGGTTTAAGTCAGGGCTCTGGCTGGGCCATTCAAGAACAGTCACGGAGTTGTTGTGAAGCCACTCCTTCGTTATTTTAGCTGTGTGCTTAAGGTCATTGTCTTGTTGGAAGGTAAACCTTCGGCCCAGTCTGAGGTCCAGAGCACTCTGGAGAAGGTTTTTCTGCCACCACCATGCTTCACTGTTGGGACTGTATTGGACAGGTGATGAGCAGTGCCTGGTTTTCTCCACAGATACCGCTTAGAATTAAGGCCAAAAAGTTCTATTTTGGTCTCATCAGACCAGAGAATCTTATTTCTCACCATCTTGGAGTCCTTCAGGTGTTTTTTAGCAAACTCCATGCGGGCTTTCATGTGTCTCACACTGAGGAGAGGCTTCCGTCGGGCCACTCTGCCATAAAGCCCCGACTGGTGGAGGGCTGCAGTAATGGTTGACTTTCTACAACTTTCTCCCATCTCCTGACTGCATCTCTGGAGCTCAGCCACAGTGATCTTTGGGTTCTTCTTTACCTCTGTCACCAAGGCTCTTCTCCCCCGATAGCTCAGTTTGGCCGGACGGCCAGCTCTAGGAAGGGTTCTGGTCGTCCCAAACGTCTTCCATTTGAGGATTATGGAGGCCACTGTGCTCTTAGGAACCTTAAGTGCAGCAGAAATCTTTTTGTAACCTTGGCCAGATCTGTGCCTTGCCACAATCCTGTCTCTGAGCTCTTCAGGCAGTTCCTTTGACCTCATGATTCTCATTTGCTCTGACATGCATTGTGATCTGGAAGGTCTTATATAGACAGGTGTGTGGCTTTCCTAATCAAGTCCAATCAGTATAATCAAACACAGCTGGACTCAAATGAAGGTGTAGAACCATCTCAAGGATGATCAGAAGTGTCACAGCAAAGGGTCTGAATACTTAGGACCATGTGATATTTCAGTTTTTCTTTTTTAATAAATCTGCAACAATGTCAACAATTCTGTGTTTTTCCATCAATATGGGGAGCTGTGTGTACATTCATAAGGAAGAAGAATGAACTTAAATGATTTTAGCAAATGGCTGCAATATAACAAAGAGTGAAAAATTTAAGGGGGTCTGAATACTTTCCGTACCCACTGTATATATATATATATATATATATATATCTCTACATATATATATATATATGTGTATATATATATATATATATATATATATATATATATAGGGCAATGGAGTATCGGTCAGTAAGTTCAGTATATACTGTATCTAGGGGCAAGAGCAGACTTGGAGACCTTTCCAAATGAGCATCCACTGGAATACTGGGTCTTGAGGATGGACCCCTGGCCAGAATTTGCTCAATATGCAATGGAGCTACTGGCCTGTCCCGCTTCCAGTGTGTTATCTGAACAGACATTCAGTGCTGCTGGAGGTTTTTTGATGGACAAAAGAGTGCGTCTATCCACAGACTCTGTTGACCAGCTGATTTTTATCAAAATGAATCAGTCCTGGATCAACAGCAGCTCTCAAGCCCCTGATGCTGATGTAACTGGTTGAATTTGCTAGGGGTCTGCCATCCCTTGAAAACTGCAAATGCTGCCTATCCTATTCCTCAACCTTGATTCTGCTAGCTTCCTACAATGTTCTTGGTTTAGGTCACCACCAACACCCAAGGCCTAATTTGTCTGCACTTGTATGACAGGTGCATACAGTTTAAATTTCGTATGTAAGTTTTAGCAGCTGGCCCTGTCCCTGTGCCCTGCGCCCAGCAAGAGTAATTGTGAGGGGTTACGGTGTTCAGGCACCACCAAACCAAAAGCCCAATTTTTCTGTGCACCTGTATGACAAGTACATGTGTTTTCAAATTTGTATGGAATTTTTACCAGCTGCTCCCGTTTCTGGGCCCAGCAAGAGTAACTGTGAGGGGTTACGGTATTCAGGCACCACCAACACCCAAGGCCCAATTTTTCTGCACCTCTATGACAAGTACATGCGATTTCAAACTTGTATGGAATTCTTACCAGCAGGTTCTGTTCCTGCGCCCAGCAAGAGTAACAGCGAGGGGTTGCGGTGTTCAAGCACCACCATCAACCAAGGCCCAATTTTTCTGCACCTGTATGACAAGTACATATGTTTTCAAATTTGTATGGAATTCTTACCAGCAGGTCCCGTTCCTGCACCCAGCAAGAGTAACTGTGAGTGGTACGGTGTTCAGGCACCACCAACACCAAAAGCCCAATTTTTCTGTGCACCTGTATGACAAGTACATGCGTTTTCAAATTTGTATGGAATTTTTACCAGCCGGTCCAGTTCCTGTGCCCAGCAGGAGTAACTGTGAGGGGTTACGGTGTTCAGGCACCACCAACACCAAAGGCCCAATTTCAGTTCCTGCCGATAGTAACCTTCCAGGTCCCCATCACTCCAGCAGGTTTGCATAGCCGACACTCAACCTTGGCCAGGTCAGATAACAGCACAGCGCCCCCACTAGATCACTGATTAGAACACATACAACACTTGATCTTTGCCAATTTCAAATTCGTATGGAATTTTTACCAGCAGGGCCCGTTCCTGCTCCCAGAAAGAGTAACTGCGAGGGATGCGGTGTTCAGACACCACCAACACCCAAGGCCCAATTTTTCTGCACCTCTATGACAAGTACATGCGATTTCAAATTTGTATGGAATTCTTACCAGCAGTTTACGTTCCTGTGCTCAGCAAGAGTAACTGCGAGGGGTTGCGGTGTTCAGGCACCACCATCAACCAAGGCCCAATTTTTCTGCACCTCTATGACAAGTACATGCGATTTCAAATTTGTATGGAATTTTTACTAGCGGGGCCTGTTCCTGCACCCAGCAAGAGTAACTGGGAGGGGATTCAGTGTTGAGGCACTACGAACAACGAAGGCCCAATTTTTCTGCACCTGTATGAAAAATACATGCAATTTCAAATTTGTATGGAATTTTTACCAGCCAGCAGGGCCCGTTCCTGCGCCCAGCAAGAGTAACTGTGAGGGGTTGCGCTGTTCAGGTACCAGCAAACAGCAAAGGCCCAATTTTTCTGCACCTGTATGATAAGTACATGCGATTTGAAATTTGTATGTATATTTATATATGACATTTTTTCCTTTAGAAATGTCAGTATTGCTGCAGCAGGCTACATACATCATACATAGACCTACGTCGGTTCGCGCAGGAGAGCCACCCTGCCGCAGTAAATCTGCAGCGGGTGGTCGGGAAGCGGTTAAGGGACCCCCCCCCCCCCCAGGCACGATATTTAAAGGAATTTTTCATTTTCATAGTTTCACTTTAAGCCTCATTAAAATCAGTAAGTCACTGCTTCTTTAAAAATGATCATTTTTTTTAAAAAAATTTGCATTGGTACATGTTCCCCAGGTCAGTACCCAGACCTGCATACACGTTAGTTGGGCAATAACTTGCATTTAAGCCTTTAAAATGAGGGCTTTTGATTTTTGACGTTCGAGTCCCATAGACTTCAATGGAGTTTGTTTGTTCGAACAAACTTTTCCCCTGTTCACGGTTTTCTTGTGTGAAACGAACAGGGGGTTGTTCGGCTCATCACTGGTGGACATTACTGCAGTCAGCATGCCAATTGCATGCTCCCTCAAAACTTGTGACATCTGTGGCATTGTGTTGTGTGATAAAACTGTACATTTTAGAGTGGCCTTTTATTGTGGCCAGCCTAAGGCACACCTGAACAATAATCATGCTGTCTCATCAACATCTTGATATGCCACACCTGTGTAGTGGATGGATTATCTCTGCAAAGGAGAAGTGCTCACTAACACAGATTTAGACAGATTTGTGAACAATATTTGAGAGAAATAGGCCTTTTGTGTACACAGAAAAAGTCATTGAGTTCAGCTGGGGGCAAAAACAAAAGTGTTGCATTTATAATTTTGTTCAATATATATATATATATATATATATATATAGCAAAGTTCCAAAGGTGAGGCGCACGTCCGTCATGGATGTTTGTGCAATGCAAAATATTTACAAAAATGTGAGATACTGTGTGTGTGTGTATATATATATATACAGTGTATATATATATATATGCACATTTCCCCATGTTTATGCCTTTTACAGATACTTCAAGTACAGAAAAATACCATGTAATCTGCCAGAAATACAGTGAGCACCTGTTCTAGTTCTTTTTTTGCTGGACTACTGAACACCTGCCTCTCCCCTTGCTTCCATAACATATATGTGGTGTTTGTAGCCCATAAGAGAGAACTTAGACAGGGCTGATCAAACAGTTTGAGTTGTTAGCTCAAACAAGAAATTAGGAGCTCACAGTTTATGAAAGGATAAAACTTTGAAAAATTGGTTTTGCAGTGATATGATGAATATTTTTTAATCAGCCTGGACATTTCCTTTAAGTTTGTGTTTCCCTTCACTTCATAATCAGGTGACAGTCACCAAGAGAAATAGTGAGCTTGGATGTCACCAGCAGAAGCAAAACCTAAAAGTCTATTCTCTACTAAGTAATTTAATTACATTTTTCCCAATATTATGCTTCTTTTAAATCCAACATTATAAGGCTGACTTGTTTATGAAGTGTGAACTATATATGGAGTTCGATTATTTTATTTATGTATTTATTTATTTATTTTAGGAGGATAGTACGAGGACAGACTATTGATAGTCTTAAAGTTCATCGACCAGAATCATGCAAAAATAATTATACTCAGTGGGGTGAAGATCCCCAATGTCCCATACCCCAATTTGATGGAAATGAACCAATGGTAAGGTTTTTTCTCTGATAAATGAATATATCTATTTTGAGATTGAACTGACAAAAATCACAAAGCCATTTGTGGGCCTTTTTCCACAATTTATGGAAATTAGGGGAGATTTACTAAAACTGGAGCACTCGGATTCTGGTGCAGCTGTGTATGGTAGCCAATCAGCTTCTAAATTTTGCTTGTTCATTTAAGCTATGCCAAGAAAACTGATTGGTTTCTATGCGAAGCTGCACCAGATTTTGTACTCTGCAGTTTTAGTAAATCCTCCCCTTAGTTAATGGTTCCTAGTAAACCTGTGTATAACAATGTTTTATCACGATTACGTGATAGTTTACATTTTGTTTTTTGAGCTGCGCAAAGAGAGATCACACTTGTGGTTAAAATCAAACTGTATATAATATTTAATTAAGAAATGACAGATAAAGAATAAAGATAAAAATTGAATAATAGAAAATGTAACAAGAATGTTTAGCTATTCATAGAATATGGATGCTCTTCCAAGGGTCTCTGCCCGTTTTCTATTGGCTTGGCAGATGATTAGGGCAGACACATGCTTATCTCAGTTCTGTTAGAGGACTGACTATTCCAAATTTTAGCTGTGGTATACTGTATATAGGCCGAGTTGGTAACATCTGACTAACCCCCCTTGAAAGCAATATTACATTTTCAGGTAATTTGGTCAGTTCATAATGACATTCTATTAGTATAAAGTCAGCAAAGGTAAAACCATCCTTATGTCCTTAAGTGGCCCCTTAACCAAGTTTTGGATTCATTGTTAGATATTGACAAGCCAATAATAATAAGGAAATATAAAATTTCCCCATCAAACAATAGACTAGAAGAATTTTTGTGTTTGATGGGCAGATCTTTGAAGTGGACCTTTAACCTCTTCCATTACTTCCCTCCGCTCCACACCTCCTTCCATCCTCTGAAGGTATCACGTTGTCTTGTTTTTTTTTTTTTTACTTTTTTTTTTTTTCAAAAAATGTTTGGCCCTGCCCCCCTATGCACATCAGTTGCTTTATGTGAATGGCATGCACACTGCCCACTGTGCCTCATGGGATATGCACATCACATATCCCAGGAGGCAAAGCCTTCCATTCAGAAAAGAAGGAGCCGGCCTATACTGTAGGTGAATAATCGGGAGGCCCCACTGCTGAAATAGAAAGAGGCAGCAGGCTTCTTGATAACATCTCTTGATAGCATCAGCCTCTTGATGATGTCAGAAAGAACATCGCAACACAGGACAGAGCTGTGGCTAGGCATGAGAGGATCTCAGTGTGACATTGCTGGATCTGCTGGATGGGTGAGTATCTGAAATGTGCAGATACCCCCTTAAAGCGGAGTTCTGGCTTCAAAATCGAAAAAAATCGATTTTGGGCCATCTCTTCTGGTTTTGCGATGACTCCTGGGAGCTAGACGTCATCGCTCCCAGGAGTCAATGCGCCTGCACCAGCCCCGCTCGTCACTTCCGGTGCAGGCACGGCATTCCCTCCTAAACAGCTTCTGGGCATGCCCAGAAGCTGTGCAGGGATGCCGCGCCTACACCGGAAGTGACGAGCGGGGCCGGTCCCTAGACTTTTTATGGTTTCTTTCATGAAGTCCCAGTCCACCCTATCAAAAGCCTTTTCGGCATCAATTGATAATAGGATGGAGGGGACTTCATGTTTTGTTGTTTTTTGTAAAAGTAGCAAGGTGCGTATAACATTATCCTTACCTTCTCGACCTGGAACGAATCCAGTCTGGTCCGGATGGATCCACATTTTTAATAAATCTTTTAATCTCGTTGCCAAAATTTTCGCAAATAATTTTGTATCTGTATTTAACAACGCGATTGGCCTATAACTAGAGCATAGGGTTTGATCTTTCCCTTCTTTCGGTATGACCGTTATATATGCCATTAGAGATTCTTCTCTTAGTTCTTCCTTCCCTATTTTATTCAGATATTCTATCATTTTTGGTATTAATATTTCTTTAAATCTTTTATAGTACTTTATTGTGTATCCATCTGGACCTGGACTCCTTCCATTTTGAGTGGTTTTCAATGCTTCTCTTATTTCACTTTCAGTAATTGGTGCTTCAAGAAGTTCCAATTTATCTTCTGGGATCTTGGGCAGGTTTGCTTCCTCAATATATTTTTGGATATTAATTATTCTTTCCTGCCTTGTTTTTAAGGTTTCTTTCTTCCGGACGTTATATAGCGTACTATAGAAGGCATGGAACGCTTTAGCTATTTCTGTAGTTGGATTTACTGTTTCATTTTTACTGTTTTTAATTTTTTCTATATAATTTTTTGATTTTTTCTTCCTCAGTAATCTTGCTAGGGATTTCCCTGGTTTATTTCCAAAGTTGTATCTGTATCTAGCTATCTTATTGAAGTGATTTCTAGATTCTTCTTCCAATAGATCTTTTAATTCATCTCTTTTAATTATAAGGTTTTTCTCTATTTCTTTTTTAAATTCTTTTTTATGTTTTTGTTCTAGATCATGTATTTCTCTTATGAGTGTATTGATTTGATTGGACCTCTCTTTCTTTTTTTTTGAGGCACTGGCTATTAATATCCCTCGGATATACGCTTTGTGTGCTTCCCAGAGTGTAGCGGATGATATTTCTGGCGTATCATTCTTTTGAAAGTATAGCTCTAGTTCTTTTTCTAGTCTGTTTCCTATTTCTTCATCTAGAATTAGTTCTTCATTTAACCTCCATGTTCCCATACTTTTGTGGTGTGTCGGTGTCTTGATTGTTAGGGTTAGGGGGGCATGGTCTGACAGTGTGATTGTACCTATTTCTGTAGTTTCTACAAATTCCAACAGGCGGTGGTCAATAAAAAAGTAATCCAGTCTTGAGTACATCGAGTGTATTGAGGAGTAGTAAGTATAGTCTCTTTTTTTTGGATGTTGAACCCTCCATGCATCTACTAATTGGCTCTGGTGTAACTTTACCCTTATTTTCCTCAGTTTTTGGTCTCCTAGCGTCCTTACTCCCGATGTACTATCGACGTTTGGATCTAAACAAAAATTTATATCTCCTGCCATTATCAGATAGCCTTTTTTAAAACTCTCTAGGTCATACAGGATTCTCCCCAGATATTCACTTGGTTTTTTGTTTGGGTTATAGATATTAGCCAATGTCAGCTCCATCCCCCTTATTTGTCCCTTGAGGAAAATGTATCGACCATTCGGGTCTGTTTTCATTTCTTCTAAGGAGAATTCTGTATTTCCAGCTATTCCTATTGCTACTCCTCTTGCGCGTTCTATTGGTGAGTCTCCGTAATACCATTTAGGGAAGTGTTTAGAGAAAAGTTTTAAATTCGAGTGAAGAGAGATGTGCGTTTCCTGTAGAAAAGCAATATTTGCTGCTTCTCTCCTCAGCTCTTCCAATATCTTATACCTTTTTGTATGGGAGTTTAATCCTCTTACATTGTACGTTATTATTTTTAGTTGTTCATCTTTCATTTTTTTTCCTTCTACTTGATCCAGTTCCTCCTCGGACACGGGGGCACCGGATCGATTTAAATTCTACTAACAGCATACTACCAATGTTGTTGGTCTGGCAGGCTTTTAAAATTTCTTTTCTTTTTTGGCAATGGAGAGTTTCACTATCCCTACCCTTCCCCCCCTCTCTCACCCTCCCCCCCCCCTCCCCTCCCCCCCGCCTCCGTCCCCTTCCGTCTCATGTTGATATTTTTCTGATCCATTTTTGATCTTAGGGTATTTAGTTGTTTCTTTGGGTCATTCTCCCTGATACCCATTCCTTTGGGGTGGTGCTCTAGTGGGTTAGCACGATGTACCTCCCTCCTCAATTGGAAGGACGTTCCGGCTTTGGGGGGGGGCTATCCTGCTTCCTTTGTATAGCTTACCTCCCTTCCCCTCCCTCTCCCTTCCTCCTCCCCCCACCCCCCCGACCCCCCCTCCCCCAGTCCCCCCACACAGTTCACATCTGTAAGAGAGGCCACTCCCCGCAAAGCAGGAGGAAAAAAAAAAAAAAAAAAAGGGGGGGGGAAAAAAGGGGGTGGGTTCACTCCCGGTTTGCATTATTTGGGCAGTGTTCCGCGTATTTTATCTTTTGTTTTTTCTAGCTAATGTCCATTGCTGTTCTTCCGTCTGTGAGTTTCTTCCTAGTTCATCTTCCCTATCACCTTCATACCATCCAGGCAGGTTTGGTTCTTGTATATCCAATTTTTTGCAAAATTCTTGAGTTTCCTCTGGAAAAGTGAGTTTTGCTGATCGCCCATCTCTTTTTCCTATTAAACTGGCTGGGAACCCCCAATTATATCTGATTCCTTGTTTTTGCATCTCTTCTGTCAAGGGTTTTAAAATTCTTCTCCTCCTCAGTGTTTCCGGTGCCAGATCTGTGAATATCTGTATCTTGTCATTTTCTGTATTTACTGTATTTAATAATGATTTATTCTTCTTTAAGTTTTCCCATATTTGTGCTTTATCTGTGTAATTTTGAAACCTGATTATCACATCTCTAGGTAATTCTGCTGGGGCTCCTGTCGGTTTTCTTATGCGATGGGCTCTATCGATCAGCAATTGGTCTTCTTCCCTTCTACCTAATACTGGGTTTAGGATTTTTTGAAGTTTTTCTTCTAAATTTTCTTCCTGTATTGTATCTCTTAAGCCTCGGATCCTCAAATTTTTTCGTCTAGCTCTATTCTCTTGATCCTCTAGTTTGTAAGCTAGATCTCTGGCTTTTTTCTTGGTCTCATTTATTTCCTTTCTCATTCCCTGTATTATTTTTCTTTGGTCCTCTTGTTTTTTTTCTAGTTCTTCTACCCGTCCCAGGGCGTGTCCCAGATCCGTCTGGACCCGTCCTAGGTCGGTTTGGATTTTAACCAATTCGATTTTTAAAGATTTTTCCAATCCTGCGAACATTTCTCGCATTTCACCTTTTGTGGGGGCGTGCTCTTTTGTTTCCCCCCGCTCTTCCTCTTCTTCCTCGTCATTTTCAATCCTTATGCTTAATTCAGAATTTGCTGGACTAATTGGTGCTTTAGCTACTTCAGCTTTTGGATTTTTCTCTGCTTTCCTCTTGTCTGTTCCTTGTTGTTTTCACTGGGATGTTTTTTCTATGGCATTTTCTTGTGTCATGAATTTCCTTATTGTGTTAGGGCTTGAGGATACCCTTGGTGATTTTGCAATGGCTCCTCCTCTTGTGGATTTACCCCTCATTATGTAAAGAGTTATTCCGCGGTTCCTATTTAAAGTCTCGCAACCTCCTATGATGGTGCTCCAGAATTAGGTATGCCGTATTGATAATCAGAAAAGATTTTGTCTACCTTCAAGCCAAAGGGAGACACAGACAAGCCGGGTAGCCTCTATTTTGAATCAATGTTCACAGACGGCTATAAAAGGTATGAGGCATGGGGCACTTCCAGCCTCCCACCTCCCTGCTCAGATTCTTATACAGGCTCGGGTGAATCTCGACCTTAAATGTTTGGGAAGTGGGAGAGAGAAAAAACAATAGAGCGGGGGAGAAACTCAGGCTGTATGTCATAGCAAGGTGTTTGAGTAATGTCAGGTATTATTTCACAGAGAAAGTGTTAATCATTTTAAATATTTTATATATAGCCCCAAGGTCTTTATTTATACCTGTGATCTTCTTATGAGTCTCTGTATACGGTTGCTGAGGAACCGTATAGAATAAAACATAAGCTGGTTTGGGGTATTGAAAGACTGTTGTGGCTATTAATCCAATAAGAAACACTTTATAAGAGGTTGCTGGTTTAAACAGGGAGCAGCTGAATCAGTCTCAGGTGTGCTGACGTTGATATTTTACCATACTACTTTGTTGTATGTCTCTAGGAAGTCTTTAAAGGTCCTTCTAATAAACAGTAAAATGACAGTAGGTATGATATAGAAAGAGGGATTACTCCTCTGTGACTCACGGTTTTGTAGACTGTCCCTTTTTTAAAAGTTTTTTTCCTTTTTCCCGTTCGTCTTTAGACTGTGTGCTCTCTTGTCTCCTTAGCTTCCAGCCCTCAGGCATCAGGGCATCAGCATCTCCAGATGGATTGGCTCAGATGGACCTGGCCGCTCTCTTGGGGTCCGCTCCCTCGGGACCTGTTCGCCTAGTAACGTTTACCGACCGTGTCCGGCCCCCCGCACTGGCGGTTAGCAAGGAGGTCTCTCCTGTCACCGCTATGGCTGTTCACCTGCGTTCCCGTGCAGGAGACAGGGCTCTCCAGTGCCGACTCCGTGTGCTGTAAGCGTCCGGGGTTCCTCCGAGTGTTGGTGCTGCACGAGATCGTAGCTACAGACTGTGGAGGGCGACGTCCGGGAGGGTGGGGGGGGGGTCAGCAGGGTTCGCCGCTCGCCGCGCCCGCGCTCATCCCCGGGAGCTTAGGCGACCAGAGTCTGGCCGGAGGTGGGTCGGGAGCGGTCAGAATCCCTGATGCCTCCATTCAGCAGGAGATAGCCCTCTCCCCCTCCGTCCTACGTGCGTGCCGATAGGCTCCTCCCCCTCATGACCATATACTGAAAAAAAACCTAATAAGTGTTAAACTGATTATCCCTCTCTACTATAACCAAAACTTAAAAAAAAAGTTTTAACTTTAGTTATACTTTAAACTGAAAGTTTGATTGAGATTGTCATTTAGTTCAGTCTGTGGCTGCTTTCTAAAGAGAATAAACTGCAAGACCCATTTCACACTGGCAGAGTCCGCCAGTGGATCTGCCTACTCAGTGGGTAATCTGTCCGCTGATCCCTCGCTGAGCAGGCGGATGACAGGTCTGTGTCCGCTCTTCTAATGCAGAGCAGACATGGACTCAGCCTGCTGTTCTCTATGGGGCTATCGGATGGAAACAGACCACCTGTCCAACTGTTGTCAGATAAGACAGGACAGAATCGGATTGGATGTCGGCAAGTGTCAACGGACACATGTCCATCAACATCTGCTGCTCCACAGAGAGCAATGGAAGGTCCACCTGAAAAACTGACAGGTGTACCCGAACGATTCGTCTGTGCGAATGGGGCCTAAGACCTTGCATGCCTTTTATTTTGATGCACCCGGAATGTATTTGGCTGTTTGGAAATAAATGTTTAATTGGACTTGTGGAGTCCCGGAGTATGTTCCCTTTCTTTTTTAAAGCCGTAAATAAAACAGACACCGGCTATATATAAATTATGATGTGTTGCCGTATTTCTTAAATGGATACCATTTCTTAGGTAACTTCCGCAATTAGCATGCCAGTGATAAACAACAATTGTTATCTGATATGCTGCTATTAGCACCTTATGACTTCACCCAAATAAACATGAAAAAGCCCCGAAAATTTTGTGTGCTTGCAGCTATTATTTATAATTACCAAATTGCCTATTACCGTTCTTTGTTGACTTTTGAGAAACTATCAGTTACACCAGAGCTGTCCAAACCATTGACCAAACATTGATTTCAGTTTTCTTTTTTTGTTTATAACCTGCTTATCCATATGATGTAGTATAATGTTGACCATACTTTTTGGGATGCTGTAAAATAGACCTGTGAAGCACATTTAAATATTATTTGTGGGGTAAAAAATAGTTATTAATGGTACTAGGCACACTTGAAATAAATACTAAAATGCGCTACTGTTTTAGGGTGACTGAAATCAAAGTCTTTTCAGGTGTAAATAATACCATATATTTTATTACAACCAACATTTTTGGTTGGGACACAGCCCACCTCTTTATTTTTCCTTAAGTAACATTATAATATTTATTTAATGCTTATTTTTAATGGATGTTTTACAGGGTTAAATGCATGTATGTAACCACAGTTGTTTTCTTCTTAGACATGGAAATGGGTAGTAGCGCCAATGGCCCTATATGTCATTGAAAGACTCATCCGATTTTGGAGATCTCAACAAAAAGTTGTAATTACAAAGGTAATGGAGTGCATTCTGCTATACTGTTGACATATAATTCTTCATGAGGGAAGTCTACCAAATGTACGCCAAATGAAATGTATAAAGTAAAGTACACTAAATGTATAAAATAAATTTCTTACTTAGAAGCTGTTTGGTTTACATTGTATTATTTAACCAGTTCCGGACCGCCCACAGCATATATACTACAGCAGGGTGGCTCGGCTGCGCAAAATCACATACATGTGCTTAATTGTGTGAATGAGATGTAAGGGGTGCAATAAGTGCCGGGAACAACCGATCGTTCGGTGAAATGATGGAACGGCGGTCTGCCTATGTAAACAAGGGAGACCGCTGTTCTGTCTAGGATTAAAAGAGAGATCTTGTGTTTTTTTCAGCTAAGCTGAAACACAGATCTCTCTTTTCCTCTAGTACCTCCAGCCCCCCACAGTTAGAAAGCACTCCCTAGGAGCACACTTAACCCCTTGATCGCCCCTGGAGTTAACCCATTCCCTGCCTGTGTCATTTATACAGTAACAGTGCATTTTTTTTAGCACTGATCACTGTATTGGTGTCACTGGCCTCCAAAAAGTGTCACTTAGTGTCAGATTTGTCTGCCGCAATGTCGCAGTCCCGCTAAAAATTGCTGATCGCTGCCATTAATAGTAAAAACAATAAAAAAAAAATAAAAAGTCCATAAATGTTTCCCATACTTTTGTGCAAACCAATCAATATACACTTATTAGGATGTTTTTTTTTTACCAAAGATATGTAGCAGAATACATATTGGCCTAACTTGATGAAAAAAATAGATTTTTAAATGTTTTTTTATTGGGTATGTTTTATAGCAGAAAGTAAAAAATATTGTTTTTTTTTTTCTTTCAAAATTATGGTTCTTTTTTTTTTTATAGTGCAAAAAGAAAAGACATCAAATTTTATTTGGGTACTGCGTCGCACGACCACGCAATTGTTAGTTAAAACAACGAAGTGCTGTATTGAAAAAAAATGGTCTGGTCAGGAAGGGGGGTAAAACCTTCTGGAGCTGAAGTGGTTAAATTCAGTTTTCATGTTCAGTTACAAATTGCTTTAAAATGTTAGGCCTTTTTATGGTTCTGATAAAAGCTAAGGACCCTACTGACCATATTATTCCTCTACCGTTTAGGTTGTTACACATCCATTTAAGACGTATGAAGTGCAGATGAAAATGAAAGGCTTTAAAATGGAAGTTGGTCAGTATGTCTTTGTACAGTGTCCTGTAGTATCCAGTCTGGAGTGGCATCCTTTCACATTGACTTCTGCCCCAGAAGAGGACTTCTTCAGCATTCATATTAGAATAGTTGGAGACTGGACTGAAGGATTATTCAAAGCCTTGGGATGTGACAAGACTGAAACTCAGGAAGCTTGGCAGCTGCCTAAGTAAGTTTTGTGAAACTAAATCAATTCACATTCTGATACCGTACAATCTATTATGGAATTCTGAATTTTGGTTGCAGTTGAGTCAATATAAAATGTTATCATACATTATGTAGATGTTTATTATCTGGGTTAAAATGATCGATCAACTTAGGCTCCTTTCACACTTGCTGCTAGGGGGCGGTAAAAACAATTGATTGATCCACTCGGATGGATACACATTGCTGTGGCCACAATGCTTTGCAATTATAATGCTACATTTTGAGATTGGACAAGCAACATCGCCTGTCAAACTCTCCTATGTAAGTGAATAGGGCCACATGGCAACTGGGAGCCACATGCTTGCCACATTCCCAAAATGCAAAATTGCTATTCGGCAATAGAGAACTACCTGCTGAACCATCTTCTGAAAATAAAGATATTTGGTGGCCCAAAGTACGGTATTTTAGAAGTATTTTAAATGTTTACTTGCAGTGTCGTTCATTTCCCTGACTTATTTTTCATTCATTGGCGGCGTGCCTTTAACTTGCTAGAAAAATTACTAGTCACTATTAACTATATTAGTCTATACCAGGGATCCTCAAACTATGGCCCTCCAGCTGTTGCGGAACTACACATCCCATGAGGCATTGTAAAACTCTGACATTCACAGACATAGCTAGGCATGATGGGAATTGTAGTTCCTGAACAACTGGAGGGCCATTGTTTGAAGACCCCTGGTCTATACTAAGTCATACTAGTCAATACTAAGGTGCAGCCCCCTCCCTCCATGCAGGTAATAGCCCTCTCCACGTCTGGTAGATTTCAAATACTCGCTGTGCTGGCAAAGCTCTTCTTCTCACCGCTGACCTACCTACATAACTTTTATGTAGATGCTTGGGGAGTAGTGAAGGTGAATATTATAGAGTGATGGTTGAGTGACAGCTCTGCGTATTCTAGGGCTGCTGAGATCACATCCAAAATGGTGGTGCCCACCAGCAGTCTACAAGAGGAAGGCTTTTGCAGGTCAATAATATGCATAAAATATGTTAAATGCATTTATAATTTTAGGAGAACGTTATTGTTGAAATGAAAGCTCTGGTGACAGTCTCTTTAAGTATTTAGGGAAGTCCAAATACAATATTTTAGTAGATACAATGTTGGATTTTGTTCCCCAGAATTTCAATTGATGGTCCCTTTGGAACAGCAAGTGAGGATGTGTTCGACTATGAGGTTGCTATGCTGGTTGGAGCAGGGATCGGAGTTACTCCATTTGCTTCTGTCTTGAAGTCTGTCTGGTATAAATATTGCAACAATGTGTCAACTCTGAGGTTAAAAAAGGTAATTATAATTAATTGTGCAAAAAATGTGAAATTATACTTTTTTTTTCTAGAAACTAACAATTATCTAACTTAACTAACAGTGAATACAGACATTCCTAATGGAAGAAATAGAAACAACAGCCAGATGCTGCCATAGAGCTGTAAACATCATTAAAGTGGTTAAAGCATACATTTTTTTAGCTTAATGCAAGGAGTGCATGTTTAGGTAGTATACCTAAGCCCTCATTTGATCCAGCACTGTGCCCGTCTGCAGTGGCTCCCTTTCCTCACTTCCTGGTCTCACAGGCTTTGCTGAGGCAGTGGGAGGAACTGGCGCCCACTGCTGACAATTAAAGCCAGTTATGAGAGAGAGGGGGGCTGGACTTGATTGAAATTTACTGACACTGACACAACACCCAAAATTTACTGGCAAAGCCAAGTTTTTACTGGAATTTTCAAAAGTTGCAAAATTAGTTTTAAGTGTAAATTTCAGTATTTTGGCTACAAGCAAATATAATATGCAATTAGAAATGTTAATTAAGGTAGATATCAGACAAAAAAAATATATATATTTTTTTGATATAGTAAGCTCAGAGATAGGACTAGGATATTAAATTGACTCTCACAATGACACTGACAGCAGTGTACAGTAGTACAGATGATGATGACACCTTACCGACATGACATGCCCCCTCAGTCACAGTGACAGTCTCCCTCCAGGTGGTCCCTTCAGTCCACTCCAGTCCAAACATCAATGACAGTCCTGCTCCTGGCTTGCCTTGCTCCTGTCCAGCAGACACGCACACTGTAGCAGGCACTCAGATGGTCTCAGCTGGCTCCCGACTGGAACTTCGAATGCGTAGCTCCAAGCCAAGCCAAGCGCTGCAGCCATGTTTTTAACTGGCAACCTTTTCCTGTCACTGGCATTTACAGTACTGGCAGTGCCCATTTTTTCTGGCTGCCAGTAAAAATACTGACGGTTGGCAACACAAATATCTTAGTGATCACCTGAACCAGAGGGAAGTGTTCTAATAGAGTTCCTTATTAAAGTGACAACTGTTGAACTATCTGTTTTCCCACATATTGGAAATATTTCCTCTTATTTACATTTGTGTCTATGGGACAAGGAGTAAAGGGATATCCCTCCAATAGAAAACAGGCAACAAAAAAATGACAGGGGTTTCAACACTCTCCTATCTAGAATGAAATTAAAATGTTTTGGCTTAAGATACACTTTAATGATTACTAAAAAAAAAAAAAAAAAAATGTCTGTTACGACAATAGGGTCCTAAGCTACAAGAATAACTTTTGTCTGCCTTGGATGTTTATTTTCATGGCTCTGCTAAGGATAACACAGTTGGAGGTATCTTTTTGTGCAACAATCAATATTTCCATTTATGATACAAGTATTCACTGCTTCTTCCTGTGCATTAGTGGACAAGCATTAATATTTTAGTGACGTGTTGTTAGAATACATTGGATTATAATGAATGAGATAGCATAATGTGCAAAAAGGTCCAGGGAATTTTGACTTCAATATTTAATGCATAGTTAAAATATATTTTATGTAACTATATTATGTGTATAATCAGACAGTGGTAAGTTACATGGAACTCCCTGACTCCATATGTTTAATTTAGAAAACAGATGTTAATAAAAAAGCCATAGGCCTATAGTAACACACACACACACATATATTTGCTACTGTGCAAACGTTTTAGGCAGGTGAGAAGAAATGCTGTAAAGTAAAAATGCTTAAATATTTATATATTTTAGTTGTTTATATTTATCAATTTACAAAATGCAAAGTGTGCAAACTGAGGAAAAATCTAGATCAAATCAATATTTGGTATGACTACCCTTTGGCTTTAAACCAACATCAATTCTTTACACTTGCACACTTTGTACACTTACACAAAGTCAGGCATTTTATAGGTTTAGAAGCAGGTGCATGAATAACCCATTAAACCAAGCAGGTGCTAATGTTCATCGATTTCATATGTAGGTTGAAACAGTCATTAACTGATACAGTTGTGTGGGAGGCTTAAAACTTGGTGAGGAACAGTCAAACTCTGCTACTAAGATTAGGTTGTGTATGTCACAGGTCATACGCCATGACAAAAAATGAGCACAGCAACAAGACATAAGGTATTTATACTGCATCAAAAAGGTTTGTCCCAGGCAAAGATTTCAAAGTAGACTGGGATTTCAAGATGTACTGTTAAAGCTCTTTTGAAGCACAAAGAAAAGGGCAACTTTGAGGACCATAGATGCAGTGGTTGGCCAAGGAAGCTTAATGCAGAAGATAAGGAACATCATGCTTACTTCCCTTTGACATCGAAAGATGTTCAGCAGTGCCATCAGCACAGAACTGATGGAAACCAGTGGAGCCTAGGTACACCCATCTACTGTCTGGAAAAGTCTGGCCAGAAGTGGTCTTCATGGAAGAATTGGAACCAAAAAGCCATACTGATGTGGAAACAAGGCTAAGTGTCTTATCTGTGCACTAAAACATAGGAACTAGGGTGCAGAAAAATGGCAGCAGGTGCTCTGAATCAAAAATCATAATATTTGGCTGTAGCAGGAGTCAGTTTATTCGCCAAAGGACTAGAGCGCGGTACAATAATGAGGGTCTGCGGGCAACAGTGAAGCATGGTGGAGGTTTCTTGCATTTTGGGGGCTGCATTTCTGCAAATGGCATTGTAGATTTGTTGTGTCCTCAATGCTCAGAAATATAGGGAGATACTTATCCATAATGCCATACTATCAGGGAGGCATGTGCAGGGCCATCTTTAACGTGGGGCAAAAGGGGAAGCTGCCCAGGGCCCGGTCATTGTTGAGGGGCCCAAAGCACCTCCCCCTTGAGCCCCTTGTCATGGGAAATCCTGGACCAGTGGCGGCGCGACAGCAGGAGCAGGGATAAGCAAGAGCCGGGAGGGAGAAGACCTCCCTAACCACCAGAGGGATGAAGAGCAGCAGACGCAGCAACCCCGATGTGGTGGCGCCACCCAGAGGATGGATTCCTCCAACCTCCTCTCCCAGCTCTGGCAGCGGCCCGAAGGACAATCGGATCGGGGGCCCCCAGAGGACCGGCTTGAGGTGCATGCAGCAAAGGACTGTTACCCAGGTCAGTCTGCAGTCTATGACATAGAGCAGAGTACCCCCTTCCTCAACAGCCAGAAGGAGAAGAGCCCTGCCCGCTGCTGGCCAGCATGTGAATGTCCTATGGAAGGAGGTACCATGCACCATACACACCTACCCACAGACTGGGACAGGAGGTGCACTGAAGGGACTGCAGACAGGGCTAGGGGCCCCTCTCTCTCACCCTCTTTCTCTCTCATCCCCCCTCTCTATATCATTCCCCCTGTGTCTCTCGTACCTCCCCTTTCTCTCATCCCCCCTCTCTCATTTATCCCCCCTCTCTCTCTCATCCCCAATCCCTTCTCTCTCATCCCCAATCCCCCCTCCCACCCCCATCTCCCTCACCCCCTCTCTCTCTCACCCCCTCTGTCTCTCATCCCCAATCATCCCCTCTCTCTATCATCCCCTCTCTCATCCCCAATCCCCCCTCTCTCATCCCCAATCCCCTCACTCTCATCCCCCCTCTCTCTCTCTTCTCCAATCCTCTCTCTCACCCCCAATCCTCTCTCTCTCTCTCTCTCTCTCTCTCTCTCTCTCTCATCCTCCCACTTTCTCTCATCCTCCTCTCTTTCTCATCCCCAATCACCCCCTCTCTCATCCCCAATCCCCCTCTCTCTCTCTCTCTCATCCCCAATCCCCTCTCTCTCTCTCTCATCCCCAACCCCCCACTCTCTCTCTCTCATCTCCAATCCCCTCACTCTCATGCTCCCCTCTCTGTCTCATCCCTAATCCTCTCTCTCATCCCCTCTCTTTATCATCTCCTCTCTAATCCCCAATCCCCTCTCTCTTTCCTCCCCAATCCCCTCTCTCTTTTTCATTCCCAATCCCCTATCTCATCCCCAAACTCTTCTTTCTCTCTCATCCCAAATCCCCCCTCTCTCTCAACCACCCTTTCTTGCTCTCTCATTCCCAGTTCCCTCGCTTTAATCACCCCCTCTCTCATTCCCCAATCCCCCTCTCTCTCTCATCCCCAATCCCCTCTCTCTTTCTCATCCCCAATCCCCTCTCTCTCATCCCCAATCCCCCCTCTCTCTCATCCCTCTATCTCTCTCATCCTCAGTCTCCCCTCTCTCTCACATCCTGCCCTCACCCCCTCTCATTCCCCCTCTCTCTCTCACCCGCCCTCTCTCTCTCATCCCCAATTCCCTCTCTCTCATCCCCGCCTCTCTCTCATCTCCCCTCTCTCTCTCTCTCATCCCCAATCACCCATCTCTCTCTCATCCCCAATCCCCCCTCTGTCTCTCATTCCCAATCTTTCCCCGCTCTCTCATCCCCAATCCCCCCTCTCTCTCACCCTCCTCTCTCTCTCTCACCCCTCGCTATCTCTCTCACTCCCTCTCTTACACCACACTCTCACCCCCTCTCTTTCACCCACCCCCCTCTCTCTCTCTCACTCCCTCTCTTTCACCCACCCCCTCTCTTTTCCTTTCTTTCACCCACCCCTCTCTCACACCACTCTCTTACCCCCATTCTCTCTCACCCCTTTCTCTCTCTCAGCCCCCCTCTCTCAGCTCCTTTCTCTCTTACCCCCCTCTCTCTCACTTACCCCCTCTCTCTTTCACCCACCCCTTCTCTCTTTCTTTCAACTGTCCTCTCTCTCTCTCTCTCTCTCTCTCTCTCACCCCCTCGCTCTCACACCTCTCTCTCCTCTCTTTCTCACCCACTTCTCTCTCATCACCACCCCCCCCCCCATTGCATGCAGGCAGGGGGAACTGAGTGGACACTGACTGATAGGTGACAGCAAGTGAGTGTCACTGATCCCATCTCCACCTAGCACTGCCCCTGATCACATCTACCCCAAGCACTGACACTAATTTCCCCCCCAAGCACTGCCATTGATCACATCACCCCCCCCCCCCCAAGCACTGCTATTGATCCCAAACTGATATCATTCCACCACCACCACTGCAGGTGGCAAAGCAGGTGGAAAGCAAAATTGCATGCAGGGGGGGGGGGGGAGGGGAGGGGGCCCAAAGAAATGTTTGCCCAGGGTCCAATCAATATTAAAGGCGACCCTGGGCATGTGGTTCTCCCCAATTTTATTCTGCAGCAGGACAACTACCCCAAACATACAGCCAATGTTGTTAAGAATGATCTTCAGCATAAATAAGAACAAGGAGTCCTTGAAGTGATGATGTGGTCCCCACAGAGCCCTGATCTCCACATCATCGAGTCTGTCTAAAAGACAGAAGGATTTGAGGCAACCTACATCCACAGAAGGTCTGTGGTTAGTTCTCCAAGATGTTTGGAACAAACTACTGAACCTGTTCCTTTAAAAACTGTGTGCAAGTGTACCTAGAGAATTGATGATGTGTTGAAGGAAAAGGGGTGGTCACACCAGATATTTATTTGATTAGGATTTCTCTTTTGTTTATTTACTTTCCATTTTGTTAAGTGATACAAATAAACTATTAATATTATTATTCTTTTTCTGAAGGCATTCCTAATATGCACCCCTGCCTAAAACCTTTGCACAGTATTGTATATAAATGTATATAATATATATGATATATATGTAGCTCCCTCCTAGGTAGGTGCTAGAGAGAAAGTATCATTTTGAGTCCTGTCTGCTTACCAGAAGGACTGCAGGTAAACCTATTTTGTTCTCTGCCTACCAGAGAGCAGGATCTGTTAGTGAGGTCTGCTCATTGTGCTCAGGTGCAACTCGTTCTGTCTGCAGAGTGTTTAACACTGGTCCAATAGGGAGGGATATTGGACAGTGGGATGAAACCTGACTAATGAGTGCACAGGTGTTTGATACTGCCCTGGTGATTTGACAGAGGAAAGTGCCTTGTTGCATGCTGGGATACTGTATAAATGCCAGGAGAACATGTGCTCAGGGTCTTTCGGCTTGACAGCAGAGTCTTGGCGGAGGGGGCGGCTGCCTCCTCCTCTCTAGAGGTGCCATGCGGCCTCAGGGGGTCGACTTGAGGGCCTAGAAAGTGCAAGTGAGGAGCTGAACCCAGAGGTCGGTTGAAGCTGACTGAAAGAGGAGACACTGGAGGATCTGATTCTGCAGTACAGTGAGTACAGATCTGTGTCAAGGGGCCTGACCTGAAGGGGGCCACCCCTGAAGCTAGAAGAATCAATGGATGGGTGTCAGTAAAGGGGATGCTAGTGAGTGTCCCGAAGATAATGTAGATTCACCAAGTCTATTGCTGGAGAGAAAAGAGCAAGGAGACTTAACCCTTTCCATACATGTGGCAGTATGTATTAAGTAGTGTAGCTTCTTCCACAAGCAACCCAATGAGAGTTGTCCTTATCCATTGTGAATAGTTACAGTTGGAGTATCCCACTATTCCCTTCTCCCATCCAAGTTCCAAAATAAACACTAAAATCCAATACCCCTGGACTGTTTATTGTTTGACGAGCCATCGGGAGTAAGGAGGGATGTGTGAAATGTTCCCTAAGTGACTGTATGCTAGTAATCAGAGGAGGCCCAACAAGTCATCTTACAGCAAGCTCAATGGGGACAGTGCTACATATATATATATTATATATATATATACATATGTGTTTCTTAAATTGATTTTCTGTATGTTTTAGATTTATTTCTATTGGCTGTGTCGAGAAACCCAAGCATTTGAATGGTTTGCTGATTTGCTGCAATCCCTGGAGACTCAAATGCAGGAAAGGAATAATGCTGATTTTCTCAGCTACAACATTTACCTTACTGGATGGGATGAAAGTCAGGTAAACTTAATCAATTTTTCTTTTCAGCAATTACAATGATTTATTTGCTAATGTAAATTCAAGTGATTGTAATAATTCCTTCCTAAAGGCTCAGTACAACCTAAACTAACTGACTTGAGTTGAATTTTCTAAATGATTCATAGGGAGGTTTAAGCCGTTAGATCCCCTAGCTGCAGTTCATTATCCTGCCCCACAGCATACCAAGGAGTCTCCTTCAGTTAGAGAACTCTTATTAGCCTTCCTTTAAAGTACACAATCATAAAACAAATATCAAAATTCCAAGATCCAACTTATTAGAACAGTATTTTTCTTCCCATAGAAAATAGGTGCTAACTTAAACTGAAACAAATCATTAAGTTGATTTACCAAAGGCAAATAGACAGTGCACTTTGCAAGGACATTTGCACTCGAACCTAATAAATGAGGCGAGGCTTCACTTTGCAAAGAATATCCAATCACATGCAAGGAAAACAAAAAATAGCATTTTTGCTTGCACATGATTGGATGGTGGAAGCCAGCAGAACGTACCCTCATTTCCTAAGCTCTGGAGCAAATTTCCTTGCAGAGTGCAACTGCACTTACAAAGTGCACAGTCTATTTGCCTTTAGTAACTCAAGCCCTTTAAGTGTTGATAACTAAAACCATTCTTTTTTTCCATGTTTTTTTGTATTCATACCTGTACTTTGAGCTATGCCAAGTTTAGCACAATTTAGGCACCAAAATAGCATAGCGTACCACTAAATAATATGTAAGGGAAACCTCCTGTACAGAACGAATGGATCTAATGGATGCTGCCTTTGGCTAGAGGTCCTCTCTAAATTATGATACAATTGTAAAATCTTTGAGATATCAGGTGAAACTATCTCCTGTCCTTTCAATTTTGTTATCAGTCATTGTCAAAATGAATGCAAATAGTGTGCTCGTTGTCTCAAAAAGAGTCAGAGCTTTTGTAACCGAAACAGAATAGGAACACAAAGAAGAAAAGAAGTTCAAGACGTTTTAAGAACAAAAATGAAAACACAGCCATGTTGTAAAAGGGGCTTTAGACTAAAGCTGGATACACACTATACAATTTCCTTTAGAATTTTTTGCTTTAGATTTACCAAAACCATATAATATGAGGTCAGACCTAAACACTTTCAATTTGTATGCAATCAGGCAGGACCTTGAACTACATAGTTGAAGATAAATCTAAAGGAAATCTACCAACAAAAGTTGTATAGTGTGTATTCAGCTTTACCTTTCCAGTGGGTGGTGTGTTAAATTTTTGTCTTCCTGAAGAGCTCTGGCCACCATTACTATCCAACAATTCTGTGTCACTTGTGTCCCCCGGGTGCTGTGGTTCCTCCTGTTGACACCTACATCAATACTAGCAAAGAAGGCAGACAGTGGTAGGAGTCATATTGCTTAGTAGGGGGCACTTTATTAAGTTGGGTACACACTATACAATTTTTGTTGTGTGATTTCCTTTAGATTTACCTTCAACTCTGTAGCGCAAGGGCCTGACTGATTGCATACAAATTGAAAGTGTTTAGGTCTGACCTCATATTATATGGTTTTGGTAAGTCTAAAGGAAAAAATCTATAGAAAATGATATAGTGTGTATCCAGCTTTGGACACACCCAGAAGTGTTAATAAGCAGCAGCGCCTAGTGCTGTTCATTAGTGAAGATTTAACACACCGCCCAATAGAAAGGTAAGGAAAAAGCTTCTATTTTCACAGGATATATATGTTTTCATTTGTGTTTAGTGGTGCCTTCTCTTCAAAAATGAAACTAGTGTATGCAGTTCTATATACTCCACAGGGAAATTATACTGAATTTCCCCATGACCACAGATTATCAAAACGTTTTACAATTTATTTAACTTGCACATAACATGCAGAAGTCCACATAATAAAATATTTTCATCCCCGCCCCACATCCCTTAAATTTGGCCATGGGCCACTTTTCACAAATTTAAGTCTGGTTGTAATCAATGGGGATCTTTTTTTATCTTAAGGCCACTGCATTCTCATTGCACCATGATCAAGAGAAGGATGTGATCACTGGTCTTAAGCAAAAGACCTTGTATGGAAGACCTAACTGGGAAAACGAATTTAAGAACATTTCCAGTGCTCATTCAAGGTAAGTCTCACTACTAAGTACAGTAAAACCTTGGATCAGTGGTGTATTTAGGTTTTGTGCTGCCCTAGGCCTGACTAAACTTGTGCACCCCCTAATTTAAATATGACCCACCCCTTCCTGTAAAGGCCACACCCTTCCAGTTTATGACCCGCCCTGTCATCTGTAAACCATAGACCACAACCACAGCCTCATCAGTGCAGCATATTAGTGTCCATTAGTGCAGCCTATCAGTAAATCATATCAGTGCACGTCAGTCCTGCCTTATCAGTGCAGCCCCATCAGTGCATCTTATCAGTGCCCCCTCATAAGTGGCCATCAGTCCAGCCTCATCAGTGGCTATCAGTGCCCATTAGTACAGCCTTATGTCACCGGATTAGTAAGATTACTCCTTTCTTTCAAGATATTTGGACTTGTGTTTGCTGCCACTTATTGTAATCATAGGATTTGTATAATGTATTTGTATAATGACTAGGATGTATTAGTGGCAGCAAACACAAGTCCAAATATCTTATAAGATTGGAGTAATCCGACTAATCCAGTGACATAATGCGGTAAGCATGTCCAAAATATTATTGCCATCATATACAATTAAAAGTCTTATTTGTGTATGATGCAATTCAATATGCTTGATCAAGGAATAAGAATGTTTAAAGAGATTAAATTATATTATTGACATGATGCCTGCCAAACCTGGAGGCGGAGGAGGGTAGGCGGGCATTAGGCTGCAGTGCCACACTTATTAGCATTGGCGGCCGTCGGGCCAGTTGTATTAAGTGTGGTCTGCGGCATGTGGTCTGTCCGGAAGGTCCTGATCGGCCGGCATTATCATACCAGCAGGTAGCAATGTGACCGCTTTATGGGGGTGCCAGACTGATTTGCCTCCTGGACCCTGCCCTCTGGCCCAATTTGCCCCATAAGACTGGCACTACACTAAAAGTGCGGTGCAACCCGGCGTGGGGCCCTTCTCGTGCAGGAGCCAGGAGGAGGCTGTTTTTTTTTTTCATGCGGGCTGCAGCTTTTTTGCTGCCCCCCTGCAAAGTGCCGCCCTAGGCCTGGGCCTTGTTGGCCTAGGCCAAGATACAGCACTGCCTTTGATTGCGAGCATAATTCGTTCCGGAAACATGCTTGTAATCCAAAGCACTCGTATATCAAAGCGAATTTCCCCATAAGAAATAATGGAAACTCAGATCATTTATTCCACAACCATTTATTCATAAGCCCTTCAGTTTATAGTCCATATAAAAAGATTATAGCAATGTGATAGGTTGATAGAATACAGCAGGAGCTACAGAGTATAAGAGAGAAGAGAGGCGCCTTCAAGTGTAGCAATATAGTTAAATTTAATGAAGGTACATCATTTAGCAATCCACATGATTGATGATTAAAAGAGGCACGTCTAAGTATGCAAGCATCTGGGGTAAAGCTGTCAACATAGACCATAGACCTCACTGCTGTCAGTCTGCAATCGTGACCGGGAAGACTACCCTGCAGATGAGCGATCTGAAAGCGAGGCTCGAAGCGCTCGTTGAGCGCAGTATGGAAGGGATGACGTTGATGGCAGTGTGGAGGATGGTCTATGTGGACAGCTTTACCCCAGATGCCTGCATACTTAGGTGTGCCTAATTTAATCATCAACCATGTGAGATGCTAAATATTGTACCTTCATTAAATGTAACCATATTGCTACACTTAGCGACACCTCTCTTCTCTTTTATACTTAGTTGTGACTTGACGCCACTTGTATATCAAGACGTCGCTTGTTTATCAAGTCAAAATGTATTAAAAAAATTTGCTTGTCTTGCAAAGCACTCTCAAACCAAGTTACTCTCAATCCAAGGTTTTACTGCATGTGGACAGTATTTTGGATTCAAACTATTCTAGCTAGCATAACTTACAAAATAGTAAGGTAAACTATACTAACATTTCCATTTTGGTTGGATGCAAGAAGGCTGATTCATTTATCCAGTTTTTGCTTCACTTTATCACTAGATTCCTGCAGTCTTTAATGATCTCAGACATACACTATATTGTCAAAAGTATTGGGATGTCTGCTTTTACATGCATATGAACTGTAATGGCATCCCAGTCTTAGGGTGTAGGGTTCAATATTGAGTTGGCTCACTCTTTGTAGCTATAACAGTTTCAACTCTTCTGGGAAGACCATCCACAAGGTTTAGGAGTGTGTCTAAGGGATTTGTGAGGTCAGGCAATGATGTTGGATGAGAAGGCCTCTGCAGTCTCCTTTTTAATTCATCCCTAAGGTGTTCTATCGGGTTGAGGTCAAGACTCTGTGCAGGCCAATCAAGTTCCTCCACCCTTAACTCGCTCATCTATGTCTTTATGAACCTTGCTAAAAATATAAAGGGTATACAAAGTATATCTAAACCCAAAAGCAAAAATTTAATATATTGCAGCCTACCAAACCTTAAATGCAGTAGCTGCATGATTTTCTTTTTTTTTTTTTTTTCACTTTTTTTCCTTTTATTTTTACCTAGTGATTTGGCCACTTAGTCTGATATTTTTCAAATTCTTTAACAAACCAAGCTGTCCAGAAAAAGTGGCAGTTAGAGGGTTGGGACAAACCATTTAGTCTAGGTTCACATCTATGTGGTTTATGTTTTTTTTTTTTTTTTTAAGGCACATTTTGCGGTGCCTTTTTGATGCATTTTTGCATTTGGGACTCCCCAAATCCATACCAGATCCTTATTCGAGGATGCAGCACAGCAGGTCAGGAAAGAGAGGGGACGAGCGAGTGCCCCCCCTCCTGAACCATACCAGGCCACATGCCCTCAACATGGGGGGGGGGGTGCTTTGGGGCAGGGGGGGCTCTACCCCACTGCCCCACTGAAAATAGCTTTGGTGTCTGACAGTTCTTATATAGCTATGGGACATGACCATGTGGTGACGTCACCCGGAGACCTCGCCCCCTTGTGACGTTTCGTACCCATTATGTCTGGGTCCATGATGTCACATAGCTACATAAGAACAGTCAGACACCATAGATGACAGAAAGGCGGGAACCAGCTTTAGAGGAGGAGCGTTCTTTTATTGTCAGCGGTTCAGCGACAGTGGTGGCGGAGGAAGGAGATACCGGCGGAGGAAGAGGAGAAAAAAGACATAGTGATTGACGTTGGACCTACGACTGGGGACATTCTTCATTTTTAATAAAGGACTTGTCTAAAATGGAAACCGTCTGCTTTTTTTTTTGTGAATTGGTAGGGGTACAATGTACCCAATACTCATTCACATGGGGTACATGGTACCCCTTTCCTAAATAGTATACATTTGGGGGGACCCCACACAGTTTATTTTTTTCAGCTGGCATTTTCTTTTTTCTTTCTGACAGCTGATAACTAATCGGATGTTAAGGATGTGGCAGCAGGCTTCTTAGCAACCAGCTATTTACAGGGTTTTTAAAGGAGAAATAAAACAAAATGCAAAATGCAAGGTGCATTAAAAATGCATTAAAAACGCAACACTTGGATTTCTGGTGCGACTCTATTGAAGTCAATTACACGCAAAAAGCTATGGGCTGCTAAACAAAAGGTCCCCAACCCTTCCAAAAACGCACCAGGTGAAAAATGCATAGATGTGAACAAGTACAATAGGAAACCATGTTAAATAGACTGTAGTGCGTTTCTGAAAAACGGAAAACTCACAAAAAAGCACATAGGTTTGTAGGGTTAACAATGACAGGGGTACTTACAATTGTCAGCTTTTATTTATTAACCTTCCTGGCGGTATTCACGAGTGTGACTCAGGGTTAAATTTCCGTGCCAAAAGCGGTAACCCCCGAGCCACACTCGGGGTACCGCTAGGAAGATCTCTGGATCCTGTAAAAGAGGGTACTCACCTTGTCCCCGGGATCCAGCGATGTATCCCGGCGGTGTGCGGCGGTGGATCTTCCTCCCGATGCTCTGTGCCCCGGCTTCCATCTCCTGCGATGTGACGCTCGCAGGGGGGTGGAACCGGCGGCAAATTCAAATAGTAAAACACACCAAACACACTGATACAATGCAAAATAAAAAAAAATTCACATTAGTTTGGCCCCCAGTGCCCTTTCCTGCAGTTTTACTGTACTTTATATATATATATATATATATATATATATATATATATATATATATATATATATATATATATATATATATATATGTGTGTGTGTGTGTGTGTGTGTGTGTGTGTGTATGTATGTATGTATGTATGTGTGTGTATATATATATATATATATATATATATATGTGTGTGTGTGTATATATATACATATATATATATATATATATATATATATGTATATATATATATATATATATATATATATATATATATATATATATATATATATAAAATATATATACAGTATGTATATACATATATATATATATACACACATACATACATACTTTAACTTATTTATAGTTATTTATTATATTATAATTTATGATTTTGTGTTTCAAACTTTATCATACCTGAGATGTTATAAAGTAGAGCGCACAGTAAAAAAAAAAAATCATATGTAAATAGTTGGTTTGGGTTGCTCATTCTTAAGAATTACATGCAAAATAATGGTACCGCTTTCAGCACCTAAAATCCGAAAGAATCATACCGCCAGGGAGGTTAAAGTAAAACTCTTATCCCCAAAAAAAAAAAAAAAAAAACTGTTCCTGTAACTGTTTATAAAGTGTTAGCTGGGGTTTGGCTTCATTTCATTACTGAATTCTATATAAATTTACTACTGCCTTTAACACTACCCTGTCCACAGACTGACAGTACTTCTACCTTGGGGTGACTCCTTCATAAAGTATAGTCACCCTAAGACAAGAAGTGTGTTACTGGCTGAAACACCATTTAAAAATAAAGTAAAAAAAGAAAACAAATTGCAGCCACCACATTTAATTATCGGTAAGCTGCGATATAATAAACTTTTATTTTTGAGTTTTGCAATGCTTTAAGACATTCATCGCCAAATCTAATCATTTTTGTGGGTAGCCGCAGGAAACTGTGGTCGTCCACACTTGGAAATCAGCTTTTTTTTTTTTTTTTTGAGTTTTTCATTGATATTGTTTGCTAAAGATGAATTCAGTGCTGGAGGTGTCTGGTTGATCTCCCACCAGCATAGACATAGACATGCACACATTGGAGATCCATGTTTATAGAACAACTGAATGAATGAATGAACTTGTTTATAGAATGATTGTCTATTTCAGATGTCAGGTTGTAACTGTCTGTCCAACCACATATACTGTCTAATTGTAGCTGTAGAGTCACTAACCAACTGTTCGACCTTGCATAAAAAATTTTTTTTTCTTTGTTCCCAAGCTCCAGAGTTGGTGTCTTTCTGTGTGGACCTGAAAGTCTTGCCGAAACCCTCAGTGGCCTGTGCATTGGAAACTCCAGTGTGGACCCCAGAGGAGTACACTTCATCTTCAACAAAGAAAATTTCTAAACTTAACAAAAAGTGTTCCGAAGTTTCATTTAATATGTTTGCACATGTACATTTTCAAAATGAATCTGTCAAAGGAAAACAAATGTTATACTTTTGGCTCCCTATGAAGAACACACTGATCTTACATTTAAGAACACGGTGTCTAGTCTCCAGCAATACTAAGAGCAATATTGATCTTTGCCAGCACTGAACTGTGCTAGGAACAGTGTTGGAGCAAAGATTAAAACATTTTGTGGGTGCAGCCGTTCAAAATTATATTTAAATGATGTGTAACACACATTATGGTCCTCTTACAGATTACAGGCTGGCATTTTCAGGCTTTGCAGATGCCTTTTCATTTCATGCAAATCAAGGTAAAACCCTCTAAGCTAGTGTTTCTCAAGCTTTTTTCAGCCGTGACACCCTTTAAAAATATGCAATTCTCAAGGCACTCCAGTTTAAAATGTAAAATATTTTAGTGTATTTTATCAAAGGAAAACCTAAACCTGGGGGAAAGCACACAACCACCTTCATGACATTTCCTTCACATCAGTAGTCCCTCTTTGCATCAGGAGTTTCCCCATCACATCAGAGGTCCCCCATCATGTCAGAGGTTCCTCCATCACATCAGAGGTCCTCCATCATGTCAGAAGTCCCCCTTTCACATCAGAGGCCCGCCAACACCATGGCACCTTGGTTGAGAAACTCCGCTCTAAGCTTTTGAAGATGTAAGGCTTAGAATGTATAAAATAGATGTAGATATATATATATATATATATATATATATATATATATATATATATATATATATTTTTTTTTTTTTTTTTTTAGCATGCTATAAGGAAGGCTTCGGTTTGCATATGATATACACATGATTTGTATTGAGGACATTTTAAATGAAATTTTGCTTTGTGGTATACTCCAGCTGAAAAACTGTACAGTTGAAATACAAACATTTCACTTTCTTCATAATACAGCGTATACTATTTCCTCATCCTTGACTCTCTTTTAAAAGTTTGTATTCCTCCTGCATAAGAGTGGGGAGGCAATTAAAATGAGTGAATTGGTTTCATTTACCAAAGGCAAATAGACTGTTCACTTTGCAAAGGAAATTTCCCCAGAGCCTAATGCTTAAGGTTAAGCTCTGCTGATTTCCATCCATCAAAAATGACATTTTGTTTTTCTTGCACGTGATTGGGTGTTCTTTCACTAACCTCTGGGAAAATTCCCTTGAAAAGTAAACAGACTATTTGCCTTTAGTAAATCAATCCCAATGTCTTTTCTGCCTTGATTTATCAGCAGAAAAAAAAAAAAAGCATCTATTATCATAAGACCCACTTGGCAAATTTCTGGTTCATTCATTTTAGAAGACCTCGCCATTATACAGGACATATCCAGAGCTCAGTCCTGCTAATGTTTATTTAAATCATTTGTATAGACTAGAGTGAAAACTGAAACCCAGTGCCAGAAATGTCAGAATCAGTAGAGGATTGTAGTGGTTCAAAGGTACAGTCACTTGATCATTTTACATTTTCATGGCTTTTCAATATACTTTGTTCTACATGCAATACTTAAATATGTGGTTTTCGATTTCCACATTTTTAAGAACATTGAGGCAAAGCAGTGGAAAGGCAGACTGGATTTAAAATATAATTTAAAACGTTGCAGATAAGCTTTATTTTTGACTTACCACTAGGTATTGCAACTCTTGAGTAGGAATGACTGAATCCGCCTGTGTTTAATTCAGAAACAAACCATCCTCAGAGGTATAGTTGTGAACTTTGTGGTGAACCCCCCTGAAATCTATGGGTAGCAAATCTTGTTTCCCTATTCTGGGCATTTTTATGGCTAGATAGCAAGCTATTGTCAAACAAAAGGTATGGGAAGTCAGGAACTTCCATGAGGAAGCCAATGCCAAAATAAAATAAATAAAAAGCAGTATATCTCCCTACACAATGGTCAGCTCTTCCTAACAGCTGCAACAAACACTGACAATATAGCTACTACTACCACCCTTTTATAAGGGGACTTGGTTTATCCATTCCTTCATTTATTGACTCTTGTGACTCAGTTGACCAGGGGCAAAGGTCCTGTTCCTTAAATCTGCAAACTTTTTGAGACCCATGGTAACGGTGAACCCAAACCTCAATTCTACTCTTGAAGTTTTGAAACTCAGGTCTTTAGTGGAACACGTATGACATTAAATTAACTAAGGGTCATTGCAGATAAAGGTTATTTCTCCTCACAATTTTTCCATGAAAACAAGAAATTTACAAACATATATAATATATAGGTAAGGAAAATTGGTATTTTATGACATGAAATGAACATCTAAAGAGATTGCATTATTTGTATATATTTACTTTGTATATTATGGTCAGGAAATACACACACCAGTATTATATATATATATATATATATATATATATATATATATATATATATATATATATATATATATTTATATATATCTCAAGAATTTATTAATGAAAATTTACCAATATTTGCCTCTTTTAATAAATATGCTCTCATGTGATTTTTATGTATGCATTTATACAAATTTATAGGACCAGCAAGTAATGCTACATTGTGCCTGCTTGGAAAATCTCCTGCAAGTTGCACTCTGCATACGGTTTCCTTATGTGATCTCATTTAAGCCCACTGAAAGGGTGATCCTTCAAAAATGCAGATCAATGCATACCAAAACCCATGCAATGTTCATTACTGCAATGTATATATTCCTATGCATGGTGCAGTGTGAATCTAAAAGCAAATGTGAAGTTACAAAGGAATCTTGGTGCACATTTGGAGCCATGTAACAATAGCAAATGGGTCTTTGCTAAGTAAGCTTAAATCACTTTACAGATTATTGTGATTAACCGTATTTTCAATACAAATTATGCATTTTATATTGTTTAAATCCAGCATGCAAAATTAAAGTGACACGATTTTTGCTTTTTAGTTTCAATATGTTTCTTTTTTTGTATAGTTATACTGTATATATATATTTTTTCTCACCTTAGCTTTGGAAAAAGAATGTCCATTGCTTAAATAATGTATATTTGCATTTTTAGTTTTTAATAAGCATTATAAAGCATATTATGAAGCATCAACATCACTAGTTACATACTGTATATATAAAGAACATTTTCATATACGTGTCTGGTCTATTCTAAATCAGATGTTTTTTTTTTCATTTTTTTTTTTTTTATTGACCAGTTTTAGTTTGTAAATGAAATAAAAATAACTCTTTAAATGTTTATATTAGGTTTATTGCATGCCTGCTGTGATATAGAAAAGATGTATCATTCATTAGTTGTAGTCTATAATGGCTGTACCAGAGGTGAGAAATCAATTTTGCTCAATCGGTCCCTGCAATCACAATGCTCCATTCAAGTGCAAAAGATTCTATTGCATGATTTATGTGTATCTTACTCTATAGTAAACCATGTGTTCTACCTTTTTAGTGATCAATTGTTAGTCCTACCAATTATTTGCTAGTAAATTTAGCAGCATGATTGAGCTACAAAAAAAAAAATCCCCCGCAAAGCTCTAGCCTAACAACATGACTGCCAGCAAGTAGTTTAATCTCTCAGTTGCACAAGTTTATTATCATCCGTGCAGCTTAAAGAGGAGATACAGCCCCCCCCCCCCAAAAAAAAAGTCTACAATTACTGTAGCTGCTGACTTTAACCATAAGGGCACTCACCTGTCCAGGCCAATTTTTTAATCGGCTTCAGGTGCAGGTGTCGGCATCTTTACTAAGGCAAACTGGCAAGTGAAGCCCCCAGGCTTCACAGACAGGTCAGCTCATCCATATTAGTCCCTGACATCACAAATGCGCTTCTGGAAGAATGGTCAAACATTCCCATAGACACATTCCTAAACCTTGTGGACAGCCCTCCCAGAAGAGCTGAAGCTGTTATAGCTGCAAAGGGTGGGCCAACTCAATATTGAACCCTACGGACTTAGACTGGGATGCCTTTAAAGTTCATGTTCATTTAAAGGCAGGCATTCCAACACTTTTGTTTATAAAGTGTATATCTTTTTACAAAATACAACTACCACCATCTTATTCTACAGGGTCTCTGCTCTAAGAAAAGATTACATTTTTTGGGATTTTAAATGCGTTTTCAAAATGTGCCTTTTTATATGCTTGCACAAAATGATAAAATAGAATGGTTCTGACAGCAAAAGGGTTATACACAGAAACTGCCCTCTCTAACTTACCACAGAAGAGTATGTTTAGAGCAATAAATTCAAGTTCCTCCATGTAATCTAAGATAAGTATATTTACCACCACTTCCTCATTACTTTTGTTTGTCTTTTTTATGTAATAATTAAAACTCATAAAGTAGGGAAGTTCATAGATAGGCCAATAATACCTTTATGAAAGAGCCATATATAGTACAAAAGCGTTGATTCTTTCTGACTGCCATGTCTGCTTATATAAGTTGTATTAGCAGTACATATGTATGTTTTGGCTAGCATGCTAATAAATGGAAAGCAATGAACCGGCACACAATCAATATACTCAACTTTTTCTATGCTACCATGGTAATTCTGCATGGAACAACAACAGCCATTTACCTATGCAGAGTTATCTTTCAGATAACATGTGCAACATGTGCAGACCTGCTTAATGCTAGATGAATGGATTTCCCCTGAAGCTACATAGTTACATAAAAGAAGTAGTTATTTAGGTTGAAAAGGGACGCAAGTCCATCTAATTCAACCAATAGAAAAAATAAATAAATAGAAAACATCCATAAAAACAAATCTTTACCCACAGTTAATCCAGAGGAAGGCAAAAAAAAAAAC
This sequence comes from Pelophylax lessonae, assembly GCF_965119305.1. NCBI lineage: Eukaryota > Metazoa > Chordata > Amphibia > Anura > Ranidae > Pelophylax > Pelophylax lessonae. Next base: position 438,035,205 of record NC_138769.1, read on the forward strand.
AAAAAAACACAATACCTTATAGTCCATTTTTTTTTTCTAGCAAGGGAAAAAATCCTTCCTGATCCCCCAGGAGGCAATCAAATATTCCCTGGATCAACTACCCCCGGTGTTACCTATAAATGTTAGTATGCAGATATGTTTCGTGCATTTAGAAATGCATCCAGCTGTTTTTTAAACAATCTACTGAGCTGGCCAGAACTAGTCCTTAAGAGAGTATATTCCAAATTTTTACTGCTTAGACCCCTTTCACACATACGGTCCATTCAGATCCACCTGTCAGTTTTTCAGGCGGATCTGAACGGATGCCCCATGCATCCCTATGGGGCAGCGGATGTCAGCGGAGATATGTCCGCTGACATCCGATCCGACCCTGTCCGTCAAATCCAGACGGATTGAAACCCTATCTTCCATCCTTCTGGCGGATCGGATGAGAACGACAGGCGGTCCGTTCAAATCCGATTTCTCCATAGAGGACAGCGGGGATCTGACACCTCCGTCTCCGCACAAAGAGCGGAGACGGAGCTGTCATCCGCCTGCTCAGCGGGGATCGGCGGATCAATCCCCCACTGAGCAGAAAACGGAACGGACTGGTGTGAAAAGACCCTTACTGTGAAGAAGTCTTTCTGTATGTGGAGGTTAAATCACTTTTCATCCTGGCGTAAAGAGTGCCCCCCAGTCCTTTGTAATGACCTAAAAGTGAATAACTCTACTCTAGGTTCACTATATGAATGACCTATGTGGAGAGATTCTATGTTATATCCTTTATGAGCTTATTTTTATTTATTCATTTTATTTATTGTTTTTTCAATTCTGCCTGCGATCCTGAATCATTGCAAATCGCTGGACACCTTATAAATCCTGTGACTTGCAATGGCACCCCAAATACAGCACAATTTTGACGCAAATATCCCCCGACGAATTGCTGTAAAATCGTGCGAACAGAATCACAGGACGCTTGTCACCCAAAAAAAGAACAAGAACTTCTTTTGGATGACAGGTGTCCCGCAATTCTCTTTGCGTGATTTTACCACAATTCGTTGGGCGACAGATCGTGGCAAAAGTGCACCACATTTGGGGTGCCATTGCAAGTTACAGGAATCGCACGAGCATTCCACGATTTGCAATGATTCGATTTTGCCCGCGATCTGAGACGTCAAAATGTGAACGGAGCCTAAGGAGAAGGCACTCTGTCCCTTCTTTTTGTTTATATTTTTGTGACTGTGCGGTCTCACAGAGAGCTCATTAAATAAAATATCACACGCTCAGACCTATATCAGCTACCAAAAATAGCCTAGTTGTGAAAAATGTTGCACGTACGATCAGTTGATAACAAGCACAGGCATAGTTGCCAACATTTAAAAAAAAAACTTTCAGGAACAACTTTTGTTTCAGTGTGTCCAGCAAGGAAAATATACTTTAATATACTTTAATTAGGGCTGGGGCATTCATTTAAAATGGGCACAGTTCTATAAGAGGCACATTGCTAATCTATTGTACAATGACATTTTACAATTCTGTATATACAGGAAGGTTTATCATAATAAGAACAGAAACACCAAGAAAAGCCAAGAAGATTTTGCTCATTAGTAAAATAATTTGTTTAGCTATCTTCATCTTGTAGTCTGTACAGTCTATTTAAAGTTTGACAACCCAACAGCTCTTGCAGAGAATATGCTTCAATACTGGGCACTTTCACACCTTTCCTGCCCAGGCCAATCTTCAGCCTTCGGCGCTATCGCACTTTGAATGACAATTGCGCGGTCATGCAACGCTGTACCCAAAGTAAATTTATATAATTCTTTTGGTGGTATTTAATCACCACTGGTGATTTTAAAAAAATAAATAAATAAACGTTTTCATATTTTCTGTTAGAAAATGTTGTAAATAAGTAATTTTTTTCCTTCACTTATGTGCTCTGATGAGGCTGCATTGATGGGCACTGATAGACTGCACTGATGGGCACTGATGAGGTGGCACTAATGGGCACTGATGAGGTGGCAATGATGGACACTGATGAGGTGGCTCTGATGAGAAGGCACCTATATGCAGCACTGATGGGCACTAATATGCGGCACTGATATGCAGCACTGATGAGCACTGATAGGCGGCACTGATGGGCAGCACAGATAGGTGGCACTGATGGCCACTGATTGGTGGCACTGATGGGTGGCACTGATGAGCAGGCACTGATAGGCACTGAAAGGAAGCACTGACTGGCATCCCTGATGGGCACTGACAGGCATCAGTGATAGGTACTAATTAGCATCAATGCTGGACACTAACTGGCATCACTGCTGGACACTGTTGTGCCCTGATTATCTGTGCAGGTCTCCCCTGTGAGGAAATGCAGCTGATCGGCTCTCCTATCCGAAGACACTGTCAGTGTGAGGGGAGGAAAGTGGATAACAGACATTTCCTTGTTTACATGTGATCAGCCATGATTGGACATAGCTGAGCACATGGGTAAAGAGCCTCGTTATCGGCTCTTTATCGAAATCAGGAATGTGGTGTGTCCCAAGGACACAGCGGGCTGCCAATTTCCACGGTGCGTGCCCCGCAGGCACACGAGCGCTTTGAGAGTGGGATGATGTCATATCACATCACCCCAGAACAAGAGAGCTACCTTGCGCCCGTCCTATTTATATACGCCGGGCGGAGGTGGTAAAGTCATTAAACATTTGACACTGATCTTTCTGCTGAGTACTGTGACACAACTGCAGTCACTATTCAGGTTTTCCGATAGCAGTGGACACAGGCTGTTAAAATGAAATAGCGAACACCCTGTGTCATACACTGCAGTTACATGATGATGTCACATCCTGTGCATGTTGGGTGCATGGCATTGTGGCGCACCAATGGGCATGGTCTCAAGGCATGGTGTTTAATGGGAGCTACATTAGGTGATTCAACATAATTGGTGTGCCCTGTGCACTAGGGAAGGAAGTTGACCCATGTTAGAGCAATCACTGTGGTAAGCTATATCATTATTTTTTTTACCATGGTTCATATTTAGGTGGAATGCTCTGCACCCATTTTACTAATTTAAAATTCGTTTTTAAATTAGAGTGTTTCGTTGGGTATTGTTCACTCTGGCCCTGGTTATATTCTAGAGAGGGAGAGGGATTTGATAGCATCCCCATACACAGCATTGTAGGACATTATATTGCCTATACTACTATTTAGGTAAATAACATAGACCATCTAGTTGGAGGTAATGTGCCATCTGATCAAGATACTCATATATTTATATTTCAATATTTTTTTATTGAAAAGATCTGGTAACATCAGAAATAACACTAGAACAAAGCCAATTCTCAGGCATTCATCATATCAATACACAGGTAAATAAGATATGAACAGTAAGGATAACCAAAATCCAACATCAAAAGAAAAAAAGCATACAACAGGCAAAAAATGGTCTCAGGTTAATATCCAAAGGTTAAATGTACTATCCATCATCATCAAGAAATAAAACAAAAAGACGTAGTCCTGAGCAATAATGGGACCAAGAGTAAACATTTCTTATCGTTAACCAGGGATACAGTTATGTATGATGGAGGGCAAGAACAAGGGCATTGTATGGGGGGTGGGGTGGGAAAATAATGGGTAACGAGTAGCGGGGAGACCCCTGACACTAATCCCTGAGACTATCGTTGGGCACACAACTATATAAGGCCCCAAAGACAACCAAATGTACATTAGATGTAGATAACAGAGAAAGGGGGTAAAGATGAAAAAAGGATGGGGAGAAAGAAATAAAGAAGAAAAAGAAGAAGAAGAGGGTCAACCCGTAGCTCATTGGGGATCCGAGATATAACAAATCCATGGATCCAGCGGCGGCCAGTGCTCAAAATTTTTGGGGGGGGCGCAAACAGAAAAATGTAATAGGCATTGCTTTGCGGCAAAAAACGCTGTAAAAAATTGTGTAACTTAACAAAAAATCATTAGGTTGGTTCAAGATTGACCAGCATGTCCCCATTCAATGCCCAGTGACCAGCATGTCCCCCATCAATGCACAGTGTCCAGCATGTCCCCATTCAATGCACAGTGACCAGCATGTCCCCCATCAATGCACAGTGACCTGCATGTCCCCCATCAATGCACAGTGACCAGCATGTCCCCATTCAATGCACAGTGACCAGCATGTCCCCCATCAATGCACAGTGACCAGCATGTCCCCATTCAATGCACAGTGTCCAGCATGTCCCCCATCAATGCACAGTGTCCAGCATGTCCCCCATCAATGCACAGTGACCAGCATGTCCCCCATCAATGCACAGTGTCCAGCATGTCCCCCATCAATGCACAGTGACCAGCATGTCCCCCATCAATGCACAGTGTCCAGCATGTCCCCCATCAATGCACAGTGACCTGACCAGCATGTCCCCATTCAATGCACAGTGACCTGACTAGCATGTCCCCCATCAATGCACAGTGACCTGACCAGCATGTCTCCATTCAATGCACAGTGTCCCCCATCGATGCACAGTGACCTGGCCAGCATGTCCCAATTCAATGCACAGTGACCTGAACCAGCATGTCCCACATCAATGCACAGTGACCTGACCAGCATGTCCCCATATAATGCACAGTGACCTGACCAGCATGTCCCCTATCAATGCACAGTGACCTTACCAGCATGTCCCCCATCAATGCACAGTGACCTGACCAGCATGTCCCCATTCAATGCACAGTGACCTGACCAGCATGTCCCCCATCAATGCACAGTGCCCAGCATGTCCCCATCAATGCGTGCCCCCCCCCTGAGACTTCGCTTACCTCTGGTGCCACTGCCATCACCGTGCCTGGCGTGCTGCTCAGGACTCGGTCGGATGTCTTCTCCCTCCGAGTCCTCGTCTCGACCTGCATGCGCGCCGCCCGTCACTGTCCCCGACTCCCTGGCGACCGTGCTGCTCGGGAGTCGACTTCTTCCTCCTTCATGGCGCCGTGACTCGGTCGGACCGGTGTCCTCCGACCGGACACCGGACTCTTCTATCTCCATGCGCGCCGCCCGCTGCCTCTTCTCTGACGGCGGGATGGTGACGGCGGGACAGTGCGTGTCTAACGCACGCACCACCCCCTACGCGACGTCACCCGGGATGTCCACTATGATTGGCCCAGGCTGGAGACTGGACCAATCACAGCCAGGACATCCTGAAAGTGGGGAGTGTCGGGCGCATTGCTCTGCGCCCCGATGACCCCCAGAAGGCCGCCAATCGGCGGCTCTGCTGCAAGCACATGGGGTGCAAAACCCAACCCCCCCTATAGCCACCAGTTAGTCCGGCGCCCCTAGTGGGCTAAAAATTGTATTTTTTTTTTCCTTTTTTTTTGGCCACAGGGATTGGGGGGGCGGCGCCCCTGTGCCCCCTATAGACCGGCCGCCACTGCATGGATCCCATATTTTATCAAACTTTTTAGAATTGTTATGAAGTATATGAGTGAGCTTGTCATTAACCATGATCAAATTAAGTTTACTCTTGACGTAATCAAGGGGAATACCCGACTGCTTCCAATGCCTAGCAATTGTGATCCTTGCTGCCAGCAATATATAAGTGATCATATTCGCCGACTTCCTGGGTACTTCATCAGGCAGTTTGTGAAAAAGAGCTGCTTCTGGGGATCTTTGAATGTTCACACTCGTGACCAAATTTATAAGGTTAAATATCCTGATCCAGAACCTAGTCACGAGGGGCAATCCCAGCAAATGTGATGCATCATCCCCAACTGGCCACAATGTCAAAAACAATTTAACGATGTGGAAGGATGCATTTTGCCTACCCTGATCAGGACCAGGTACCAACAGGAGTGTTTTATAATTAGGTTCAATTAGTCATATTGATGGAGACTTTAGATAAATCATAAGCAATGTCCTGCCACTCGGTCAAGTCCAATGTAAGGTTCAGGTCCTTTTCCCATTGGTTCATATAAGTAAGTTTTGAGTTTGGCTCAGTAAGAGAGGTATACACCGCAGATACGGTATCTCACAAAAGTTAGTACACCACTCACATTTTTGTAAATATTTTAGTGTATCTTTTCATGTGACAACACTGAAGAAATTACACTTTGCTACAATGTAAAGTAGTGAGTGTAAATTTGCTGTCCCCTCAAAATAACTTAACACACAGCCATTAATGTCTAAACCACTGGCATCAAAAGTGAGTACACCCCTTAGTGAAAATGTGCAAATTTGGCCTGATTAGCCATTTTCCTTCCCTGGTGTCATGTGACTTGCTAGTGTTACAAGGTCTCAGATATGATTGGGGAGCAGGTGTGTTAAATTTGGTGTCATTGCTCTCACTGTCTCATACTGGTCACTGAAAGTTCAGCATGGCCCCTCATGGCAAAGAACTCTCTGAGGATCTGAAAAAAAGAATTGTTGCTCTACATAAAGATGGCCTAGGCTATAAGAAGATTGCCAAGACCTTGAAAATTAGCTGCAGCACGGTGGCCAAGACCATATAGCGGTTTAACAGGACAGGTTCCACTCAGAACAGGCCTCGCCATGGTCGACCAAAGACGTTGAGTGCGTGTGCTCAGTGTCATATCCAGAGGTTGTCTTTGGGAAATAGACGTATAACTGCTGCCAGCATTGCTGCAGAGGTTTAAGGGGTGGGAGATCAGCCTGTCAATGCTCAGACCATACGTAGCACACTGCATCAAATTGGTCTGCGTGGCTGTCGTCCCAGAAGGAAGTCTCATCTAAACGTGAGCACAAGAAAGCCCGCAAACAGTTTGCTAAAGACAATCAGACTAAGGACATGGATTACTGGAACCATGTCCTGTGGTCTGATGAGACCAAGATAAACTTATTTGGTTCAGATTGTGTCAAGCATGTGTGGTGGCAACAAGGTGAGGAGTACAAAGACAAGTGTGTCTTGCCTACAGTCAAGCATGGTGGTGGGAGTGTCATGATATGGGGCTGCATAAGTGCTGCCAGCACTGGGGAGCTACAGTTCATTGAGGGAACCATGAATGCCAACATGTACTGTGACATACTGAAGCATAGCATGATCCCCTCCCTTCAGAGACCTAGCCGCAGGGCAGTATTCTAACATGATAACGACCCCAAACACACCTCCAAGATGACTACTGCCTTGCAAAGCTGAGGGAAAAGACGATGGACTGACCCAGCATGTCTCCAGAACCTAAACCCTATTGAGCATCTGTGGGGCATCCTCAAATGGAAGGTGGATGAGCGTAAGGTCTTTAACATCCACCAGCTCCGTGATGTCATCATGGAGAAGTGAAGGAGGACTCCAGTGGCAACCTGTGAAGCTCTGGTGAACTCCATGCCCAAGAGGGTTAGGGCAGTGCTGGAAAACAATGGTGGCCACAAAAAATATTGACACTTTGGGCCCAGTTTGGACATGTTCACTTAGGTGTGTACTCACAAATGCTGCCAACAGTTTAGACATTAATGGCTGTTTGTTGAGTTATTTTGAGAGGACAGCAAATGTACACTGTTATACAAGCTGTGCCCTCACTACTTTACATTGTAGCAAAGTGTCACTTCTTCAGTGCTGTCACATGAAAAGATATCATATAATAAAATATTTACAAAAATGTGAGGGGTGTACTCACTTTTGTGAGATACTGTATATGCCCCCTCAAAAGACCCCTGATTTGGAAAGATATTGGGAAATTCATAAGAGTAAGGGGCCCTACTATTAAGTTGAGTTTAGATCTGGCACTAGAGGGCATTTGCATTGTATCCTTGAAGTGTTGCAAGGAATATACTTGATCTCCATTAATATAGTTGCCAATTCTTAACAGCCCCTTATTAAGGCGCCACTGAAATGAGCTTGGTACCAGACCAGGCGGAAACTCTGGATTACAAAAGATGGGAGCTAACAGTGTATGTGGGAACGATAAAGAGTTGCGGTGACATATTCTGTCCCAAACTGCTAAAGAATGTGATAGAGAGGGACATAGTTTAGGACAGTATAGACAGCTAGAAAGCCACATTAGTGATCCTATGGCAAAGTAAGTATCCCAAAGGGCGTGTACCATGGCAGGGGATAATGAAACATTAAACGCCATTTTTTTTTTTTTGAGAATTCAGGGAAAGGCCAGAAAGTTGTGAAAAATGGCCTAGCAGGGACAACAAAATAGGTAGAGTCACTTGAGGGATAGTGATATACATAAGGACATTGTCAGCAAATAAAGCACATTTATGCTCCTGTTGTCCACAATTAATACCATAAATATTTTGGACAATTTCCTGCTCCCAACTTTATGGGAACAGCTTGGGGATGGCCCCTTTCTGTTCCAACATGACTACACACCAATGCTCAAAGCAAGATCCATAAAGACATGAATGAGTGAGTTTGGGGTGGAAGATATTAACTGGTGTGTACAGACCTCAACCCAATAGAACACCTTTGGGATGAATTAGACCTACTTCAAATGGCTCTTTATGCTCACCTTTGCAGCTTCTAAGGTCCCTCCCTCCCCAATTCACAGGCTCGTTGGGAGTGTAGATTCAAGGCTCAACAGCATTATATTGTCGCGCTTTAAACTAAAAAAAAGAGCGACAATCACGACAATCATTCTGCTATATAACATTCCCAATTTTTTTTTTTTAAATCTAAATTTTTCAACATTTTAGGCCAATTTGTTTTCTGCTACATATTTTTTGTAAAAAAAATCGCAAAAAGGTGTATTTTGATTGCTTTGTGCAAAAGTTATCGAGTCTACTAACTACGGGAAAAATTTATGTAATTTTTATTGTTTTTTTTTTATTAGTAATGGTGGCAATCTGCACTTTTTAGCGGGACTGGGCCATTGTGGCGGACAGATCGGACACCTAACTGACATTTTTGACACTTTTGGGGGGACCAGTGACATTACTACAGTAATCAGTGCTAAAAATATGCACTGTTACTGTAATAATGACACTGGCAGGGAAGGGGTTAACACAGTGGGTGATCAAGTGGTTAAATGTGTTTCTAACTGTATGGGGGTTGGGCTTTTGAAATGATCACAGAGACCTGTGATCCTATATAATAGGATCACAGGAGCTCTGTGATCATTCCAGAGAGAAGAACGGTCAGCTGTGTTTACAACAGCTGATCGTCCTTCTCTCACAGTGGGGAGTGATCGCGGGTAGCCGTCGGCCTTATGCATCGGCTTCCCCGCTGCCGAGAAGGGGTGGGAGCGCGCTGCCGGCAGTGCGCGCTCTGCCCCTAGCTGCAGGCGCCTATACCTACGTCGTTTCAGGCAGTAGCTAACTGGCTGTCAGCTAAAGGATAGTAGGACAGCACACTATACATTATACCAGATTACTACACACAGTGATACTAAACCCACTTAGGAGTAGCAGACTGGGAACGCTGTTTTCATTCCTCTAATGTGGAATAAATGGGAGCAGGGGCGGCAGAAACAGCAAATATGTGGGTGGCCTCACCATGTGGCAGTCCCCCCTTTAGGGAAACTTAGCATCAGAAGCACACACCCTTCCTACTCTCCCCTTTTCCTGGTCCCTAGTTATATTAACCAACAGAGGCAAGTGGTGTTAGTACTTTCCAATGGTTCAAGATATATATGGTCTTCATGTAAATATCCCTGCTATGGTTGGTTCCTATAGTTATCAAATCATTAAAGGTATATAGAGGAAGTTTAGCTACTAATAATAGCACTTTTTATTTTTTCAGCCAGGACCTTTTGTCTCTTCTTCGGCCACCTTTATGCTGTGCATCTGTCATCCAATTTGATGGGCAGTAAATTTCAGTATTGGAACAGATGGTCCATCTCATTTTTATGAGATTATCATACCCTAATAATTGGGTAAGTGTCCATGGTAATTTCTAGGGTTGATAAAACTACCTTTAATGTGTTTAATGTAGAATTAAACCCAAATGAAAATTTAAGTTTAAAGAGGAACTGCAGTCTGCTCACATAATTTGTAATAGAAACATCTTTGCCGTTCTGAAGCTTCCCTCCAACCACTTTACATTATTTTATATATACTGTGATTCTGTACTTGCAAAATATGCTGCAGAAATCTCCCTCGCTTTTGCCGAGATGTCACCTCAGGCATCCCCAGACGGTGGCGGGCTATGTGAAAAGCTATGTGAAAGCAGATCGGGACAGTTAAGCTGGGATACGTACCCTGCACCCTGGAAAGGTTGAATTCAACAGTTACACAGGCATGTGTTAGCCGAATAGAAGGATACCATTTGGGATTGCTCTGATGTCCCCAGAGCACAATGGCCAAGGATTGCAGCGGTGCCTAACGAGTGACTGATTTCATGCAGTAGGATAAAGTATCATCACACTCCCAGAGACTGTTCAGCACCTGTTAATATAGCGCCACACACTTGCCGATCCGCACTATATATCGCACCAACTTTGTGGAAGTCAGCATATGCTCATGGTGTCATCTCCACAAGGACTGCCTAGTGGCATTACTCACACCTGTGTACATTCACAATTTTGATGCTCGAATCCCAGGTTGTGCGGGATGTATGTGGGATGCACATACGCCACATTCTAGATTTTAAGACATCACCATCTTTGATACGGAAGATACATCCATCAGGATGAACTTTCCTATTGGGGACACACTATAGTTAAGCTTACCATTGGGACGATCACATGGTCAGGAACATCCAGTGAAATTCAAGGCATTTGCTGTAGTGATTAGCGTCCCACAGTCACCAGAGGGGTCCCGACATTATTCATGGTTCCCATATTGTGCTTACCCATATTGATCAGTCACTTGCTCTTAGCTCGAGCTCCCATGGTTCCACAGAGGGGAATTCCACATGCACCACTAATTTGATAGGATACAGACACGGGGTGTTTGCTGGTGGAAGTCCTTCTGTGTGGCATTATTCCTGGCGTCTGGATGGTCTTTTTTGTGTTGTATTGAGTCCTTTTTTTTAATTTCTATGGGAGTTTGGTCACACTTATTGATGTGGTTTTGGCATTTTCCCTGTCTGGGATTTTTTTGATGTTTCTGCATTTATTAAAGAAATGTTTCCATTGCGAATAATAAAGCAACATCGCAAATATCTTTGCACAAATAGTATCCCTCTGCCACTTTATTTGTCAACACAAAAGCCTCTTTTTTCCTGTGCCCATACAGGATGGTTTTTGTGACATGTTTATAGGCTATGTTGACAGACACCACACTGGTGAAGGCAAGATTGGATAGATTATTAATACTATAAACTTTAACTTAATTTTTTTTTTTCTTTTTTTTTATAATAGAAATCTCCCTCCACTAAGTCTGACTGCAGCCAGTTCAACTGTGGGCAGCTGAAGCTGCTGCCTGTTCACTTCCTGGATTTACAGAGACACAGAGAAACACACACATACACCACTGCTGGTCTGCACATTTCTACTCTCTGGATGAATACACATGGATCTTTGCAGTCTCCTGTTATCTTGGCCCTCATCCAGCCCCCTCCAGCTCTGCAGCTCTCCTTGTCCCTACTGTGACTCATCCCTCCTCCCTTGCTTTCAAACTCTCATGAGAGTGAGAGTGAGCTGTGCATGATGTCATTAGCCTAGGCTAATTATTAGACAGGAAAGAGGAAGAGGGCTGTTACATAGTAGGTGAGGTTGAATAAAGACAATAGTCCATCCTGTTCAACCTGTGTAGGTGTGTGTGGCTGTAATCATCTCACATAGCCCTGAATGTTCTGATCCTTGAGATGTACGTCTAAGCGTCTTTTTAAAGCCACCATACTTCCCGCAGAAACCACCTCTTGTGGTAGAGAATTCCACAATCTTGTAGCCCTAACAGTAAAGAACCATCCACGTTGCCTGAGGTTAAAACGCTTCTCCTCTAATCGCATTGTATGCCCTCGAGTCCTCATGCAATCCCTTCGACTGAATAGCTGTTTTTCTATGCCGAGATCCCCATTGAGATATTTATAAATTGCTATCATGTCCCCCCTCAGGCGTCTCTTCTCCAGGGAGAATAAATCAAGCGATTGCAGACGCTCTTCATAATTAAGGTCCTCCAATCCCATAATCAGTTTAGTTGCCCTTCTCTGGACTCTCTCCAGCTCCAACACATCCCTCCTGAGGACTGGTGACCAGAACTGGACAGAATACTCCAGATGTGGTCGGACCAGAGTTTTATAAAGTGGAAGGATTATAGTCTTATCTCTGGAATACATCCCTTTCTTTATGCATGCTAATATTCTGCTGGCTTTGGCAGCTGCCGCTTGACATTGCATGCTATTGCCTAATCTATCATCAATCAAGACTCCCAGATCTTTCTCCATTTTTGATTCCCCCAAGGGTTCCCCCCCTAACCTGTATTGTGCTTTTATGTTTTTAGTCCCCAAGTGTAAAACCTTATACTTCTCCACATTAAATCTCATTTGCCATGTCGTTGCCCACTCCGTTATTTTGTCCAGGCCATTCTGTAGGATATCTGCTTCATGCTGTGCAGTTATTGCCCTGCCCAATTTTGTGTCATCTGCAAAAACTGATATCGAACTACTGATCCCGTCCTCAATGCTGTTTATGAATAAATTGAACAAGGTTGGTCCCAGGACTGAGCCTTGGGGGACCCCGCTTAACACCTCAGACCAGTCTGAGTATGCGCTGTTTATTACCACCCTTTGGACACGCCCTTTTAGCCAGTTCCGTATCCAAGAGTAAACCCTGCTGTCGATACCTGCAGACCTTATTTTATAAATTAAGCGCTTGTGGGTAGGGTTGAGCGAACACGGACTGTATTATTCGCGTTCGTACCGAACAATTGGATTTTTTTTACCCGAACACGGACACGGACACTTTACTGTATATTCGGGTAAAAATCCATGTTCGGTCGTTTTATTTCCGGGTTTTGCATGCTTTGGCGCGCTTTTCATGGCGGGCTTTCAACAGCCAATCAACAAGCGTTTAACTGGTGTGCCTTAAGCCATCCCAGCCATGCCTACAAATGTATCAGTAGCTGTGATTGGCCAACTGAAGCATGTGACCAAGTCTTTATAAGTCCGAGGCAGCGTCGCTACGGCGTCATTCTGCTGCTTAGATCAGGGAGAGAGCACACATCAACGTGCTGGCTGCTGATTAGGGACAGACAGGAAAAAAAAATCATTTGTGTCCGGATAGAATTGAGGGACAGGTCGGAGTGTGTTAGGCAGGGCGAGTTGTAGGCATTTTAGGGAGAGAGTCTGCTGATTTTTAGGGAAAGTGTGTTCTACAAACTAAAATTGACATTGCTGTGTGGGGTGGGGTTTGCAGTCACCCGATCTACGATCTCTTATCAATCCTGTTAGGGATAGAGTCTGCTGATTTTTAGGGAAAGTGTGTTCTACAAACTACAATCGATATTGCTGTGTGGGGTGGGGTCTGCACTCAGTCCCGATCTATGATCTTATCAATCCTGTTAGGGATAGAGTCTGCTGATTTTTAGGGAAAGTGTGTTCTACAAACTACAATCGATATTGCTGTGTGGGGTGGGGTCTGCACTCATTTCCGATCTACGATCTTATAAATCCTGTTAGGGATAGAGTCTACTGATTTTTAGGGAAAGTGTGTTCTACAAACTACAATCGATATTTCTGTGTGGGGTGGGATGCAGTCCCGATCTACGATCTTATAAATCCTGTTAGGGATAGAGTCTGCTGATTTTTAGGGAAAGTGTGTTCTACAAACTACAATCGATATTGCTGTGTGGTGTGGGATAGGAGATAGGCAGGTGTCAGTGATCCACATCCATTTTGCTGTGTGTGGGCTGCAGTGAACACAATCTTTTTGGGGTGCAGTGAACACAATCTTTGTGGGGTACAGTGAACACAATCTTTGTGGGGTGCAGTGAACACAATCTTTTTGGGGTGCAGTGAACGAAATTATTTTGGGGTGCAGTGAACACAATCTTTGTGGGGTGCAGTGAACACAATCTTTGTGGGGTACAGTGAACACAATCTTTGTGGGGTGCAGTGAACACAATCTTTGTGGGGTACAGTGAACACAATCTTTTTGGGGTGCAGTGAACACAATCCTTTTGGGGTGCAGTGAACACAATCTTTGTGGGGTGCAGTGAACACAATCTTTTTGGGGTGCAGTGAACACAATCTTTGTGGGGTACAGCGAACACAATCTCATACTTCTGAAGATTTGAGGGTGCTGCCTGTTCCATACTCCCCCTACTCCTCATCCATCCTTTTAGGGGTACAAACAATAGTAATTGGGGCCTAGTGTGGTTGTGTACGTGTGAGATACATACACTTTTTTGGATCATATTTTCTATTCCGCCATTTAATCAAAAACCTTTGGGGATCAGTTAAATTGGGGGATAGTCTGTGTTGGTACGTGTGAGATCCACCTTTCCAAGTTTTTGGGGTTCATCTCATACTTCTGAAGATTTGAGGGTGCTGCCTGTTCTATACTCCCCCTACTCCTCATTAATCCTTTTAGGGGTACAAACAATAGTAATTGGGGCCTAGTGTGGTTGTGTACGTGTGAGATACATACACTTTTTTGGATCATATTTTCTATTCCGCTATTTAATCAAAAACCTTTGGGGATCAGTTAAATTGGGGGATAGTCTGTGTTGGTACGTGTGAGATCCACCTTTCCAAGTTCTTGGGGTTCATCTCATACTTCTGAAGATTTGAGGGTGCTGCCTGTTCCATACTCCCCCTACTCCTCATCCATCCTTTTAGGGGTACAAACAATAGTAATTGGGGCCTAGTGTGGTTGTGTACGTGTGACATACATACACTTTTTTGGATCATATTTTCTATTCCGCTATTTAATCAAAAACCTTTGGGGATCAGTTAAATTGGGGGATAGTCTGTGTTGGTATGTGTGAGATCCACCTTTCCAAGTTTTTGAGGTTCATCTCATACTTCTGAAGATTTGAGGGTGCTGCCTGTTCCATACTCCCCCTACTACTCATCCATCCTTTTAGGGGTACAAACAATAGTAATTGGGGCCTAGTGTGGTTGTGTACGTGTGAGATACATACACTTTTTTGGATCATATTTTGTATTCCGCTATTTAATCAAAAACCTTTGGGGATCAGTTAAATTGGGGGATAGTCTGTGTTGGTACGTGTGAGATCCACCTTTCCAAGTTTTTGGGGTTCATCTCATTCTTCTGAAGATTTGAGGGTGCTGCCTGTTCCATACTCCCCCCTACTCCTCATCCAGCCTTTAGGGGTACAAACAATAGTAATTGGGGCCTAGTGTGGTTGTGTACGTGTGAGATACATACATTTTTTTGGATCATATTTTCTATTCCGCTATTTAATCAAAAACCTTTGGTGATCAGTTAAATTGGGGGATAGTCTGTGTTGGTACGTGTGGGAGAGATCCACCTTTCCAAGTTTTTGGGGTTCATCTCATACTTCTGAAGATTTGAGGGTGCTGCCTGTTCCATACTCCCCCCTACTCCTCATCCAGCCTTTTAGGGGTACAAACAATAGTAATTGGGGCCTAGTGTGGTTGTGTACATGTGATATACATACACTTTTTTTGATCATATTTTCTATTCCGCTATTTAATCAAAAACCTTTGGGGATCAGTTAAATTGGGGGATAGTCTGTGTTGGTACATGTGAGATCCACCTTTCCAAGTTTTTGGGGTTCATCTCATACTTCTGAAGATTTGAGGGTGCTGCCTGTTCCATACTCCCCCTACTCCTCATCCATCCTTTTAGGGGTACAAACAATAGTAATTGGGGCCTAGTGTGGTTGTGTACGTGTGAGATACATACACTTTTTTGGATCATATTTTCTATTCCGCTATTTAATCAAAAACCTTTGGGGATCAGTTAAATTGGGGGATAGTCTGTGTTGGTACGTGTGGGAGAGATCCACCTTTCCAAGTTTTTGGGGTTCATCTCATACTTCTGAAGATTTGAGGGTGCTGCCTGTTCCATACTCCCCCTACTCCTCATCCATCCTTTTAGGGGTACAAACAATAGTAATTGGGGCCTAGTGTGGTTGTGTACGTGTGATATACATACACTTTTTTTTGCATCATATTTTCTATTCCGCTATTTAATCAAAACCTTTGGGTATAAACAATTAAATTGCGTGATAGTCTGTGTCGGTACGTGTGAGATACACCTTTCCAATTTTTGGGGCGCATCTCATACTGCCGAGGATTTGAGGGTGCTTCAGTCTGCCTCCTGCCTGTTCCGAACTCCTCCTACTCCTTATCCTGCCTTTAGGGTAGAAAAAATTGTAATCGGGGGCCTAGTTGGTGTTTGTACGTGTGAGATACACCGTTTTGTAAAATTTGTCCTATTCCGCTATTCAATATACACCCTCTTTGAGTGTAAAAAATTAAATTGCGGGATAGTCTGTACCGGTACATGTGAGATAAACCTTTTTAAATTTGTTTGGCGCATCTCCTTCTACCGCCGAGGATTGCAGGGCGCTTCAGTTTGCCTCCTGTTCCCAACTCCTCCTACTCCTCTTCCTCATCCTGCCTTTAGGGTAGAAAAAATTGTAATCGGGGCCTAGTTGGTGTTTGTACGTGTGAGATACACCGTTTTGTAAAATTTGTCCTATTCCGCTATTCAATATACACCCTGTTTGAGTGTAAAAAATTAAATTGCGGGATAGTCTGTACCGGTACATGTGAGATACACCTTTTTAAATTGGTTTGGCGCATCTCCTTCTACCGCCGAGGATTGCAGGGCGCTTCAGTTTGCCTCCTGTTCCCAACTCCTCCTACTCCTCTTCCTCATCCTGCCTTTAGGGTACAAAAAATTGTAATCGGGGCCTAGTTGGTGTTTGTACGTGTGAGATACACCGTTTTGTAAAATTTGTCCTATTCCGCTATTCAATATACACCCTGTTTGAGTGTAAAAAATTAAATTGCGGGGTAGTCTGTACCGGTACATGTGAGATACACCTTTTTAAATTGGTTTGGCGCATCTCCTTCCACCGCCAAGGATTGCAGGGCGCTTCAGTTTGCCTCCTGTTCCCAACTCCTCCTACTCCTCTTCCTCATCCTCCCTTTAGGGTACAAAAAATTTGAATCCGGGCCTAGTCTGTGTTTGTACGTGTGAGATACACCGTTTTTTTATCCTTTTTCCTATTCCACTATTCAATATACACCCTTTTTGGGAAAAAAACATTAAATTGCGGCATAGTTTGCATATTTGACTGTGAGATACACCCGTGCGATACTGTTGTTGTTTTGTTCCGCTATTCAATAAACACCTTTCTAGGACAAGATCATAAATTACAGAAATATGAGGAGACCGTCAAATAGGGGCCGTGGCCTGGGTCGTGATGCTGCTGGTAGAGCTCCTGTTGCAAGGAGAGGACGTGGTCGATCTGTGCCAGCTACACGCACAAGTGAAACACCTTCCACAAGTGTGAGTAGGCGACAGAACCTGCATCAGTATTTGGTAGGGCATCATGCGCCTCTAGACGTGATGAGGCCTGAAGAAGTACAGGCGATAGTAGATTGGGTTGCTGACAGTGCCTCCGGTTCCTTCACATTGTCTCCCACCCAGTCTACTGCAGAAAGGTCAGAGTTGGCACCTGCAGCCAATGTCCAACCGTCTTTCACCACACCCCCTTGGAAATCAGGCAAGCAGTCTGAGCCCCAATCCATACAGCAGTCTCTTCTTCTTTTTGAGGACTCTGTCAGCAGGGTTTCCCAGGGCCATCCACCTAGCCCTGCCCCAGAAGTTGAAGAGATTGAGTGCAGCGATGCCCAACCACTTATTTCTCAAGATGAGTACATGCAAGGACCATCGCAGCACGTCTCCGATGATGACGAAACGCAGGTGCCAACTGCTGTGGCGTTCAGTATTGTGGAGACCGACAAGGAGGGCAGGGGTGAAGACTGGGTGGAAGATGATGTGGAGGACGATGAGGTCCTCGACCCCACATGGAATGAAGGTCATGCAGGTGACCTGAGTAGTTTGGAGGAAGAGGCGGTGGTCGCACAGAGCCACCAGCACAGCAGAAGAGGGAGCAGGGTGCAGAAGCGGAGCGGCCGTGCCCTAGACACTACGCCCGCTACTGCCCAATGCAGCAAGGGAACGAGCGCCCCAAAGTCAGCTCAAAGGAGTTCTCTAGCGTGGAAGTTCTTTAGAAAATGTGCTGATGACAGGACACGAGTGGTTTGCACCCTGTGCAATCAGAGCCTGAAGCGAGGCATAAACCTTCTCAACCTGAGCACAACCTGCATGATCAGGCATCTAAGAGCAAAGCACGAGCTGCAGTGGAGTAGACACCTTCAAAACCAAGAAACATCTCTGGCTCATCCTGCTTCCTCTTCTGCTGCAGTCTCGGCCGCTCCAGCCACATCTGTAGTGATACCGGCACCTGCCACCCCGCAAACAGACGATCTGTCAGCAACACCACCACCTGGGTCACCAACCATCTCCACAATGTCCCGTGGAAGCGTTCAGCTTTCCATCTCCCAAACACTTGAGAGGAAGAGGAAGTACCCCCCTACCCACCCGCGATCCCTGGCCCTGAATGCCAGCATTTCAAAATTCTTGGCCTTTGAAATGCTGTCATTCCGTCTGGTGGAGACGCACAGTTTTAAAAACCTTATGTCGGTGGCTGTCCCACAGTACGTTGTGCCCAGCCGCCACTACTTTTCCAGGCAAGCCATCCCTTCCCTGCACAACCAAGTGGGGGAAAAAATTAGGTGTGCACTGCGCAACGCCATCTCTGGCAAGGTCCACCTAACTACCGATACGTAGACCAGTAAGCACGGTCAGGGGTGTTATATCTCCCTAACGGCACACTGGGTAAATGCAGTGGCGGATGGCCCTGAGGCGGATAGCAATTTGGCGCATGTCCTTCCACCACCGAGGATTGCAGGGCGCTTCAGTTTGCCTCCTGTTCCTAACTCCTCCTACTCCGCTTCCTCATCCTCTACCGCCTCCTCATTCGGACAGCGTAACACCTTCACCACCAACTTCAGCACGGCCAGGGGTAAACGACAGCAGGCAGTTTTACAACTTGCCTGTTTGGGGGACAAACCACACACCACGCAGGAGTTGTGGAGGAGCATGGAACAGCAGACAAATGAGTGGTTGCTGCCAGCGAGCCTCAAGCCCGGCCTGGTGGTGTGCGATAACGGGCGAAATCTCATAGCAGCTCTGGGCCTAGCCGGTTTGACGCACATCCCTTGCCTGGCGCATGTGCTGAATTTGGTGGTGCAGAGGTTCCTTAAAAACTACCCCGATATGTCAGAGCTGCTGCAGAAAGTGCGGGCCGACTGTGCGCACTTTCGGCATTCTCACCCTGCTGCTGCTCGCCTGTCAGCGCTGCAGCGTAACTGCGGCCTTCCCGCTCACCGCCTCATATGTGACGTGCCCACAAGGTGGAACTCCACCTTGCACATGCTGCAAAGACTGTGCGAGCAGCAGCAGGCCATAGTGGAGTTTCAGCTGCAGCACGCACGCGTGAGTCGCTCTGCGGAACAGCACCACTTCACCACCAATAACTAGGCCTCCATGCAAGACCTGTGTGCCTTGTTGCGCTGTTTTGAGTACTCCACCAACATGGCCAGTGCCGATGACGCCGTTCTCAGCTTAACTATCCCACTTCTATGCCTCCTTGTAAAAACAATTCGGGCGATGATGGAAGAGGATGTGGCACAGGATGAGGAGGAGGAGGAGGAGGATGAGGAGGTAACATTTCCAAGGCTTTCAGGGCAGTCATTCGCAAGGGGCTCCGAGGGTGGGTTCCTGCACACACAAACGCCAGGGACACAATTGTCCAGCAGGGGCACAGTTCTGGAGGATGAGGAGGATGAGGAGGAGGAGATGGAACCATGTTCACAGCAGGGTGGCACCCAGGCCAGCTCATGGCCATCACTGGTGCGTGGCTGGGGGGATACAGAGGACACGGACGATACACCTCCCACAGAGGACAGCCTTTCGTTGCCTCTGGGCAGCCTGGCACACATGAGCGATTACATGCTGCAGTGTCTCCACAACGACCGCCGAGTTGCCCACATTCTAACTTGTGCTGATTACTGGGTGGCCACGCTGCTGGATCCCCGTTACAAGGACAACGTACCGTCCTTAATTCACTCACTGGAACGCAATCGCAAGATGCGCGAGTACAAGCGCACGCTGGTAGACGCCATGCTGCTGGCATTCCCACCTGACAGCGGGGCCACAGTGGAAGCACAAGGCAGAGGAGGAGGAGGAGGAAGAGGTCGCCAACGCAACCAGGGCACCGCCAGCACCTCAGAAGGCAGGGTTAGCATGGCCGAAATGTGGAAAAGCTTTGTCAGCACGCCACAACAAACAGCAGCACCAGCAGCTCAGATGGAACGTCTTAGCAGGAGGCAGCATTTTACCAACATGGTGGAGCAGTATGAGTGCACATGCCTAGACGTACTGAATGAGGGGTCTGCCCCCTTCAACTTCTGGGTCTCCAAGTTGGGCACATGGCCTGAGCTTGCCCTTTGCGCCTTGGAGGTGCTGGCGTGCCCTGCAGCCAGTGTATTATCTGAACGGGTATTTAGCACGGCTGGGGGCGTTATCACAGACAAGCGCAGCCGCCTGTCCAGAGACAATGTGGATAAGCTCACGTTCACATTAAAATGAACCAGGCATGGATCCCACGGGACTTTTCCGTACCTTGTGCAGAATAGCGATGGATACCGACCTTACCCACCCATTGTTCCATTTTTGCTCTTTCTCACTCTTTTGGGGTGTACCCTCATTTAAAATTTGTGAAAAGAAGCAGTGTTGGCTACCTCTTCCTCCTCCTCCACCGCCGCTTCCACCTACACCGCCCATAGGTGTGCGCAGCCTATTGCATTAGGGTGTGCACCCCAAAGTTGAAATACACATGCATGTGTTTGCCTACATGTACATGGCCCCGATACATTACTCTCCCTGCTGGCAAAGAGAAATAGAGCAGAGCAGGTCCGAGGGAGATCTTTCCCATCTCCTCACTGGCAAACAGAGCGATAATGCTAATGTGCCCTAGGTGATTAGGGTGTGCCCAGGCACACCCGGCACACCCTGTGCGCACGCCTATGACACCACCACATCCACCACCACCTCAACCTCCCTCCTACTCCATATGGGCCTCGTCCTTCAGAGATGAAGAACATTGTTTTATTTTTCTGTTTTTTTTTGTTGTTTTAAGTTATTTCCCTATCCACATTTGTTTGCAGAGCACTTGCCATGCTCTTAATTACGTTTTGCTGCCATTTGCAGCACTCTAGCCCTTTCCTTTGGTGTTTTAGAGCCATTTTAGTGCCTGAAAGTTCGGGTCCCCATTGACTTCAATGGGGTTCGGTGTCCGGGAAAAGTTCGGCAAAAGTCCGGGACACGGACCAGGACTTTTTTTTAAAGTTCGGCCGAACCCGCCGAACACGGACATCCAGGTGTCCGCTCAACCCTACTTGTGGGGAACTGTATCAAATGCCTTAGCAAAATCCAAGTACACCACATCCACTGGTCTGCCCCTATCTAGCTCACAGCTCACCTCCTCGTAGTATGTTAAGATATTGGTTTGACAAGACCGCCCATTTGTAAACCTGTGCTGATTACTGCTGATGATGCTGTTGTCTTTAGCAAACTCTACGATATAGTCCCTTATCATCCCCTCCAGAAGTTTACATACTATCAATGTCAACTGACAGGCCTATAATTTCCTGGGATATGCCTCTATCCCGGCATTTACTGGCAGAAAAAAAAATGTTTTACTATCCAAAGGTAAAACAAAAAGGGCAGAAGATTTAAAGCGGTTGTAAACCCTAAAAAAAAAAAAAAAAAA
Organism: Pelophylax lessonae; assembly: GCF_965119305.1. NCBI lineage: Eukaryota > Metazoa > Chordata > Amphibia > Anura > Ranidae > Pelophylax > Pelophylax lessonae. The sequence goes on from NC_138769.1 coordinate 438,056,902, forward strand.
ACCTGCAAGACAAAGGCATAGTGAGCTAGTATGCATCGCATACTAGCCCATTATGTGTTACTTACCTTAGAACGAAGCCCCGACACGGACCCCCGGACATAGCTGCGGGCGCTGCCATGATCCCTCGGCGACTCTTCCGGGTTCGGCGGCTCCGGCGCTGTGATTGGCCGGAGCCGCGATGACGTCACTCCCGCGCATGCCCGCGGGAGTGATTTTCCGGCAAGCTCCCGGCAAGCAAAACTGAAGGTCCCCCCGGACCTTCAGAGCGCATGCGCTGCTCGCGCGTGCGGCTGCATGCACTGCAAATATCTCTAGGAGATATTATTTGTACCTACAGGTAAGCCTTATTATAGGCTTACCTGTAGGTAAAAGTGTCAAAAAGCGGGATACTACCGCTTTAATAGATGGAAAGATGAAAAAAATGACTGAAGGTCCGCTTTAATGTTTTGTTGTTATTGTGTTTGATGTATGGATTTTTATTGTTATATATTGTTTTGTATACAGTTTTAATTTGCTACAATATTTTCTGAAGAAGCCGTGATTTCGACAAAACATGTTGAGAACGTAACATCTTTGTAGCATGGAAAATGTTGATCCAGTTATTTACTGTTGAATGAGATCATTATATGTTTATTGTTTTTATAATATTTTTCATGGATTGAATGAAATGAATGATTGACTTTTAGCACGGTGTATTGATTGAGCACCCTAAAAGTCCCACTTTACTTACATTTTTCTATTTATTATATTGCAGCTTAACAATTTTTAGATGTGATGGCTGCATGCGTTTTCTTTTTTAGGCTTTCTTAGGCTTTACCAGTTAAAGGGTTGAGACAAACCATTTACCACTGACAGAGGTGCTTACAATAAACAGCTTTAATTTATTTATGTAAACCTTATCCCAAAAAAGAAAAAACTGTTGCTGTAACTGCTTAAAAAGTGTGAGATGGAGTTTGACATCAGTTTTTGGCGTAAGTGTATCTAAACCTGCTAGTACATCAAACATTATCCTCCCCCAGTACTGACAGTGCTGCTACCCAAAGGTCTCTGTTTCCCCTTTATCCAGAGTGGGGGCACTGTATTACAGGAGGGGCATTACTAGCCAAATCTCCAATTGAAAACAGAGAGAAAAAAGCCTAAAAAAAATAAAATAAAATAAAACTAGTGCAGCCACCAGAGCTAAGAATTGGCAAGTTGCAATGTATAAAATTTTTGGTTTTGGAATTTAAAGTTTCACTAAACCCAGACTATGAAAAACTCTCATTACATGCTATATAACAGAGTGTGCATACTCACAAAGCCACTAAAGCATTTGTTTTGTGTAGAGTGGAATATACCTAGTTGATCCTGCCCCACCCATCTTCTCTGTGGTCCTGATGCACACTGAGATTATGTAGACTAGCTGGTGTCCGCTACTGAGCATGCTCATATTTCAGTTCCCTTCTAAGCGCCTAATTTCCTAATTTTTTTTTTATCTGTGCAGCCCATATGAATATAGTCACACATGTGGGCATATACAGAGTGGTAAATGACACTCCCTCCCTCCCTCCTCCTCCATGTCCTCCTATTGATAAACACCATGGGGGTGGGATATAGTATGCTTATTGATTACACTCACAAATAAGCTTAGTTTTTTTTAGAAATCAGTATTAAATATATCAAATGTAATTGCCAATACCTGTACTGTAAAAAAAAGTCCTGGATGCAGGTACCGCCTGAACAAAGTGAAAGCTGGTGTCAATCATTGCTGACTCTGCCAGTACCATATTCAGGCACAAACTAAAAACAAATTTGATGTTCAATGAAGATGTATTGGGATCTATAAACACTTTTTTGAAATATATAATTTAATTTGAATTGCTCTAAAATATTTTTTGTAGTCATGTGACCAGCACAGCACCAATCAGGGCTGGCCAGACACAGACTCATACTGTAGAGAGCATACATAAGCAGAGTAATAGAAGCCCCTCCAAAGGATCTTTCCCTGCAGATGCCAAAGAACAGGGAATGGTCATGTGACCACACAACAGCGCTGCAGGAATAAGGTACTTCGAAAATCTAGAAACACAGAAAACAAAATACAGTGGCATGTTACAGTATATATGATTTATGTGAATTAATTATTTAAACTAACACTTCTCTATTTATATTAACACTTCTCTGTTTAGTATCACATTATTATTCCTCCTGAAGAAGTTATGTTGTCCATGAAACACGTAGAGGTGCTCTTAGCCCAATACATACATTTAGATACATATTTGTGCTTGTATAATAATTATTAATAATAATATATAATAATAATTATATAGACATAATAACACTAATTATATGTTCTCATGGGCCCCACAAGGAAGCTTCTAAGCTTAATATGTCAGCTATCTGTATTGTTGTTGTCCATTAAAGGTCCCATTGGGTCAATTATTTTTTGATTTATAGAACATTAGGGATGAGGTACACTATATTAATTAAATTGATTGGAATCCTCAAAGCTTTTCTAATAAATCTTCAATAGCCAACAGCGAGATATTCATCTATCCATGCTGTTTAGTCTGAATGAGGGAAATTATGAATTTTTTTAATTCAGCCCAGCATTCCATCATACAGCCCAGCATGTATGCACAGCTTTGGGGATACTGGTAGCAATTGTTGACTGTTGAAAGCAAAGCTTTGATAAAAAGTCCTTGAATTAATGATAAATTAAGCCAGACAGATGAAGTATCTATAAAATATATTCACAGGATTTAAGAAAATCTTTGAATAAAACAGAACAATGTATTCTAGTTCATAAAATACATTGAACTAGAGTAATAAACATGTACAACTGCTTGGTGAGTCCCTTATGTGTTGCTTTTTTTTAATCTAGTTCTCATTTTTAATATAGTTTTATGCTGTGACCAGGCTTCTGGCGAAGTTCACATTTTTCTGCTGTTTGGTTCCATGTGTAGCCTTTTGTCATGAATATAAGTGTAGTGGAAAGAATGTTAAATAAAAATGACATCTTTTCAATACCTGTCATTTCATAAAAGATATTTTATATGTTTTTATCCACCTTCATACTAATTGTTATCACGGTTCCTATTTTTCTATTAGACATACCCAATGCCCATTGTTGAAACAATTTCTTTGCAATACATCTAACCAACAGTTTGCACAACCTGTTTCAAAATAAAAATTACAAAGTAAAGAAACGATTTGACCTATGCATTTGTATGCAATATTTAACCCTTAAACCCATTTCTGCTTTTTAATTATGGTTGTAGTTTAAGAAAAAAGTAAAAGAAATGAAAAAAAAATCTTTAACCAAGCAGAAACTACTGAAACCAATAGAATAACTTAACGGGCAGTAAACTAGCATTTTTATGAGGAGAAATCAACAATGCAAGCATTTTTTTTATATGGCTTTGTCACTAGTACAATATAGTAACATGCCCAAAAGAGGTTGCATTCATTTATTGTCATTGCATGTCCATGGATGCTGCCTGGTGAAAAAAAAAAGTATGCTTAGAAGGGGTATTTTAGTGCTCTCTCTATCAGGATAAATGTTATTCAAGTGTATTGCTTGTCAAGCAGATGTGAAATTCATACAATATTTCAAATTAACCCTCTGCACACTGCTTTAGACCCATACATATTCATAACAAGCATTTGCAACAAATCAGGTATTCTTGGTTGCATATAATAAAATACATATCTGGAATAGCCAACCGCATCAAAGTGATCCCTCTCTGGCCAACCCCTACTCTACTGTGCAAAATGCCAAATACCCACTTGCTCATAGAGCAATTTAATAGACAAACAATGTCACAATGGGGGGAAAGTTACAAATTTTGTGTGTTAGCAAGTGGTCACCTCCCTTTCGGACCTCCTAAATTATATACACTGTATATATATATATATATATATATATATATATATATATATATACACACACAATGCATGTCAGATCCTAGAGCCCTTAGAGCCCTTAGGCCTTTAAAAGGATGACTGTGGCACATGGACATTGCTGACTGGTCTTCAGCTTCCTGTCTCCTGCTCCTTTGCTGCTGTTTCTGATCACCTGTTACCTACCCGGCTTGCCCTTGGATATCTCTTGTCCTGCTCCCAGCTCTGACTCCTGTCCTATCTCCTGCCCAGTTATGACCCGACTTGCCTAACCACGATCCCGATACCTGATCTGCTGACCACTGGCTTCCTGTCCTCTGCTATCATCCCCAACTACGCCTTCTGCTGTGCCCTGTCTGCTGTAATCCGCCTTGGTGCCTACCTGCTGTACCAAGCCTGCAGTACCTATCTACAGTACTCACTTGTTACTCCAGCCTGCAGCACTTACCTATTGTGTCCAACCTGCTGTACTTACGATTGCAACCTGCTTCTTGCTGTGTGCAGTCTGCACCACCTACAGCTCTCCTGGGTCCTACTGCACACCTAATCTGGGATTCTCCCCACCACCATCTCTCATCTGTGACACAGCTGGCAACTTCTGCTTCTTTGGGCTTCATGTCCCCTGTTATCACCTTCAGGAGCACGAGCACTCAGCTGCAAGGAGAGCCCTCTCAGCATTTTGGCTTCAGGACCAGGTACGTGACAACATGGTTGAGCCTCAAGTGAACCCAGACTGAGAGTGAGTTCAATATATTAGTGTACAAGTCAGACATATTTTTTTTTTTTTTAATGAACAATTTTTATTGGATTTTTCACATAGAAAGCACTTTGTCAGACATTCTACATGAAATAATAGGGCATAATACCACATGAGTAGATTATATTCAGAAAAATATTTGGAAGTCAATAAACCAGCAACTAGAACAGACGGAAAAAGGGACTTGCTATTCAGAGATCGCCATTTAAGATGACTCATCAAGCAGCAAGTTCCCTATTAGAGGGATTCTGATAGCATACCATATACAACCATAAAGGTAGAACATAGAACAAAAAGGTATACTTGTTCAAAATATCTATGTATACCAATGTCAACCCAGATATTATATACATCTCTACAAAGAATGTGGTACAAGGTAAAGCAAAATCAGAGTAAAAGTAGTAAGAAATACGAGAAATAGAAAGAAAGAAAAAGGGGAATGTAGAACTCTCCACCCTCCAGAACACGACCACCCACAGGGAAGAAGGAACTGATAGCTAACCAGAAGGTGCCGTCATGGTGGGTCTTCAATAAGATGCCGAAGTTCCCAGACCTAATTGTGTTTATCAAGGGTATTAGTTAGTTAGGCATGCTGTAAAGGATTCCATTAGTTTGACACCTTTTATTCTGGCATATAACTCAAGAAAACTAATGTAGCTCCACCAAGCACCCTGCTACAGGAAGAATATGATGTGCTAATTTTTTAGAGAGAGGAGCCTAATAAGAATAATTTGGGGAGAAAGGGAAAGCTCAAATCAAATAAACGTTCAAACAGGTGATGGACCAACTGACAGTAATTAAGACATCAGACATTTTTTTACCTAAAAATATAGTGTACTTCCTTTGTTTAGGCCTGCAAGGAAATGTCTTATCTGATGTACTGTGTGTGCCCTGTAAGAAAGATGTTTTTTCCTGCAAAGATAGTATGGTTTGTCCATTCAGTGATGCTTTGGCTTCCAGTTTCAAATCTATCCTAAAAAATCCTAAAAAAAACTTCCTTCCTGCATAAGTTTCTTGCATAGCACTGAGTGAGCCTACCAATACATTTTGTTTTTCAATGCTTTGCCTGCCAAAGAAATGTGGATACCAATAAGCTGCCTCTCATGAGGAATTGCATAAATTGGTAAATGCATATCCCAGTGACTTTTCTACCTAATGGTAACTCTGTAGATGTGACTTGCAGGAAAACACCTGCCAATAATCAGACCATGTTTGGGGGCCTCTTAATCCTAGGCTTGGAGCCCCGTCAGTATGTGCTTGGGACCCTAATGATCCCAAACATTGAATTCCATATAGCTTTAGAGTGGTAGAATTTTGGAAACACTGCTTGACCACTTGACCTACAGGTAAGCTTAAAATAAAGCCTACCTGTGGGTAAAATGATTATTTCCTAAATGTTCACTAATTTCTGCAGCCAGGGATATCACCACTGTGCTCTGAATTGAGGACACACTGAAAGTGCTGTCAATCCAGAGTGCTGTGCCTCCGCCATGAATTTCATGCACATGCTCAGGAGTGACGTCGTTGACACGGCCAGGGCCCTCTAACACTCTGAATGAAGACCGGGGGAAGATGTAGGCTCTATCAGCGGTGACAGCACACCGCTGGATGGATCCCTTTTACAGGTAAGTCTGTCCATCATAAAGTGCTAATATATGGTGCATACTAGCACATTATGGAATTAAAAGTGGTGAAAAGTCAGAAGGTTTTTTATCTTAATGCATTCTGTGCATTGCTGACTGGTCTTCAGCTTCTGTCTGTCTGTCTGTGGCAATGGACACAGCAGCGGGGCTCAGGGGCGAGCAAGCAAGAGTGCCCCCATGAGAAGTGGATTTCCATGGGGGCACTGGACAGAGAGGAGGGGCCAGGAGTGACGGCAGGGGACATGGGAAGAGGAGGTTTGCGCCCGCTCTGTGCAGTTATTTTTATTGTTTTGTGTTTACCTTTACAATCACTTTAAATATATCCTGAAAAATAATTCTGACATTTGTACCCTAAACTCGGTATATATGGAGGAAAGTTCAAAACTAATCTTACAAAGTATTATTTTACTGAAAGGATAGTTAATGCTTGGTATAAACTACCAGCAGAGGTAGTGAGACAGTCAACAGTAGATGGCTTCAAACATGATTGGGACAAACATAGATCTATACTGAGACAATAAAGGGCAGGCTTGATGGACTACTTGGTCTTTTTCTGCAGTGCACTGCAAAAAAAAAATTGGGTGTGTACAATTTTGTGTGAACAGCCTTTTAGCTAAATGTAATTCAGTTATGGTTCTCATTTATTTACTTTTTCAAAAAACTGTTCGGGTTTAGCAAGAAAAACTTGGTGTCTACATTACAGCATTGTTAGCCATATGTACTTAGAAAAAGGGGAAGCCAAATGCAGCCCTGGTTATGAGCAAAGCATAAGCTCTGATTATAACCAACAAACACGGTATTAAATACAAATAAGCATATAATATTACATCATAACCATTAAATCAAATCAGAGTCTTATACGTTGTACCTGCTTTGTTAAATTGTCCTGAGATTAAACCTTTGCTACAATAACGAGTCCTGATGTTGTGGCTGGCAATTCATAAATATGCAGCAAAACATAAAAACAAAATTTCAAGGCAGATGCTTTGCTCTTAATTATTCAGAGCAATTTACATAAGCATTTCATAATGGTTGCACTCAGATATTGTTCTGCTGCATTTTTGAGAAGGGTAATTACCTACAATAATTGGTGATAAAGTGTGCAGTTAAATCTAAAGTGAACTTAACTATTTATTGTCACTCAAGGGTTTACCATTTTAAAGGAACACAGAAATTAAAATTGTGATGCACATTTGGGTTTATTTAAAGCATAACTAAACCTGTAAAATTCAATGCAATATGGTAACACTAGAACAGTGGTCTCCAAACTATGGCCTGGGACCGAATGCGGCCCTTTGCTTGCTTTTATTCGGCTCTTGGTTTAATATTTCTTGCTCAAGTATTTTATTGGTTAGGAAAGAGAATAGTGATACAAACAAACATCGGTCCGTACATGGACTAAAAAGTGGTAAGTAAGTAGCACAACATTAGTCAAGATATCGAACACGCGAGGGGGTTATATATATGTATACGCATAAGATACATAACAAATATTGGATGGCACATTCTAAAGTCTAGCAATCTTGAACGTATGAAGAGTGCCTAAGTTGCTTTAAAACTCTCTATCTAACCAACAAGGTGCACCAAACTTGGTATCAGAAGAGCGTTTGCATGAGAGCTCACTGTAGTGTAATGGTGAAGTCCGGAGTGTTGGCTACCTATAAAGGGAAACCATAAGAAGAGAAAGGTAACAAGGAAAAGGCATTGATAGTCGTAAGGAGGGTAGAGAAAAGGGGAGCAAGGGAGGAGGGGGTTCCAGGTACCTCTAGGTCAAACCTAGTGAAGGAATACCCATAAGCTATAATATGATGTTGGCAATCATAGGAGTAAGAGTGATTCAAAAAAATTGGCTGGAAGGAAATGTGGCACCCACGGGGACCAGAGGGCTTCATATTTGGCTACTCAATCAGAGATGACTGCTTCAACTTTAGCATGGATCATGGCTTGTGTGACCTTATTTTTAGTTGCAAGAACACAAAGGGTAGCGGTCTTCCATGATTTGGCAATGATTTGTTTAGCCGCCATTGTAAACTGTAGGAAAAGTTTAAATTGGCATTGTGTTAAGACTAGTGGCTTTAAATTTAATAGTGCAATAGATGGGTCTGGTGATAAGGGCACATTAAATAGGGTAGAGAGCATGTTGAACAGGCTGGACCAGAAGGCTTGCACTACTGGGTATGTCCACTAGATATGCAGGAAGGATCCTTGGGCTACACAGCCCCTGAAGCAGTTAGAGGGATAATGAGGGACATATTTGGAGATCCTGACGGGGACCAGGTACCAACGAGTTTTGACTTTGTAATTCGTTTCAAGTGCCACAATATTCTGTGAAGAGGATCTTGTGACTTGCCAGATATGGTTCCAATCTGCGGTATCTAGCGTGATTTCCAAGTCACTTTCCCATTTAGAGGCATAGGAAGGGGTAGAAGGGGATCCAGTGGTGAGAAGGTGGAAGTAAATGGCTGAGATAAGGCCTCGCCTATGAGGGTCACTCTTGCATGTTTGTTCAAAGATGGACATAGAGGGAGCAGGGGAGTGTTTAGAGATTAGGGGTGTAAGGAAGTGCTTGATTTAACCACTTGCCGACTGCCTAACGCCGATCTACGTCGGCAGTCAGCCCCTCACAGGCAAAGTGACGTAGGGCTACGTCACTAGCTTGTGAGGGTCTAGGGAGCGAGCGCGCGCCCCCGGAGGCACGCTCCCACTCCCGCGTGGTCACGGACCCCTCCGCGGGTGTGACCGGCAGACCCGATGTCCACCGGTCACTCTGCGATCGGCGGGGGGAGAGGGAGAAAGTCAGGCGGCTTGTGTAAACAAGCCGCCTGTCATTCTCCCCTGTGTATGAAGGATGATCATACGGTTCTACTATGTAGAACCGTTGATCACTCTTCATACATCTGAAGCCACAGCCAATCACAGTAGAAAGCACGCCCCTAGGGACACACATAGCCCCTCCCTTTAAAAAAAAGTTAACCCCTTCACTGCCAGTGTATTTTTACAGTAACAGTGCATATGTATAGCACTGATTACTGTAGAAATGTCACTGGTAACACCAAAAGTGTCAAAAATGTCAGTCAAGGGTCCGATCTGTCCGCTGCAATGTCGCAGTACCGCAAAAAAAAATCGCAGATCGCCGCCATTACGCGTTAAAAAAAAAACAACAAAAATGACAAAAATCTTTCCCTTTGTTAGTAAACGCGATAACTTTTGCGCAAACCAATCAAAATACGCTTTTTGCGATTTTTTTTACCAAACATAGGTAGAATAAAACAAATTGGCCGAAAATGTTAAAAAATTTTGATTTTTACATTTTTTTTGGGGGGAATTTCATATAAAAAAATGTGAAAAATATTGCTATTTTTGCAAAATTTACGCTCTTTTTTTGTTTATAGCGCGTGATCAAAAAATCGCACAGGTGATCAAATACCACCAAAAGAAAGCTCTGTTTGTGGGAAAAAAAGGACGCCAAATTCGTTTAGATACAGCGTCGCACGACCGCGCAATTGTCCGTTAAAGTCACGCAGTGCCGAATCGCAAAATACCCCCTGGTCAGTAAGGGGGTAAAATCTTCCGGGGCTTAAGTGGTTAAAGGTATCAAAAAATGTCAGCAGAGTGAATGTCATATGACTCCCTAAGAGTGGGGAATGGCCTATTTCCGGAAGGGGTCATGAACTTATAGGCTCAAAAAGATTTGCTGAAGACCATGCACGGAAAGAGGAAGGTGAAGTCCAGGCTGGGTAGAATGCCAGATTGCGAAGAAATGAGAGCATGGGGTTGTGGGACAATTGGAGTGAGTGTTTATACTTGAGCGCAATCCCATAGAGAGAGAAAGTGATGGGTCACTGGGTTGAGAATGGTACTACGGTCAGAGGGATGAAGCCATAAGAGGTTAGCGAATGATAGAGGATCACACTCAACCAACTCCAGAGCCACCCAGAGAGGTATTTAATTGACTGTATGATACTTTGGCAGTTGAGCTAATTGTGCAGCATGGAAATATCTCGTAAAGTTAGGAAGACCCAGGCCAACTCTTAGTTTAGGTAGGTATAGGGAGTGTTGAGGTATACGAGGTTTGACAGGACCCCAAATGTAGGAGAATATGCATTGTTGCAGCAAGCGAAGGAAATAGCTTGGAACTGGAATGGGCAATGCCTGGAAGAGGTATAATATTTTTGGAAGGATGTTCATCTTGGCTACTGTTATCCTGCCCATCCAGGCTAACGGTAGATTGAAGATAGTGAGATGTGTAAGCAAAGGAGGGTTGTTAGCAGAGAAGAGGTCAGATATATTGGCCGTCAATTTAATACCAAGGTATGGGATGGAGCCGGAAGACCAAGGGAATGGTAGGGTAGTCTGCAATTGGATCAATTCTTCAGGGGGAATGAAAACGTTCAGCGCTGTGGATTAACTTTTAGGCTTGAAATACAGCCAAAGTCTTCTAATATTTTGAGGAGATTGGGTGCGAAAGTCAGCGGTGATGTCATAAAGAGAAGGACACCATTGGCAAATAAGCTTAGTTTGTGGTGATGACAACCGATTTCCAACCCCTGTATATTATGATTTGAGCGAATCAGGTGTGCTAGGGGCTCAATAGCCAGGGAAAACAGGAGCGGTGAGATCAGGCAGCTCTGACGCGTTCCTCTTCTGATCGGAAAAGGTTCAGATCTATAGCCCATATAGTGTACAAAGGCAGCATAAGGCAGCGTAGAGCTGGGATCCAGGAGAGAAAATGTGTAGCGAACTAATATGTCATCCTCTGACACCAACAATGAGCCATAATTCTCCCCACTGATGTCAATGAAGGGGAACGATACCTCTCAATGACACCAATGATGGGGCACAGTTCCCCCCAATGACACCAACGATGGGGCATGATTATTTCCACCCAATGACACCAAGGATGGGGCACAATTCCTCTTCACTTCTTTTAGTTCAGTGTGAGTGCAGACGGGAGGGATGAGAATTGAACTTGTGCGCAGTTCAGTTTAACTGACCTCAGTGTGAGTACACCCTTACATTCATACAAATAACTGTTCGTGACTGGTTTTCTTTAAGGCTAATATTCATGATGTGTATTGCAAACCTGCCCACACAAGTTTATGACCCAAGACTGTGACTTAATTAACCACTTCCTATTTACATGCAACAGATGCTGATCTTCTGATATTATGACTCACGTGTAACATTTGGACATAACTATTATTTCTGAGAAAATAATATTAAACGTACTCTGCCCTGTTTGCTCAATAAAATCTATAAGTATGATCATGTTAGGATTTTTCTCTGAAAGTCATCTTTGTCATTCAAGTTACCATAGTCAAAGACTTTACACATGGGAACAAAAACCTGAATTACAATGATATAAAATCTAATCAGGTAACCAGGGTAAAGGAGGGTTTGATGAATAGAACAATCAGAATAGCACATCTCAGCCCCACATTCATGTATAGCAGGACTTTTCAACATGTTGCCCAGGTCCATTTCATTACACTGTAAGTGAACAATATAAAATGTTTTACCCCTCACCTCTGACCTCTTCCTGATTATGGCTGACCATATATATATATTTTTCATTTCTGTATCCCAAGTGTTTGTATTATATAACAAAGTAAATGGGGGCCAAAAGGTTTTATTCCTTGACTTCCTTGATGGCATCACCAAAGAAAATTTTTTAGCCTTATTTAAATGTCCTATGGACAAAAAACATAGGAACTGGGGTGCATAAAAATGGCAGCAGGTGCTTTGGACTAATGAGTAAAAATTTTGAAATGTTTGGCTGTAGCATGTGGCAGTTTTTTCACGAAGAGACGAACAATAATAGGTGTCTGCAGACAAGAGTGAAGCAAGATGGAGGTTCCTTGCATGTTTGGGGCTGCATTTCTGCAAACAGAGTTGGAGATTTGGTCAGGATCAATGGTGTCCTCAAGACTGAGAAATACAGGCAGATACTTATCCATCATGCCATACCATCAGAGAGGTATGTGATTGGCCCCAAATGTAGTCTGTAACAGGACAATGACCCCACACATGCAGCCAATGCCATTCAGAACTATCTTCAGTGTAAAGAAGAACAAGGAGTTCTGGAAGTGATGTTTTGCACCCCACAGAGCCCTGATTCAAGCATCATCGAGTCTGTCTGGGAATACTTAAAGGAATAGAAGGATTTGAGGCTGCCTACATGCACAGAAGATCTGTGGTTAGATCTCCAAGATGTTTGGAACAACCTACCTGCCGGGTTCTTCAAAACCTGTCTGCAAGTATACCTAGAAGAATTGATGCTGTTTTGAAGGCAAAGGGTGGTCACGAGATATACTAATTTGATTAGGATTTTTCTTATGGCCATTTCTTTTTCTATTTTGTTATATGATAAAAATAAACTAATAACACTTCTATCTCTGAAAGCATTCTTAATTTAAAGCATTTTTCACACCTGCCTAAAGCTTTTGCACAGTACTGTATATATATATATATATATATATATATATATATATATATATATATATATATATATATATATATATATATATATATATATATATATATCATACCCCAACATTACTACTGTGTGGTGCATTGGGGTGCTATTCGTTGTGCTGTGGTAACATGCGGTGAAAGCATGCGTTTCCCTGACATTATAGTCTGAATGAGTCTTATGAAATGCTATAAACACAAATGTATTAAGTTCTCTGCAGTTGGCAGGTACAGTTTCAGTTACAAACAAGAGAAAAACAGGGAAGCGCACACCTTGCACAGTTAATCCTTTAAAGATCAAAGTATGAAAATCAACAATGGTTGAAGATTAATCTCTCACTGCAGGCTGACTGACGGAAGAGAGGCAAACAGTTCAGCTTCCCACTGGGCTCAGCTGCACATCAGATCTTGCTGTTACTGCACTCATACTTTCGGGTGGACATGGCTACATGTTTTGGGGTGTGTGTCCCCCTTTCTCAAGCCTTAAAATGTAGCCACGTCCACCCTGTGTGAGCATAGTAACAGCAATATCTGATGTGCAGCTGAGCCCAGTGGGAAGCTGAATTGATTGCCTCTCTTCAATCTGGAAACCTGCATTGAAAGATTCAAACTTCATGCTGAGTAACCATCGGACATCACTGGCCATGATGTCAGTGGTTTTACAATTTCAGCAAGATAGGGCTGCATTCAAGGCAATTTTAGTCTATGTGAGTACAGCCATTGTTTAATACTTTGATATTTTAACCACTTTCCAACCCGCCACAGTAAGTATACTGTGGCAGATCTGCACATGCAGGCATAATCACATACAGGTATGTCATTGTACCTGTTCCGGATTAGGAGCATGCAATGTGAGGGGTGTACTCACTTTAAAAAGTATATATATATATACTGTGTATATATGCATCTCAAAAAATTTGAATATCATCAAAAAGGTAATTTATTTTAGTAATTCGATTCAAAAAGTGAAATGCATATATTAATTCATTACACTCAGAGTGATACATTTCCAGCATTTCTTTCTTTTAATTTTGGTGATTATGGCTCACAGCTAGTGAAAACCCAAAATTCAGTATCTCAGAAAATCTGAATATTACCATATATACTCGAGTATAAGCCGACCCGAATATAAGCTGAGGCACCTATTTTTACCACAAAAAAGTGGGAAAACTTATTGACTCGAGTATAAGCCTAGGGTGGGAAATGCAGCAGCTACTGGACCCAACTGGACCACCACAAGACACAAAACAGGGGCTGTGGGCATGGTACAGGAGATGGTACAGGCATGGTACAGGAGATGGTTCAGGCATGGTACAGGAGATATAACAGGAGATGGTACAGGAGATGGCACAGGAGATGGCACAGGCATGGCACAGGAGATGGTACAGGCATGGCACAGGTGATGGTACGGACATGGCACAGGAGATGATACAGGCATGGCACAGGTGATGGTACAGGAGATGATACAGGCATGGCACAGGAGTTGGTACAAGCATGGCACAAAAGATAATACAGGCATGGCACAGGTGATGGTACAGGAGATGGTACAGGCATGGCACAGGAGATGGTACAGGCATGGCACAGATGGTACAGGAGATGCAGTGCTGCGGGCATGGTACAGGAGAATGTCCTGTACCATGCCCGCAGCACTGCATGAGGAAATGCAGGGGTTGTGGAGGAGTCTCACTTACCTGTCGGTGAGGCGCCTTACATTTAAAAAATGGCGCCGCCTGCGCCAACACGTCACTGCGCATGCGCCTATCGATGTTCTGGAAAGCCCGTACACATTCGGCTATTCCCGGGCAGACGGTGCATATGCGGTGAGTTGTTGGCACCGGGCAGCGCCACTTTTAAAAGGTAAGTTAGACCGTGACTCGAGTATAAGCAGAGGGGAGCTTTTTCAGCATGAAAAAACATGCTGAAAAAGTTGGTTTATACTCGAGTATATACGGTACATAAGAACAATAAAAAAAAGGATTTTCTAAATACAGAAATATTGGCTTTCTGAAAAGTATTTCCATAACAGTATGGCAGGGCTCAAAATTTCAAGTCCTGAGCTACTAGCCAAGCCTTAAGAGTTACTCGCCATCAGCGGCCCCACCCAACCCTTTCCCTGCCCCACGCCTAATTCTGCCCCTAAACATGCCATTATCTCATGAAATGACACTGTTAAATGTTTTAACAAGGCAGTAAAGATTTGTACAGTGCCTATAGTTTCCAATCATAGGTTATCCTTATTTATCAAAGTCAGATGAATGAAATACGATTGCCGATTACTGGTATTGGTAATTTTTATTTTTTTCCTTATTCAGTGTAATAACTACACTGAATAAGGAAAAAAATTAAGATACCCAATACCAGGAATCATATTTCATTAATGCATTTGGGTGCCAGAAATACGAACGCAAGTTACTCACTAGGGGGAGAGCCTTTGGGGGAATCTAAGATGGAAAAGGACCTGGGGGTCCTAGTAGACGACAAGCTCAGCAATGGCATGCAATGTCCAGCTGCTGCAAGCAAAGCCAACAGAATACTGGCATGTATAAAAAAGGGGATTCACTCCAGAGATAAAACAATAATTCTCCCACTCTACAAGAATCTGGTCTGGCCACATCTGGAGTATGCCGTCCAGTTCTGTGTGCCATCCCCAGGAAGGATGAGGTTTTGAGGGATGACCTGCTCCTGATGACGTCACATCGACGAAATGCGTAGAGCATAATCGCGTAATTTCCGCCCCTTTGGAGCGCACTTCCGTTTTTTTTGGAACGCATCATGTCCTGGAAGCGCTCCTAGTCCATCCGCAAGTGGAGGAATCAGATTTTTTAGACTGCCTGTATCTAATTCTGCTATTGTGAGTATGTTTCTTAATAAACTTTTTGGATTTTAAAGACATTACTTTACTATGTGAGCCCTCTTTTCTTCCTATATAACCTGAGCATATATATTTATGCACCCCATCTACGGTGCTTGGGTCCATCAGTGGATACTTATATGAGCTACATCCCCTAAACTACAGAAAGCCTACTACCCCTGCGGGGGTTTTCATATCTGGTGAGTGTGGTCCTGGGAGTGAGGGGAGCACAAGTGTTTGTCACTAACACCAGCCACGTTTGGAGAACATCAAGACTCCCTTTAGGAGTTATATGTATATGTTCACTTATATGGACAATTTTTTGCAGTAGCACTGAGTCACTTTCCACATGTGACAGTTTTCCTGGATTTTGCAGTCAAATGAAAATTCCCTATTGTCACACGGATCCTCCTCTTGGCCAATCAGGAAGCGGGTCATGAGACCCGTTTCCCAATTGGCCAAAAGGAGAGGCCATGCTATTGGCCAAGGGGGAGGGAGGAGACGCCAGGGAAGCCGCCACTGTCGCTGCCAGGGGAAGCTGCCCCCGGAGATGAAGCTGATGGGAGGCTTCCAATGGGGCCAGGCAGGAGTGTTCCAGGGCATCTTTAGCGCTTTAATGTAAGTAAACCGGCGATGGGGGGGGGGGGTTGGTGTGCTAGCTGGCAAGCTGGTGTGGTTCGGGGGGGGGGTATGGTGTGGTCTGCTGGCCGCCCCCCCTGGCCCACAGGGCACTAGCCGCCACTGATTCCCTCTCCACCAAATGATTTGGGCCAGTGCACAAAGCAGGTCCATAAAGACATGGATAAGCAAGTTTGGGGTGGAGGAACTTGACTGGCCTGCACCTCAACCCGACAGAACACCTTTGGGATGAATTAGAGCAGGGAGTGCGAGCCAGGCCTCGTCCACATCAATGCCTGACCTCACAAATGTGCTTCTGGAAGAATGGTCAAACATTCCCATAGAAACACTCCTAAACCTTGTGGACAGCCATCCCAGAATAGTTGAAGCTGTTATAGCTGCAAAGGGTGGGCCAACTCAATATTGAACCCTACGGACTACGACTGGGATGCCATTAAAGTTCATGTGCGTATAAAGGCAGGCGTCCAAATACTTTTGGTAATATAATATATATATATATATATATATATATATATATATATATATATATATATGTATATGTATATGTATATGTATATATATATATATATATATATATATACACGTGTAGCACTACTCCCATGGGAGCTGCTGGTTACGGGTTCCCCTGGGTTACCATTAGCAACAACATGACAGTTCAACATTTTCCCAAGTGTTTTAGCTCAGTCAGGAAACAGTCCAGTAGCTTTGGTTTTTGCATTTTATTTAGAACTTGGATAGGAGAAGGGAATAAGTGGGATACTCTAACTTAATGTATATCATATTCTGCAGATAACAACAGTACTCAGATAATAACTACAACATTAAATAGAAAATATAAATAAATAAAAATTATTATAATTATTTTATTAAAAAATGTATAAATTAAATAAAAAATATATACTAAAGTACAGATAGCAATGATCGGATCTCACCTCCAGTGCTGTTTGTGGCAGTTGTGGTTGCCTGATCAGTGGGTAGAATGGTGAGTGGGATGGTTGGGGGTAGGTGGATGGCCTGTAGGAGGTGCTGGCCACCTCTGACATGATGGGTCCCGGAATATTGTCAGTGCTGTTAGAAATGGGAGTGGCAGCCACAGGGGAGGAGTTGGAAGACAGCAGGTAGGCTGGCGAAAGTGTTGTAATATGGCTAATAATGCAGCTCCCCAGGAGAACAAGATCTGAGCTGGGTGGCCATGGGGAGAACACCTGACTTTGACTGGCAGCGCTCTCCGCCAATGGGCAGCAGGGGGGGGCGGGACTGGACTGGATAGTGCCTCCGCCACACAGGGGGGAGATGACATAGGCTTCAGGACAGCCCACAGAGGGCAGTGGGAGGGGGGACTTCCCCTCCTGCTGCCTGTAAAAGTGAAACAGTGGCTAGCTAGCCGCTCTGATCACTTTTACAAGTCAGCCGACCATTGACTCTAAACCCTGCTGCTTGCCCACAGCAAGGCTAAATGTAAAAAAATAACATCTTGCCCTGCACCCGGAACTGCAAGTCCTGGGCGTTGGGCAATAGAAATTGATCATCCCAGTCCACACTCGCCCTCAGCCTTTTTTCACTCTCCTAATGCAAGCAGGCGAGTGGAAATTTGAGGGCTGCAGTATAGTATGCACTCAATACTTGGTTGGGGCTCCTTTTGCATGAATTACTGCATCAATACGGCGTGGCATGAAGGCGATCAGCCTGTGGCACTGTTGAGGTGTTATGGAAACCCAGGTTGCTTTGAGAGCAGCTTTCAGCTCGCCTGCATTGTTGGGTATAGAATTTCCTAGTAGAAGGCTGCGCTGACTTTGGACTTCATAAAACACAGTTGACCAACACCAGCAGATGAAATGGATCCCCAAATCATCACTGACTGTGGAAACTTCACACTCGACCTCATGCAACTTGGATTCTGTACTGCTCCACTCTTCCTTGAGACTCTGGGACCTTGATTTCAAATGAAATGCAAAATTAACTTTCATCCGAAAAGAAGACTTTGGACCACTAAGCAACAGTCCAGTCCTTTTTCTCCTTAGCCCAGGTAACACGCTTCTGACATTGTCTCAGGAGTGTCTTGACACAGTGAATGCGACAGTTGTAGCCCATGTCCTACGTCTGTGTGTGGTGGCTCTTGGAGCACTGACACCAGCCTTAGTCCACTCCTTGTGAATCTCCCCCAAATTCTTAAATTACCTTGGCTTCACAATCCTTTTAAAGGCTGCGGTTATGTCTGTTTGTCACGTACCTGATCCGAACCTGGAGTGTAGAGAGGGCTCCCCCTTGCGGCTAGGTGCAGAGCACCCCTGGAAGTGGGACAGGGAGTGCTGTGCCCGAAGTAGCACGGGTTGCCGGTTGGGATGACCAGATGGAAGCAGGAACAAAGCTTGTTGTGAAGTTCCAAGCAGGTCCGGAACACTTTGGCAAGCCAGGCAGTAGCAAGGTGCAAACTGGAACAAACTGGGAGAATGCTGGAGAGAAGTCAGGAGCCAAGCCGAGGTCAAGTATTGGAGAAGACAACAGGAATCCAAGAGCAAGCCAAGGGGTCAGGAGCCAGGAGAAACAAAGTCAAACAGTCCGGGTCGGCAACAGGAAGTCAAGATCAGCAGGTTTACAAGGCACAGGGAACACGGGAGGCTGTTGATCATCCAGCAACTAGTTGTTGTGATTGCTGGCTTTAAATAGGCCGTTTGGCGCCAAGCGCCATTACGCACTGCGTATGCGCATGCGCATCGGCACACGCACATTCCGGACTGCGTTCGCCCGTGATTGGGCGCGCATGCGTATTCGTGCCAATGCGCAAATTCGCTGATTGGCCAAGATGTTGGCAGTACCCTTTTTTTAGGGAATCTTTTGAAGAATTCTCGCAGGAGTCTGGGAGCGTGTATGTTCTCCGCCGGTTCCAACGAACTCTCCTCAGGTGCATAGCCTTTCCATTTTATTAGGTACTGGACCTGCCTTCCTCTTTTCTGGCAATCATGATGGATTTGACTTCGTATTCAGTTTCTCCATCAACCGTAACAGGAGGTGGAGGCAAGTCATCTCTTCCAGGAAAGAGGCCAAGATTTGCAGGCTTCAGCAGAGAAACGTGGAAGACTGGGTGAATCCTGTATGTGCTTGGAAGACATAGTTCAAAGGCCACGGGATTGATCATCTTCTTAATCGGAAAGGGGCCGATGAACTTCGGACCCAGCTTTTTGGATGAGCAGGACAACTTAAGGTTAACTGTGGAGAGCCACACCTTGTCTCCTACCTTCAGAGCTGGACTGTCCTTCTTCCTCTTGTCATAGAATCCTTTGTAATCCATTTGTGCTTTTTGCAAGGTTTACTGTAAGAGCAGGAAGTTTTCTTGTATACAGGCTACCCTGTCTTGGACGGCAGGTACAGTAGCTTCGGGCATGGGTGTAGGCAAAGAAGATGGGTGGAATCCGTAGTTCGCCCAGAATTGAGACTGATGAGTGGAGGCATGGATGGAGTTATTGTATGTGAATTCCGCACACGGAAGTAAGACTACCCAGTTGTCCTGGGAAAAGGTGGAAAAGCAGCGGAGGTATTGCTCCAAGGTCTGGTTAGTCCTTTCAGTTTGGCCGTTACTTTGAGGGTGGTAAGCTGAAGACAAGCAGACTTGGATGTTTAAGACCTTACAGAGAGCCCTCCAGAATCTGGAGGTAAATTGTAACCCACGATCGGACACGATGCTGCCGGGTAGACCATGTAGTCTTAAGATTTCCTTCACAAAAGTGTGTGCCGTTTCCATGGCCGAAGGAGTACCTATCATGGGCAAAAAGTGGGCCATTTTTGATAGGTGATCCACCACCACCATGATTGTGGAAAATTCGTCTGAAGAGGGTAGATCTACTATGAAGTCCATAGACAACATTTCCCATGGCCGACTTGGGACAGGAAGTGGTCTTAGTAGACCCCAGGCTTGGACGTGGCTGCCTTTGTTTCGAAGGCAGGTTGTACAGGAGCTCACATAATCTTTGCAGTCTTGCCTTAAGTTTGGCCACCAATAGGCTCGTTGGATTAGTTCCAGAGTTTTGCGGACCCCAAAGTGGCCAGCTAGCTGATGATCATGGCATGTTTTAAAGACTGCGAGTCTGGTTTCCTGAGGCACAAAGATCTTGTCCTTATGCCAAAAAAGTTTTCCTCGTTTCTCGAGTGAAGGAATCTCAGGAACGAGACATTGGGCAGAAGCTGATTCCAGGGTGGACCTAAGATCTGGTTGCATTAGGAGAAAATTTTGGGAGGACAGGATGGTGCTGGGAGTGGCATCCACAGGAGTTTCAGGGAACATCCGTGAGAGAGTGTCCGCCTTCCCGTTCTTGGAGCCCGGACGGTACATGAGATGAAAATTGAACCTTGAGAAAAATAATGCCCATCTGGCTTGTCGAGGTCTCAAACATTTGGCCGATCTGAGATATTCAAGATTTTTGTGGTCCGTGAATGTCATTATTGGATGGGCTGCCCCTTCTAACAGATATCGCCATTCTTCGAAAGCAACCTTAATGGCCAGCAGTTCCCGATCACCCACATCGTAATTCCTTTCAGGTTGGCTGAGCTTCCGGGAAAAAAAATCAACTGGGTGAAGCAACGCCTTGGGTCCTTGGCGTTGGGTGAGAACTGCTCCTGTGGCCACTTCCGAAGCATCGACCTCTAGGACGTAAGGCACGGCTGGGTCTGGATGTTGTAACACAGGGGCACAGGTAAACAGGGCTTTGAGCTTGTCGAATGCCATCTGAGCTTCTGAGGACCATTGAAAACGGGTGTGTTGCCGGGTCATTTGGGTAATGGGGGCAATGATACGAGAAAAGTCTTTGATGAACCTCCGGTAGAAGTTTGCAAAACCCACAAACCTTTGGATGCCTTTCTTGTCTGTGGGGGCAGGCCATTCCAGAATGACAGATACTTTTTGAGGATCCATTGCCACTCCATCTGTCGAGATGATCAAGCCCAGGAATTGTATAGATGACATTTTTTAAATTCGCACTTTTCTGATTTTGCATAAAGTCTGTATTTCCTGAGAGTGGCCAGTACCTTTCTTACGTGCATTCTGTGCAGCTCCAGGGTGGCAGAAAAGATAGGTGCTGAAAAGTGGCTGGGGCGTTGCACAGCCCGAAGGGCATGACCAGGTATTCGAAGTGCCCGAAGCGGGTTCGAAAGGCAGTTTTCCACTCGTCGCCTTCGCGGATCCGTACCAGGTTGTAGGCCCCTCGCAAGTCCAGTTTAGTGAAAACTCGGGCGGTACGGAACCTTTGAAAGAGTTCGGGAACGAGGGGAAGAGGGTACCGATTTTTAATGGTAATTTTATTTAGGTCCCTGTAATCCACACATGGCCTGAGGGTGTGATCCTTCTTCTCCATGAAGAAGATCCCTGCTCCTGCCGGGGAAGAAGAAGGCCGAATAAACCCCTTCTTGAGGTTTTCGTCAATATACTGACGTAGGGCTTCAAGTTCCGTTTCTGAAAGCAGGAAGATACGCCCAAAGGGAATTTCTGCACCGGGCAACAGTTCAATTGGACAATCATAGGGACGGTGAGGTGGTAGTGAGTCCGCTTTTTTCTTGTCTAAGACATCCAGAAAGTCGTGATAAAAGAAGGGACCTCTTGACTGGCATTAGAGATAGGCTGAATAGAGAGACAGCTTGTAGACTGCGGGGTCCCAGGTAGCATACAGTGTTGGAGACAGTATGTTGATTTAAAGGAAACCTCCCCCTTGAGCCAGTCTATCTGTGGGTTATGTACCCGTAACCAAGGAATTCCCAAAATTACGGGAAATATGGATGAAGGAAGAACGTCAAAGTGAAGGAATTCCTGATGGCCTGGGCCGGTTGTGGTGAGGATGGGTTGGGTTTCCTGAGTGATGGGCCCTGATCTAGGAATGGTGCCATCTGTGAGATGGATCTCTAGTTTATGGCCTTTAGTCTGAAGCAGGATATGAATGGCCTTGCTAGATAGATATCCAGGAAGCAGCTGCAGGCTCTGGAATCAATGATGGCTGGCAGCTTGACCTCCCCTTCCGAAACCTGAAAAGACACAGAGAGGACTAGGTGAGTTGGGGAAGGTCCCGGAATCTGGAGATGCATGCAGCTGGGAGAAGGAGGCTTATTTGGTCTCACCGGGCAGTTGCGAAGAAAGTGTCCCTCTCCCCTACATTAGAGGCACAAGTTTGCTTGCCGGCGACAAAGTCGTTCAGCAGGAGTTAAAGCTGTACGGACCACCCCGATCTGCATCGGTTCGTCAGGGGGAATCGGACTGGCAGCAGTGGGCAGCGGTGCAGGAGTTGGTGGGACCTTGGGTAACATCCAGGTCGGCTGAAAGAATTGTGCATGTTCCGATCGACGCTCCCGTAAACGTCTATGCAGCTGGATAGCACGCTGAATGAGATCTTCCAGTGTGGTGGGGGTCTCTATTCTTGCTAGCTCATCCTTAAGGGTTTCGGACAGGCCTAGCCGATACTGATATTTGAGGGCGGCCTCATTCCAACCCGTGTCTGCAGCCCACCTACGAAAGTCCACGGTATAGTCCTCCACAGGACGTCGGCCTTGCTGTAATTTGTGGATGGTTGCCTCGGCAGTGGCCGTGCGTTGTGGGTCATCATATAACTGTCCCATAGCTTCAAAGAAAACGTCCATAGAGTTCAAAGCAGGGTGTTTCTGTTGAAACAGATGGTGGGCCCAGGATTGAGGTTTGTCAGATAATAAGGAAATAACATACCCCACCTTAACTGTCTCTGAGGCAAAAGTTCTAGGTTGCAGAGCCAGGTATAGCAAGCAAGCGTTTTTGAATGATTTGAATTTCTTGCGGTCGCCAGAGAAGCGTTCTGGAGTAGGTACTCTCGGTTCAGGAGGAGGGGCCATCATAGCAGGTGCTGAGTGTCCTGAAACTGAAGGAGCAGAGGTGGAGACTGCAGCGGATGGACCGGGGGTTGTCGGGAAAGATGGTGCAGACAGGTTCTGTAGGCCACCCTCTATCTGGAAGTAACCGTCTTGGAGGTTCTTAACCGCCTGGGTTAATGCTGTCACTTGTTGGCATAAAGCTTCCAGCAGGGAGACACCTCTCTCGGCTTCTGTCATGGCTGGATGATACTGTCACGTACCTGATCCGAAGCCGGAGTGTAGAGAGGGCTCCCCCTTGAGGCTAGGAGCAGAGCACCCCTGGAAGTGGGACAGGGAGTGCTGTGCCCGAAGTAGCACGGGTTGCCGGTTGGGATGACCAGATGGAAGCAGGAACAAAGCTTGTTGTGAAGTTCCAAGCAGGTCCGGAACACTTTGGCAAGCCAGGCAGTAGCAAGGTGCAAACAGGAACAAACTGTAAGAATGCTGGAGAGAAGTCAGGAGCCAAGCCGAGGTCAAGTATTGGAGAAGACAACAGGAATCCAAGAGCAAGCCAAGGGGTCAGGAGCCAGGAGAAACAAAGTCAAACAGTCCGGGTCGGCAACAGGAAGTCAAGATCAGCAGGTTTACAAGGCACAGGGAACACAGGAGGCTGTTGATCATCCAGCAACTAGTTGTTGTGATTGCTGGCTTTAAATAGGCCGTTTGGCGCCAAGCGCCATTACGCACTGCGTATGCGCGTGCGCATTGGCGCACGCACATTCCGGACTGCGTTCGCCCGTGATTGGGCGCTCATGCGTATTCGCGCCAATGCATGAATTCGCTGATTGGCCAAGATGTTGGCAGTACCCTGACACTGTTGTTTGTGCACCTTTTTCTACCACACTTTTTCCTTCTACTTCCACTTAACTTTGCATTCATATGCTTGGACATTCATATGCGTGATTTACCCTCCTTGTGGAGGGTGTCAATGATTGTTTTCTGGACAACTGGACAACTGTCAAGTCAGCAGTCTTTCCCATGATTGTATAACCTACTGAACTATGAAAAGAAACAAAGAAACCGTGCTCTTACGTCATAAAATGCATATCACCATAGTGAATAAACAATAGTGAATAGACAAATAAATAAATACATTTAAATACATTTAAATGATAAAAAATACATTTAAATTATAAAAAAATACATAAAAATTGGGAAGTCCATATATCATCCAACACATGAGTATAGGAAAGGTTCCTCTTCACCAGCATGTATATGCACTATACACTCACCAGCCTTAATTGACCCCTATTACAGGGAGTCAAATTACGCATATGGGAAAATCCAAGATGTCAAGAGTCAAACTGCTGCTGTTATCTATTCAATATTCCTTTACTCATTGAGGACGCTAGTCACGTGTGGGATTATATATGCACTTCACAATTTTTATGTATTTTTTATAATTTAAATGAAGATGTATTTATTTATTTATCAGTAGCAACCTCCTAGATAGGTGCTAGAACAAAAGCATTGTTTTGGCTCTTCTGCTTATCAGGGAGCAGGATTGTTAGTTTTGCCTGTTGCATGTGTCCATGTGTGATTCAATTGGTCTGAGGGAGTGTCCCCACTGTATCCAAAAGGCCAATAGGGGAGCCTGTTGGACAGTGGAGGAAACCCAGCCAGTGACATACAGGCTTTTGTGACAGTCCCAGTGGGAGGGCACAACCGCAGTGCATCCTGGGATTGATCATAAAAGCCAAGGGCACATGTGACAGGGCGTCTTTGGCGGGTAGCAGAGTCCCAGGAGGAGGGTGCCGACTGTCTCTCCTTCTGCAGTCTGAGAAAAGTGGTTACAGACAGTCGGCCTAGTGAACCAAGTGTGGAACTGAGCCTTGAGGGTCCTGGAAAAGCTGAAGGTGGAGTTGTGGACAGAGCTACCTGGGAAAAACAGTGTCCGTGAGTTCCAGGGGGCTTGTCAAGGGGTCTGCCCAGGAAGGGGGACCACTCCAGTGAGGTCAGTGGAAAGAAGGTCAGCTCACACAAGCAGTGATAGGAAAGGGGGTGCCAAATAGAACCCTGAAGAGTAGAGTAAAGGGGGTGACAAATGGAAGCTTGAAGAGTAATCTACCAAGTAGTTTGCCTTTCTAATACTTCACTTCAGTGGCAAGGGTGAAGCAGAGGCCTTGCTGCACTCAACATAGCTAGAAGTCCTTAAGTTGTGCATAGTTTATCAAGTTGGAGTATCTCACTCATGGCTTCTCCCATCCCAAGTTCTAAAATAAAAACAACAAAAACCAAATCTCCTGGACTGTTTTCTGACTGAGCCAAACACTCAAATTACTGAGAATTCATAAGTTGTTGCTATGGGTAACCCAGGAGAATCCGCTTCAAGCAACTGCCAAGGGAGTAGTGCTACATGTCTATTCACTAATGTTTATTCACTATGGTGATATGTTTTTTGTGATGTAAGAGCGCGGTTTCTTTGTTTTTTTTTTTTTTTTTCACGGTATAGGTGTTTTTTTATGCATGCAGTTTTTTATTGTAGTTTATTTGTTTTTTGGTTGATATGTTTTTTAGTTCATGATTTGCACGGGTTTACCTATTGGGTTCCTATATTTTCTTTTAACCTACTGAACCAGACTAAGAGACCATTTCAAGGCTCAGGAAACCTTTACAGGTGTTGTGAGTATATTAGCTGATTCAAGTGTGACACCGCAGTGAGTGTACAGCTTGTATAACAGTGTAAATTTGCTGTCCCCTCAAAATAAAGCCTCGTACACACCGAACGATCGGCGTCTTTTGTCCAGGGCTGTCGTGTCTGTTGAAAACTGCAAAAGACTGCACACGAATTTTGTCAGCCAACAACAGCCGACTGCAGAAGTGATGTCATGTGATGGTTAAGTTTCCTTGTCTTTTTTCTTTTCTGAGCATGCCCAGTCTTGCTAATCTGCTGTCTGTCGGCCGAAATCTGTACTGACTGGCGAACAATCGGCCATTCTGGTGTTGGCCAACAAAAATTTTAATGCTTGCACGACAGATTCTGTTCGGCCGAAAATGCGCTGTCGGAAGCATCATACTAACAAGCCTACA
Source organism: Pelophylax lessonae (assembly GCF_965119305.1). Taxonomy (NCBI): domain Eukaryota; kingdom Metazoa; phylum Chordata; class Amphibia; order Anura; family Ranidae; genus Pelophylax; species Pelophylax lessonae. The sequence goes on from NC_138769.1 coordinate 438,083,033, forward strand.
ATCGGCCGATCGGTCGTCGGCCGAATATTTACGGCCGACAATCGGTACGTGTGTACGGGGCTTAACTCAACACATAGCCATTAATGTCTAAACTGCTTGCAACAAAAGTGAGTACACCCCTAAGTGAAATGTCCAAATTAGGTCCAAAGTGTCAATATTTGTGTGGCCACCATTATTTTCCAGCACTGCCTTTACCCTCCTAGGCATGGAGTTCACCAGAGCTTCACAGTTTGCCACTGGAGCCCTTTTCCACTCCTTTATGACAGCTTAACGGAGCTGGGGATGTTAGAGACCTTGCGCTCCTCCACCTTCCGTTTAAGGATGCCCCACAAATGCTCAATACGGTTAAAGTCTGGAGACATGCTTGGCCTGTCCATCACCTTTACCCTCAGCTTCTTTAGGAAGGCACTGGTAGTCTTGGAGGTGTGTTTGAGGTTATCATGTTTGAATACTGCCCTGCGGCCCAGTCTCCGAAGGGAGGGGATCATGCTCTGCTTCAGGATGTCACAGTACATGTTCGCATTCATGGTTCCCTCAGTGAACTGTAGCTCCCCAGTGCCGGCAACACTCACGCAGCCTCAGACCATGACACTCCCACCACCATGCTTAAGGGTAGGCAAGACTCACTTGTCTTTATACTCCTCAGCTGGTTGTAGCCACACACACTTGGCACCATCTGAACCAAATAAGTTTATCTTGGTCTCATTAGACCACAGGACATGTTCCAGTAATCCACGTCCTTAGTCTGCTTGTCTTCAGCAAACTGCGGGCTTTTTTGTGCATCATCTTTAGCAGAGGCTTCCTTCTGGGATGACAGCCATGCAGACCAATTTGATGCAGTGTGCGGCGAATGGTCTGAGCACTGACAGGCTGACCCCTCCACCCCTTCAACCTCTGGAGCAATGCTGGCAGTACTCATACGTCATTTTCCTAAAGACAACCTCTGGATATGATGCTGAGCAGGTGCACTCAACGTCTTTGGTCGACCATGGCAAGACCTATTCTGAATGGAACCTGTCCTGTTAAACTGCTATACGGTCTTGGCCACTGTGCTGCAGCTCAGTTTCAGGGACTTGACAAACTTCTTATAGCCTAGGCCATCTTTATGTAGAGCAACAATTCTTTTTTTTCAGATCCTCAGAGAGTTTTTTGCCATGAGGTGCCATGTTGATCTTCCAGTGGCCAGTATGAAAGAGTGAGAGCGATAACACCAAATTGAACACCCTTGCTCCCCTTTCACACATGAGATCTTGTAACACTAACGAGTCACATGATACCGTGGAGGGAAAATTGCTAATTGGGCCCAATCTGCATATTTTCACTTAGGGGTTTACTCACTTTTGTTGCCAGCGGTTTAGACATTAACGGCCATGTATATTAAAAAAGAATAGCGCGCAAATGCAAAAGAAATAACTACCAAATCTGAAGACAATCCATAAATAAAAATGGGGGTTTGGTCCCACCATATGGCCATATCGTGCTCAAGCCCACTACTGCGTCAAAGTACCCCATTATCAGTGGGTCCTACACTATCCATGAAAAAGAGATGAATCCAGCCTTCCTAACCCTTGGAGATAATACTCCTTGCTGGGAAGGATGTGCAAATGCACTACAGGGGACTCCTCCTATATCCACTTGATGGTGGACACTGATTGAGTACAGGTGTGTGTGGGGGGGTGGGGAGGGTTGCTCAACCTCGATAGTCTGGTCAGACCGAATACATAATAAACAGGCAAAAAAATTGGGGGAGCATGCCCATGTATTTCTAAAGCTGCTGCAGCTATGAACCAAAAGACATGTATATTAAAAAAGAATAGCGCGCAAATGCAAAAGAAATAACTACCAAATCTGAAGACAATCCATAAATAAAAATGGGGGTTTGGTCCCACCATATGGCCATATCGTGCTCAAGCCCACTACTGCGTCAAAGTACCCCATTATCAGTGGGTCCTACACTATCCATGAAAAAGAGATGAATCCAGCCTTCCTAACCCTTGGAGATAATACTCCTTGCTGGGAAGGATGTGCAAATGCACTACAGGGGACTCCTCCTATATCCACTTGATGGTGGACACTGATTGAGTACAGGTGTGTGTGGGGGGGTGGGGAGGGTTGCTCAACCTCGATAGTCTGGTCAGACCGAATACATAATAAACAGGCAAAAAATTTGGGGGAGCATGCCCATGTATTTCTAAAGCTGCTGCAGCTATGAACCAAAAGACATGTATATTAAAAAAGAATAGCGCGCAAATGCAAAAGAAATAACTACCAAATCTGAAGACAATCCATAAATAAAAATGGGGGTTTGGTCCCACCATATGGCCATATCGTGCTCAAGCCCACTACTGCGTCAAAGTACCCCATTATCAGTGGGTCCTACACTATCCATGAAAAAGAGATGAATCCAGCCTTCCTAACCCTTGGAGATAATACTCCTTGCTGGGAAGGATGTGCAAATGCACTACAGGGGACTCCTCCTATATCCACTTGATGGTGGACACTGATTGAGTACAGGTGTGTGTGGGGGGGTGGGGAGGGTTGCTCAACCTCGATAGTCTGGTCAGACCGAATACATAATAAACAGGCAAAAAATTTGGGGGAGCATGCCCATGTATTTCTAAAGCTGCTGCAGCTATGAACCAAAAGACATGTATATTAAAAAAGAATAGCGCGCAAATGCAAAAGAAATAACTACCAAATCTGAAGACAATCCATAAATAAAAATGGGGGTTTGGTCCCACCATATGGCCATATCGTGCTCAAGCCCACTACTGCGTCAAAGTACCCCATTATCAGTGGGTCCTACACTATCCATGAAAAAGAGATGAATCCAGCCTTCCTAACCCTTGGAGATAATACTCCTTGCTGGGAAGGATGTGCAAATGCACTACAGGGGACTCCTCCTATATCCACTTGATGGTGGACACTGATTGAGTACAGGTGTGTGTGGGGGGGTGGGGAGGGTTGCTCAACCTCGATAGTCTGGTCAGACCGAATACATAATAAACAGGCAAAAAATTTGGGGGAGCATGCCCATGTATTTCTAAAGCTGCTGCAGCTATGAACCAAAAGACATGTATATTAAAAAAGAATAGCGCGCAAATGCAAAAGAAATAACTACCAAATCTGAAGACAATCCATAAATAAAAATGGGGGTTTGGTCCCACCATATGGCCATATCGTGCTCAAGCCCACTACTGCGTCAAAGTACCCCATTATCAGTGGGTCCTACACTATCCATGAAAAAGAGATGAATCCAGCCTTCCTAACCCTTGGAGATAATACTCCTTGCTGGGAAGGATGTGCAAATGCACTACAGGGGACTCCTCCTATATCCACTTGATGGTGGACACTGATTGAGTACAGGTGTGTGTGGGGGGGGTGGGGAGGGTTGCTCAACCTCGATAGTCTGGTCAGACCGAATACATAATAAACAGGCAAAAAATTTGGGGGAGCATGCCCATGTATTTCTAAAGCTGCTGCAGCTATGAACCAAAAGACATGTATATTAAAAAAGAATAGCGCGCAAATGCAAAAGAAATAACTACCAAATCTGAAGACAATCCATAAATAAAAATGGGGGTTTGGTCCCACCATATGGCCATATCGTGCTCAAGCCCACTACTGCGTCAAAGTACCCCATTATCAGTGGGTCCTACACTATCCATGAAAAAGAGATGAATCCAGCCTTCCTAACCCTTGGAGATAATACTCCTTGCTGGGAAGGATGTGCAAATGCACTACAGGGGACTCCTCCTATATCCACTTGATGGTGGACACTGATTGAGTACAGGTGTGTGTGGGGGGGGTGGGGAGGGTTGCTCAACCTCGATAGTCTGGTCAGACCGAATACATAATAAACAGGCAAAAAATTTGGGGGAGCATGCCCATGTATTTCTAAAGCTGCTGCAGCTATGAACCAAAAGACATGTATATTAAAAAAGAATAGCGCGCAAATGCAAAAGAAATAACTACCAAATCTGAAGACAATCCATAAATAAAAATGGGGGTTTGGTCCCACCATATGGCCATATCGTGCTCAAGCCCACTACTGCGTCAAAGTACCCCATTATCAGTGGGTCCTACACTATCCATGAAAAAGAGATGAATCCAGCCTTCCTAACCCTTGGAGATAATACTCCTTGCTGGGAAGGATGTGCAAATGCACTACAGGGGACTCCTCCTATATCCACTTGATGGTGGACACTGATTGAGTACAGGTGTGTGGGGGGGGGGGTGGGGAGGGTTGCTCAACCTCGATAGTCTGGTCAGACCGAATACATAATAAACAGGCAAAAAATTTGGGGGAGCATGCCCATGTATTTCTAAAGCTGCTGCAGCTATGAACCAAAAGACATGTATATTAAAAAAGAATAGCGCGCAAATGCAAAAGAAATAACTACCAAATCTGAAGACAATCCATAAATAAAAATGGGGGTTTGGTCCCACCATATGGCCATATCGTGCTCAAGCCCACTACTGCGTCAAAGTACCCCATTATCAGTGGGTCCTACACTATCCATGAAAAAGAGATGAATCCAGCCTTCCTAACCTTTGGAGATAATACTCCTTGCTGGGAAGGATGTGCAAATGCACTATACGGGACTCCTCCTATATCCACTTGATGGTGGACACTGATTGAGTACAGGTGTGTGTGGGGGGGTGGGGAGGGTTGCTCAACCTCGATAGTCTGGTCAGACCGAATACATAATAAACAGGCAAAAAATTTGGGGGAGCATGCCCATGTATTTCTAAAGCTGCTGCAGCTATGAACCAAAAGACATGTATATTAAAAAAGAATAGCGCGCAAATGCAAAAGAAATAACTACCAAATCTGAAGACAATCCATAAATAAAAATGGGGGTTTGGTCCCACCATATGGCCATATCGTGCTCAAGCCCACTACTGCGTCAAAGTACCCCATTATCAGTGGGTCCTACACTATCCATGAAAAAGAGATGAATCCAGCCTTCCTAACCCTTGGAGATAATACTCCTTGCTGGGAAGGATGTGCAAATGCACTACAGGGGACTCCTCCTATATCCACTTGATGGTGGACACTGATTGAGTACAGGTGTGGGTGGGGAGGGTTGCTCAACCTCGATAGTCTGGTCAGACCGAATACATAATAAACAGGCAAAAAATTTGGGGGAGCATGCCCATGTATTTCTAAAGCTGCTGCAGCTATGAACCAAAAGACATGTATATTAAAAAAGAATAGCGCGCAAATGCAAAAGAAATAACTACCAAATCTCAATCCCAGCAAGGAGTATTATCTCCAAGGGTTAGGAAGGCTGGATTCATCTCTTTTTCATGGATAGTGTAGGACCCACTGATAATGGGGTACTTTGACGCAGTAGTGGGCTTGAGCACGATATGGCCATATGGTGGGACCAAACCCCCATTTTTATTTATGGATTGTCTTCAGATTTGGTAGTTATTTCTTTTGCATTTGCGCGCTATTCTTTTTTAATATACATGTCTTTTGGTTCATAGCTGCAGCAGCTTTAGAAATACATGGGCATGCTCCCCCAAATTTTTTGCCTGTTTATTAATGGCCATGTGTTGAGTTATTTTGAGGGGACAGCAAATTTACACTGTTATACAAGCTGTACACTCACTACTTTACATTGTAGCAAAGTGTCATTTCTTCAGTGTTGTCACATGAAAAGATATAATAAAATATTAGCAACAACATGACAGTTCGACATTTTCCCAAGTGTTTTAGCTCAGTCAGGAAACAGTCCAGTAGCTTTGGTTTTTACATTTTATTTAGAACTTGGATAGGAGAAGGGAATGAGTGGGATACTCTAACTTAATGTAACTATGCACAATCTTTCAGATGACTTGAAAGATGCTGAATAAGTCTGAGTAATGCTGAATAATGCTAGTCGCGGCTAGGCCGCTGCTTCACTTTGCCCTTGGCTATGAAGTAGAAATGAATGAGCTTTCTGAGGTAATCTTTACTGTACTGCAGAACAACTTCAGGATCCTTCCTGGCACCCCCTTTGTTCCTAATCGTCAGGGTCAACTACACGGCACCCCCTTTACTGTTAACTTCCTGTGTGAGCCAGCTCCTTGATCCCCTGACCTCTCTGGAGTGGTCCTCTCTCTCAGGCAGACCCCTAGGCAGATCCTCTGGTACTCACAATACTGTTTTTCCCAAAAGACTCTGCCAGCAGCTCCACTTGTCAGCACTCTGGATCCTCTGCAGCTCAGCTCCACACCTGGTTCACTAGGCCGACTGCCTGAACCACTTTCCTCACACCTGCAGCAGGAGAGACAGCCGTCCACTTCCTCCTGGGACTTTGCTACCGCCAAAAGACACATGTTCCCTCAGGATTTATTGCCAATGCCAGGATGCATTGCAGCAATGTCCACCCACTGAGACAGCCATAAACCTTGATGTCCTGGTTAGGTTTCCTCCACTGTCCAACAAGCTCCCTTATTGGACACAGCGGGGACACTCCCCCAGACTCAGTAAATCACACCTGGAAACATGTGACAGGCAGAACTAATAGATCTGGCTCCCCTGATAAGCAGAAGGAACCGCTTGATGCTTTTTTCTAGCACCTACCTAGGAGGGTGCTACATACACATATATATATATATATGGTGCTTTGTTACCATGCATTTTGTAGCTCAATTTCTCAAGCACTTCAGCAAGGTACATTGGGGTGCCTTTAACAATTAATGGCACCACAGCTTGCCAACAAAAAAATGTTCTTTTCTTGTGCATTTCAGGCATGTGCTCGATTTTGAGTGTGTGCATGTCAGGAACACTCTAAGTCGGGCAACTAGCATTTTAAGAAGTGGGTTGACAATGTACCCAAATTTAATTGCTAAAGGATACCCTGATTTAAAACAGGTAGGCTGCCATTGTTGACCTCTCCTTTTTGAAAATTCTAGTTGCTTGATTGTTAGGCTTATCCAAAAGCTTAAATACTTTCTCAGACACAGAAAAGATGCAAATCATGACCTATGATATTCATCTGACTTCACTATTTACATGCATGTTCTAAATCTGAGGAACTGTAGCTGTCATGCACTACAAAGATCTACCACTGGGGGGCATCAACAGACTGCATTTATTTGAATATTTGAAGTTCATTCTTACATACTTATACAAGATTCAAATCAATTTAGTACCATTTTTTATTGGAAATATTGATTTGAACACCTTCAGGTATTTATTTGGCTACTCATTTATTCCATATTTGAGCAAAAAAATAATCAAGTATAATTTGTAGTGCAGATAGATTTCTTCACTCTATATAGAAACTTTCTATTTATTTATTTTTTCACCAAAATGTTTGCTGAATCTTTACAGCAGAGAGTCATTTATTATATTCAGGAAGATAAATGCTGCACGGGGAGCTTTCCTCAAAGTGGCATAATTGTTTATTTGTTGTTGGTGGATTCCAATTTTTGCATTTTTTTAAATCATTTCTGAGTCAAACTAAAGCATAAGATGCAGACAGTTTTATGTAGTGCTTACTCCCACAGGAGCCACTTGGTATAATGGGTTCTCTGATCTGTTGTTACTCTGCAAACCGCTCCATCCCCTCTGACACACCGGGTTGTAACTTGAGTATTGATATACCAAACACTATATTAGTACACAGGCATAGACCACAAGCGACTTAACGGTAGATACAGTGAATGTATTATTGTAAAGGCAGGTAAATGCAATGCACAAAGCAATAAACAGGTAACTGAATATGTCTGAGTATGTTAAATTAAAAATAGTGAATTCTAGACTGTAATATGGCAATTAAAAGTCTCACAGTAACTCTCTGCATTAACTAATAAAAAAAGTGTTTCAGAATACACTCTGTTATTATCTCCCTGGATGTGGGTATATGTAGGTGTCCCTGAATGGGGTACCCCTGGGAGGTGTTTTGTATAATACCTGGCGCCTAAATTGCATTCTTAAGCCGGCTAATGTTGGGGACTGTACTGTGGTGCACTTGTTACGGTCTCTTTAAAACTGCATGCACCGAATGACTGTTGGGCTGCTAAATATTAATGGGCAGTCTCTACTGGCATTAAACTGCTGACAGTGATGGGATAAGCACAGTGGATTCCACTCACCAATCCTGCTACACAGCGATTCTTGTCTTGAACGCTTGGCAGTATCCTGTTCCCAGGAATCCGGTCCCCGGTGGCTCAGTTTTCACAATCCGGTCCCTCCAAACCTTGGTTCTCTCCTCTGGTCCTCACCGGCTCTGTCTTCTCTGGTGTAGACCCACACTGCTCACACTGCTCACAGGTCTACACAGCCTTGGTCCCAGTGCACAGCTACTATCAGTGGCTTAGTCTCTCAGATCTCTGGGTACACATAAAACAGCAACAGGTCTGTACTCTCTCTGGCCCCTGCACATAAGTCTGTTTCCTCTCAGTGGCACCAGTCTGTACTTCTCAGTACCCCGCATACAAAAGATCTTTCCAACCCTGAATGCCTGGAATATAAGAGCCCATTTCAGGATGGAGAGCAGGGGAAGTGGCTAGTCAATATGTCATTTACCGACCCTTTCCTTTTCTAAATGAACATAGTGAACACACTCAGTCAGTGTGTTCATTCATAGCTGAAGCATAGTAAAATGTTTTACTAAGTAAGTGTTTACTATGCTTTGGTTTGTGAATGAACAGGAAGCTGCTCAGCGCAGAGCACTTCCCATTCATTCACTGTCCAGTGCAGCTGAGGCTGCAGAGAAAGGCATGCATGTTTGAGCTTTGGGATGCACACACTAATGCAATAGGGTGTGCCCACCTATGCAGACTACATATCCCTGGCAGCCGTTGCATCATCCAGTCTCTATCGCCACTACTGCCAGGAGGGGGAGTGAGTAGAGAAACACACAGCCAATGTGCCTTAGTGCAGTGGTGGGGAAATAGAGGAAGCCCACAGCTACACAAACATACAAAAGTCCCTGTGCTCTTCCTGACCTCCTGCTGATTACCCGGTTACATTTAGTAGTGAAAAAAGACTAAGACCCCTTTCACACTTTTGCGACTTGTCCTGCGACTTGGGACTGCAAAGTTGCATGACAAGTTGTACCCCATGATTTCCAATGAGTACCATTCATGTCTGTGCAACTTCAAAGTAGTCACTGCACTACTTTGGTCTGACTTTGATGTGACTTGAGGTCCATTGACCTCAAGATTACGCAGGCATTGCTTCAAGTTGCGTCAAAACCGCGGCAAAGTTGCGGCAAAGTCGCTTTCAGATCATACAAAGAGAAAGTGTGATCTGGATCTACCATCAGAGTGGTGTTCTTCCATCCCAAAATTCATACAAACAGAAACTACATTTGCCCAATGCCCAGGGGATTTTAAATGAGGCACCACACTCATAAATTACATAGTACCATTGTATACCACATAGTTCAAATAGTTTATTGAACAAACATATGAATGGTAAACATATTCAGTGAGAGCATATTGGACTGATCAGTGGTATCAAATACATATAAAAATAACAGCATGGGCATACATTATGAGCATATGCAGGCATGTACAAAAACATGATAAAATCCAGCACCCTTTGTACTTGACGCATTTTGCAAAATATAATTTGCTTCCTCAGGAGTAGGTGCATTCCATGTATCTATAAGGTAAAATAGTATTGTAAATGATATATATGTATATGGGGTACCTAAATTGAGTATTGGACGGATACACATCCTGTCACCACCAGTCCTGCTCTCCCTGCGGCCCCTGTGCCCACTGGTGCCCCCCACAGCTCCCAGGTCAGACTCTCCAGCGGAGTACCGTTTCCAGTGCTTTCATGTTGAGAATGATTCAGTAAGTATGGAGCCCTGACAACTGCTCCGTCCAATACTCAATTTTGGTACCCCATATACATATATACCATTTACAATACTATTTTACCTTATAGATACATGGTACGCACCTACTCCCGAGGAAGTGAATTATATTTCGCAAAACGCATCGAGTACAAAGAGTGCTGGATTTTATCATGTTTTTTGTACATGCCTGTATATGCTCATAATGTATGCCCATGCTGTTATTTTTATATGTATTTGATACCACTGATCAGTCCAATATGCTCTTACAGAATATGTTTACCATTCATATGTTTGTTCAATAAACTATTTGATCTATGTGGTATACAATCGTACTATGTCATTTATGAGTGTGGTGCCTCATTTAAAGTCCCCTGGGCAAATGTAGTTTCTGATTGTATACATTTTGGGATGGAGGCACACCACTCTGATGGTAGATCCAGACCACACTTTCTCTTTATATGTAATTTTAGGTGGAAGACACCTGTGCCCCTCTCGTGATCTGTATCACCATCTCACATGTTACACCTTGTTGGATTAGTCACATTATTGTACCTATATATATATATATATATTTATATATATATCCGTATTAGCATTCTCTATGCATTCCCTTTTTTGTGTATGGCTTCTGGTTTTAGAGTGGTCCAGCTGGTTTCCTGATCCCGGGAGCCGCAATGCACCTTGGGCCCCGTCTCCCCCACTGGGCTCTGCTGTGTCGTTTGGGGGGGGGGGGGGCCTCGATGTGCATTGGTGCCATGTCTCCAGCGCTTGGTGTGTAGCGTCCGCATATAATACGGGCGCCACCCACCAGCGTGGTGATTTCTCCACATGCTGCCATTTGCGAGGAGACCGCCGGTTGTATTTCCTACCTGGCGGCCATGCCAATTTGTATCCACACTGTGGCTTCCTCCGCATGTCTCTGGCAGCACACATGGTGTTGGGGGAAGCCCAGTGTGTTTGCTTTGGGATCTTCTTGAGAGAGCAGGATTTAACCTGTTTGCACCATTCCCTGGTAATTTACTCTTCATTTTTGTCACAGTACGTAAGCCCACTTTTTTCACTTCTCACCATTTTTATTGTTGTTTTTTCACTTTCATGAGACAGTATTTGGCTGTGGGTTTTGGTGTTTTTACATTTTTTTTTTCACTGCTTCTTTGCCATTCAGTACCACTTATATCTATTGATATATTTTTTATACATATATACATTTACTTCTTTCTACTAGTCACTGATTGGCATTTTGGGTTGTTTTTAACCTGAATTTAGGTATATGGATACAGAAAAAAGAGGGGAAGGTTGGGACTTTACACGAGGAGCACGGTGGGATTTGCGTGCCCCTCCATCGCTAATCGATATGCAAAAAATGAGATAGTTGGGACTTTGAATGAGAGTCATGAAAGGTCAACAGGGAAGGTAAAATAAATTTATTGGTACATGACAAATGAATAACAAACATGATAAATAAATGTGTATTGCACAAGTAATGACAAGCTGGTAAGGCATCTCCAAATTCATAAATTTGACAGACAACAGTGCTGATTCCAGAAAACAGTACAATATTGGATATGTTCACATCATATAGGATTCAGATTCCAAGTAATTGAGTAATTGGGTGTGTGGTAAACATCATAACCTCAACGCGTTTTGTGGACGCACATTGCCACTTCATCAGGAGTAGATGTTTGTAAAAATCTAAGAAAAATATATGAGTAAGGAAAAAGGACCATGTTGATGAATGCCAATTTGAATGAGGGTAAGAGAGAGGGAACAGGGGAAAAAGACCCCCATTACTTCCCAACAGTTACATGACAGCTCTGAATAGATGGCACTGAAGCTGTATGGGCTCTGAATGTCCCCCTTGGGAACTGAGGGCGCACAGGCAGGCGGATAAATGGAACTTGCACACGTGGTGAGTATGGGCTGGGATATACAAGGTGACAAGCCATGGGTAAATAAGCGTATACAATATCTGTAAAGAAGGGGTATAATATATATATAAGTACTTTTGTAAAAATATAGATAATTGTATACAAATTAAGGTGTCATAATACTCCTGAGCGGAGTGTGATAAAAAATGAAGAGTGGGTGTATTATAAGTGTGAAGAAAGGGATGGAAGGATGTGTGAGAAATCAGACTGCATGCCAGAGAATACATGCGATTAGGAAACAGTGATGACCAAATACCCAGTGAAAAGCATGAAAAGTGAGGTGAAGGGAACCTTGGATGGGAGGAGAAAAAGTATCCAAGCTGGTGGAAATGAGCCAAAACCAGTGAAGAGTGGGAATGAAGAAATTGTAAGGGTGAGTGGATAGGTGGTACCAGGGATGGAGTCCAGGGTTAGAGTCAAACTCACAAACGAAGTACTCCGTGTCAGCCAGAAAGCCGCCTCGCACAGTGAGCCCAGCGTCAGGATAGTGTACAGCCCAGAGCACCACGTGGAGGGCAGACGCCATAGGCATTACCGTCCCGTGGGCTGGCTAATGTACTCTCAATGGAACAAACACCGCCGGCGCAATGGCACCAAAATGACGTCACACGTCAGCGGGAGGTGTGGCACCGATGCGCAGCTGTACCGCCCACCCAGTCCCCTACGCTGAGGAGCAGAGGAAGAGAGGGAGGACGCACGGCACGCATCGCAACTCCCAGGGAGCAAAACAAGAGCCAACCAGAAAACAGGCCAGTAAAATCCAAGAGTATAAAGAATGCTGGAAAATAAATGGCAATCATAAAAATACTGATATAAAATAAGAATATGGCTAGCACCAATTGCAAAGTAAACCCACAACTAGTCCATGGGGAGTTTGTTTGACCCAGCATAATGGGTTAAGGGAAAAAACCCACACATGCGATCAAATGAGTATAATGCATATGTCTCCCTGACGGCCAAAATCATGACTCTCCATCCCTAATTATGTAGAAAAAAGGGGGGAAGGTTGGGACTTTACATGAGGAGCACGGTGGGATTTGCGTGCGCCTCCATCCCTAATCGATATGCAAAAATAGAGAGGGTTGGGACTTTGAATGAGAGTAATGAAAGGTCGACAGGGAAGGTAAAATACATTTATTGACAAATGAATAACAAACATGATAAATAAATATGTATTGCACAAGTAATGACAAGCTGGTAAGGCATCTCCAAATTCATAAATTTGACAGAAAACAGTGCTGATTCCAGAAAATAGTACAATATTGGATATGTTCACATCATATAGGATTCAGATTCCAAGTAATTGAGTAATTGGGTGTGTGGTAAACATCATAACCTCAACGCGTTTCGTGGAAGCACATTGCCACTTCATCAGGAGCAGATATTTGTAAAAATCCAAGAAAAATATATGAGTAAGGAAAAGGACCATGTTGATGAATGCCAATTTGAATGAGGGGAAGAGAGAGGGAACAGGGGAAAAAGACCCCCATTACTCCCCAACAGTTACATGACAGCTCTGAATAGATGGCACTGAAGCTGTATGGGCTCTGAATGTCCCCCATGGGAGCTGAGGGCGCCTATGGATACACATCCTGTCACCACCAGTCCTTCTCTCCCTGCAACCCCTGTGCCCACTGATGCCCCCCCACTGCTCCCGGGTCAGACTCTCCAGCGGAGCACCGCTTCCAGTGCTTTCATGTTGAGACTGATTCAGTAAGTATAGAGCCATGATGACTGCTCCGTCCAATACTCCTTTTAGGTACCCCATATATATACATATACACCATTTACAATACAATTTTGCCTTATAGATACATGGAACGCACCTACTGCTGAGGAAGTGAATTATATTTCGTGAAACGCGTCGAATACAAAGGGTGCTGGATTTTATCATGTTTTTTGTACATGCCTGTAAATGCTCATAATGTATGCCCATGTTGTTATTTTTATATATATATTTGATACCACTGATCAGTCCAATATGCTCTCACTGAATATGTTTACCATTCATATGTTTGAGGAGGGAGCTGTCAGAAAATACTACTTTACATGTATTTTTCTACACCACCGAGTGGCCAAAACAAGAGAAGGAGCAGTCAGAGATTACTGCCACTGTGGAGTAAGGAGGGGAAGAATCACCTCCTCATCGTCGGATCACTTTTCAGAAGAGTGGTTATGTTAGTGTCACGTTTGAACAAGCCCTAAAGCATTATAGCAATTTTGCTCTTCAACTCATCAATAGCATGCTGTTCTCTATACAGAAAATTAGGGAAAACCTGTATCAAAGAAAATATTGAAGCTGACACTGCTGATGCCTTTGCTGACCTCTTTTTAAAAATGCTAGTTATCTGTCTGTCATGCCAATCCCCTAACTTTAATACTTTTTGAGACATTGCCCTGGAATATGCATGAAGCCATTGAAGACAGAGTGAAAGAGTAACTACATTTCTGTGGAAAAAACAAAATTAGCAAATGAAAAAGAAAAAATGAATATAGTATATACAAATGCAACACAAGTCATATTGTATTTGAATGTTATTAAAAATTACCTTTCCTTTTCAACCTGCAGCATTGTAATTTTCTGTAAAATGCAATGCATTATGACTACCTGGAGGTATTCTGTACACAGATTGTGTACAGAACGCCCCAAGATATGTAATTTCCTATTTGTGCGATTGGTTCACAGATTTTCCCAGAAGTTTGCATTAAGTCAGATTTTGAGCATCCCCTTTAACAAAAATGACATTTTTGGTGAGATACACTCAAAGCTAAATCACTTCTAAAGGGGGGCAGACCCTACAGCTCATTAGTGCTCTGCAGGTGAAGCAGCTGACTGATAATTATAAAACCACTCGCATATGGACACAGACAATCAAAAAGCTATGCCTTCAGAATAACAAAAGGTAGGAATCTACAACAAAGTTTGTGAAAATCCTTGCAGTTTACATAGATCACCCAGAGGGGAATGTTTTTTTTCAACATAAGTGGAGTTGCTTTTGAAGCAATAACTTATTTGCTTACATGTTCTGGGTCAGCGTGTATTCAGATGGAATTAGCTAGTCTGCCACTAGGTGGCTCAATTCCAAAATAATATGGTGATAGGGAATTATGTAATGGGTCCACTAGAGAAAACCTTCCCATAGCGATGTCAAGGTCAGGGATAATACCGTTATATATGCTAGTGCTGTGAGGAGCCTATTGAGTTGGAGCATGGGAGCCAAAGACCCGAGAGCCAGTCAGATGTAGTCAGTTCCCAGTAGGAACAGCTGTAGTTTCCCTGATTCTTTAACTGTTGACTGTGGTCCATGAGAAGGATGTAAAAGGCCTTTTAGGCCAGGTTAAGTGTTCTCTGACATGATAATTTGTACACCTGGGAGAGAGAGAGTGACATCTGTGTCTGGCTGGGCAGAGCTATAGTATGGGACGTAGAGAGAGAGAGAGAGAGAGAGAGACTAGTATACTACAGAAAAACACCTTGTTAATGCAGTTGCAAAGTCAGAAGGATTCTATGCATTAAAATAAGGTCCCTCTCCGTCCAGTGATGTACACAAATGTCTCAGCCTTCCGAGATTCTCCCTCCTGAACTGGCATGAGACACAGCAGCAGCACCATTGTCTTCTGCCGATGTAAATGAAAGTCAGCTAGCCAATCAAGGGAGAGAGGGGATGGGTCAGGTTGCGGCTCCATCTCGGAATGGACACAGGGAACGGTGACTCAGCTTGGGTGCCTCCATAGCAAGCTGCTTGCTGTGGGGGCACTGAACAGGAGGGATGGGCCAGAAGAGAGACCCGAGAAGAGGAGGATTGGGGCTGCTCTGTGCAACTGCAACAGAGCAGGTAAGTTATCACATGTTTGTTATTTTTGGGGAAAAAAACGAGACTTTACAATCCCTTTAATCTCAGTTTGACAGAAGCAGAATGCTGTGATCTAGTATATATGGAAGTTGGTCCCAGTACTGTGGTGCTCCCAAGGAAAGTAAAGGAAGATAGCTTAAAAGTTATGTGCTGACATTCTAGGCCTGAGTGACTGCTATAGAAGGTTTGCTCTTGTGTATGGCAACCTATGCCAAAGAGTTCTATCAGTATGTCAATGTTATATTTAATTGTTACAGTCATGTTTGCAAGCTACAGTAAAGTGCGGAAAATATACTTCTTGTTTGGACATTAATTTTTTATTGAATATAAAGGCTCAAGGTCGGGGATGTCATGGGTGAGGATGTGCACGATGGAAACATTTTTTTTTGTTTAGGTTTCATCTGTTAGGTAAATCATTTAATTTAGCCGTAATCGTTATATTAGAATGATTTGTTTTCAGAAATATATTTGCAGACCTAACTCCAAAGGAGCCGCTTACAGATTTGGGTCCTCTGCTCTTTTCCTGGCTCAACGCAATGACAATACAGTGCAGTTAGCTCAGATATCCTTTAAAGTCGGAGTTATTATTTCCTACAGGACAGAAAGTGTAAACAATAGCTCTAACTGGGATATCATCCCCCAAGTGAGATTTAGGTGGCTAACAAAAGAATGGCAGGCTAGCTCACTTCGCCCGAAGATCTCCTGCACATCAGTGCTGCAACCAGACAGACTCTTGATGACAAAATAGTCCTATGATTCAGACTTTTGCTGGCTTAGTTGGGCCCTTTATGTTGGCATGCAAAGCAGGGTGACGTCACATTAAGATGTGGAGCCTATCAGGACAGTTCACTTTACAGAGGAGCTGTAATAAATATATAGTTAGTCAGGTTGAAAAAAGACACAAGTCCATCTGGTTCAACCAAAAAAAAAAAAAAAACAGTATTGAAAACCCAACCATACAATCCCATAAACACAATCCTATACCCGCAGTTGATCCAGAAGAAGGCGGAAAAACCCACCAGCAAAGCATGACCCAATTTGCTACAGCAGGAGAAGAAAATTCCTTCCTGATCCCCCGAGAGGCAATCGGATATTCCCTGGATCAACTTTACCTAAAAAAATTTTTAGTACCCATTTATATTATGTACACCTAGGAAAGAATCTAGGTCTTTTTTAAAGCAATCTAGTGAGCTAGCCAGAACCACCTCTGGAGGGAGTCTATTCCACATTTTCACATCTCTTACGGTGAAGAAACCTTTCCGTATTTGGAGACGAAATCTGTTTTCCACTAGACGTAAAGAGTGCCCCCTTGTCCTCTGTGTTGACCTTAAAGTGAACAACTCAACACCAAGTTCACTATATGGACCCCTTATATATTCATAGTACATTTTGTTCATATCCCCCCTTAATCTCCTCTTTCTCAAGAGAAAATAAATTCAGTTCCTTTGATCTTTTCTCATAGCTCCATGCCTCTTATCAGTTTGGTTGCCCTTCTCTGCACTTTCACCAGTTCCCCGATATCCTTTTTAAGAACTGGTGCCCAAAACTGAACTGCATATTCATGATGAGGTCTTACTAATGATCTGTACAGGGGTAAAATTATATCTCTCTCTCTGGAGTCCATGCCTCTGTTAATACAAGAAAGGACTTTGCTTGCTTTGGAAACAGCAGCTTGGGTGGAGCTCTACTTTAAGAGGTGAAATTATTGGGACAGTTCACTTTGGGAAATAACAGCAATGAGGAAGTTGAGAGAAAAGCGGTGATACAGGTCAGCAATTTAAAAGCAGTGACTGCAGAAGCTAAAGGGCTGCATCTTGTGGCAAAAGATGGCAGCGTAGTGTTTATTTCTGATAAAGGTCAATGTCAAGAAGAGTTCATAGCTCAGGCAGGATTGGATGGCAACATAAGCTAACTGTAACTTGTAGCAAATAATTGTGGGTCAGCGACCTGCTCACCCTGTTCCTCTGTGGTGATCCAGAGAAGTGTCAGTTGTCGTACAGTGGAGGGCCCCCTTAACAGGAGATGCAGCAGTGGCAGTTGGAACACATGCACTCCTTCAGTTGAAGGGTCTCATTTAAATAATAAGAGATGCTGCGCTACTTTTCTCTTGAAATATGTGAAAAAAACAGTAACTCTAAACCAACCAACATATGCCTAATTTGATAAAACAAAGCAAATGCTTTACGTGATGCATGACAAAATTATACCATATCTATCGCTACCCCCGTAGGAGCCGCTTGTAAATATGGGTATCTCACACCCTGCACAACCAGGCACATGAATTTTCCATTCACCCTGTAGACAAACAACAGCCCTTGCAGCTTTGCTTTTTTTTTTTTTTTGTATTTAGAGGGATTAAACTTGAATGGGGTAAGGGTTCTTATGGAATACCCACTTGACCAGTTGAAGCTCTTCAGGCACACAAAACTATATTCATTCGGTACACTTCCCCTCTTCTACTTCCAGCACAGACTTGCTTGCAAGACTACAACTCCCAGTACCAGCTAGCACTGATTGTTTGATCCTTGCGAATCCCCTTTGCAGGCAGGAACCATAGGCCCTTTTAGTAGTTCAGCAAAATAGAGGTCTTTGGTGCTAGCTTTCCTTTTCTGTGGCTACTGCTCCCAGTACCACCTCTTCAGGCACTGCAAGCCTGCCTGGCTGCAGCTGCCCCTTCACTAGCCCACCTGGCTACTTCTTCACAGTCCTCTATAACTGACTCTGTATCCATCCCAGACTGCTTGCACCCATCCCCTTCAGGCATGCCTCTAAGTCCTCTGACTGTAACACTCAAGAGGCCTCTTGGCTGTCTTTTTCCCTAGAGATTTGCCCAGCAGTGTCCTCCTGCTGTCCTCTCCTTGCTCCCGTGCTTCCTGCTCAGGATCCCTCCGTGTGTCATGGGAAGGGGTCCTTTCCACACAAGGCCAGAGTTCACCCCCCCTCCCTTCAGATTAGGAGGCTACTCTCAAAGGCCTCTGAAAGCCTAACACTCCATCTCCATCTTCCACCTGAAGTTACTCTGCCCCAGCTTGGCTGACACTAAGTACTTGAGGAGGCCTGCCCCCTGCCAACCCTTCTGTTGGGGATTGGTTAGAGCCCTCAAAACACTCCAGCTAGCTCCTCCAAGACTCCTCCCAGACTGCTTCTGGAATCTTCTCCAAGTTTCCAGCTAACAGTAGGAGTCACCAGAGAAGATTCTGCTGTGTCATCCAGCTTACCTGAGTCACTGACACCCTGACAGTCAAGAAAATCCATTTTGTATAATGGAAAGAGGGCTTTTATCTCTTCAGCTATGTCATACTGTACGTAAGAGGAGTGACCACACACAAGTACTCATTTTTAAATTCTTCCTCACGTATCTGACTTTTAGTGACATCGATCTCCACTGGGGAATGGCTATGTATTTTTATAGCTAGATGACATGCAGACAGTTGACATCCGGTGTTAAGTATTTACTGGAACTATTTGATAAGGCTACATTCACACCTGAGCGTAGCGTTTTTCGCGCGTTTTTTTACCGCGATTTTACCGCGATTTTTGCAGCGTTTTTTACCGCGATTTTACCGTGATTTTTACCGCGATTTTTGTGCAGGCGTTTTTAGATTGAATAGAGATCAATGGAAAACGCCTGTAATCTGCCCAAAAAGAAGCTCATGTACTTTTTTGAGCGTTGGGCGTTTTGTAAACAGCGTCAAAACGCTCAGATGTGAACAGGGGCCATTGAAATGAATAGGATTTGTCTTGTTGGGCGTTTTGAGAGCTGATCCTAGAGCAGAAAAACGCCCCAAAAACGCCCCAAAACGCCTAGATGTGAACGGAGCCTAAAAGCAATGTGTTTATTCCAGTTGAATACGTTTATTTAAACAATACAGATTCCTACACACTGAATCTATTATTTTCCACTGTGCTCTCATAACAGCAAGAAACAAAATATTGCCGGTTTAGTTATGCAATAGAAAAAGCTTTTTTTTTAAAAAAAAAAGTAGCATATCATTGTTCTTACTAAATAGTTGTCAAAACTTGGAGAGAAAAACTGAAAAAGTGTGCATTAAATGTTTTGTAATATTTAAAAAAAGTATTTTAAATGATAATTGTCCTTTGCCGCAAATTATTTAGAATTGTGGATACTTGTGTCTTCTGCTGAGGCAGAAGAAATGCAAGTATAGCATGCTGGGTCTTACAGTTCTACAGCAGGTCTCCAAACCTTTTAGCACAAGGTCTATATGGAATATATTACAAATAATTGTGGGGTGTAAAAAAAAAAAAAAAAACACCAGGATTCCCAATACATCAGGTTTCCCATTAGAGTCTTCCTTTACACCCTTACATCAAGGTCCCCATCAGAGTCTCCTCTTACATTTGGGTCCTTATCAAAGCCACTCTTAGAACAGAGTCAGCCTTACATGAAGTTACCCCTCAGAGTCCCACCCTACATCAGAAGCTGAGTTTTAGGCAGCCTCTGCTAACCTTCATCCTCAATCATTCCACATTTAAGATGCCACTGACCCTAGCTACAGGCAAAATAAAATTTGTAGCGGGCCGGGCTGTAGTTTGGAGACCCCTTTTCTAGAGGCAAATATAGTGTGCTGGTAGGTGTTTTTCCATAACTCAAAATGACATACTGTACATGCTGGGTCTTAAAGTTATACAGTTGCAGGACATACAGCTGTAAATTGCAGTTTTCCCAAGATAGCAGAAATACAAATATAGTTTGCTCAGACTTGAAATTGTACAGGGACTGGAGAAAGGCTGGTGTGATGAAACTTCTACAGAACAAGAAGACACATCAGTGGGGCCAGCTGGGACCTGTAGTTCCTCAGTGACTGAACATATGTTAATAGAGTATGCTGTGCTAGGTAAACAATAAATCCATCTCTTTGCCAAGTGCCCTGGAATCTATGAGACAATCATAGGATTCTGGACACTGTCCCTCAAGATCAAGGAGCTTGGCCTTTCATTGCCTTGTGCCCCAGAGAACCGAACAGCATTAAGCTCCTAAAGGGCACTCTAGAGAGCTAGAGTTGTGTGAGGCCACTCTTCCTTAGCCCCAATCCTTTTTCAGGAAGCTCACAATGTGAGATGGAGGCCATATTTTTGAAAGAGTAGTAAAAAAGCGAGCACTTGTGGAAGAGGGGTGCAGGAGGTGTAAACATGAGCAGTTGTGAAAAAAAGGTTTTCATAAGGTGCAGAGATGAGAAGCTGTGGAAAAATTGTGAGCATTTGTGGAAGAAGGGTGCAGGGGTAAGCAGTTGTGGAAAAGCTGTGCAGTGGTCAACTGTGGAAGAGGGATGCAAAGTTGAATAGCCATTGAAAGGTGGTGTAGAGGTGAGCAGTGTGGGAATAGGGGTGCAGAGGTGAACAATGATGAAATAGTGGTTAAGAGATGATCAGTGATGGATTAGGGGTGCAGAGGTGGGCAGTGGTGGAGGAGGGTAACAAAAGTGAGCAGTGGTAAAAGATGGGTGCGCGGGGGGGGGGGGTGAGCAGTTTTAGTGGTAGGCAGTGAATGTGGTGTTCAGGTGTGAACAGTGGACCAGAGAATATGCTTAATACTTCAAATACTTCATATGCTGGTGTCCTGACTTTTTGTTGTCCGCACTTTTTGAGTTACACACTCCCAACCAGTTGCAATAGCTAGCACATCTGGGCTGGTAATTTTTTTGGACGTGGAAGAAAAAAGATCCATCTTGTTGGTATACATATATAAATCCAAACATGATGAAAAGAATCCCAACACCAAGTGAACAGTAAAAGTGGGCTCTCACCAGATCAAATGTGTCTGAATTGCCATATAGCAAACAGACCTGTTCAGGCTGTACAAGGTGATCCTGATTCCTCCTACGATCATTACCATGGAAGTAGTTTTCAACTCATAAGGTGGTAGGCAGAGGGATGGAAGTCTCTCCAGACCAGATGACATGAAAACCAGAAAAAGGAGTGCACATAGCGTAATATTGCTAAAAACTTTTAATGAAATAAAAGGAATCGCACTTACAAGAATCGCATGGTAACAGGCAATGTATTAAAATGAAGTTCTACTGCGAGCTCCTGACGCGTATCTTCCGCACAGACATCATCAGAGGATATTGCTCCTTTTACTGTTCACTTGGTGTTGGGATTCTTTTCATCACGTTTGGATTTATATATGTATACCAACAAGATGGATCACTTCTTTGGGACTTTTATTTAAGTCCTATTTCAGTATTGGACTTTATTTCACAATATCCTATATTCTATATATATATATATGTTCAATTGTACTCTTGTATATTATGTACACTCATTAGCGCCACACTTTTTTCTTCCACTTGTTATTTTATAATTTGTTTATCAATTATGTTGTGCTGGCAGCTTGACTTGTTTTGGTACTAGCGCTTTCTAGACACTTTTTTTACAATTTTTTTGCACCCCCCCAGTCCTTGGCCCCCTCTGCACAACCGCCCAGCCCAGGGCTTCCTCCACCCCCCCCAGCCAAGTGACTCCTTTGAACCCCCCAAGCCCAGGGTCTCCTACGCACCCCTCCCCCAAGGTCAGGGCCTCCTCTGTACCCCCTCTGTCTAGGGCCTCCTCTGCACCCTCTCTGTCCAGGGCCTCCTCTGCACCCCCCCCTTCAGCCCAGGGCCTCCTCCACTGTTCCTTAGCAGTGGTTCCGCATGCAGGTGGGGATGGCGCCCCTGGCGGCACCCCCCTTGATGTGTCACCCAGGGCATGAGCCCTCCCTGTCCCCCTAGTTTCGGCCCTGCTCCTAACTATTGCACATGTGTGTGCCTGGTAGTCACACCACATTTCTTTTTTTAACCCTACAGGGCTCATTTACACTAGTGCTGTCCTGTGAAGAGTGATATGTAGTGGGTAGCTTTTTAGAGGGTGTTTGACAGGTGGTGAGGAGGCAATATGTCCCCTCCTAATCGCCTGTTGTGACCCATCGCCTATTATGGTCAGTTGTACACAGTGGTTTTCATTCATAGCCATTTATTGTGTACTTTTGTGATTTCTGTGAATAGTCACAGTAATCACAGCAAACCTGTACCTTGTTATAGCATTGGCCAATCACAGCTATCACAATAATACACAATAAATGGCTATAAATGAATGAATGGATGCCATTTATAAAAATGATTGCTTATAACAGTGACCATCACTATAATAAGCACTACAGTGTTATTATGGTGACACTGTACAGCTCTGGCCACAGTAGGTAAAAAAATAAGTAAAAATAATGTTAAAAATTGAAAACAAAGTTTAAATATTTTTTTTTTTTTTTACATACTGTCACACCATTCATATGTTGGCGCTGTACTGCTCTGGTGACAGAAAAAGAAAAGAACAACTTCAAAAAACTGACCATGCCTCTTACTAAATATCATGGATTGTCTGCTTTCCAACAAAGGTCATTTGGGGGATATTTGCACTGTCCTGGCATCTTAGGGCTTCAAGAATTGAGATAGTCTGTAAGTACATCAGGATTGATCAATTTTCAAATACATATACTATACCTTGTAGACTCTATAACGTTCACACAAACAAAATAATATATACACTGATTTGGATTATTTTTTACCAAAGAAATGTAGCAGAATACATTTTGGCCTAAATGTATGAAGAAAGATTATTTATTTGCAAAATTTTATAACAGAAACTAAGAAACCTAGGTATTTTTTTTTAGTTGATAAAGCAAAAAATAAAACCCCAGTGGTGATTAATTACCACCAAAAGAAAATCCTATCTGTCCAAAAAAAAATGATAAAAATGTCATTTGGGTACAGTGTTACATGACTGAGTTATGCCCATTCAAAATGTGACAGTGCTGAAATCTAAAAATTGGCTTTGGTAGGAAGGGGGTGAATGTGTCTGATATTGAAATAGTTAGGGAATAAAATAAGGTTTCACCTCCAAAGTAACTGCTAGTGGTGTGCTCTATTCTTTAGATGTGGACATTTATTCTGGATTTACAAGCACGGGCATTATTGCTGTCCCATCCCAGACATTTGTGTTTCCTGTCATTCATCAAACAGCAAAAACCTGCTCTGCGAACCCTCATAGCTTTCTTCAATTTTTCAACCACTGATGAGGAAATCGGTTTTATCATTTTTTTTTTTTTTCAAAATAAATAAATATCAAACATTTGCCTTTAATGCACCAGGAAAGTGCTGATATTATTTTTAGTTTTGTAGTTAAAAATTCAGATTTAAAAAATAATTAATGAACAAGAAAAAATAAAAACATACTTTTCAACCAATACTAGTAAGACAGTTAAATTTAATAAAGCTTAGGTTTAATGAAACAGCAGACATTCTCGTTCAATATCTTGAGTCTATTGTACAGTGCATAATTGAATTGCACCTTGTAATTCTCCTATTAAATGCTTTTTGAAAAATACCTTCTAACTTGTCCCCTTAATCTTCCTTTTTTTTTTTTCATTCAAGGCAGTGGGAAGATTAACCTAGCCTCCATTTTATCTTTGTCTGACACAATGACTGTCCCTATCGTATGAAACAAATTAAGAGAGATTTTAATTCAATCCATAAATGCAATTTTCAGGAGGAAAAGTATGACACTTTAGTTATCAAACTTTCAATAGATGTCATTATAAAAGATTGTAGTCATTTTTATTATCTTTTTTGTTTGTATAGTTCCAATTTAGCATACTTTTTATTTCAATTAAAAACCATAATAAAACAGTTTAAATTTAGAAAGTACCTTCAGGATAAAGTAGCTTTATTTTTATGTAAATATGTTTTTTAAATGGGTTATATACAAGTCCAAGAATAGCCAAAAAATTGTTAGTTGGCATGAACTTCACAGACTGTTCTTATTTCAGTTGGATCAATGAATAATAGTTATAACGATGTCTGTGTATGCATTGTTTTAGTAAAACCCCTTTAAATAGGGCCGCTCTATCCCTCTCTGCTGAACAGATAAAATAATGTTGTTGCCATGCCTTACATTCCAATTAATACTGATGTCTATTGACAGGGAAAAATGTCAGCTATTTTTGAAAAAAGTAACAAAGTATTTTTTGGAAAATGAGCAGACTGCACAGATCATTAGGTTTTAATCTACCGTTGACTCTTATCTTTCTGTTTGCTTTTCTTGTCTACACTTTCCACATCTTTCCTGTCTCAGGTCATTAACTTTCTTTGTAGATGTCATGCTGGATGCTCCACCTCTTCCTGAGACTTTCAAAACTTAAAATGGAATGCTTCACCGTGTCACCCTTGACACTTGTTTGAAGCTGAACATGCAGGCTATTGCTTTTCATTGCTGCAGTCTGTACCATGCTCAATATTAATTTGAGGACAGATTTATGGTTATACTATTGCAGTTGTCTTTTTGTTGCTGGAGACTAAAATGAGGCTTAAAGCCCAAGTGAATTATCAGTTTAAAGGAGATAAATACAGTCCAAGTGCATCAAAACACATGGTGTGCAATGTCCCTAAAGTGTTACTAAACCCACTACAGTAAAATCAGTCCGCATGTGCAGTAAAGCATGCTTGTTATACTCACTGTGGGACCTAAGGGGTTAATCTTATGCATTGTGTAAAAACCTTGTTTGATCCTGTCTTCTCTGATCCTCCCCTTTTTCCTCTGTCCCAAATCAATGTCCTGATAGTAAAGAGCCTTGGAAGACCTGTGCATGCTCAGTTTGGTGTGTGTTGCTAGAGAGTTGTTTTTTTTTTTTTTTTGTTTTTTTGAGGAGGGTGCATGTGATTGGCACAGGGCCAATCAGCACTGTCAAGACAGAGGATCAGGGATCATGCAGCCTCATAGGACAGTCAGAGGAGAATAAAAACTCCTCCTACAAGCTTTAACCAGTGCTCGGCCGGTCACTGATAGAAGTCACAAGACTGCTATATACTGCTGATGAGAAAAGGTATTTATAACTTTATATTTACTAAAATGAATGTCCATGATCTGTATACTGTGGGAGACCAGATATAGGGAATGCAGGGTCCTGGGTTTAGTAATGCTTTGAGTTATTAAAAGCAATCATAAACTGAGTTAAAACAACTGTCCCTTGCCAATATGCTGTAGTTGAACTCTGTTAGGAGGCGGTGCTCTATGTACAGAGGTGCGTCACACCCTCTACTGAGTTAGAACCACAGCGCATCATTCATGAGCAGGAATCATACATTTTAAGGATTTCAGCATTAAAGGGCTTTTGGGGAATGTGTCAGACCTCTGCACAGAAAATACTGCTAACATACAGAGAGCAAGGATGTTTCTCTACAGCAAGTTGTCAGGGGACAGGCTTTTCTACTCAAACTGTGGCTGCTTTTTAAGAAAAACGAATTGTAAGATGTTGCACACTATTTATTTTGATGCACCTACATTGCATTTAGGTAATTCAAAGTAATTGTAAAAGTTAAAAAAAAATAACAAACATGTGTATACTTACCTGCTTTGTGCAAATGGAATGGAATTGCACAGAGCGGCTGCAAACCTCTTCTTTT
Source organism: Pelophylax lessonae (assembly GCF_965119305.1). Taxonomy (NCBI): domain Eukaryota; kingdom Metazoa; phylum Chordata; class Amphibia; order Anura; family Ranidae; genus Pelophylax; species Pelophylax lessonae. Next base: position 438,109,081 of record NC_138769.1, read on the forward strand.
GGGGTCCCCCACCAGTGCTCCTGGCCCCTCCCCTCTGGCCAGTCCCCCCTATGGGAAGTCGTTTCCCATAGGGGCACTCATGCGTACTCGCACCAGATCCCCGCTGCTGCATCCATTGACACAGATAGTGGGACTTGGCCCCGCCCCGCTACCTGGTTACTGGATTTAATTGACGCCACTGGGAACCAATGGCTTCTGGTGCCCTAGCAAAGCCAGCGGGGAGAGAAGAGCTGCAGACATGCACGGTGCTGGATCAAATGAGGACTCAGGTAAGTAAAGGGGGGGGGAGGGGGGATGCTGACACCTAAACATTTTTTACCTTAATGCAAGGAATGCATCAAGATAAAAATGTTTAGGCTTTACAACCACTTTAAACTGTAAGTTTATTTGGGCTTTAACCACTTAAGCCCCGGAAGATTTTACCCCCATTCCGACCAGGGGGTATTTTGCGATTCGGCACTGCGTGACACTGCGTGGCATTGCCTCCGGCGGCGCGCGCTCGCTCCCTAGACCCTCACAAGCAAGCAACGTAGCCCTACGTTAGTTTGCCTGTGAGGGGCTGACCGCCGACGTAGATAGTCGTGCGGCGGTCGGCAAGTGGTTAAAAGTACCGCCCCACGTACATTTACTGTGGCAGGGCGGCCCTTCAGTCCAAAATCCTGTATCTGTAGGTGATTTCCTCTGTCGACTCTGGGCGCGCACGTGCCCCGCTGGAGCCCCACTCCCGCTGTGATTGTACACAGCAAGGGCAAATCAGAGGGTCCGGTGGATGCAATGTCCGCCGGGAACCAAGGGATCGTTCGAAGAGAAGCAGAACAGCAGTCTGCCTATGTAAAAAAAGACAGACTGCCATTCTGCCAGAGAGAAAAATGGAGATCTTGTGTTTCTGCTAGGCAAAAACATGTATCTCTGTTTTCATTTAGTCAAAGTACTATTTTCTTAAATTTAAAATCCAGGGGTAATTTTTGTGGCGAATGAAGAAACCACAACACTGTAAACCCATGTCAAAGTGTTTGACTATCCTGTGACCTGGAAGTTGCACACCACCACATTTCCTCCATGATGTGTAATTCACCTGGAAAGGAGGAAGTGACAGCAAATCCTCCTCCATCAACTTTGATAGGATTGCATTTTGTTAGCTAGGAAGAAGTCTATGCTTGCTTTCTGTTTCTGTCTACCCTACTCTCCCCAGCCACCCCCATTCGCTGGCTTTTTTCTTGGCAGCAAATTTCAGTCTGCATGCTTTACACCATGGTCCCAAAAAGTTGCGAAATAGCCAATAGCAACTGCACGCCAATGACAAGGGCTGGGAAGCACTGCAAGCCTCATCTGACACCAGTGCATGGTAATCCATGGGTAATCCTCGTCCCATTCCCAAAGATCTGAAACATCTTGAAGATCTCTCAAAATGAGATACGTCACATATTTTTATCAAACCTTCTGTGTTTAAACTAGGCGACACACTTGTCCCACTTAAAATTTTTTGCACGTTATTTAGCAGACAGCAATGCCCAATGCATATGCAGAAACCCCTAAAATTCAGCATAACACACTTTTCATTGTCTGTAGAACACCTGCTGGAATTCTCTGTGTTACATTTTAATACAGAGAAATGTGCAATAAAATTCTGCATATGTCCATGAATCTACACAGTAGGGAATGAAAATGCTATTAATTTAATGCGTGTCTGTTAGGCTACAAACATGTCTGATCATAGTGTCGTCCACTAATTAAATCACAGTGGTAGCCTGACAAGAGCGAATGATGAAAGTGGTAGGATAGCTGTAGCTATTTTAATCCCTGGAATAAGATATAGACTCAGAGTGTGTTGTTATCCCCAGATCAGCAGGATGTTATAGTCCCAGTAGAGTGTTCGAACAAATCTGCTCTCTGTTGAGGCAGATGTGGGTATGAATGATTTGGCTGCTTAGCCTTTCTTTTTACAGTATATATAAGCACTACATAAAAACTTCCAGAATACAGCTGTTATTGTGCAAAGTGCAGATGTGCAAGTCAGGTCAAACAAATGTATGACTCCGAATACAATTCATTCCAACACAGATGTACATTATTGGAAAACAGTCTTTTGTTTATAATGGAAACTATAGTATTTTCAGTAAGTGCATACGTAATTCTGTTATTGTAATGTTTACCCCTAAATAAATTTTTTAGGTCTTTCACATAGTATGCATGGTTATACTTTGTAGCAACCGTGCAAACTCATGCAGGTTTGTATAGTTGTATATGTGTATGTAACATTATGGGGTATAACTTTTTATCAGTGAGTGTTACATTTACCAAACATTCACTACAAATGTATCTTCCTGGTGTATGCCTTTTTTAATTTACAATGATTGATTTGCCTGCATTGAATGTTTGGTGAATAACGCATTAACTGCTTAAAGAAGTTGTAAAGGCAGGAAGGTTTTTTTATCCTAATGTATTCTATGCATTAAGATAAAAAGCCTTCAGTGTGTAGCAGCCGCCTCAGCACCCCCTAATACTTACCTGATCCCAATCTCTATCCAGCGATGTCCACGAGTCCCTCGGCTGTCCGGGATTCTCCCTCCTGATTGTCTGAGCCATTGGCTCCTGCTGCTGTCAATCAAAGTCAGTTAGCCAATTAAGAGAGAGAGGGGGCGGGGCCGAACAACAGTTTTGTGTCCGAATGGACACATCGAGCTGCAGCTCGGCTCGGGTGCCCCTATAGCAAGCTGTTTGCTGTGGGGTCATTCAACAGGAGGGAGGGGTCAGAAGCAGAGAAGAGGAGGATCCAGACTGTCCTATGACAGAGGAGGTAAGTATAACATGTTTGTTATTTAAAAAAAAAAAAAAAAAAAAAAACTTTACAATCAGACTTTACTATACTAATACCCCTTGCCTTGGATTAGGTAACTAAAAGGGCATACTGTAAATGTCCCAAGATCATTTTCTTGACAATAAGTTCCTAGGTCCATTCAATCTTTTCTACAGAATAAAGGATAAGCAGTAGTCACTTAAAGCAGAACTATACCCTTCTATTCTTTATAGCCAAGAAAGCTGCCATCTTAATCTCTGTTTGATCTTCAGTTGCCATGGTTTTGCACACATGTGATCAACTATGGCACCAGACATTTGATAGTTTGACAGTTTTGTTAAAAGCACAACCAAATGTGACAGTTGTCATTCACATATCTTGAATTTTGGAAATTTGGGAAAATTGGGAATTTTGGAAAACAGTTAAATTGATGGGTTTAATTTTACTTTAAGTGCTAGTTCACACCAGAATGCATTGTGAGAAACCTGTGTTCCGTGGCCCTTTCCCGTGTTTCAAGAGCATGGGGTGTGCGATCTGCTGTGCGTGTCAATAGATTCCTAACATCACAATATACATTTAAGCGTTTTTTTTATAAATGTTTTCACCCAAGATCCACATACTGTATTGTTATTATTCAGATTCAACTGGAAAAATGTGTGAATCCCAAGTGAAAGTTAAAAACATAGACCCCTTAACCACTTGCCGACCGCCGCCGACTATATACTGCGGTGATCAGCTCCTCTTGGGCAAAGTGACGTACCGGTACCTGTAGGGAGCGCGCTCCCACCCCCGCTCGTTCACTAACATCCCCGCGCGTGTGACCGGCAGCTCCGATGTCCTCTGGCCACTCGCAATCTCACTCTGGAGAGGGAGAAAGGCAGGTGGCTTATGTAAACACAGCCATCTGTCATTCTCCCTTAGATCATGACAGAGGCTATGCGATCCTGCTATGTAGGATCGCATGTCTCTGTTATGATCTAACAAGCCATGCCCCTCGACAGTTAGAACCACGCCCCTAGGGACACATTTAACCCCTTGATCACCAATAAAGTTAACCCCTTCACTACCAGTGTCATTTTTACAGTAACAGTGCGTATTTATAGCATTGATTACTGTAGTAATGTCACTGGTACCCCCAAAAGTGTCAAAAATGTCAGCTAGGGGTCCGATCTGTCCGCCACAATGTCACAGTCCCGCAAAAAAAAATCGCAGATCGCCGCCATTACTAGTTAAAAAAAAAAACTATAAAAATGATATAAATCTTTCCCGTAGTTAGTAAACGCAATAACTTTTGTGCAAACCAATCAAAATACGCTTATTGTGATTTTTTTTACCAAAAATATGTAGCAGAAAACAAATTGGCCTAAAATGTTAAAAAATTTCGATTTTTACATTTTTTTTTTGAGAATTTCATATAAAAAAATGTTAAAAATATTGTTATTTTTTCAAAATTGTCGCTCTTTTTTTGTTTATAGCGCAAAAAGTAAAAATTGCATAGGTGATCAAATACCACCAAAAGAAATCTCTGTTTGTGGGGAAAAAAAGGACGTCAGTTTAATTTGGGTACAGCATCGCACGACCGGGCAATTGTCCATTACATTCACGCAGTGCCGTATCTCAAAATAGGGCCTGGTCTTTGAGCAGCCAAATCCTCCGGGGCTTAAGTGGTTAAAGTCCATTTGTTTACCTTTTTCATATGTAATAAAACCCACTTAGTTATAAGGTAATGGCTGTAGCACATACTTTATTGATAAAAAATTGTTATAAAAAAGCTATAAATGAAGAAATATTAAAGAATATATATGGTTAAGAAGCAGAATTACAAAGGAAAAAAGATATGTTTATTGCTCATTGCTATTCATATGCATGAGCCTCTTCTATAACAACTACTCAGACAGGATTTAGAAAGAAGACTTGGGGTTCACATTCTTCCTGGCAATAAGCTATTACAGACTGGAAAATGTATGTTATGAAAATAAACACTGACAATGCATGTACACGTATATTATTATTTTGAGGTTTATTATGTTTATGTATGACTGATTGCATATTGTTCTAGTTGTGTTGTTTATCAAAGCTACAAGGCTGCTCTGTTCATTATTTTAGCATTTTCCTCTACAGGTCTTTTTAATTATTTAAAAGACCTACTGGCCACAGTCCATGTCTAAACAAATTCAAAATAGGTTTTATACTGGTTTAAAAAAAATATTTAAATGATATGCTTTGCTTTACTATATGCACACAGAAAACATATCCTGTAGCTTTATAGGTAAATAATACATTGTTTTGGAATTGCAGTAAACACGACAATGCAAGAATGCAGCCGGATACTTTACTAAGAATCGAGAGTAAGAGACACTGGCTGCAGCTGCTTTCCATGCACTCTACCCTGCAGTGCTGAACTTGTGAAAAGCTGTATCAGTGAGAGGACTGAGCTGCTGAGCAGGGAGAGTTCAATAGACTAAGTCAGGCAGCACTGACCTGTGGGAACTGTGGTTCAGAATTATTGTAATCAAAAGCTTTTGTACTGCATTTACCAGAGAAAAATTGCCAGGAGGAGGGGAAAGAGCTACTTTTTTCTCAGGCTGTACAGGACAAAGTTTCCTCTTGCAATGATGGAGCCCAGAGAGTGCACATTGCTGTCCAGTGTGAACCGCCACTGCTGCATGATGGTTGCCTGAGCAGGATTTAGAGTGCTCAGTACAGGTGTGCTGACAGCAAGAGTCATACAGGTGCAGAGCAGGAAGTGGATTGGTGAGCTGCTGCCATGGGGGTTTACTATCTGCTGCTGGAAAGACTGGGCCTTTAGGACCTGACCACGCAGCCATCCTATAGCCTTATTTCTGCCTCCAGGCTTGACTGGGAGTATTCTCATGGTGTTACATACCTGGTCAGAGGCTGAAGTGCTGAGAGGGCTTGACTTGTGGCTAAGTCCAGAGCGCCCCTGAAGGTGGTAACAGGGAGTGCTATGCTCAAAGAAGAAGAGGTTGCCAGCTGCGACAGGCTGAGGAGGTGTCTGCTGGATGGCGGCTGATGAGCAGGATACACTGTTGGGCAGGAGTCCCTCAGGAGCACCGGGTGAAACTTGGCAGCAGGGAGAGCCAGGAGCAAAGTCAGGAGCCAAGCCAGAAGTCATGCACGGAAGGTCAGCCAGGAGTAAGCCGCAAGCAAGGTCAGGAGTTAACCGGGGTCAAACACTCATAATCAGGCAGTAGTGGAGTCAGAAGAGCAAGCCAGGAGTCAAGCACAGAGCAGCAGGCAGAAGCAGGGTCACTGGAACAAGCCAAGGGTCAAGTCGGGAATGGAGACAAGACAGGTCAAAGGCAAGCCGGATCAGTAACAGTAAATACAATAATATCAAGCACAGGAACACACAGGGGGAGCTGAAGATCATCCCAAAACTAGTTGCTCATGCTGCTGGCTTTAAAAAGGCCACCGGGAGTCAGCATTTGACATGTGTTACATGCACACTGGCGCATGGATCTTCACGGGCGTTCTTGCCTAGCATTAGCATTGGCGAATTTCTAAGTGCCAATCTTCAGTTTTGCTGGGCATTTGCAGATGTGTTAATCTTTCTACGAACCATTCTCTGACACATGAGGACCAGCAGTACAACTGGGCCCCAATGCTAGCCGGCTAAAGAGTTTTGACTAAAGGCTGTTTCTTTACAGTTGCTACACAGAGAACTTTGCATATTGCCTATGCTAAGAGGTATCTCTCAGGGGACTTTGCACCATATCCTAGCCATCCTCCTAGAGTTCACTTTAGACTAGTTATAATAATATTATTCACATTGCAGTTAATGCTTATATGCATGAGTTTGCTGATTCATTAATTAATTCCAGTCTAATAGTACAGAACTCTATTCTAAGTTACTTAACAAAGTGATTATACTGTTTAGCAGACTGTGTTTGAACCTAACTTCTGTATGCTCATCTATGCTCAAATCACAATTTACTCTAACCCTTACAAATACATTTAGTTAGTTTATTACTAAACGGTTTTGCATCTGTTTCCTCACACTAATTGACAGTCAAGTAAAAGGTATCCACATTTGTGCTTCTTTAAGGGGCGTGCAATAACTTTTACTCAAACATGTGTGCCATAGGGGCGGAGGTTGTTGTTAGAATCAAGGCGTACAACAGATAACCCAAATTACCAAGCGGCTCCTTCAGAGGTAGTGCTGTAAAAAAAAAACATAGTCTTCATGGGACCAAACTGGCAAAATTTTTTCTGAAAGCACAGGAATCCGGACAAGAGACACATCATACTAACTGTAAGTTATGTCCCTTCTGCTGATTCATCTGTCTTCAGTTTTAGCTAAACCTAGGTTTTAAAGCTTAAAGGATAAGTACACAATCTCTGCACAATCTCTCCCAGATTCACCACTGGACACACCTAATCTAGCCAATCAATCTACATCCAACCCAGCAGCCCCTGCACCAAACATCTAATGGCAGACCCAAAGGAGGCTGCACAATCAGGTTGCACAGTGCATGGAGCTTTAATGGAATTGTAATATAATACATGATGCATACAACAGAATGAATTGTTCAAAACAACTGTAAAATGCAAATAGCTGACATAATGGGATTGACTTCCTAAAACTGGAGAGTGCAAAATCTGGTGCAGCTGTGCATAGGAACCAATAAGCTTCCAGTTTTGTTTTTTTTGTTTTTTTTTTTTTCTTTTTTTTGTTTTTTTAATTGCACAAGCTGACGTTATAAGCTGACCATGCACACCTACACCAGGTTTTGCACTCTCCAGTTTTAGTAAATCATCCCCAATGTGTCTACAATAATTTATAATGAATTGGTGCAAAGTGCATGAACCTTAAAATGATCATATTCCATATGCAAAGAAAGAAAACATAAGTCCCATAAATTATGCATTTGCATGTAAGCTGCAATCCAAACTTCCTGTTGATTTCCATATAAATGTAAACAATATGAACACTAGTGCAACCACCAACTTTCCCCATGGATACACCCTCACCTTGCTGGATGGATGTTCGGATTTTAAAAGGTCTAGGTGCTGCATTTACAAGCTGGGAACAGCCATACCAGAATGTCAAAGATCACCAGAGTTTTCTTTTCAGAAGTTATCAAACAGGTGAAACAATAGCTACATAGTTCTCCATTAAAAATTATAACATTTTATTTAAAAATAAGTGTACATACAAACATTATTCTGTGCAATCTATCATGCATTCTATACAATCCAATTGCTATATACAAAAAGAAGTTATTCCACACACAGGCAATACTGTTGTCAGGTTCCCTGCGCATGCACAAAGACTCCTCCGTTTTGATGCACCCTCTACCACATCTCCTAGCTCTGCCCCAAGTGTTAGGCCAGTCATATACAGTTCGATTCTGGGCCAGTTCAGAAAGAACTGGCCGAGATGCGAACCATTAATGGGCAGGCTGAATGTACCAAGTTGATCGATCGATTACCTTGGGTACAACCAACCTGGCCGATCCTCTGGCTATTATCGCTAGCGGCTGCTATAGCCACTAATAATCAATGTCCCGCACCCGCCAGGGGAAGACAATTGCTAAATCCCCTGTCAGCAGTGTCTATGTAATGGGGGAATCATGGTTGTAGGAAAGAACCATGGTTGTAGGAAAGAAATTTGCACAGTGTATGGCCTGCCTTGAATGTGGTTGCAAACCCTTACAAATATCCAGTTAAGCAACCTCAGGTGATACGCAGACAGAAAACAAATCCTCCTACATAAAATGTACCTGTTTATCTGTAGTTGTCTCTTTTCTACAGCCATTTAAAGTGCAGTATTTATACAGCTTGTCTTAGCTGTCAGAAAACATGGGGCAGGGAGCTGAAATTGCACTGGGCAGAGCTCAGTGAGCTTCACACAGCACACAGAAACAGAGCTGAGGCTGTCAATTACAGTCTGTGTGCTGGTACCACTTGGTGTCTGGAAAACTTGTCAGAAATGATTCATGCAGATAGCAGAGGAATGAGGCAGCAGACAGAAATTACACTTAGCGCTCTGGACTGAGACAAATACACACTGTAGAATGAGATGCTTTGTACATATTTATGTATGTCTGAGGTTTACCATCACTTTAAGTCGTAGATGACCTCATTGGGACTTTTGTCTGCTTAATCTGCCCCCTACCCCCGATGGAGATTTAGTTTATCCTTCAATTGAATGGCTTTGTGCAGAAATTGTGTAGTGTATGGCCTTAAGTGCATAGTTCTGCTGTGGTTTGCTATGAGCAGGCAGCGTCCTCTGGCATGTAAACTGAGCTGCGCATGCACAGCTCAGGTTATAGCAGCCTGCCCGATCCCTGTGTGCCTAAATGCACATGCACAGAAGTGATGTCATCCCACGCTGTCCATTGAAGCTGCCTAAAAAACTGCACACAGAAGAAGATCCCAGCGCTAATGAGGGACAATATATTTGGAGGAACTGTGTCTTTAGTTCCGCTTTAAGTGGTTTGAGATTTATGTATAACTATTTGTACTATGCACTTATTTACAGCAAGGTTTAAAGTGGTTCTAAAGGCAGAAGTTTTTTTACCTTAAAGCATCCCTTCCCAGCCCCTCTTATACTCACCCGGGCCCGATCTCGATCCAGCAATGTGCAGGAGAGTAGAGTTTCTCTCGGCTCTCTCTCCTCATTGGTTCTGATACAGCAGTGGGATCCATTGGCTCCTGCTGCTGTCAATAACTGCCAGTGAGGAGGGAACCAGGGTGGGGCCGAGCCACACTCTATGTGTCTCATTGTCACACAGCCTGCTCAGAATAGAGGATGCGCAAGTGCCCCCATAGCAAGTGGCTTTCTATGGGGGCACTCAGTAAGGGGGAAGGGCCAGGAGTGCCTGGGGGGGGGGGGGGGCAGAAGAGAAGGATTAGGGCTTCTTTGTGAAAAACTACTGCACAGAGCAGGTAAGTATAACATGTTTGTTATTTTAGTTATAGAAACCATCTAACCTTTAAAATAACTTTAAAGTTGTTTTTTCACGCATTTATTTGTGTTTTGAGGTTTTATATATAATCATTTGCACATTGCACTTTATACTCATTCATTTTTGTAAGTATTATCTAATAAATAGCCCAACAACATGTACAGTATATTCCTTCTAGTATGAATTTCAATTGTATATACAGTACATAGGCTGTATACTTTGCATATAAAGATATACAGTACCTATTACCTAAATTGTATATCTTTACAATCATATATATATATTTCCCTATGATATGTAATAGCAAATTTGAATTTTAGGTGTCCTAGATATATTTATGTGTTTTCTGCCCTTTGTTGTAACATATAAACATTTTTTATTGTCCATCTTTTGCATATTTACATTTATTGATTGATTGATTGCTTTTCATATATAACTTTGTGAGGGGTGCAGAACTGGGCACTCTGAAGATACCATACAGAAATGACAGTTGCCGTTCACTAGCCATAGGGTTTCTGGCATTCGATCCATAGTAAACTTAACAGGGCATGCTTAGAACACTATTATTTGGTCATAATGAGCATGGCAAAACAAACAAATTTTCATTAACATTATGGAGACCAAAATGTGTTCTTCCCGCTGGGTAAGTTAGTTTACAACTCATCAAAAGTAAAACTGTTAATTATTGATTTGTCACATTTGTAAAGGCACTAAAATTATCTTTCTGGGACAAAAATTGTTTTGTTTGTAATGCTATAATTATGAACAAACATGATTACATATAAATGGTAAATGAAAAAAATAAATCAGGGAAAAAAGGGGCTACATTTTATAACCTTTTTATATTCTGTATTTATCTGCGTATAGCACTCACTTTTTCCCCCTGAAAGTGGGGGGCAAATTGTGTGTGTGTTTTATGCCGATATTGTACTTGCAGCCTGAGGGGGGGAAGGGGGGGCACATTACACGGAGCCGGGATTTTTTGTGTACTCGGCGCTGCCAGTCACACACATGTCCTGGCATTGGACCAGTGCTCTGTCTATCATAAGAGCTGGCTAAGGAGGCGGGACTGTGTGTGAGTGTGAGTGCAGAGTATACAGCAGTTCCCTCTGTGTAATCAGGCACAGATCAGGCTGCAATGATGGGCAACGGCAAGGCTGCATATGGGCACAGATCAGGCTGTATATAGGCACAGAACAGGCTGCAATGATGGGCCATGGCAAGGCTGCAATGATGGGCAATGGCAAGGCTGCATATGGGCACAGATCAGGCTGTAATGATGGGCAATGACAAGGCTGCATATGGGCACAGATCAGGCTGCAAAGATGGGCACAGATTAGGCTGCATATGGGCACAGATCAGGCTGCAATGATGAGCAATGGTGGGGCTGCATATGGGCACCAATCGGACTGCAATGATGGACACACATCAGGCTGCAAATGAGCACAGATCAGGCTGCAATGATGGGCAATGGTGACGCTGCAGATGGGCACTGATAAGGCTGCATTGATGAGCACTGATCCTTATTTTGCCTCAAAGTTCTTTACTTAAAATGTAAGTTTTTTTTTCCTGAAACTTTCCTCATAAAATTAAGGTGCGTGTTATACGCCGATAAATACTATATATGTAGGGCTACCCCAGAGAAGTCCTCTGCATTGTTTGGGTTTTTGCCCTGCCCAGTGGTGACCCCCGTGTATCTGCACCCAAGTAACACCAACATATCCGAAATTGTTAAAAATGGGCTTTATTAACAGAAAAATCCCTGAAAGGGAAGATGGATTGAGCAATAACCTGCAACAACAATTCAACACAGACAGGATGGCACAGGCAGTATCAGGTAATAGATTAAACGACAAAAGACTCATGGATTAGCCATCCTTTCCCAGGGAAGGATTACATGCCCTTAAATATTGGTGGAGGACTCCCTCTCAACTGAGTGATACAGTATGTAATCCACAGGGAGATTAAAGTAGAATTATAGGCAAAACTTTTTTTATTTTTTTTTATTTTTGATAGAGTAAAGGAGGGTTAAAACACCCGTTTAGAATTTTTTTTTCTGCCATCTTTGTCCCATTTGGGAGGTTTCCCTTCACTTCCAGTCCCATAGCCAAACAGAAAGTGAGAGGAAATCCCTGAAAATAAGAAAAATCCCTTGGGGACCCCCAGGTAACCAGAACTAGTGTCCCCATTGGAAGATTTCCCCACTATTACTTTTCTAGGGACAACCAAAAATGTGGGATTTTCCTTTCCTTTCACTTTCAATGATAATAGTAAACAGGATAAATAGAGAAAGGGTGAATTTCCCTAACTGGGCACAGACAGCAGTAAAAACTGACAAGTGTTCTAATCCCTCTTCACTTTATTCAAAACTAAAGTCCTGTACACACGTACCGATTGTCTGCCGTAAATATTCGGCCGACGACCGATCGGCCGATTGTAGGCTTGTTAGTATGATGCTTCCGACAGCCGACAACGCATTTTCGGCCGAACAGAATCTGTCGTGCAGGCATTAAAATTTTTGTTGGCCAACACCAGAACGGCCGATTGTTCGCAAGTCAGTACAGAATTCGGCCGACAGAGAGCAGATTTGCAAGACTGGGCATGCTCAGAAAAGAAAAAACACAGGGAAAGTTAACCATCACATGACGTCACTTCTGCAGTCGGCTGTTGTTGGCCGACAAAATTCGTGTGCAGTCTTTTGCAGTTTTCAACAGACACGACAGCCCTGGACAAAAGACGGCCGATTGTTCGGCCGACGATCAGTACGTGTGTACGGGGCTTAACAAAAAGTTTTGTCTTTAGTTATACTTTAAGTGTTCTAATGCCCTATTGGGTACACTTACCAACATTTGACAGGTGGTGAAGAGGCGTTACCTCCTGTTTTAACCTCTGAAAGCTCCACCATGGCGTGGCCATGTTTAGGTGAATGGGTCTGTTCAGCAGGCGGTCCAAGATGAGTGTGACAGGGAGATTTTTTTTCTACATTGTTGCCATGACGTGTGTACATCCCTGCTCATATTTTTTATGAGACTGAAAATAGAAACGTGTTACAGATTTGCATCACAGTTATTAGGCCATTTTTCCAGACCACAACTTCAGAGCAATTGAGCAAGCATAATGCATCTACAACTGAAAAACTTTTTTTTTTTTTTTTTTGTTTAAAATCAAAAACATTTGAAAATCAGCAAAATGTCACTCATTTGCACCAGTTATTAAGCCTTTTTGGACAGGCTGCAATTTCTGAGCAATTAGGTGGACATATTGCATCCAGAAATCAAAAAATCTGGTTCCTTTTTGTTTTATAATGAAAAGATAAACATTATATAGATTTGAACCACGCATTAGCAAACAAGCCTTGTTTTGGATAGACTGCAATTTATGATGGTGAGAGAAAGCCAAATGCATTTCGCAATGAAAAATTGGGTTGCCTTTTTTTCACAGATTGAAGAAGCACACGTTTCACAGATTTTGCACCTCAGATTTAAATCTTTTTCTGGCAGGCCAATATTTATGAGGAAGTAGACTGCAGCTGGAAACAAGAAATTGTGTTTTTTTTCCTAAAACTGAAGGAAGATGAAACATTTTAACACTTATTTTTGCAGGCTGCTATATGTAAGCCAGAGAGAAAGCTAAATGCTAAATATTAGAATTTTAAAACATCAGGTTTATTTTTCACAGACAGAAAAGGAGATACATATACATATTTACAGCCCAGTTTTAATCTTATTTGTAAATGATATAGGGATTAAATGTACCATTTCAGTATTTGCAGATGATACCAAGCTATGCAGTAGAATAACATCCTTACATGACATCTCCAACTTACAAGCCAACCTCAATATATATGTTTAATTGGTAAACTATGTGCCAAATGAGGTTTAATGTTGATAAATGTAAAGTTGTGCATTCGGGGGCTAAGAATATGCTTGCATCATACATACTAAGGGTGTACAACTGGGGGAATCAATGGTGGAGAAGGATCTGGGTGTTCTGGTAGATCATAAGCTTAATAATAGCATGCAATGCCAAGCTGTGGTTTCCAAAGCAAGCAATAACCTTTCTTGTATTAAGAGAGGTATGGACAGCAGAGAGAGATATCATTTTACCCCTGTACAAATCATTAATAAGACCTCATCTGGAATATGTAGTTCAGTTTTGGGTACCAGTTCACAAAAAGGAGATTGGGAAACTGGAGACAGTGCATAGAAGACAACCAAACTTATAAGAGGCATGGAGGAGGTCAACTATAAGGAAAGATTAGAGGAACCAAATGTATTTTCTCTTGAGAAGAGGTGATTAAGGAGGGATATGATGAACATGTATAAATACATAGGTGGTCAATATAGTGAACTCAGTGAGGAGTTATTCACTTTAAGGTCATCACAGAGGGCAAGGGGCACTCTTTATGTCTGGTAGAAAAGAAATGTAATCTCCAAATATGGAAAGGTTTCTTCACAGTAAGAGCTGTGAAAATGTATAGCAGACTCACTCTAGAGCTGGTTCTGTCCAGCTCAATATATTGCTTTATAAAAGGCCTGGATTCTTTCCTGGGTGTACATAATATAACTGGTTAGTAACATCTATAGGTAAAGTTGATCCAGGGAATATCTGACTGCCTCTTGGGAATCAGGAAGGATTTTTTCCCCCTGCTGGAGCAAATTGGATTATGCTTTGCTGGGTTTTTTTTTTTTTTTTGCCTTCCTCTGGATCAACTGTGTGTATAGAATTGTGTATTTAGGTTTGAATGATTTTGTTTCCCCTTTTATTGGTTGAACTAGATGAACTTGTGTCTTTTTTGCAACCAAACTAACTATGTAAATATATGCAACTATATTTTGTACAGGTCAATGTTTGTGAGTTACTGAGAGTCAGCAGATTATACCTAGAAATTTAAAAAAATCTATATTTAGTTTAAATTTATTACAGAAAAATGTTAGTGATTTCAAACTCGCTGTTTTGGATAGTCTGTAAGTTTTAAATGATGGAGCAGCCAGATTGCATCTGGCTATCACAATTTTTCTTTTAAATTTTGCACAAACTTATTTTACAGAATTGCATCCCCTGCTTTTAAACAATTTAGACTGCTATTTCTAATGGAGAAAGCATGCTGCAGTAAATATCAAATTAGACTAATTGTGCAGAGACAAAGTATGAAAATTATACAGATTTGCCACAGAGAATCTCATCCTTATTAGCAGGAAGCAATTTTTTGGCAGAGAGTTGGTCTATTCCAGTTATAAATATTACATGAACCAGTGAGAAATCACATTACAGCCAAAAACATTCAAACAAATAACTATTTTTTGACACATAATCTAAAAATTACATAAATTTGCTGCACGTAATCAAATTCTTTACTTAGAAGGAATTCAAGATGGGATAGTGCAGGCAGGCTTCAACTTTAATTGCAAAAAATAGATTGTATTTTTCTTGTGACAAAGTAGGAAACATATTGTACAGGTAGAGGGTAAAAATCAGGGCCATTTCTAATTAAGGAACCAATCTTAGGCCATAATATTGTAAACAGTATGTCAGCCCAAAAATTATGGATGGTGTACAAACAGCATAATATAACCTGTATCAAGCCAAAAATATTGCTGTCAGATGGAAATGGAATGTAAATTAGTGCTTTTTACACTGCTGGTCAGACAGACAATGTATGTATTATAGTGCCTTTTAAAATTGTTAGACTATATATATTATAAAAAAAACAGCCAAGTCTGATTAGTCTTTTCCTTTCAAGATGAATAACTGGAAAAGAGATGAACAAGGGTGGAGGATTGCAACCTACCACAAAAGATCTCATCTGAGAGCTAGGACTTGGAACCAAAAGCAGAATTCAAGGCCTGCTGGCTCAATGAGGAATTACTGTAATGATTGCCATTGTCTTTTGCAATAGACCCAAACATTTGCATATTGATTGGAGTAAAGGAAAAGCTTGTGAAACTTCCCCTGATCTGTCACGCCATCTACTCCCAGATTGCTGTCCCAGGCTCCTTGTGAAAGGACTTTCCAGCATGCAACTTTAGGGAGATGCAAGCAGATCTAACTAAGTAATTTTGCAGAGAGATAGAATCCTCTTGAAGGAAAATGAATGTGGGGGCCACTCTCCCAATTGGGCCACAAAATATTAATTCCTCCCAGAAGTTCTGAATCCCCAGAATGTAGACTTTCTGAAATGTTAGAGAGATTTCTCTGTACCCAGGAAAATCTTCTATACCTCTCTCTTTGGTCTGACTCTGCAGAATGATATAGTACAAGAATGTTATGTGGTTCAGCATCATCGAGACTAAAGAGCCTACTATCAGGTGACAAAAGGCAATCTGAGCAATAAAGGACTGGCCAGAAATCTGGAATTTTTAAAACAACTTCTTGAACAGAGTAGTTGCACTGGCCATAGTTCTGCAGTTGAGAAGCTTTATTATTGTGCCAGCGCCCAATGCTTCTTCTAATTGTCTGTGAGATATGAATAGCTTGGTACATTCCCACTGTTTGGGAAACCCTTCTGGACAAGGAGCCACCACCACTGAGCCTGCTTTAATATAGGGATGGGTTAGACCAGGTGAAGAGAGGAAGGCCAGAATATCCTCTCTCCTTACCACTAGTATACACTAGTGGCGAAATTAATGTATTCTGAACCATGATGAGTTAGGCTGTCAGATACACAGGGACTGTAGGGGTCATATGACTCTTTTTTTAATCACTAGCAGGTCAACCTCTCGTAGGGTACTGACAATCCTTTGCATCCTTGAAAAGAATATCTGTCTTGAGAAAGATTGTATTGAGAATCAAACCAGCAGATATGTAAGTTGCATAATGTTTTGATCCATTAAGAAATGAAGGTAAGTCATAAAAGAGACAGCTCTGAAAAGATGGAAATAGGCAAGCCTCTGAGCAAAAATAGAACCTGTCTTAAAATCTTATATGCTGGGATTGGATTTGCCATGTCCTCAGACAGTAACATTTGTATGGGTGCGATTCCCAAAACCTTTGTAGTAAGTTTAGCCGTCATCCCTGAGAATAGTTTGGAGAAAGGTTGGTGCCTCAGGCCATGTAAGTTGGGATTTTATGGGCTAGTAAAACAAGGTTTGTATGGATACAAATTATTGAAAAAAGGTTTTTACATAGTTATACAATAATAAACATAGAGTGTGTGGGTTATAGACTCATAAGTGATAGTGAGTCACTTGCCGACTTCCGGGTACGTAGTGCGCTTGCGCGCTTGCGCGCACATCCTGCCAGCTTTCAGGTGGCCACTACTGTCTCATCCCCTGCAAGCTGACAGGATGCGCACGCAAGCGTGCTACGTACCCGGAAGTCGGCAAGTGACACGTCATACGCAGATCTGCGCATGCGCGAGGGGTATAAAAAGGCCGGGAATTCTAACAGGGCGCCACTTCCCTCTAGCAGAGGGACCGAGAGGACGCCCGGACCTGCCGCTCTGGAGAACTACTTTGTGGAAGTCCCTTCCCATTACCAACAGTGAGTAATTTTTGTTTTATATTTATACATATATGTATTTCTCTATGCGCAGGTTTTATATGTATATGTTTTTAATCTGTATGATGTTCCAATCGGAGAGCTGCGGTTGTTGTCATATTCCGATTTTATATTGGTTTTAAATTGGATATTTATTTTAATATTTAATATTTTGCTCGACTGTCTATGTTAGGCAGTGAATTATTCGGGCATTTCCAATTATATTGCCATAATTTATTTAGTCACTGATGGTAAGCTGCAGCGGAGCTTCAGGGGTTAATCCGTGTTGTATATTCCCTCTGACCACTGCTGTTCAGCTCTGTTATTCTTATTTCCTGTGTCTACAGGAAGCTGGGCTGGTCCTTGGTTGACGGGGGTGGAGGATTTCCATTCCCCTTCACTTCCTGTTTTGTAATGACCTGGCTTCTGGTTGCCATGAAACGCCTATATAATGAGCGGGTGCGGTCTCCCTCCTTACCCCTGCTGAGGAAGTCATGCCTATTGACGTAATCCATACGGGGGAAGTAGTCTGACGTCACCCGCAGCGCTCTGAGATCCTGGAACACATGTCTGCACTTTCGCTTTCATCTGGCACTGTGACAGTGCCTTGCTTGTGAGTGATAATTAAGCGGAGAGCATTAGATCGTTTTATTTATCTTTTCCGGATTGCGATACATGAGTTTCTGAGAATCTGTTGGATCCTGGATATACAGATCTTCTGGCTGTTTCTGGCTTACTGATACAAAGTGTTGTGACCCCTAGTGGTCGAATACAGGAGGTGAGAGGCTGTATTATCTGTGGTGGAGGAGTCACGTTTGCAGTGTCGTTTTAATTATTCCTGCTTTTCACTTTGGAAATCAGCTTTTAAGGACTTCATGATTTATGATCCACATGCTTTTTATTGTGCATTTTATACATTTTAATGTGAATGATTTTATGCACTATTTGTAATTTTATAGCGCTGCACTTTATTTTCTTTCACTGCATATTATAGGTTTTGGTAGGTTTGACCTATCCTGGTGTACAGCTGCTTACCCATCCATTTGATTTTAGGCGCTGAATTTTTTATTTTTATTGCAACAGCGAGTAAACCACAATGCAACTTGATGCATTGATGGTTTCTTGTGTAGTAGTCACCAAACATATTTTTCTTTATAATCATTGGCAGTAACAATATAAGAACTGTAGCGAGAGACCCCCCAGTGGAATTTTTGGTACTACACTTGTAATTAACAAAGTAAGTACTTATCTGACATGATAAAAGATAAGATAGACCCTATAAGGGCACATACATGTAATAGGGTCCCCAGACCCTATTTATCTTAACGGCTTCCTTTGTTCCATTAGAATACATTGGATCATAACTGGGACCGTTTATCCACTGACACTTCCAAGCATCATACAGATAGTAAGAGCTCTCAAGTTACCAAATTGCAAAATGTCAATTATGTCCATCTACTTATCCATATTTTATACACTCCAGCGACAAGTGTCCAACCCCAATTCCTGTGTGAAAATATAAGGACCAGAAGCAAGGTGACAAGAGCAGATCTCTTTTAACAAGTATATAAATTATTAGGTGACCAATGGAAAAAAATTCTATTGGAAGCACAATACTTACTAATTATCCACCTACTATGTCTACAGATATGGTGGAAAAACTTCCTTGATAAAGGCAGAATGCAGAAACACGTAGGAACTCAGGATATCTCTCCCTACAGACTCCACGCCATCAAAAGCGTGGACAGATAGAGAGACATACCACTGTCACCATATCACCATGTCACTACTCCCTCTTTGACTCACTATCATTTATGGGTCTATAACCCACACACTCTATGTTTATTATTGTATAACTATGTAAAAACCTTTTTTCAATAAATTGTATCAATACAAACCTTGTTGTACTAGCCCATAAAGTCCCAACTTACATGGCCTAAGGCACCAACCTTTCTCCAGACAGTAACATTTGACTGAACTTGTCTATCATTGCCAGAGCAAGGAATTCTTCCTGGCACACTCAGGGGCTAGAAGGTTACTGATTGGCCAAACATGGCCTGAAGTGCTTGTCCTAGCATCCGAGACCAAAGCTATACCCCTTGTTGCTCCTTTTCTCTCAGAAGAGAGAACAAGGTACCAATAAGATATGTATGGGTGGCTTCAGGAAGTGGAGCTTTTTGCTGATGACTTGGTTTTCCAATTCTTCCTGGACTAGGACTGCAGGATCAAAGGATCTTCAGAGTTATTTAGATACCGACTCTTGAACAGTAATCTTCTTTCAATCAACAGACATTTACTTTGAGGCAGGAGCCAAACTAAATGCAATCCCAGCTCTTTACTATCAATTAAATCGTACCCTTTAATATGACAGTCTCAGCTCTTGCAATGCAGACAAGGTCTTTCACTTGGAATTATTCTTCAGGGTAGAACTAATACTCTTCATCCTATCTTCCATTTCACTGAAAGAGAGGCAAGATCACAGGCTGCAAGTGCAAACTAATACACCTTTTAAGGCCAAGATCAATGCGGTCATTGAGTATAGCCTTAAAGTACACAGCATCTAATGATGACTATAAGATATAGTATCTAATGATAACTTTATGTGTCTGGTGACTCCCTTTGCTAGCCCTCACAGTGCCCAAGGTTGCATTGCTGCACAATAAAAACTATGGTGTGTGTAACAAAAAGGCAAGCTTGATCCATTTGCTGGCTTTGACAATTTTTGGACAATTTGAGGCAATTTTTAGACATTTTGCCAAGGAACCTCTGAAGAACCCAGAAAACACCATGGGGTTCCTGGACACATGGGTTGAAAAAGACTGGTCTGTTTTGACATCCTGCTGTGCAGGTAAAAGTGTCCTGGTTTGTACTTGATCTGAGGAACCCAGTGCTGCAAGGTAGACGTACTAACTGCTAAGTAACTGTGCTGCTCTGCCCTTCTGCTCAATTTGCTTCAATCTTCTAGAATTGGCTTCTAGTGTGAGCATCATTTGGAAAATTGTCACAGACCATTTTGAAGGTGTTAAAAATACAGTACTTGCACTGCAGGTGTTTCTGCAGGATCTTCCGTTTTAGGCATCCTAACAGCCTTTCAAAAGGAAGGTACAGGGTAAGTGGAAACAAACTCCTTTACATTGTCTTGGCTACTTGTGACAACCTGTTGGTCATTGTCATCTTCCTCCCTGGCTTCTTGAACAAAGCAGGATTCATACAGGGTTTTCCTGCCAAGGCGCAAGCACCATTGACCCAGTTTAGAATGCCCATGATGCATGCAGATCTGGAGGGGCCTGAAGTGATTGTTAACCCACTTTAACTACTGTACATAATCCTATCTGCACCCTGATTACTAATGCTCCTGTCTCTGTGTTTTTTTTTTTTTAAATGCTGCCTTTACAATATTTCAGAATGGCTCCCGGCCATCACGTGACTGGCCAGCTTTCCCCTCTCCCCGTATTATTCCCTTGCTGACGTAAGGTGGGGCAAGATGAGGAGAGGAGAGAGCCGGCCAGTCACGTGATCGCCTGGAGCAGCTCTGAAATACAGAAAAGGTGGCATTTTTTTTTTTTATAAAACACAGGGACAGGGAGTATGAAAAGTAAGGAAGTTAGATTAAGATAAAAAATATAATTTATTTGAACAAAATTAAAATTGTACATAGAAAAATTAGTACATATATCAACAAACATGTATAAAAACATGTGACATATGGACGCAATGTAAATGGTTATCCTCAGGTCTGGCGCATATTATCAGTGTTGTAATGAAACAGCTAATTAGCAATTCAGAAAGAGACATCCCAACATGTTTTGGAATCTGATAGTGATTCCTTCTTCAGGGCAATTTCAGAGCATGTACCAATTATACCTATAAAATATAATTATACATTTCAAATAGGATTGTATCAAAAGATATACATTAAAGCAATCTGTGTACATTACATTATTATACAGACATTATAGATTTTAATTATGTGGAAAGTGGTGACCACACATCATACTCACAGCAATGCGATTATGTCCACTAAAATTTGCAGCTGAAGACGTAGTAGTATTGATCCCAGATATGGTAGTGCATTACTCAGATTACGCAGATCTTGGCGTTTTGAATACTTTGAAGTGCAGAGGGGGGTTCTTTTGGACCCCAGATCCCTCCATAAAGAGTACCTGTGACTGCCTATTACTGTCACAAGGGATGCTTACATTCTTAGTGACAGCAATAAAAGTGATCAGAAATGTTTTTTTTTTTTTTTTTAAAGGGAAAGTGTAAAAAAAATAAAATAAAATAAGAAAAAAATGTTATTTTAAAGCATCCCATCTCTCCGTGCTCGCTCTCCAAAGAAAATGCATATGTAAGTCGCTCCGGCAAATGTAAACAGTGTTCAAATCACACATGTGCGGTATCGCCACGATTGTTAGAGTGAAAGCAATAATTCTAGTGCAAGACCTCCTCTGTAACCTTTAACAGTCAACATTTAAAATTTTTAAAGCGCCAGCTTCGGAGATTTTTAAGTACCTGTAAGGTTCTGGCACTCTCAGTGCCTCCTATCACATTATTTCCGGGTGATTTCCATCTACCTAGATAGAAGAAACACATATAGGTGTGTTTCCCTTTAAGACTGATGCTGTCATCACTCAGCGCCGGACTGGATGGCTATTTAAATCGCCGGTTCTCACTCACATGTGTTCGTTCAAACACCCTTACCTGGATGCTAACTTGGCTTGAAGCTTTCGTGCTTGCAAGCATACCTCGCTGACGGAACCTCGCTGCGCTGATCCCTGTATCCCGCTTCCGGATCATCCGCTCCTCCTGAACCAACCTTCGGCTGTATTGCTATTAGTGCTAAGTACCCCGCAGGGGAACCCTCTATAAACTTATACTAAGCTTACACTATCTAGCTCTGCATAGTAAAGACTATTTATCACATCTGCATATCTAGATTGCTAGCTCTTAAGACTACTGCTACTTATTCCTGCACTGGGTTGATCTCTCTTGTATGTCCACCTGCTACTCTGTCATCTACTACCATACATGATTGCTAAACCTACCTGCATCCATCTGCTACTGTCTTACCTTCAAGTGTCTGCCACCTACCACCTCCACTCAACCTGTCTCTTAAATCTTCATCACTGTGTTACTACATACATAAAGTCACTCTAGGAACCAGCTTGTTGAGTGTGTGTATTTACTAGCTGAATTAAGACCTGAATTAAGAGTCATTGAGGTTGGGAATGGTATCTCAGCATCTCTCTTACATGACTACTGAAGTGGAATATTTCTGCAGCTGAAAATCCACACCATACATGAAACGCAGGAGCGTTACAGATTGAACGAACCCACAAATGGATTTAGCAGAAATAACCACTCAGGTGACACAATTAAAACAGCAAGTAACTGCGTTAATACACGCACTTGCTGAATTAAAAGAAGACAATCAGGCTCTGTCGCAGCAGGTAATTAGACTGACACAACTTACCTCTGCTCAGTCCCCTGAACCCAAGATAAATCCCCCTTTGGTATTTACAGGCGATCGCAAAAAATTTCGCGAATTTAAAAACGCATGTGATTTACTTTTTTTGCTAAAACCTCGTACCTACCTTACTGATCACATTAAGGTTTGTACTATTATTTCTTACCTAACAGGCGATCCTCGAGCCTGGGCAGACTCTCTTTTTGAGAAAAACGACCAGCTTCTCAACTCCTATGCCTTGTTCCTAGCAGAACTCACTAGCCTATATGATGACCCCAATAGGCAGAGTACTGCCGAACTTCAATTAAGATCCTTGAAACAAGGAAGGAGGGCTGTGGAAGACTTTGTCGCAGAATTCAAGAGATGGACCCTTGATTCAGAATGGAATGATGCATCTCTGAAAACCCAATTTAGGCTTGGCCTATCAGAAGCCGTTAAAGACGAGCTCGCCCGAGTGGATCTGCCAAAAACCCTGGATGCATTGATACAACTCAGTATCACCATAGATAGAAGACTACGAGAAAGGAAGTCTGAAAAAAATGGGAATGCCATTATCCAGTTCTTCTCGGATTTCGGCCATTGGCTCCACTCCTAAACCCGCTCCAGGTAACCACAGACCCCGGCTACCTAGGGAAAAAAGGAAACCTAATAAAAATGGTGATCCTGCCTGGTCATGGTCCAAGCCTGCCTTAAACAGTCAGCCTTGTCACTCTGACACATCCCATTTGAACCCTGATCCTACAGAGATGGATGAGGATCCTATGGAGATTGGTGCCATACACACTAGGTTGTCCTTACAAGAAAAAAGAGATCACAGGAGAATCTGTGGCCTTTGTTTTTATTGTGGTGAAGGGGGACATTTCATTACATTCTGCCCAACCAGACCCCCTAGGCCTAAGGCTCTCCCAATGGAGGCCAGGCGAATCCGAAGGGTCTTCCCTGAAAAACAGCCTGGAAATTATCAAGGCTGTTGCCAGCCCTGTCCCCGTTCTAGATCAGAGAAGGACACCCAGAAATTAACAAATATTGGAATAGATATTCCTTTAACTCCAGTGAACTTGATACCACGTTCTAAAAAACCTCCTGTACCACCTCCTGAGGATACTCCTATTTTTGCAAGCACATTTTTAGCTTCCAATGAAAATATTGAGATTCTTGCACCTGACTGCGTACGCGCTTCTAATGGCACGGTGGTATGTAGGAAGGATCTGAGGATGTTTGAAGAAGCATTGGTTGCTAGGACTACTAGGATTACTTTGGATGGTTATGCGTCCGATTCTAGTGAGGGGTCCATGTAGCAGACACCCTAACAACAAGTGATCCGATTCTCAAGATCGGTTACCAACCTGATCCGATTTTCATATCGGCAACAAGTGATCCGATTCTCATCGGTTACCAACCTGATCCGATTTTCATATCGGCAACACGGGATCCGATTCTCAGATCGGTTACCAACCTGATCCGATTCTCATATCGGCAACCATTTTTTTTTTTTTTTTCGATTTTCATATCGGAAACCAGTATTATCCGATTCTCATATCGGCAACCATTTATTTTTTTTTCCCCCGATTTTCATATCGGAAACCAGTCTCATCCGATTCTCGCATCGGCAACCAGTCTGATCCGATTCTCGTATCGGCAACCAGTATTATCCGATTCTCGTATCGGCAACCAGTCTTTTCCGATTCTTATATCGACAACCAGCCTTAGAGGCCTTCCGGAGCCGGCCTTACGGGGGGGTACTGTAAGGTTCTGGCACTCTCAGTGCCTCCTATCACATTATTTCCGGGTGATTTCCATCTACCTAGATAGAAGAAACACATATAGGTGTGTTTCCCTTTAAGACTGATGCTGTCATCACTCAGCGCCGGACTGGATGGCTATTTAAATCGCCGGTTCTCACTCACATGTGTTCGTTCAAACACCCTTACCTGGATGCTAACTTGGCTTGAAGCTTTCGTGCTTGCAAGCATACCTCGCTGACGGAACCTCGCTGCGCTGATCCCTGTATCCCGCTTCCGGATCATCCGCTCCTCCTGAACCAACCTTCGGCTGTATTGCTATAAGTGCTAAGTACCCCGCAGGGGAACCCTCTATAAACTTATACTAAGCTTACACTATCTAGCTCTGCATAGTAAAGACTATTTATCACATCTGCATATCTAGATTGCTAGCTCTTAAGACTACTGCTACTTATTCCTGCACTGGGTTGATCTCTCTTGTATGTCCACCTGCTACTCTGTCATCTACTACCATACATGATTGCTAAACCTACCTGCATCCATCTGCTACTGTCTTACCTTCAAGTGTCTGTCACCTACCACCTCCACTCAACCTGTCTCTTAAATCTTCATCACTGTGTTACTACATACATAAAGTCACTCTAGGAACCAGCTTGTTGAGTGTGTGTATTTACTAGCTGAATTAAGACCTTCCACACATGATGAGTCATTGAGGTTGGGAATGGTATCTCAGCATCTCTCTTACATGACTACTGAAGTGGAATATTTCTGCAGCTGAAAATCCACACCATACATGAAACGCAGGAGCGTTACAGTACCGTATTTTGACGCCATTCCAGGAGTATGTGCAATTTAGGAGGGTGACATGTTAGGTATCTATTTACTCGACGTAACATCATCTTTCACATTATACAAAAAAAAAATTGGGCTACCTTAACTGCTTATTTTTTTTAAAAAAAATCATTGAAGTGTATTTATGCTAAAATAATTACAAATACAGTCTGACATAAAATATTGCTACAGCCACCATTTTATTCTCTAGGGTCTCTGCTAAAAAAAAAATATATATATATATATAATGTTTGGGGGTTCTAAGTAATTTTCTATCAAAATAATACTGATTTTAACTTGTTTTGAAGGGTTCTCCCATTTGACTCACTTCTGCACAGACAACCACACAGGGATTTCTTCAGAATAACAAAAGTTAGGAATCTGCAACAAAGTTTGTCTAAATCCTTGTAATGTATATACTGTAGATCATCCAGAGGGCAATGTTTTTTTTTCTCAACAAAAGTGGAGTTAGTCTTTAAAGACAAAAATCACTCTGGTATAGACACAACTGCACAAATTCTCCTTCTCCACCTACAACTTATGTTGGACATGTGACACTGAACCGGGTACGCTATTTCATATTTGGTGGTCATGCTCAGCCCTCCAACCCTTTTGGAATGGAATCAACTGGCTGATTCCCCTAGTCTCTACCTACATGTAAGATTTTACCCCAGTCCAGTTCTTCTTATACCATGCCTCTATGTCTAGGAAATCGTAACTTAAATCCTTGGCAATGTCTATGGTGAATGGTGCCAAACTCTGCATCCCCATGTTCTAGGGTTCCAGTTGAGCTTCAACCGTTAGATTAGTTAGTTTCTCAAACGGCACAGACTAGCAAAAAAAGGAGGAGCTGATTGTTATACTGAAGGATAACCCCTCAAAATTCTCAAAGGCCTGGTTCTGCTGGCTGAATTTTCAATCAACATTAGAATACTCTTGTGTAATGTTCCTACCTTCTTAAACCTGTGTGTTCTCATGTTTTACATACTTAAAAGGATAACTCCACTTTCATGGGGAAAAAAAACAGCAAATAAAGAAAAATAATTTAATGTATATAATTTGCGACACAATTCATATTATATTTGAATATTATTAAAAATTAACTTTCCTTTTCAATCTGCAGCTGCTGTAATATTCTGAAAATGCAATGCAATATGGCTACCTGGAGGTGTTCTGTACACAGAATGTGTACTGACCACACCCGAGAAACATAATTTCCTGCTTGTGTGATTGGCTCACCAATTTTCCCAGAAGTCTGCCTAAGATACAAGTCAGATTTCAGACATCCCATGCAACAAAAATGTCATTTTTGGTGAGATACTCCCAATAGGAACACGTCTAAAGGGATGCAGGCCCAGCAGATTTCCTCATTAGTGCTCTGCAGCTGCACAGCTGATTGATAATTATTAAACCACTTCCATTTGATTCACTCGGCACAGAGGCACAGAAGAACAAACAGTGATTTCTTCAGAACAACAAAAGGTAGGAATCTGCAACAAAGTTTGTTATAATCCTTGCAATGTACGTAGATCACCCAGAGGGGAATGTTTTTTTTACTTAACAAAAGTGGAGTTATGCTTTAAGGTCCATGCTCAGGGCTTTTGTTTTGGTGATGTCCACACCAAGAAATCTACCTTCTAACTTATAGGTGGTGAACCTGAAAGATGAGGACAGAAAAGGGGTCAGCTCACCAACTCCTATGAGAGTCACCCTTCCCCCTCACCCCTGACGTAACATCATCTTTCACATTATACAAAAAAAAAATTGGGCTACCTTAACTGCTTATTTTTTTAAAAAAAAAATCATTGAAGTGTATTTATGCTAAAATAATTACAAATACAGTCTGACATAAAATATTGCTACAGCCACCATTTTATTCTCTAGGGTCTCTGCTAAAAAAAAAATATATATATATATAATGTTTGGGGGTGGTGATGTCCACACCAAGAAATCTACCTTCTAACTTATAGGTGGTGAACCTGAAAGATGAGGACAGAAAAGGGGTCAGCTCACCAACTCCTATGAGAGTCACCCTTCCCCCTCACCCCTGACGTAACATCATCTTTCACATTATACAAAAAAAAAATTGGGCTACCTTAACTGCTTATTTTTTTTAAAAAAAATCATTGAAGTGTATTTATGCTAAAATAATTACAAATACAGTCTGACATAAAATATTGCTACAGCCACCATTTTATTCTCTAGGGTCTCTGCTAAAAAAAAAAAATATATATATATAATGTTTGGGGGTTCTAAGTAATTTTCTATCAAAATAATACTGATTTTAACTTGTTTTGAAGGGTTCTCCCATTTGACTCACTTCTGCACAGACAACCACACAGGGATTTCTTCAGAATAACAAAAGTTAGGAATCTGCAACAAAGTTTGTCTAAATCCTTGTAATGTATATACTGTAGATCATCCAGAGGGCAATGTTTTTTTTTCTCAACAAAAGTGGAGTTAGTCTTTAAAGACAAAAATCACTCTGGTATAGACACAACTGCACAAATTCTCCTTCTCCACCTACAACTTATGTTGGACATGTGACACTGAACCGGGTACGCTATTTCATATTTGGTGGTCATGCTCAGCCCTCCAACCCTTTTGGAATGGAATCAACTGGCTGATTCCCCTAGTCTCTACCTACATGTAAGATTTTACCCCAGTCCAGTTCTTCTTATACCATGCCTCTATGTCTAGGAAATCGTAACTTAAATCCTTGGCAATGTCTATGGTGAATGGTGCCAAACTCTGCATCCCCATGTTCTAGGGTTCCAGTTGAGCTTCAACCGTTAGATTAGTTAGTTTCTCAAACTGCACAGACTAGCAAAAAAAGGAGGAGCTGATTGTTATACTGAAGGATAACCCCTCAAAATTCTCAGGGCTTTTGTTTTGGTGATGTCCACACCAAGAAATCTACCTTCTAACTTATAGGTGGTGAACCTGAAAGATGAGGACAGAAAAGGGGTCAGCTCACCAACTCCTATGAGAGTCACCCTTCCCCCTCACCCCTGATCTCTGCTCACCCCTACCTGTCCACACTGGAAACCAGATCTCTCAGAGTAATCAGCAGGGCTGCTCTGTCAATTTGATAAATGGTCTCCTGCACTTTGTGTATCCCCCAGATATAGAGCGGTGCTGTCTTGGCTAAACTATCAGTTTGACAACTGGTCTTGCAGACTGCAAAAGCTGATGCAGAGGCAGGAGAGGTGGGAGCCATTCTGTCCCATTACCTCACTTATGTGTGTTCTGACTCTTAAAATGTTTTGTCATGTTACCATGGCTCGGCTGTGTCAGCTTTACAGAACTTAGTATCGGTATAGCAGTGTGCAAGTAGGATTTAAAGGGTGTAACCAAGCTAAAAACAGTAATAATGCCCAGAACATACGTTTTCTTCATTTTCTAGAGACAGCAGAGGGATACTATAAAAATCACTTGAAAATGAAGTGTTAACACAAATGTTTATAACACCACTATTTCCCCAAAATTTCTCACATTAGCATTTAGATTGTTCAGTGCCAACTTTTGAATAAGACACTTTCTGTCTCTGTCAAAGCAAACGTGATTGTTATTTAACACAGAACCAGTCAAATTACATTTCCATTAAGGCAGGTCCAAGACAATTATGCAGTAAAAAAAAAATCTTAATAAAACAAGCCACTATCTGCAAAATTTAATTTCCAGAAGCAGAGCCTTCTGAATGTTAGAAGTAAGAAAAGAGCAATGGAAACAAAAGAAAACAAACACAGAGAACAACTGGAGAAACTGATAACAGGCCTCCAAATTTAATAATATTACTGATAATGATCATTTACATTCTGCCAGTTGGTAAGCAATCTAAGAAGCAAAAATATGTTAATTCATTGTTTCATTTGCAATGTTTTCATTACAGGAAAAAAGTAGATGCTTCATACTTGCGCACGTATTTTACCCCAGACAGGTATCATTGTAAACACCATATGTGATATTATCTGCATCTCTGCTGTTTCCATTGTTATGTGGTTGGGGCTTAATATAAAATGCATTCCTCCTTTCACTTTTAAGTCACTGAGCAGGGCTTGCAATGTAACCTGTTAACCTTAATAAAATATTTTGCAGCTTATTTGGGTCACCTCCAGGCCTTAGTTTTCAATGTTCACTTTGTACAGTGAAAGGAACAAGGTGGCCTTGTGGTCCCCAATATCTTCAAATACACATAAAGGCTATACTTGATTTTTAACTATATTAATCGTGGCATCGGGGTCTCCAAACCTTAGTTGTAAAACGGTGACAGTCCTCACATATATAATTTTGTTTCAATCGTTTTTATTGAAGTTTTGCATAGATTAACAACACATGAAAGAGGCATGTAACCGCTGGATCTCATAACATGTCAAAACATTATGTCAAAAGAGTACAAGAAGAGTACAGTGATAAACAATTTACATAGAGTATCGAATAAACGCATAAATTAACAAGATATCGCAGTAAGTGAGTGAATTTGTACAACAGCAGTCTGGGGGAGGAAAATAACCTCAAAGGCCGAAGGCCCTGTGTGACCGGCATGTAAAGAGATCATATGTGTGGGATGAAGTACCAAACATTGTCTCAGAAGGGGGGAGTATAATATCTGCTGTGTATCCAAGAGTGCCAGTTATGGAAAAATTGGGTGCTCTGAGACATGGAGTAGGCGTGGGCTTTCTCCATGGAGAAATGGACGTTGATCAAGCGGACAACTTCTAAGTGAGATGGGGGGGGGGTCTGGTTGTTTCCAGTGTCTAGCTATGGTAGTCCTAGTCGCAATTAGGGTGTGAGTGTAGACTGTCCGCATATCTGGGGGAATGTCATCAATGCCCAAAGACAAGAGCACCATGGCTGGGTTAGTAGGTTTTAAGATGTTGTGAAGAAATCAGGTGCGCTAAATTCACATATGTCACAAGTCAGGAGGTGAATATGATACTACAATAAGCATCTACCACACTCCTGTGATGTGTGCCTGGGTTGATGTGCAATCAAATGTGTATATGATGACCTCATATACTCATATACATAAACATAAGTATAAACGTGATAAATTCGTGGTTGGATAATTGTCATTCAGGTGAAAATCAAAATAGAACACAAAGGTGTACACTAAGGTGAGTCTCAACATAAAGTGTCACTGAAACAATCATAACCCCAACTGTGTGATATGTGCAAAACATAGAAATAAAGGGGGGAAGGTGCATATAGTCCCAACTATTTCCACACAAGTCGATGATGAAATCCACACAGCAGATTCTCCTGGACTTGTCGGGTGCAAATAGGTTCCAACACCTTATTGGGGACTGGCCCCTTACCAGAAGGAAGAAGGTCAAGGGCGAAATGTCAGCTCAGCAGTGTAGTAGATATACAGGAGAGTGGATGAAACACTCAAGTGGGAGGTTCAGCCTTTTACCAGATCAAACTGTGATAGGGCTCATGTCACACTCATATTGTGGTACCTCTCTCAATCCTGGTCTTCCACACTCTGGGCGATGTCTCTCTATTGTCACGGGTCAAGATTTCTATACGTGGCTCACAGAGACAAAAACCAGACCATAGTGCAGTACCTCTAGTATTTATTCAAAATAAATCAGATGCACTTACATGGGTAGTATCTTCTGTAGTCACAAAATCAAAAACCGATGTGAGAGAAGCCGTGGCCGTCTGCAGTGCGGTCCGCGGCGACTGGTGATGACGATGCGGCGCTCCTTCCTGACGCGTTTCCTCTAAACAGACGTAAACGGAGATAGGAGTAGGCGCGCATCGTCATCTCTCGCCCTTAAATTTCCTGATGTGCGACGAGCTTCCGGTGTCCGCAGTGTATGTCTTCCTGTGCGGGCCGGAAGTGACTTAACCCCCGGATCGATTCAGGAGACTTCTAACTTTATTAAGATACACATCCGGGCGTGTATAGAGAGAGGAGACATCGCTGGAAGTGGCAGCAGAGGAGGTTTTACGCTATGGGAGCCTCTTTTCTTCCTTTTTGATTGGCCATTCGCATGGCTGAAAGCGAGGATTTGTCCCAGAATTCTTGGTTGGACCTTGACTAGTGATTTCCATACACACCTGATTGAATTAAAGTCTGGTAAGAGGTGACCCCTACTGGTGTTTTTCTGACATTGCATCCTGTGTCACTTGGAGTTACTTATACACACTTGCTTTTACTTGATTTTGGTAAGAGGCTTGTCTAGCTGGTGATGGTCCAAGCACTTATCTTCAGTATTGTTATCATTCACTTGGGTTTATTAGATAATTTGGTCTGGTAAGAGGCAACTCCAACTGGATATTTTTTGCACTTTATTTCACATTTATTTTGGTACGGTTTCACACTCCAAAAAATTTTTTTTTTCCTTAGCTATCTTGGTGGTAGCTTCTTACACTTTTCCCAATTTCTATTATAAGTCACACTCAAGGTGATACTTTTTAGTCGTTGGGTTTTACGCTATTGCGTTTATTTGTATTTTACATGATCCAATGACCTCCGAGTTCATTGCTTACACGGGCCTGGATCTTCTATCAAATTGACAAGATTAAGCATATCCGCTTCAATTTTGCCTCAATCTGGTAAGCGTACACTCTTAAGGGAGTCGGGCTCAGGACAAGGATACTTTCCATTTGTTATCAACATTGGGACTTTGTGGACTTTATACCTCCATAGATCATATTAGCGAAACTTAATTTACATATTTCTATAGGGTGTGGTCACACTTGAAGTTGCTGCTTGTCTGTTTTATTCCTTTAGCGCGGTTAATTTCCCAATTTTTCTACACATCCGAACCGGCCAAAACACGTCGCCCTTTCAATATGCCAATCTTAAATCGGAAATTGAGGCTGTATCACGCGCCTGACAACCAGAAGCTGGGTCTGCTGAACTAAAATACATATAATGAAAAGACATATAATAAAAAGAGTAGTGTTCCGTACCAGGTACCACTATATATAGGTTTTAAGATGCCTGTGACAGTGGAGAGGATCTCAAAAACTCACCTCCAGAAGCTCGTGAGACTTATACAGGACCAAAATATGTGATAGATGGTGCCCACATGACCACAGCCGTGCCAGCAAAGCGAGTCTAGTTGTTTATAGAATTTAGATAAACGATACGGCGTGAGATACCATCTGGTGATGATTTTTTGGGACTGTTCCCAGTGGGTTACACATTTAGAGGCTCGGTATGTGCTGCGTACTGCTGATTGCTATTGGGCATCTGAAAAGGAGTTCCCAAGCTCCTCCTCCCAGGCTAGCATGTGTTTAGTCTTGTAGAAGGATTATTTGTTTTGGAGGAGATTATAAAACAATGATATGCCTTTGATCTTGGTGTGTGGAGAAGAAAAGAACTGCCAGAGAGGTCTAGGAAGGTAAACTGAAGGTGGAGGATTTTTGGATAGAAAGCTAGAGATGGAGTTATATTGGTGTATTGCAGTAGTGGATAGGTTAAATTCTGCTCGGAGTGTAGCAAAGTTTTTCAAGGAGGTTTGGTTAAATAGTTGGGATATGAAATGTATACCGGCGGAGGAGAATTTAAAAAGGGAAGTAAATGGGAGGAGGACACTAAGAGTTTGTAGAGGGAGAGGTATTAAGGAGCCATGTGCAGCCGTATAGGGGCGCGAGTGTAATAGTCTCCACGCCCTGATTGAGGTTCGTGTAGTGATGGGAAGAGCCGATAGGGGGAGGGGTTTCCAAAGGTCTGCTAGAAGCAAATTGTGTAGATCCGTGGATTTGGATAAAGAAGATTCTATGAGTACCCATGGGGAGAGTGGGGAGTTGGAGAACCATTGTTGCAGGGGGGCCAGGTGGGCTGCTGTGTGATAATCCTGCAAGTCCGGGAGGCCCAGGCCACCTACAGATCTATGTCGGATCATGTGTGTATAGTTGCACCGGGCTCTTTTCTTTTGCCAAACTAATTGGCGGAGGAGCTTAGTGAGCTTTTTGATATAAGACGAGGGGATTTGGACTGGGAGAGTGCGGAAGATATAGAGGATTTTAGGGAGACGGAGCATTTTAAAGGCTGCTATTCTTCCAGCCCAGGAGATTTTGGTCTGTGCAATTGTTTGGATATCACTAGAGATGGATGTTATGAGAGGTTTCAGGTTCAGTGGGACCAGAGTTGTCAATGGGTAAGTGAGCTTTATTCCTAGGTAGGAGATGTCTTGGTTCATCCATGTGTAAGGTAAAGTACGTTGTAGGTGCGAAAGTGTGGATGGGTGCACACCCATGTTAAGTATGAGGGATTTGCTGAAGTTTACTTTGTAGTAGGATACGTTGCTAAAGGTTTGGAGTAGCTGATGTGCAGCTGGGAGGGAAACAATGGGGTTCGTGAGGCTAAGTATTACGTCATCTGCAAAGAGGGTAATAGCGTGGAGAGATTGGTGAAATTTAAAACCATGAATTAGGGGATGTTCACGTATAGAAGAGGCTAAGGGCTCCATGAGCAAATTGAAGATTATGGGGGAGAGGGGGCAGCCCTGGCGGGTAACATTTGTGATCAGAAATGGTTTGGAGAGTACCCCTGAAGAGAGAACTCTCGCCGATGAGGACAAATATAACGCCATTATGGCTGACATAATCGGTCCAGAAAATCCAAACTTGTCCAGTACAGCTTTCATATATCCCCAGTGGACGCGGTCAAATGCCTTCTCCGCATCTATCGAGAGAAGCAGAGAAGGCATCCGAGCACGCTCCGCCTGGTGGATTATATTGATCACTCTTCTAGTGGCATCTGGAGCCTGCCGTCCCTTGACAAACCCCATCTGATCGGGGCCTACCAAGTCAGGCAGCACCGAGGCCAATCTGTTCGCTAAAAGCTTGGCGTACAATTTTACGTCTGCGTTCAACTCACATATATAATTTGAGAGCATGTAGGGTATATAACATTTTATCTTCTTTAAGTTTTTTTTTAGGATTCTGGTTCTGTAAACAAACATTTTGGGTATTTGGGATGTATCCTCTT
Source organism: Pelophylax lessonae (assembly GCF_965119305.1). Lineage (NCBI taxonomy): Eukaryota > Metazoa > Chordata > Amphibia > Anura > Ranidae > Pelophylax > Pelophylax lessonae. The sequence continues at coordinate 438,143,285 of NC_138769.1, forward strand.
TCTGTTTATTTTTCATACACTAGCTTAGCCTGACCATAAACAGCCCAGTTTCAATCTAACAGTCCAATTTGACTTGTGAGGTCCTGGGCAAGGTACAGTACCTTATTATTTTATACAGTCTGCACTGTGAAACAAAAGGACACTGTTTACTGGGATCCAGGTGATCCTGTACTAAATATAATATTTATAAAGAAGCAGATATGTAGTCAAGAAGGAGAGTATGATCTGAAGTATGCACAGTGACAAACCTTCATCCCTAAATATACATACAAAAAAGGAACAGTGGTCATGGGACTTTGTATTAGGTAAGTCACTTAATCAATCACAGAATTATATAGAATTACAAAATGGTTTATTACATATTTTATATTCAACACATATATATATATATATATATATATATATATATATATATATATATATAGAACAATCCATATAAAATACAGACATATACATCTATGGTCTCTACGCATTTTGTGGAGCCGGTCCACTCATCAGGAGCTTGATTAAAAAATGTCTTTCAGCAGCTCTGGATGTTTGGTGTGAATAAGGTTTGTGAGATCTCCTCCATCGTCAAGGATCACGTTGAGTGGTTTTCTATCGGGGAAAATATATGGTTTGCTCAATGCACCAGATGTACTCTTCATCAGTCTCCCCCTTCCAGGCGTAAACTGGGACCCTTGTCTTAGCAATGGCTGCAGCAGCATGATCCTGGGTGGAGAAAATATTGCAGCTTGACCACTGTACCCTTAATGGCGCTTATGAGAGCGTTTCTATCCTTGATGACGTCTTTGATGAATTTGTTGGTCCTGTCCAGCTCCTGCTCATACCCCTTCAGGCTCTCTCTGAAGACCAAACTGTCCAGGTAGCAGTCGCTGAACTCCAGAGGTGGGTGGCCCATGGTTAGTCCTGTCCTCTCGGAGCTCGGTGTTGTTGTCTCTCTCTCTCTCACTCTCAGGCGGTGATGATGAGCGCAGATCCTCCCTCCAACCTTCCAGGAGCATGCCCCTCCATATATGTAGTCAGTGAAACATGTAGCATGAGAAAAAAAAACACATGAAAATATCATTATAAGCAACTGTCTCTTCCCTGATGTAATCATTATTAGATTATGTGAAATGTATCAGATGGCAATAATATTGTGTCATTCAACCAATATATATTTCTTGGAGGAGTGTAGTGTATATTATAATATATTACAGTATATGATTGCAATCACACGTCTCTATCATATACATGTTTTACGTGTTTTTGTACTATACATATTTTAATTGTCCACAGATTTTGAAAATGATCAAAATAAAATACAGAAATATTTTTAAAGTCTAAATAAATATTTTTTGGAATAATGTAAAAGGTAAAGTAGGGCTGACAAGGGATATGGTGTCAGTCCAGCTTGATACTTGAACAAGAACTGGGATGTTGAGAGAGACCTCTAGAAGCTAACTGATAACTCCAGCATTATAAGTGCTTGCTACTGCTTACAGAGGGTTTTTAGTTTTCCATGCAATCAGCCATAGAGGAAATGTGTAGCTTCAGACCTTCTGTTGAGTCATATGAGAAATAGAAGGACACAGCACTACTGTATAAATTAAATAACTGAGAGACATTTTTTTTGTTTTCAGTGTGGAAATCAACATTTGAGTGCAGCCATCTCCTCTTGTTTAAACCCCCTTTTTTTCTCTCCCCTCTTTCTCTTTTCTATTCTCTTTTTTTCTCCTCACCTCTCCTCTTCTCCCTGTTTCTCTGATATGTTATCTCATCAGCCTTACCTAATAAACACAAGCACATATAATTATTAAAATTCAGGTTCCATGTTCTATGCTATTAGAGCAGGGGTGGGGAACCTTTTTTCTGCCAAGGGCCATTTGGATTTTTGTAACATCATTCGGGGGCCGTACAAAATGTATGCATAAATGTTATAGGCACTGCTTTGCAGCAAAAACACTGTAAAAAATTGCGTGACTTTGAGGTGAAAGGGGCCTTCAGTAATCAAGGTATAGTGTGCCCCCTTTCAATGCAGACTGACCACAGCGTGCCCCCTTTCAATGCAGACTGACCACAGGGTGCCCCCTTTCAATGCAGACTGACCACATGGTGCCCCTTTCAATGCAGAGTGACCAAAGCGTGCCCCCTTTCAATGCGGAGTGACCACAGCGTGCCCCCTTTCAATGTGGAGTGACCACAGCGTGCCCAATTTCAATGCAGAGTGACCACTGCGTGCTCAATTTCAATGCAGACTGATTGACCACAATGCAGAGTGAACAGTGTGCCAAGCCCCAGTGCGCTTGACTTACCTGTTGTAGCGGCGACTTCCTCTCTTCAGTCCCCGCGTCTCTTTGAGTCCTCCCGCGTCCCGCCTCCTCCTCGGCCAATGGCATTGGCCAAGGAGGAGGAGGATCCATGAGACAGTAGCGAATTTTCATTCGCTATTGTCACACAAATGGGCGGGCTCGAGGCGCACTGCTCTGCGCCTCGGGTCCACCCTTTTCGGAGATTCACAGTGTCAGAACAGAGCCATCGGCTCCTTCTGACACAGCGGCACGGGGGGGCTGGACAGAACGATCGTGCGGGCTGCATGCGGCCCGTGGGCCGGAGGTTCCCCACCCCTGTATTAGAGGGTGGATAATTTTAAAGAACCTAATAACGTTTCCTGTTTTCTCTGATACCATGGGGAAATTAATGCCAATAACAGCAGCAAACAAAATAAATAAAAAATAAAGGAATTTACAGCAATCAAGGGTACCTTTCTGAGTTAAGAATACATACTTGCATAGGTAATATTTTTTTAAAACAGAGTTTGTTATCTCTACAATTCTAAATATATATTTTTACATTTATTTTACGGGCACATAAAAACAGCTTTTTAAATTAAATACAGACACCACTAAATGTACAAAAGAGAACAGTATAGCCAGTCTACATTTTTCTTTGATGTTTTTATTAGGTAAAGGTCACTAAGTAAAATTAATTAAAAGTGCAAAGACCAGGATTGCCAGACTACTGTCAGTCCTTGGTGAAACTTGACAAAGTGTTGAGACGTATTACATGTGATAAAACATTGTTTTGTTCTCTAAATTTCATGTAACCCTACAGCAGGGAGCAATATGTAGCATAAAGTAAAGACATTTTACACTATTTTAGATATCTCTGTGATTAAATCTGGTATTTAAACATATTGCATTATTTAGCAGGAGGAATGTTTGATTCTATCAAACTGAATTATATTCCATGTGCCGGCGAGATGGAATCTATGAGACTTATTTAGTAAAGTAATGCAAACAGAAATGATACTGTGCAAAGAGCATTTCCTGAGATGTATGTCCAGTTAAAATGATTATTTTTTGATGTCTATGTCTCTGTTGCAAAATGTCCCCCCCCCCCCCCCCCCCGATTCCTGTCTGGCAAAACTGTTGTCATGGTGAGGGTAAGTGAAGGAAAATCTCTCTAACAGAGTCCTGAATAGTAGTAAAAATCTCAAGGTGGGAGGGCTGTAAAGCTACATCCTAAAGCCAGCCATAGAGAGGCCACTATGGGCAGGCTGGCTGTCCTGAAATTGATCTATATATTGACAATCACTATAGCTATAGCTGCCAACAGTGATCGTTGTATTCTGACAGCAGCGAAACTGCCCGCTGTCAGAATACAATAATGTAGCAGGAGAAATTCCCTCATCAACGCTGACTGTGTCTATGTGGGAATCAAGCAATTTTCTTTCCTTCAACGCATGGTAGTGACTTTCAGTATTCTACATACCTTCTCCACCATACTCAATATAGAGTACCTTGCCACCTACATAGAGTGTCCTATGACTGGAACTGAGGAACACCACAAAGTCTCCAGCTGGTACTCCAGGGAATCCTTCCTGTAAGCCAAAATATGCTGTAAGTATGGCTGCAGAATATTGAAGCTTCACACCAAAAAAAAACTGAAAATGGATGATGGAGAGCATTGTAGCAGAAGCAGTAATATTGGACTGGATAGAATTTCTGAAGCCACAGTGGAATCTGATCTCTGTGCCACAGTGACGGGTATCCTAAACAATCTGCTGGAATAGGATCCTTTCTCTCCACATGAACTGAACAGAGGGCACTGAGTGGCTGACCAGAGACCTCCTAGGAAACCTTGGGATGTACTCTGTAGAGTACACTACACTGAGATCATCCTAGTTAAAGAAAACAATTCTCTTGGACCTTTTCTGCAGCAACCTTGTACTCATCCACATATTCGGACCTTTATTGGAATATATTCATTGTGATACTGGAGCCTGAGATCATTAGCCATGCATGTTGGTTAAAGCAAACAGTCCTTTTATTTGGAAAAATAGGCTAACAGTAACCAGTTTTGTCCTCAGCAAGGAAAAGCAAACAAACCAAAATAATCCATCAATTTCTGGTATAAAATTAAAGGTTTTGCTCACTGCTAGTCACACAAGTCCCATCATAGGGTTTTGAAAAGTCCCTCTTAGTTTTGAGGTCCCTAAGTGGAGGTCTCCAAGGTTACAGAACTTTGCCTCAGTCCTATGCTAGCCCACCATTGTCACTCAGGTGTGTCCTGCTTTCTCCCTCACAGACAGGTCCTGACTGTTTCCCTTTCTGGACTCTGATGCACATGGGTTAACCCTTTCAGTACCAAAGTTCCTATAATCAGGGTTGGAGGTTCTGGCCCTCCCAAATATCTATCTGAACCTCCAAATTCCAGGGTCCCAAAATGAGGACTTATCAATCCAGAGATTACTGAAAATCAGTCCTCTCCTCTCCGACCAGACTTCTCCAAAATCCCTCACCCAGTACTAAAAATATCTCTTGAGCTCCCCCTTAAAGTGACCACAACTCAAATAGTAGGAAAAATATTTGCCATCCAGGACCCATCCCTTGCACCCTGTACACGAGGCTTCAGGTGCTTCCTACATTTAGAGCTGATTCCTCCACTTTCAGGTTAGGAAGGTTCAATGAGATGATTCAGGTACCCATTTCTTATATATCCCAAGCTGGGTGACTACATACCTTCTAGCTTTGTTACAACCTACCTTGCTAGGCAGACACCATGGGCTTATTTACTAAAGTAAAGCCCCGTACACACGTACCGATCGTCGGCCGAACGATCGGCCGTCTTTTGTCCCCGGGCTGTCCTGTCCGCTGAAAAGTGCAAAAGACTGCACACGAATTTTGTCGGCCAACAACAGCCGACTGCAGTGATGTCATGTGATGGTTAACTTTCCCTGTGTTTTTTCTTTTCTGAGCATGCCCAGTCTTGCAAATCTGCTGTCTGTCGGCCGAATTCTGTACTGACTGGTGAACAATCGGCCGTTCTGGTGTCGGCATACAAAAATTTTAATGCTTGCACGACAGATTCTGTTCGGCCGAAAGTGCGCTGTCGGCTGTCGGAAGCATCATACTAACAAGCCGAAAATCGGCCGATCGGTCGTCGGCCGAATCTTTTCGGCCGACAATCTGCACGTGTGTACGGGCCTTTGGAGAGTGCAAAATCAGTCACACTTCTGCAGAGAAACCATTTAGTTTCCAGGTTTTATTGCCAAACCTTAATTAAACAAGCTGAAGAAAGAAGATGATTGTTTTCTCTGCAGAAGTGTGACTGATTTTTCAGTCTCTAGCTTTAGTAAATAAACCCCTATGTGTCATTCTTGTGGACAAACAACAGACTAGGGGCTCTAAGAAAGACAGACTGGGATATTTTCTATGTACAGCCACCTCATGTGAGCCCTGATCCCTAGCATTGCTGGAGCCTAACACAACCTCCACGGTTTCCTGGATGATCCTATCTTAGGTCCCCCAAAGCAGCTCATGTACTAGACACTAACCTCTTAGGGTAGGGTAGGGCAGCTCTGGGAGGTGCTATACATTCTTCACAATTGTTTCATATTTCATGACATCCCCAGAGCTGTTTCATAACATCTAGGATGTACCCAACACAAATCATTCTACCGCACATTTCTGGACATACTAAGTTTGCAACGTTTATCTGCACTATCCTGCTTTGTGCCGTGCCAGATTGAAATTGGTGGGGGTCAGAGAAAGCTACAGATAGCAGTGAGCAAAGGTCAGAGTGTGCTACAGGGGGCAACATTGGTAGCGTAATTAGGGCACCTAAAACCAAAGTGCGTATATTGACAAATTCCTATTGCAGTGTTAGAACAAACAGGGATAAAATAATGTGCACACATGCAAAATTAATAGGCATGTTAACAAATGCTATAAGCATGGTTAATAAAATGTAAGAACTGAACCTCTGGTATATGAGGAGGATTTTGACTTTGCGGGAGTATCAGAAGCCTGGTTTGACAGCTCACATGACTGTCTTGTGACTGTCCAGGGTTATTCCCTGTGTCTGAGGGACAGGGTAGACAGAAGAGTGGGAGAGGTGTGTCTGTATGTAAAGAATGACTTGATAAGGGAGTATGTAACTACAAGGGATGACATTGCTAATGGTATTGTCTTATTGTCTTGCAGGACAGTTTCATGTGTCAGTTGGTGGAGGCCCCAACTAGAAATGATGGTCTGCTGGACCCTCTAATTACAAACAACACAGATCTGATCGCAGATGTGGAAAAAAGGGATAACATAGGGAACAGAAATCACAGAATAATTACGTTAAACATAAATCATAGGAAAAGGAGACACGAGGGTAATACAGGAATACTACATTTCAAAAGGACCAACTTTACTAAACTGTGCTCCATACTGCATGACATTAAATGGGATCAAGCTCTAGAAATAAAGAACACCAAGGAAAATGGGAGTGCTTAATAACATATTAAATAATGGAATTGGGCAGTACATCCTGATGGACAACAAACATAAAAGAACTAAAGTTACTCCTGGGTGGATAAATTCTGGTGGAAAAAGGCATATTAATGAGAAGAAACTGTCCTTTAAAAAAATACAAGGCCGACGGGTCATCAGAATGCAATAAGAAATGTAGGAGCATGCTCAAGGCAACTAGCCTATGAGAGAAACATAGCAGAGAAGAGTAAAAAACTTTGGTCCTATAGAGGATAATCAGGGGGAGCTGGTTACAAATGACAAGGAGAAGGCAACTGTATTAAATACATTCTTCTCCTCAGTTTTTAAAAAGGAAAAGGAGGGGTATAACAAACAAGACTATTTTGTCAGTATTACAACAAGGAATGCATTCCTTCTAGCTAGCAGAAGCCAGTGTTAAAAAAAAAAAGACTTAAAAACATAGCCATGTTTTAGCCAAGTCATTATTCATAATTTTAAAAGACAGCTTAGAAACTGGAATGGTACCAGCAGATTGGTGAAAAGCGAACGTGGTACCAATATTCAAAAAAGATGATTACCTAGAGACTATGGACCAGTCAGACTAACATCAGTATTATGTAAACTATTGGAGGGGAAGATAAGGGACAATATCAAAGATCTTGCTGATGAAAAGGGTATTATTGATAGTAATCAGCATAACTTTATGAAGGATCGTTCTTGCCAGACCAACCTATTAAAGCAGCTTACTATGGGGGCACCCGAGCCGAGCTGCAGATCTATGTATCCATTTAGACACAGAGCTGCCATTCGGCCTTGCCCCCCATCTCTCCTGATTGGCTAACTGAGTTTGATTGACAGCAGCTTTAAGTGTTCGTGTAGAGTAAAAAGGTTCAGGAAGGCTACTCTGACCATTCAAATTCCTAAATAAATGCAGGTTCTCCAGCATCATCTTATAACCTTGCACCTTGTGTCTTCTTCACATCTATATTTTTTCAGGTGTACCCCTTGTTCCCTCTTTCAAATGTTCCTTTTCTTCCTCCTCTTGTTATAATTTGTATAAAAACCTTAACAACAAATCTACAAAAAGTTTTGTCAGGACATACATTTTTAGCTGATCAGACTACAGAAAATGTGAAAGCTAATTAGCTACTCTAGGTAACTGCACATTATGATTGCTGAGTGTGCTGCCTCATTAAAACATGACCTATAATAACTAACATTGTGGTAGACACATTAGTTACATCTAAACAAACAATATTAGCATTTAAAAGACAATTTGTTCACCACATGCTTTAGTTGTGTGAGTTCTAAAGATAGTAGTGTGTCCCAGAAATCTATAGCAACTATTCATTTTTAAAGGAATCTGTCGTGGAAGAAGTACATTGATTTATAAAGCTAGATTGATTGTGCAGCTGATCCGCTGATCCTCTGACATCCATCCTTTCTGAGTCACTGACTTGGGACATATAATAGAAGTTTCTGATTAATTTTGACTTCATTTACTGCATACTTTTCTGTATCAGCGGCTCAGTAAGTACCGAAACTAGAGGATAAGCAAGACAGCCAGGTGACTTGCAATTTTACAAAAACTAAAAAACAAAAACTAGCAGGTTTCTTAGTATACACATAAATATTGATTAGCCAACCCTATTATTGGCTTGAACTCAGGCAGCCTGATTTTTAACATATTTGTACAGATGATTGTTAGATAGCACTGCAGACTTCTGATCATGCTAAGTGAAAAGAAATATGTCACATTAGGCACAATTCACAATTCTTTAAAACCAGCCCATGGCACTCTATTTTAACCATATGACTGTCATTTTAAAATTTAATTGGACTCAACTGAAATAAATGTCACTTTTTGTAATGTCACAGATGGTTGGTAATGTTACTGGTTGCACAACTCTATTTCTACCACAAGATGGCAGTAACACATGTGCCTTGTTTAGCCAGTGACTGACCTTAAGCAATGGTATCATGGGGAGGTGCAGTCTGGATGAGAATCTGGACTCCAACCATGACTGGGAAACAAGTACAATGCCCAGGAGTACCAAGAAGGGATCATACAAAAAGGAAAGCCCAGGAAGGAGCAGGGCAGTTGGGGAAGTGCATTCACCAGAGTAAGTAGGGAAAATAAATGCTGTGCTGTGTCAGGCCATACTAAGCTATTCCTGTGCTAAGTTTTGCTGGACACCGCTGAATCCATCCCATATCAGGAAGCTGGACTGGGCAAAGTTTGCTGTATGATTGGTTGTTCTACAGCCCCATCGGAGACACTTGCTTGTGAATCAGGCTGCCACTGTTTAGACCCACTGAGCAAGCACCAAGGTGTTCACCAACTCACCTGAGATGGAGCCTGGCGGTGGGATCACATGAATGGAACACGTGAGAGCTGTTGGATTTTATCATTGTACACTTCTTTTTAAATAAATGTGAGTGCATTTTGTGAAGCTGGGGGTATGTGGTTCATTCAGCTATTTAACCCAGGTACTGCACTATTGGGAGTTTTTTCTTTTTTCTTTTTTTCTATGTGTTGCTTTGGAGCTGTGTGTGCATAGTGTGGAGCCATCACAGAAGGGGATTATTGCCATTCTAAGGAACCTGATTATCAGTGATCATTCCAGTTATGCTGTGTTGACCCCTTGTGGGTCTGAGATGGAGGTGATCTTGCATTGCACCTGGTGATTGGAGCGCAGGATTGTGGAGTGGAATAACACTGCATGTTGACTTGGGGAGCACAATACTCTATTGTAGACTTTTTCTTGCACAGTGTAAAGAAGTATCACCATTTCTTTTCCTTGGACTTATTTCCATCATTCTATTATTTTTTGCTTTTGCTATTGTTTTGCAAATGTTAGCACTTTACTTTAAATGTTTTTTCACTAGCACTTATATCAATTGATGTGGATATCTTTTTATTATCTTTTTCTGCCATTTATATTGTTTTGTTGAGCAGTGCTATCACATATCTTTATTTATTTTTTCACCAACTCACCTGCTGCAGTGGTGGTTGGTTAACTACAGGAAAGTAGCCCCCCCCCCCCTTCCGCTGTGCATCTGACCAGCCTCCATTAGGGAACTACAGAGAAAAGAAGTGGTGAGAGGGTCAAAGACTTGCAGACATGGACCAGCTGTTGGGTAAACTGCTTATACTGTTCTAGGCCAGGTTCAAAGCAGCCAAGTAATTTGATCTGCTTCCCAGAGTGCTGCAATTGTGCCCACCCTTACATCTAAGTATTACAACTGTGCATACCCGGACATCTGACTACTGCAACCATGCATGCTTTAGTGCCTGTCCACTACAACTAGGCCTGTCTCCTTCCAAATAATCATCTGTACCCAGAAAACCATTCTTCTCTGCTCAACCAGCTAGACATATTACTGCAAAAAACAGTTTATTGACAATATCCCTAAAAGGGCCCCATCGCAGCTAGCAGAAGGTCCACCACAAAGACTATTTCAAACCACTCTATCCTGTGGGCAGACCTAGAGTAAACTGTAAATCTTTATTTCACAAGCCTAAGTTTAGCCCCTTTGTTTGAGAGCTCTCAAGTGGCATAGTTGAACTACTTTGTTACTCTTGTTTAGTCACTTGAGCAATTTATCTCATATGGTGATGGTTTATGTCCTTGGGGTCACAGTATATGCTGGAGGCTTCTACAAGGGGAACTGTGAGGTTAACTATACAGCCATTGTTGTTCTCATGCTGTTTGACTTAATGCGTCAATATTCATCGTCCTTCTTTTTTTATCTTAACCTGCCAATACAGTCTGTTTATATTTTATAGAGTTGTGAGTCTAGTTCTTGTGTGTCTGCTCTACAAAAAGGGATACTGGTGATGTCAGTGAGGGTGTGACCTAAAAAAGGGCTGGACCAGAGCAGGGGACCCAAAATTATCAGTGGCTCGTATGGGGGTAGTGATACAGAAAATAGGGATACTAATCTTGGTGTGCTAGCTTTGTGGGCTGCAGTGGTGTACCCAGCACATCTGGCACCTGGATTCCTGTTTCCAGGTAGAGGCATAGCCATATCAACTTTGTATCTTTAAAGTCTTATTCCATCAGAATGCCATCGCTCACAAATCTCCAGTGTCTATTCTTACCTACACCACCTGCTTTAGTTGTCAATGAGGTATATCAGTTTGTGTGCAGATCATATAAACACCCTCTTGACTGCTAAGTGTGGCTATGTAATAGGCCCCCCATGGCGAAAATGAAGGAGAAAGTGACAAAGGTTCTCCAACCTAGGGTCCTAGTCTTGCCAATAACCAAAAGGCTGAGCGTGCAGGTGTTTGTAGCCTTTATAATTTAGGACCTTACCATAGTTCAGGGCTCCACCCTCCCGAGGAATATGTGTGTGGTTGGTGTTATGTGAAAAGTGCGCTGGATACAGTATGGTAAAGCTGCAAACCTGAAAAATATATATTGTGACAGTGGGGGAAAGTAGGTGCGCTAAACTCATACGGGGTAGTCCCCTAAAAGGGGATAAACCAAAACGTGATTTAAATCTTGTAAACCAAGTGGTATTGCATATAACAAAAATGTTAATTACAAACAAACATAACGTGCCACAGTGCAGTGGCAATCGCACTGGGACGCGTTTCCTCCAAAAGCTCTCCTATCTCCGTTGACGTCCGCTTTTGGAGGAAACGCGTCAGAAAGGAGCGCCGCAACGTCATCATTCATCGCCGCGGACCGCGCTGCAGGCGGCCGCGGCCCCATCTCTCCACTGTCGTGTCTTTATTGTGCCCAGAATCAAGTCGTCGTATGTAAGTGTATTGTGCATTCTATTATTAAATAGTTTAAAAGGTACTACACTATTGCACGATCTTTTCATTTTTGGGATACTGCGAGACATCTTAAGGCACCAGAGGGGACATACCCAGATCTAGGGACCAAGGAAGGGATACCATCCATTTCCGGGAGAGTGTGCGATTAGCCCTAATCCAAGAGTTTTCTGGTGAGAGGCACATCCTCTCCTCGAGTGTGGTTTTATAGCTGGGATCCATCGTGGTTATCTTATATCTGGATTTGTGTTATCTATACGCCCTTACACTTCCATCTCTCTGGTAAGGAGCCAATCCAGATATGGTGGTGGGATCACCTGCAACCTAATTTTCTGTGGATTTGTCACTAAGGAGTTTATCTTATTCACAACACACATGAACTTTTGTTTGGATTGGACTTTATTTACCTTGCTCTTATTATTATTATTAACAGTGTACTTTGATTCACAACACGTTTGTTCAGTTTTTGTACTGTGGCACGTTATGTTTGATTGTAATATGTGTGTGGTTGCAAGGCAGTAGCTAGAGAGGTATGCATCTCTGCACTTTACTGTCTGGGACAGGACACATAGGGGCCCGAGCCCGAGAGACAGAGCAGCTGGGAGCTGTTGGAAAAAGACAGAGAGCTGACAAAGGTACAACGTTTGTGCACAAGCACTGGGATGTTGTGTTAGGTGGTTTGGAGTACCAATGAATGAGGCCTGAGCAACAGTGCTCTAAAAGAAAGCCAGGATTCAGGAAATGCAATATTATGATCATTTTTATACCCCCCTAAAAAATGTTCTGGAGAAATAAATTGTGGGTGTGGCTGAATTGCACAGTGGGAAGGGCTTAAATGTGGCATTGTTACAGTGTTTTTTTTTTTACCCTAATGCATTCTCTCCATTAAGGTAAAAACCTTCTGTGATCAGTTCCTCACCCAGCCCCCCTAAATACACACCTGAGCCAGTTCTCGATCCAGCACTGTGCCAGACAGCAGCAGCGCTGCTCTCTCTTTCTCCCCACTGAATATGGAAGCCTTTAGCTCCTGCTGGTGTCAATCAAATCCTTTGAAGAGGGAGCGGGAGGCAGGGTCGAACTGTGCTGTGTGTCAGTGGACAGCCTAGTTTGGAAGCAATATAGTTCATATTCCTATCGCACACCTTCCTGGTTTGTAGGCTCGTGTGTACTGGGTGCTGAAGCGATCACCAGTTGGCAAATGGATCGGTTACAAGTAGATACATATTCGCCAGCACACCAAGGATCTTGCAAAAGCAGTCCAAAAACTTTATTCAAGATAAGATCACATCAGAAAAATATAGTGCAACGTTTCGGAGCCGCACAGGACCCCTTCATCACATGCCTGACGAAGGGGTCCTGTGCGGCTCCGAAACGTTGCACTATATTTTTCTGATGTGATCTTATCTTGAATAAAGTTTTTGGACTGCTTTTGCAAGATCCTTGGTGTGCTAGTTTGGAAGCAAGGCTGCACAAGTGCCCCTATAGCATGTGGCTTTTTTATGGGAGCACTCAGAATGAAGGAGAAGTAAGGAACACCAACAGGGGACCCCAGAAGAGGAGGTTTGAGGTTGCTCTGTGCAAAATTGTTGCAGAGCAGGTAAGTATGACATGTTTATTATTAAAGTAAAAAAGAAAAAAAAATTGGAATCACTTTAAATAAAACCTGGGCCTACCTATATACTAAGCATACATATGCCACAATCCTTTTACCCTTTAAAGACTATGAACAACTCTCATCACGTGCTATATAACAGAGTGTGAATACTCACAAAGCCATTACAGCATTCGTTTTGTGGTGAGTGAAATATACCTGGTTGATCCTGCCTTCAGCTGTCCCTCCCATCTTCTCTGTGCTCCCATGCAGCCTAAAACTTTGTAGACCAGCTGGTATCATCTACTGAGTATGCTCATATTTCAGTTCCCTTCTAAGCTCTTAATTTTTTCCTTTTTTCTTATCTGTGGAGCCCACATGAGTATAGAGTCACACATATGGGTGTATACACAGTAGTAAATGCCACTCCCCTCCCTCCTCCCTCCTCCATGTCTTCCTATTGCTAAGCACTATGGGTGCAGATTTAGTATGTTGATTGATTACATTCACTAAGAAACTCACAAAATAAGCTTATTTTTAACCACTTCAGCTTTAGCACGACACTGTACACAAAAAAAATGTATGTCCTTTTTTTTCCACAAATAGAGCTTTCTTTTGGTAGTATTTGGTCACCTCTGCAGTTTTTATTTATTGTGCTATAAAAACCAAAAAAGACCCACAATTTTGAAAAAAAAAAACACAATATTTTTTACTTTCTGCTTTTAAACATATCCAATAAAAAATTTAAAAACCAAAACTTCTCCATAATTTTAGCCCAATATGTATTCGGTTACAAATTTTTAGTAAAAAAATCCCAATAAGCGTATATTGATTGGTTTGCACAAAAGTTATAGTGTCTACAAGTTATGGAATATATTTATGGAATTTTTTATTTATTTATATATTCTTTTCTAGCAATGGTGGTGTTTAGTGACTTATAGCAGGGCTGCAACATTGTGGCACACAAAAGTGACACATTTTACACTTTTTTGGGGACCAGTGACACTAATACAGTGATCAGTGCTAAAAATATGCACTGGTAGGGAAGGAGTTAACATAAAGGGCGATCAAAGGGTTAAATGTGTGCCAATGGAGTGATTGCTAACTGTGGGGGAGGTGCTTGTACTATGGGAAGGGAAAGATCTGTGTTCCTGCTTTGCAGAAATACAGGATCATTACCTTCCCTTTTCACTAAATGGCGATCTGCCTTGTTAACATAGGCAGACAGCCATTCTGCTTTGCTCCCAAAAGATCGGCAGGTCCTGGCGGACATTGAGTCTGCTGGACCTGCTGATTGGCTCCCACTGTGTCCAATCACAGCGGGAGTGGGTCACTGGCAGCGAGCGTGCTCGCCCCAGACCTGGAAGTACAGTACAGGATCACGTACAGATACATGTTTCTGCACAGGAGAGCTGTATGTAAAATATACAGCCGGCAAGCTGTTAATATAAATAAGTATTAAGTATAATAATTGTAATTGCTAATACCTGTAAAGTAAAGAAAGAGCCTTGGATGCAGATGCTGTCTTCACAGATTAGTAGTGGCAATTATCTTTGACTTCGCCTACACCATATTAATACACAAAATGTATGATGTTTAAAAAAAAGAGCTGTAAAGCAGTTATTTGATATTTATAATCTAATTTGAATTGTTCTTCTGAAACAGTTTTCTTTTAGTCATGTGACTAGCACAGCCCCAATCAGCGCTGACCAGATGCAGACTCATACTACAGTAATAGAAGCCCCTGCCAAAAATCTTTTCCTGCACATGCCAAAGAACAGGGAAAGATCACTTGACCACACAACATTGCTGCACGAATAACAATAGAGTACAAATATGGGGCTTTTGATAGGCCAATATGAAAGGGAAAAGGGAGGATCACAATTATGACACACTGTATTTTATAAAAGAAACATATTTATTGATCCAAAAATTGATAAAATGACATTAACACACATGTAGTAAAAAAATAGGCACATATGTAGATATATACTCCCAATGGGAGTGCTGATTCATCTATACCAGTTGGTAGTAATGGTCTCTGTTACAGCATGGTCTAGGGGTCCACAGCAAACTGACATGTTTCGCAGCAAGGCTTCCTGAGGGCCAGAGAGGCCAGACAGACCGATATTCTACAGAAGTGTGCATATACTGTGGGTACAAATATTATTACTACTAACCCCACTGGAGCAGAGGCAGGGCAAACATACGCTCATAGGGCAGGCGTCAGGGGCCAGTCTAGCAGAGGCAGTTCAAGCATGAGTGACTATAACGATGATAGACCCACCATACCGTCTATATCATACTTTAAATGTTGGTAGCTTGTTAATGGCTCAGTCAGTAAGATAATAGGATCATCGTCCAGAAAAGCTTTAGTGTGTAGTTGTTTTTGTCAACCTAGTATAGGTAGACAAACATAGAATGTGTCGGCAGATAAGAACCATTTGGCCCATCTAGTCTGCCCAATATATCTGAATCCTATGAATAGTCCCTGGCCCTATCTTATTTGAAGGATAGCCTTATGCCTATCCCATGCATGCTTAAACTCCTTCACTGTATTTGCAGCTACCACTTCTGCAGGAAGGTTATTCCATGCATCCACTACTCTCTCAGTAAAGTAATACTTCCTCATATTACTTTTAAACCTTTGCCCCTCTAATTTAAAACAGTGTCCTCTTGTGGTAGTTTTTCTTCTTTTAAATATGCTCTCCTCCTTTACCGAGTTGATTCCCTTTATGTATTTAAAAGTTTCTATCATATCCCCTCTGTCTCTTCTTTCTTCCAAGCTATACATGTTAAGGTCCTTTAACCTTTCCTGGTAAGTTTTTTCCTGCAATCCATGTACTAGTTTAGTAGCTCTTCTCTGGACTCTCTCTAGAGTATCTATATCCTTCTGGAGATATGGCCTCCAGTACTGCGCACAATACTCCAAGTGAGGTCTCACCAGTGTTCTGTACAGCGGCATAAGCACTTCTGTCTTTCTACTGCTTATACCTCTCCCTATACATCCAAGCATTCTGCTGGCATTTCATGCTGCTCTATTACATTGTCTTCCCACCTTTAAGTCTTCTGAAATAATTACTCCTAAATCCCTTTCCTCAGATACTGAGGTCAGGACTGTGTTAAATATTCTATATTCTGCCCTTGGGTTTTTACGCCCCAGGTGCATTATCTTGCACTTATCCACATTAAATTTCAGTTGCCAGAGTTCTGACCATTCTTCTAGTTTTCCTAAATCCTTTTCCATTTGGCGTTTCCCTCCAGGAACATCAACCCTGTTACATATCTTTGTGTCATCAGCAAAAAGACAAACCTTACCATCGAGGCCTTTTGCAATATCACTTATGAAGATATTAAACAAAATTGGTCCCAGTACAGATCCCTGAGGTACCCCACTGGTAACATGACCTTGTTCTGAATGTTCTCCATTGACTACAACCCTCTGTTGTCTGTCACTCAGCCACTGCCTAATCCACTCAACAATATGGGAGTCCATGCTCAATGACTGCAGTTTATTGATAAGTCTTCTATGTGGGACAGTGTCAAAAGCCCTACTAAAATCTAGATATGCAATGTCTACTGCACCTCCACCGTCTATTATTTTAGTCACCCAGTCAAAAAAATCTATAAGATTTGTTTGACATGATCTCCCTGAAGTAAACCCATGTTGTTTTTCATCTTGCAATCCATGGGATTTAAGATGTTCCACAATCCTATCCTTTAATAGGGTTTCCATTAATTTGCCTACTATTGATGTCAGACTCACTGGTCTATAGTTGCTCGATTCCTCCCTACTACCTTTCTTGTGAATGGGCACGACATTTGCCAATTTCCAATCTTCCGGGACGACTCCTGTTACTAATGATTGGTTAAATAAATCTGTTAATGGTTTTGCCAGCTCACCACTAAGCTCTTTTAATAATTTTGGGTGTATCTCATCAGGACCCTGTGACTTATTTGTCTTCACTTTAGACAGCAATCTTAGAACGTCTTCCTCTGTAAAGACACATGCATCAAATGATTCATTAGTCATCCTTTCGAGTGGAGGTCCTTCTCCTTCTTTTTCTTCTGTAAAAACTGAACAGAAGTATTCATTAAGGCAGTCGGCTAGCCCTTTATTCTCTTTTACATACCTTCCGTCCTTTGTTTTTAATTTAGTTATTCCTTGTTTTAATTTCCTTTTTTCATTTATATATCTGAAGAATGTCTTATCCCCCTTTTTCATAGACTGAGCTAGTTTTTCTTCTGCCTGCGCTTTAGAAGTTCTTATAACTTGCTTGGCCTCTTTCTGCCTAATCTTGTAGATTTCCTTATCTTCATTGCTCTGGGTTTTTTTATAATTACAAAATGCTAGCTTTTTATTTTTAATGATTTGGGCCACTTCTGCTGAGTACCACAGTGGTCTCTTCCTTTTTTTGCTTTTACTGACAAGTCTAATGCAATTTTCTGTTGCCTTCAATAATGCACCTTTTAAGTAGTCCCATTTCTCCTGTCAATAAGGGGCAAGATGAGGAACACACTGTTATCAGAGTAAATATGGTGAGTAGGGTTGAGCGAACACCTAGATGTCCGTGTTCGACGGGTTCGGCCGAACTTTAAAAAAAAGTCCGGGTCCGTGTCCCGGACTTTTACCGAACTTTTCCCGGACACCGAACCCCATTGAAGTCAATGGGGACCCGAACTTTAAGGCACTAAAATGGCTCTAAAACACCAAAGGAAAGGGCTAGAGTGCTGCAAATGGCAGCAAAACGTAATTAAGAGCATGGCAAGTGCTCTGCAAACAAATGTGGATAGGGAAATAACTTAAAACAACAAAAAAAAAACAGAAAAATAAAACAATGTTCTTCTTCATCTCTGAAGGACGAGGCCCATATGGAGTAGGAGGGAGGTTGAGGTGGTGGTGGATGTGGCGGTGACATAGGCGTGCGCACAGGGTGTGCTGGGTGTGCCTGGGCACACCCTAATCACCTAGGGCACATAGCATTGCCAGTGAGGAGATGGGAAAGATCTCCCTGGGACCTGCTCTGCTCTATTTCTCCTTGCCTACAGGTACATGGCCCCGATACATTACTCTCCCTGCTGGCAAACACATGCATGTGTATTTCAACTTTGGGGTGCACACCTTAATGCAATAGGCTGCGCACACCTATGGGCGGTGTAGGTGGAAGCGGCGGTGGAGGAGGACCAGGGCCGGATTAACAGCATCATGGGCTTGGTGCTGAGGATTTTGAAGGGCCTTAAGGGCCGTGCCTTGCCATGCACCCAGAGGAGGAAGGGTGCAGCCATGCATGCCTAATTCAACATGGGATGCTGTCTCTGAAGCCCATAAACACATCCATGCATCGCCAACTGTCCCTCCTTGTCCGGCCTTCACGCTGTGTGGGGAGGTTCTGAGGGTGCTGCCTGGGGAAGCGAGCATAGAAGCCAGACTTCTGTGTTTACAAGTGACAGAAGAGCGGTAACAGTGAATATGGCCAACCCGGGGCCTATATAAAAGGTAGGGGCCTGGAGCTGCAGCTCCAATAGCCCCTACATTAATCTGGCCCTGAGGAGGAGGACGAGGTAGCCAACACTGCTTCTTTTCAAAAATTTTAAATGAGGGTACACCCCAAAAGAGTGAGAAAGAGCAAAAATGGAACAATGGGTGGGTAAGGTCGGTATCCATTGCTATTCTGCATAAGGTACGGAAAAGTCCCGTGGGATCCATGCCTGGTTCATTTTAATGAACGTGAGCTTGTCCACATTGTCTCTGGACAGGCGGCTGCGCTTGTCTGTTATAACGCCCCCAGCCGTGCTAAATACCCGTTCAGATAATACACTGGCTGCAGGGCACGCCAGCACCTCCAAGGCGTAAAGGGCAAGCTCAAGCCATGTGCCCAATTTGGAGACCCAGAAGTTAAAGGGGGCAGACCCGTCATTCACTACATGTAGGCGTGTGCACACATACTGCTCCACCATGTTGGTAAAATGCTGCCTCCTGCTAAGACGTTCCATCTGAGCTGCTGGTGCTGCTGTTTGTTGTGGCGTGCTGACAAAGCTTTTCCACATTTCGGCCATGCTAACCCTGCCTTCTGAGGTGCTGGCGGTGCCCTGGTTGCGTTGGCGACCTCCTCCTCCTCCTCCTCTGCCTTGTGCTTCCACTGTGGCCCCGCTGTCAGATGGGAATGCCAGCAGCATGGCGTCTACCAGCGTGCGCTTGTACTCGCGCATCTTGCGATCGCGCTCCAGTGAGTGAATTAAGGACGGTACGTTGTCCTTGTAACGGGGATCCAGCAGCGTGGCCACCCAGTAATCAGCACAAGTTAGAATGTGGGCAACTCGGCGGTCGTTGTGGAGACACTGCAGCATGTAATCGCTCATGTGTGCCAGGCTGCCCAGAGGCAACGAAAGGCTGTCCTCTGTGGGAGGTGTATCGTCCGTGTCCTCTGTATCCCCCCAGCCACGCACCAGTGATGGCCATGAGCTGGCCTGGGTGCCACCCTGCTGTGAACATGGTTCCATCTCCTCCTCCAGCTCCTCCTCCTCCTCATCCTCCTCATCCTCCAGAACTGTGCCCCTGCTGGACAATTGCGTCCCTGGCGTTTGCGTGTGCAGGAACCCACCCTCGGAGCCCCTTGCGAATGACTGCCCTGAAAGCCTTGGAAATGTTACCTCTTCATCCTCCTCCTCCTCCTCATCCTGTGCCACATCCTCTTCCATCATCGCCCGAATTGTTTTTTCAAGGAGGCATAGAAGTGGGATAGTTAAGCTGAGAACGGCGTCATTGCCACTGGCCATGTTGGTGGAGTACTCAAAACAGCGCAACAAGGCACACAGGTCTCGCATGGAGGCCCAGTTAAATTAAATAGCGGAATAGAAAATATGATCCAAAAAAAGTGTATGTATATCACACGTACACAACCACACTGGGCCCCAATTACTATTGTTTGTACCCCTAAAAGGCTAGATGAGGAGTAGGGGGAGTATGGAACAGGCAGCACCCTCAAACCTTCAGAAGTATGAGATGAACCCCAACAACTTGGAAAGGTGGATCTCTCTCACACGTACCGACACAGACTATCCCGCAATTCAATTGATCCTCAAAGGTTTTTATTGAATAGCGGAATAGGAAATATGATCAAAAAAAGTGTATGTATCTCGCACGTACACAACCACACTAGGCCCCAATTACTATTGTTTGTACCCCTAAAAGGCTAGATGAGGAGTAGGGGGGGTATGGAACAGGCAGCACCCTCAAACCTTCAGAAGTATGAGATGAACCCCAACAACTTGGAAAGGTGGATCTCTCTCACACGTACCGACACAGACTATCCCCCAATTTAACTGATCCCCAAAGGTTTTTGATTAAATAGCGGAATAGAAAATATGATCCAAAAAAAGTGTATGTATATCACACGTACACAACCACACTAGGCCCCAATTACTATTGTTTGTACCCCTAAAAGGCTAGATGAGGAGTAGGGGGGGTATGGAACAGGCAGCACCCTCAAACCTTCAGAAGTATGAGATGAACCCCAACAACTTGGAAAGGTGGATCTCTCTCACACGTACCGACACAGACTATCCCCCAATTTAACTGATCCCCAAAGGTTTTTGATTAAATAGCGGAATAGAAAATATGATCCCAAAAAAGTGTATGTATATCACACGTACACAACCACACTGGGCCCCAATTACTATTGTTTGTACCCCTAAAAGGCTAGATGAGGAGTAGGGGGAGTATGGAACAGGCAGCACCCTCAAACCTTCAGAAGTATGAGATGAACCCCAACAACTTGGAAAGGTGGATCTCTCTCACACGTACCGACACAGACTATCCCCCAATTTAACTGATCCCCAAAGGTTTTTGATTAAATAGCGGAATAGAAAATATGATCCCAAAAAAGTGTATGTATATCACACGTACACAACCACACTGGGCCCCAATTACTATTGTTTGTACCCCTAAAAGGCTAGATGAGGAGTAGGGGGAGTATGGAACAGGCAGCACCCTCAAACCTTCAGAAGTATGAGATGAACCCCAACAACTTGGAAAGGTGGATCTCTCTCACACGTACCGACACAGACTATCCCGCAATTCAATTGATCCTCAAAGGTTTTTATTGAATAGCGGAATAGGAAATATGATCAAAAAAAGTGTATGTATCTCGCACGTACACAACCACACTAGGCCCCAATTACTATTGTTTGTACCCCTAAAAGGCTAGATGAGGAGTAGGGGGGGTATGGAACAGGCAGCACCCTCAAACCTTCAGAAGTATGAGATGAACCCCAACAACTTGGAAAGGTGGATCTCTCTCACACGTACCGACACAGACTATCCCCCAATTTAACTGATCCCCAAAGGTTTTTGATTAAATAGCGGAATAGAAAATATGATCCCAAAAAAGTGTATGTATATCACACGTACACAACCACACTGGGCCCCAATTACTATTGTTTGTACCCCTAAAAGGCTAGATGAGGAGTAGGGGGAGTATGGAACAGGCAGCACCCTCAAACCTTCAGAAGTATGAGATGAACCCCAACAACTTGGAAAGGTGGATCTCTCTCACACGTACCAACACAGACTATCCCCCAATTTAACTGATCCCCAAAGGTTTTTGATTAAATAGCGGAATAGAAAATATGATCCAAAAAAAGTGTATGTATATCACACGTACACAACCACACTAGGCCCCAATTACTATTGTTTGTACCCCTAAAAGGCTAGATGAGGAGTAGGGGGAGTATGGAACAGGCAGCACCCTCAAACCTTCAGAAGTATGAGATGAACCCCAACAACTTGGAAAGGTGGATCTCTCTCACACGTACCGACACAGACTATCCCGCAATTCAATTGATCCTCAAAGGTTTTTATTGAATAGCGGAATAGGAAATATGATCAAAAAAAGTGTATGTATCTCGCACGTACACAACCACACTAGGCCCCAATTACTATTGTTTGTACCCCTAAAAGGCTAGATGAGGAGTAGGGGGGGTATGGAACAGGCAGCACCCTCAAACCTTCAGAAGTATGAGATGAACCCCAACAACTTGGAAAGGTGGATCTCTCTCACACGTACCGACACAGACTATCCCCCAATTTAACTGATCCCCAAAGGTTTTTGATTAAATAGCGGAATAGAAAATATGATCCCAAAAAAGTGTATGTATATCACACGTACACAACCACACTGGGCCCCAATTACTATTGTTTGTACCCCTAAAAGGCTAGATGAGGAGTAGGGGGAGTATGGAACAGGCAGCACCCTCAAACCTTCAGAAGTATGAGATGAACCCCAACAACTTGGAAAGGTGGATCTCTCTCACACGTACCAACACAGACTATCCCCCAATTTAACTGATCCCCAAAGGTTTTTGATTAAATAGCGGAATAGAAAATATGATCCAAAAAAAGTGTATGTATATCACACGTACACAACCACACTAGGCCCCAATTACTATTGTTTGTACCCCTAAAAGGCTAGATGAGGAGTAGGGGGAGTATGGAACAGGCAGCACCCTCAAACCTTCAGAAGTATGAGATGAACCCCAACAACTTGGAAAGGTGGATCTCTCTCACACGTACCGACACAGACTATCCCGCAATTCAATTGATCCTCAAAGGTTTTTATTGAATAGCGGAATAGGAAATATGATCAAAAAAAGTGTATGTATCTCGCACGTACACAACCACACTAGGCCCCAATTACTATTGTTTGTACCCCTAAAAGGCTAGATGAGGAGTAGGGGGAGTATGGAACAGGCAGCACCCTCAAACCTTCAGAAGTATGAGATGAACCCCAACAACTTGGAAAGGTGGATCTCTCTCACACGTACCGACACAGACTATCCCCCAATTTAACTGATCCCCAAAGGTTTTTGATTAAATAGCGGAATAGAAAATATGATCCCAAAAAAGTGTATGTATATCACACGTACACAACCACACTGGGCCCCAATTACTATTGTTTGTACCCCTAAAAGGCTAGATGAGGAGTAGGGGGAGTATGGAACAGGCAGCACCCTCAAACCTTCAGAAGTATGAGATGAACCCCAACAACTTGGAAAGGTGGATCTCTCTCACACGTACCAACACAGACTATCCCCCAATTTAACTGATCCCCAAAGGTTTTTGATTAAATAGCGGAATAGAAAATATGATCCCAAAAAAGTGTATGTATATCACACGTACACAACCACACTAGGCCCCAATTACTATTGTTTGTACCCCTAAAAGGCTAGGAGTAGGGGGAGTATGGAACAGGCAGCACCCTCAAACCTTCAGAAGTATGAGATGAACCCCAACAACTTGGAAAGGTGGATCTCTCTCACACGTACCAACACAGACTATCCCCCAATTTAACTGATCCCCAAAGGTTTTTGATTAAATAGCGGAATAGAAAATATGATCCAAAAAAAGTGTATGTATATCACACGTACACAACCACACTAGGCCCCAATTACTATTGTTTGTACCCCTAAAAGGCTAGGAGTAGGGGGAGTATGGAACAGGCAGCACCCTCAAACCTTCAGAAGTATGAGATGAACCCCAACAACTTGGAAAGGTGGATCTCTCTCACACGTACCAACACAGACTATCCCCCAATTTAACTGATCCCCAAAGGTTTTTGATTAAATAGCGGAATAGAAAATATGATCCCAAAAAAGTGTATGTATATCACACGTACACAACCACACTAGGCCCCAATTACTATTGTTTGTACCCCTAAAAGGCTAGGAGTAGGGGGAGTATGGAACAGGCAGCACCCTCAAACCTTCAGAAGTATGAGATGAACCCCAACAACTTGGAAAGGTGGATCTCTCTCACACGTACCAACACAGACTATCCCCCAATTTAACTGATCCCCAAAGGTTTTTGATTAAATAGCGGAATAGAAAATATGATCCCAAAAAAGTGTATGTATATCACACGTACACAACCACACTAGGCCCCAATTACTATTGTTTGTACCCCTAAAAGGCTAGGAGTAGGGGGAGTATGGAACAGGCAGCACCCTCAAACCTTCAGAAGTATGAGATGAACCCCAACAACTTGGAAAGGTGGATCTCTCTCACACGTACCAACACAGACTATCCCCCAATTTAACTGATCCCCAAAGGTTTTTGATTAAATAGCGGAATAGAAAATATGATCCCAAAAAAGTGTATGTATATCACACGTACACAACCACACTAGGCCCCAATTACTATTGTTTGTACCCCTAAAAGGCTAGGAGTAGGGGGAGTATGGAACAGGCAGCACCCTCAAACCTTCAGAAGTATGAGATGAACCCCAACAACTTGGAAAGGTGGATCTCTCTCACACGTACCAACACAGACTATCCCCCAATTTAACTGATCCCCAAAGGTTTTTGATTAAATAGCGGAATAGAAAATATGATCCCAAAAAAGTGTATGTATATCACACGTACACAACCACACTAGGCCCCAATTACTATTGTTTGTACCCCTAAAAGGCTAGGAGTAGGGGGAGTATGGAACAGGCAGCACCCTCAAACCTTCAGAAGTATGAGATGAACCCCAACAACTTGGAAAGGTGGATCTCTCTCACACGTACCAACACAGACTATCCCCCAATTTAACTGATCCCCAAAGGTTTTTGATTAAATAGCGGAATAGAAAATATGATCCCAAAAAAGTGTATGTATATCACACGTACACAACCACACTAGGCCCCAATTACTATTGTTTGTACCCCTAAAAGGCTAGGAGTAGGGGGAGTATGGAACAGGCAGCACCCTCAAACCTTCAGAAGTATGAGATGAACCCCAACAACTTGGAAAGGTGGATCTCTCTCACACGTACCAACACAGACTATCCCCCAATTTAACTGATCCCCAAAGGTTTTTGATTAAATAGCGGAATAGAAAATATGATCCCAAAAAAGTGTATGTATATCACACGTACACAACCACACTAGGCCCCAATTACTATTGTTTGTACCCCTAAAAGGCTAGGAGTAGGGGGAGTATGGAACAGGCAGCACCCTCAAACCTTCAGAAGTATGAGATGAACCCCAACAACTTGGAAAGGTGGATCTCTCTCACACGTACCAACACAGACTATCCCCCAATTTAACTGATCCCCAAAGGTTTTTGATTAAATAGCGGAATAGAAAATATGATCCCAAAAAAGTGTATGTATATCACACGTACACAACCACACTAGGCCCCAATTACTATTGTTTGTACCCCTAAAAGGCTAGATGAGGAGTAGGGGGAGTATGGAACAGGCAGCACCCTCAAACCTTCAGAAGTATGAGATTGTGTTCACTGTACCCCACAAAGATTGAGTTCACTGCACCCCACAATGATTGTGTTCACTGCACCCCACAAAGATTGTGTTCACTGCACCTCACAAAGATTGTGTTCACTGTACCCCCCAAAGATTGTGTTCACTGCACCCCACAAAGATTCTGTTCACTGTACCCCACAAAGATTGTGTTCACTGCACCCCAAAAAGATTGTGTTCACTGCACCCCAAAAAGGATGTTGTTCACTGCACCCCAAAAAGGATGTTGTTCACTCCACCCCAAAAAGATTGTGTTCACTGCACCCCACAAAGATTGTGTTCACTGCACCCCAAAAAGATTGTGTTCACTGCACCCCAAAAATGATTTTGTTCACTGTACCCCAAAAAGGATTTTGTTCACTGCACCCCAAAAAGGATGTTGTTCACTCCACCCCAAAAAGATTGTGTTCACTGCACCCCAAAAAGATTGTGTTCACTGCACCCCACAAAGGATTTTGTTCACTGCACCCCAAAAAGATTGTGTTCACTGCACCCCAAAAAGGATGTTGTTCACTGCACCCCAAAAAGGATTTTGTTCACTGCACCCCAAAAAGATTGTGTTCACTGCACCCCACAAAGGATTTTGTTCACTGCACCCCACAAAGATTGTGTTCACTGCACACCAAAAAGGATTGTGTTCACTGCACCCCAAAAAGATTTTGTTCACTGCACCCCAAAAAGATTGTGTTCACTGCAGCCCAAAAAGATTGTGTTCACTGCAGCCCAAAAAGATTGTGTTCACTGCAGCCCAAAAAGATTGTGTTCACTGCAGCCCAAAAAGATTGTGTTCACTGCAGCTCACACACAGAAAAATGGATGTGGATCACTGACACCTGCCTATCTCCAATCCCACACCACACAGCAATATCGATTGTAGTTTGTAGAACACAGTTTCCCTAAAATTCAGCAGACTCTGTCCCTAACAGGATTGAGAAGAGATCGTAGATCAGGATTGAGTGCAGACCCCACCCCCCACACAGCAATATCGATTGTAGTTTGTAGAAGACACTGACCCTATAATTCAGCAGACTCTATCCCTAAAATGCCTACAACTCGCCCTGCCTAAACACTCCGACCTGTCCCTCAATTCTATCCGGACACAAATGGTTTTTTCCTGCCTATCTTTCCCTAATCAGCAGCCAGCACGTTGATGTGTGCTCTGTCCCTGAATCTAAGCAGCATAATGACACCGCTGCGGCTGCCTCGAACTTATAAAGACTTGGTCACATGCTTCAGACGGCCAATCACAGCTACTGAGACATTTGCAGGCATGGCTGGGATGGCTTAAGGCACACCAGTTAAACGATTGTTGATTGGCTGTTGAAAGCCCGCCATGAAAAGAGCGCCAAAGCATGCAAAACCCGGAAATAAAACGACCGAACACGGATTTTTACCCGAACATACAGTAAAGTGTCCGTGTCCGTGTTCGGGTACAAAAAATCCAATTATTCGGTACGAACACGAATAATACAGTCCGTGTTCGCTCAACACTAATGGTGAGAAAAATGTATTTACTCCTACCCAGAGTCTAATAGATACCTCATAACAGCCGATTGGCCTCCCGGGGCAGGCGATGCGGGTGGTCCCAGTATACCCAAAGGGACGAGGCTATCCTGAGGGGTCATAAGATACAATTATGGTATAAATATAATCGTGGTGTGTCCTCTGAGGGAGATCCCATTGCCCCATAAGTCATGTGACTAGCACATATTAGGGTAGACTTATGACATTGGGGCGTAAGTACTGATCAATCAGCCTACTCAGAGATTTCGTATAGGAATCAATGCCGGATATTATCAGGCGTCCTGCGGATTTTGAATGTCTTTATGCGTTTTAGGCAACGCATACAAGGTAGGGGTGCATAGGTAATCAATTTTAATGCAATCATATGTATCTTTGTTGATTATACCCTGCATGTATGCTTTATTAATCAATGTGGTATATTTGGTATGGGCTGATAGTATTTTATTTTTGTCGATGGGTCTATACCAATCTCTATTTTTCAGGATATCCCAGAACATATTTCTATACTGTAAATGGTCCATGATCACTATGTTTCCTCCTTTAATGGATGGTTTTATTACGATATCTGAATTTTTGCTTATCGAGGGGGGCTCAAGTTGCTGTTATAATTTTGTGTAAATTTGAGCCGATTAATATCTGCTGTTATCTTATTGACGAACGCCCAGACATTCGGATTAGATTGTAAAGGAGGGAATTTAGTAGATTTTTTCTTTAGTGATGGAGTATTATCAGGGGTATTTGTATTGCCTATCAGGCACTGTGTTTCTCTAATGCTAGGAGGATTATTTTCAGGTGTCATATATTCAATTTCTACATTATCTTGTGTCTCCCCTTCATTCTCCAGAAGTTGCATCAGATCTTTGAGGGCACGGCAATCTAGAACAGTGAAATCCTTCCACAGTTCTGACATCTCCTTGTCCTTTTTTTACCTGCTGTCGTTCTTTATCAAAGATGTACTTATACGTTAATTTACGTGCAAACAGGTTCAAATCTTTTACTATATCAAACTGGGAGGTATTACTGTCGGGGCAAAAACTCAAGCCACGGCGTAACACCTCTGCTTCCAAAGGTGTTAATATGTAAGATGATAAGTTAATAATTGTAAGTGCTGATCCCTCATCACTTTCATAAGTGTCTATAGGTGATAAAGAACTGTTATGTCATTGTTTTTTATCAGTTTTTTAATTCATTTTGGGTATAGCCCCAGTGTTGTTGGGGGGTAACGCCCCTGTATAGGTGGTGGTTAGTGCCTGTTGAGTGTGGTGTGTTTGAGTATCACCAGTCCCTTGGACATTGATATTTCTATTTTTTTGTGTGTTACCTGTTTCCATAGTGGCAGATTGAGAGAGAGATGGTGAATTCAGATTAGATATAGAACGAGCAGAACCATCACCAGAATTACCAGAAGTGTGAGAAGAAACAGCACCCTCCATCAATCATTTTTTATCTGTACCATCGTGGTCATCCTGAGTCTTTGTTCTTTTTCTACATGATCGGTTCCTGGAACGTTAATATTTAGAGAAATGAGAAGAAAAGGTTGACTGTGAGACATTGGAATCCGATTCACTATCAAACTCTTTACCATAGTCATTTATTTTATTGTTATGTCCTCTCCATGTTTTTCTATTACTATGGCTTTGAGGCCACAAGTATGCGTATCCTCCACCAAAGGTTATTTTGTCCCTAGAGAACTTTTGTTCTTTTCTCTGCATTAAATCCTTAGTGCAACCTTCCAATTGGTCTTTAGGTTCCCTTTGTCTTTCTTTGAAGGCTGTCTTGGCAAATATTTGTTTATATTCCACCTGCATCATATTGATTTCACTATCAATTGACTCCATCTGTTGTTGGTAATACCCCATTAATAATTCCATCATCTTAGTTGAACATGATTTCAGGTTCAATCCCATTGATGTTTGAAATCTGGGCTCGTTTCCCAAATATTGGGGAAGACCTGGACCTGCAAGCCTGTAGGATTCAGGTCTTCAGCAATATATTGCTCAAAGTATTTAATGTGCCAGAAAAGTCTGGCTTTGCAATCTAGAGCACATTGTAGTTTCTGTATGACCACATCGAGTTCCATATCCCTTCCTATGGATCCTGAACATTCTTTTTGAATTTTAAGCATATAACCCTCCCATTCATTGCCCAGATATTCAGTCATATTTGCTTGGATACAAAATATACAACACAACTTAAACTATTTATACAATTTTGATCATCCCTTTACAAGTTATATTTTCTTTTTTTTACCAATACTATTCCTTTATACTAGCTTTTGAAATTTACAAATGCAGCAATTTAAAAATTGGATTAAAGGTTTAGCACTAGGAAACATTTCTTGAAAGCTAAATAGTGCATTCTTATATACGACTATATAGATCAGACCAAAATGAGGGGTAAATGAGGAGGAAAAAGGGACAGAGGGACATTGTTCCAAATCAGGGACAGTCCCTCAAAATCAGGCACAGTTTGGAGCTATAACTTTTGGTCTGTTAAAAATACCAATTAAAGTGTTTTGTTCAAAAAGTGCAACAAAAATACTGCTTTTTACAACTATTGGTGCTTTACAGTTTTTGTATGCAAATGTTTGCTCTAGAACCTGTAATTTACAGCAGATTCTTGCATAACAAGCCAAACAGGCCTACTGAAGCCAGATTTAGGAGGCAACATACTGTATGTTTGATGTTTTTAAAAATATCTAATTTCTAAAGCCCTTAGTTAAGCAAACTCCAATATTCTTTTTCTAAATCCTGGAATAAAATTGTTTCACCCATTGAATAATTCATAAGTGACTAAGATTGTGTGAACAGTGTAGTTTGATTTCATATGTTCCATAGCAAGAGTTTGCATCTACACAGTCTTGTTTATTTTGCTATTATGGCATCATCTGATTTAACTCAAGAGTGAAGTTAACATAGTTGATGACACAGGGACATTTGCAATGGATGCAGTTCACAAAATTTAATGATTTAGCACTTGACCATTAACAGTGAACTCTGCATAAAAAAATGACGTGTTGACATTTTTCCATGAGAAGATCTACTCCAGCCTTCTAACATGGCACAATGCAGTCAATTCTAAAGATTTTCAAGGAAGTTTTATGCAGCACAGCAGTATCTGTATTGAGTCTCAGGAGACATTATATCTTTAGAGCCAAAGTAGTTATCTAAGAAAATAGACTGGACATCACAAATCTTTTTCTGTATTTTTTTTTATTTTTGTGAAGCAATATAAAGTTTTCTAAGATGCAGTACCTGCATGGAGATAAGGCATTACCTTTTTGGTCTCTAACAAAGGTGAAGAAGGGTAGGCGGGATTTTGGGCAGAGAATCAGCTTCTAATTATGTGCACAGCCACTCATAGCGGCGTGCACGGTCGCAGCGGCTTGTGTGGCTACTCCCACTGACATGTCATTTCATTGTGAATTTGTTTTCTGCAATGACAATAAAGCCTGGTACACACTATTCATTTTTTTCCATTCAACCAAGCAGGTTAAACAAAAAAACCTGTCCACTGTACTAACTATGCGAAGTTAGTATAGCAATCTCCCCACTGAGTTATTGTGTTCTGACAGGGGGACCGCCCAATTCCCCCATCAAAACACTCCGATCAGCACTCTCTGCCATTGGCTGAGAGCGCTGATCGGGAGTTGGTTGGCTGTTGGTTTTCCAGCAGGACAGCCCAACGTACACACGACGAGCCAAACGTCGGCCATTTTTTTTGGCAAATGTCTCCCGACATTCAGCCCGTGTGTACCTGGCTTAAATCTTCTCTTATATATTGCATTTTCTCATTATTGTTTAGCAGTCTGTACTTCATTTTCCAATTACCCAATAGGATCAGAGATAGGAAGTTGTATGGAGCTGTGAATATATTTGGAATCTGAACAGAATGGGTTCCACACTGAGGAAAGGGGAAGAAGGCTGCAGTCTCCCTCTGATATAACCCAAAGGTTATATCGGTAAGCATGAAAAGGGGGGGGGGGGAATGGCGCTGCCTAAGGAGGGGGATGAGTAAGAGGTAAGCAACTGAGGGTAAATAAAGTGCTACAGTGTTATGGAGAAATAAATATCAAAGCAATATTAAAACATATCAATGCTAAGTCTCACAGCTGAATAATAAATAAACTGATGTAAAAAAATGACGTCAAAGACAAAGTGACTGGTGCTAATATAGTGCAGCGGTCTGGGCAACCAGATAGTGGACTCAGTGATGGTGATGAAGTGACATAACTTAGCACAGAATAAATAAATAACTTAAATAATAAGGGGCGGACTCAGCTGCACTCAGACCTTCCCATTCAAAAAACAGCGTGAGAAGAAAGGTGAAACAAACTGTAACTTCTTCATGGAGAAAGACGTGACACTCACCACCCCACCACCCGAGGAGTAGATGAGACTGGGCTTTAGCCGGGTTAGCGTGTACCTCTACCTGGGAACCAGGATTCTAGGAGCTTCATCCAGGACCAGGTAAACACAGCTGACCATTGTTCTCTCTGAAATGATCACAGAGTGCCTGTAATCCTTCTATATAGGATTACAGGTCTCTATGATCATTTCATATGTCCCTCCCTCCACAGTTAGAAAACACTCTCTTAGGCTCACAATTAACTCTTTGATCACTCCTAGGTTAACCCCTTCCCTACCAGTGTCATTATTACATTAACAGTGCATATTTTTAGCACTGATTACTGTAGCAATGTTACAGGTCCCCCCAAAAGTGTAAAAAATGTCAGTTAGGGGTCCAATCTGTCTGCCATAATGTTGCAATCTTGCTAAAAATTGCAGATTGCTGCCATTACTAGTAAAAATAATAAATAAATAAATCAATAAAAATTACATAAATCTTTCCCCTATCCGACGCCATCTGACGCCGGGGGTGGGCCGTTGCGGCCCGTTTCTGGCGCCTGCGCCAGATGTGGGATGTTTGTTATTGTCCCTTCATTCCGGCATTTGCATGGCGCCGGCAGGGCTCCGCCTTTGTCCTCTGGGGTTAAGTAGCTGTGGTCAATCAGGCTCTCATTATGATAAGCTCTTGGCAGGGCTCCGCCCTTGTCCTCTGGGGCTATTTAGCTGGGGTCAATCAGGCTCTCATTTTGGTCAGCTCTTCATGTGGTGGGGATTTTAGGAGCACCTACAGCAAACTTTTTACACAACTGGTAGGATCTTTGTGGGGTCTTTGTCACCCTCATTGCACTATATTTTTCACTTTGTTCATATCTTCTGGTCATATTTTTTGGTCTTCCAGTTTAGGTTTTGTTTGTTTTTTTTTCACAATGCACTATGGTCTCTACCTCCATTTCTTCCTTTGGTCACCAAGCACTGTTTGGTGTCTTTCACGGATCTCCCTCAGTACCTTTGAATTTCCCATGGCTTTGGTGAACACATTATCAGACACTAATCTCTACCTTTTCACCTATTAGCATATACTTTTCACTTTTTAATGCTTATATATACATATATACAATTTTGTTTAGCTTAGCACCTGTCTATATGAATGTTCACTTCTCACTGGGTGGTTCATTCTTGCCACGGCCCCGGATCAGATGTCTGCCCTGGCGCATTCATTTAACCCCCCATGCTGGGTATATTTTTGATGTTAACATGTGTAAGTGATGGGGCATTAATTTTTTTCTTTTTTCTTTTTTGAGATTTTGTGTATTTCTATACAAACCTACATATTATACATTTACAGGTAACTCTTTGGCTTTAAGCTCCTGATGAGTGGACTGGGATCCACGAAACAGGTAGAGCTACTTAGACGCATAGATGCAATATTTAGCGACAACCATGTACTTTTTTACTGAATATATATCTTACTATTATAACAATGTTTTTACTATATGTATTTTTTTGTGTCAGACTTTTCTGTATACATACCTGCATCATATTTGTTACTGATGTCAACATTTGTATCAATGACTGTATGTACAATAAATTATTACATTTATAATCTAATTTTGTATATCTTAGTTCATGACCTGCCATATTCAAAGTCCCACAACCTCTGTTTTCTGTTTGCATTAACCAATAGGGATGGAGGCACGTCACTGTGTTTGCTTCGGATCTTACTCCTCTATCTTTGCATAAATCCTTCCCCCAGCTTGTAGATGCAATAACTTTTGCTCAAACCAATCAAAATACGCTTATTGCTATTTTTTTTACCAAAAATATGTAGCAGAATACAAATTGGTCTAAAACAATAAAAAATTAATATTTTTATATTTTTTTGGGGGGGGGGGGGGGATTTTATATAGCAGAATGTGAAAATATTGCTTTTTTTTCTTTCAAAATTGTCGCTCTTTTTTTGTTTATAGTGCAAAATATAAAAATTGAACAGGAGATCAAATAACACAGTGCCAAATCGCTAAAAATGGCCTGGTCATTAAGGGGGCAAATCCTTCCGGTACAGAACTGGTTAATTTGTAAAGTGCTAATCACACAATGCCAATGTGCTTTTTTGTTTTGCTGATATTTGTGGTGTGACCTGAGTTCTGGTCTTGCATTCCAGCTACGAGGAGGGAGGGAGCAGGTCAGGGTACATGGGGAAATTTAATGGGGAGAAGCTTTCACCCAGGTTTTCCTTTCATTCTCCATCTGTGAGCGGCAAATGCAGGCCCTGATGCACTTTTATTTGCCCCGCAGCCTCCATCGGAGTCATGCTGATTTTCTCCTGCAACACCATTCCCTTCAGTAAATGACCATTCGGCCTCTTATCCATGGATAGATGAGTAAATTACAACAATATGCAAGTGTCTGCCATAGATACAACTGGGACTTGTGGTACATTTATTCACCTTCATTGTGTTTTGCTGAATTAGCCTGCTGGAACGCATAATACACCTGTTGACTGCATTTCAGTCTGCTGAGACTGAGCATATCAGCCTTCAAAGACTTGTTATACATCTGCTGACGTAATCCATACGTGCTTACATACAATATCCACTTAAAGGCTGTTTTCCCAAACTTTTTGTTTACAAGTAAAAATCAGTATTTTTTTGCTAGAAAATTACTTAGAACCCCCAAACATTTTATATATACCGTAAATATTTTATTATATCTTTTCATGTGACAACACTGAAGAAATTACATTTTGCTACAATATAAAGTAGTGAGTGTACAGCTTGCATAACAGTGTAAATGTGTTGTCCCCTCAAAATAACTCAACACATTCAGCCATACATGTCTAAACCGCTGTCAACAAAAGTGAGAACATCCCTAAGTAAAAATGTAAAAATT
Source organism: Pelophylax lessonae (assembly GCF_965119305.1). Classification (NCBI taxonomy): domain Eukaryota; kingdom Metazoa; phylum Chordata; class Amphibia; order Anura; family Ranidae; genus Pelophylax; species Pelophylax lessonae. Next base: position 438,177,467 of record NC_138769.1, read on the forward strand.
GGGCCCAAAGTGTCAATATTTTGTGTGGCCACCATTATTTCCCAGCACTGCCTTAACCCTCCTGGGCATGGAGTTCACCAGAGCTTCACAGGTTGTCACTGGAGTCCTCTTCCACTCCTCCATGATGACATCACAGAGCTGGTGGATTTTAGAGACCTTGTGCTCCTCCACCTTCTGTTTTGGGATGCCTCACAGATGCTAATAGGGTTTAGGTCTGGAGACTAGCTTGGCCAGTCCATCACCTTTACCCTCAGCTTCTTTAGCAAGGCAGTGGTCATCTTGAAAGTGTGTTTGGGGTCACTATCATGTTGGAATACTGCCCTGCAGTCCAGTCTCTGAAGGGAGGGGATCATGCTCTGCTCCAGTATGTCACAGTACATGTTGGTAACCATGGTTCCCTCAATGAACTGTAGCTCCCCAGTGGTGGCAGCACTCATGCAGCCGCAGACCATGACACTCCCACCAACTTGCTTGACTGTAGGCAAGACACACTTGTCTTTGTACTCCTCACCTGGTTGCCGCCACACACGCTTGACACCATCTGAACCAAATAAGTTTATCTTGGTCTCATCAGACCACAGGGCATGGTTCCAGTAAACCATGTCCTTAGTCTGCTTGTCTTCAGCAAACTGCGGACTTTTTTATGCATCATCTTTAGAAGAGGCTTCCTTCTGGGAACCAATTTGATGCAGTGTTCGGTGTATGATCTGAGCACTGACAGTCAATGGATATTTATGTGAGATACTATATATATATACATACATACATACACAGTATCTAACAAAAGTGAGCACACCCCTCACATTTTTGTAAATATTTTAGTATATCTTTTCATGTGACCACACTAAAGATATTACACTTTGCTACAATGTAAAGTAGTGAGTGTACAGCTTGTATAACAGTGTAAATTTGCTGTCCCCTCAAAATAACTCAACACACTAAGCCACATGGGCATCCGCAGGTAGGGGCAAGGGGGGGGCAAATGCCCCCCCCCCTGGAATCTCAACTTCCCCTTTCAAGTGGTTGTTAAGCCATTTTATACTATTCTGTTTGGTCTGTTTAATAATCCTGTGTGCCCCTGTGTCTGTGTTTTGAAAAATAAGCCCATCTTTACGAGTTTTCAGAGGGCCGAGCGCCGCTCACATGACCCGTCGGCTCTCTCCTCTTCCCATCTGACAGCTGCCTTCAGCGGCGGGGCCGAGGATTCCTCACTGATGTCATTAAGGAGGGGGAGAGGAGGAGAGAGGTGGCGGGTCACGTGAGCAATGAGTGGTGCCCTGAAAACTTGTAAAGAATGACTTATTTTTATAAAACACAGGCACAGTGGCACACAGGATTATTAAACAGACTGTAAACAGGATACGAAACTTTAAATGAAACTACAGCAGCAGGAGGAGAGGGGGGGGGGGGGCACTGACACAGGAACAGACAGGCAGGGAGGGAAGGAGGAGAGAGGACAAAGGAGGACAGGAAGGCTGCGGATGACGGAGGCACGTAACCTGACCACAGTGTCAGGGCTCAGCAGCCATGGTATACCGTGGTCAGTTTACAGAGGGGAGGACAAAACCAAACAGGATCAGCCAGGTATTTTAGGTGATTGAAGGGGCAAAATTACACAGCAAAGCACTGTGCTGTATAACATGATTTAAGGGAACAGGATCAATATATATATATATATATATATATTTTTTTTTTTTTAGGCTAACAAATGCTTTAAAATAAATGCTGCTTTTTGCTCTTTACAAATAAATACTCAAAATAAGTAAAATGACTAAGCCCCTTCCCTTCATGACACTGTTAAAAAGGGGCGGAGTATATGTAACCTTAAAATGATGCCCCCCCCTGAAAAAAGTTCTGCGGACGCCCATGCTAAGCCATTAATGTCTAAACCACTGGCGACAAAAGTGAGTACACCCCTAAGTGAACATGTTCAAATTGAGCCCAATTAGTCATTTTTCCTCCCCCATGTCATGTGACTCCATAGTGTTCCAATGTCTCAGGTGTGAATGGGGATCAAGTGTGGTAAATTTGGTGTTATTGCTCTCACTCTCTCATACTGGTCACTGGAAGTTCAACTTGGCACCTCATGGCAAAGAACTCTCTGAGAATCTGAAAAAAAGAATTTTTGCTATACATAAAGATAGCCTAGGCTATTGGAAGATTGCCAAGACCCTGAATCTGAGCTGCAGCATGGTGGCCAAGACCATACTTTGGTTTAACAGGACAGTTTCCACTCAGAATTGGCCTCGCCATGGTCGATGAAAGAAGTTGAGTGCACGTGCTCATTGTCATATCCAGAGGTTGCCTTTGGGAAATAGACACATGAGTGCTGCCAGCATTGCTGCAGAGGTTGAAGGGGTGTTGGGGGTCAGCCTGTCAGTGCTCAGAACATACGCTGCACACTGCATCAAATTGTTTGGTTCAGAGGATATTGACCTCAAACACACCTCCAAGAAGACCACTGCCTTGCTAAAGAAGCTAAAGAAGCTGAGGGTAAAGGTGATAGACTGGTCAAGCATGTCTCCAGATCTAAACCCTATTGAGCATCTGTGGGGCATACTCAAATGGAAGGTGGAAGAGCGCAAGGTCTCTAACATCCACCAGCTCCGTGATGTCTTAATGCAGGAGTGGAAAGAGACTCCAGTGGCATCCTGTGAAGCTCTGGTGAACTCCAGGCCCGAGAGGGTTAAGGCAGTGCTGGAAAATAATGGCGGCCACACAAAACATTGATACCTTGGGCCCAATTTGGACATTTCCACTTACGGGTGTACTCACTTTTGTTGCAAGCCTTTTAGACATTAATGGCTGTGTGTTGAGTTATTTTGAGGGGACAGCAAATGTACACTGTTATACAAGCTGTACACTCACTACTTTACATTGTATCAAAGTTTCATTTCTACAATGTTGTCACATGAAAAGATATAATAAAATATTTACAAAAATGTGAGGGGTGTACTCACTTTTGTGAGATACTGTGTATGTATATATATATATATATATATATATATATATATATATATATATCAGAGGTCCTAGAGAATAAAATTATGGGTTTTACAGTTTTTTAGGTCACATGGTATTTGCTTTACATATTTAAAAATGGCGCTGTTTACATCCGGGAAACTGGAGGTGACGTACATGCTCGTCGCTTCCAGATTCCTATAGCATAGAGATCATCGGGGACCTTCCGATCCTCTGCAATCTTTGTGGTAAGCCGGCAGAACCACCAGCTTTAATTTTGGGCTCCCTGCCAGGATAGTAAAGCCCAGAGAGGCACTGGTGGGAGGCTGGAGGAGAGGAGGCCATCTCCCTTGTCCTCATCCTGAACCCAGGGGGAGTTGCTGAGGAGATCAGACCTGTGGGAGCTGTTGGGAGACAAGCTGTCACTTGTAAACACAGAAGCCTCTGTCAAGTGATAGTGGTGAGCAGGGAGCAGAGAACCTGAGCCAGAGGTGGTGGAACTGAGTTCCACCAAGTTCCAGCTGAAAAAAGCCATGAGTATTATCATTGATCACTGTATTAGTGTCACTGGTGATGTCAGTGGCAGTTAGTTAGTTCCCACTCAGTGCCAGTTAGTGTCAGATTTCCCATTACACTATCGCAGTTCCATTATAAGTCACTAATCACCGCCATCAGTAGTGTTAATAAAAAAAAAAATTCCAGTATATATACTGTACTATATTTCATAGATGCTAAAAACTTTCATGCAAACCAATCAATATACATTTACTATATTTTATATAAACTTTTTTTTAAAAAACATGTTGCAAAATATATTTTGGCCAACATCTATGAATACATTTTTTTCTTTATTGGATATGTTTTATAGCAGAAAGTAAAAAATATAGTCTTTTTTTTCAGACATTTGTCTATTTTTTGTTTATATATTAAAACTAGAAAAAAAAGTTTGTCGAGACAAACTTTAAGTTGGCTTGAGAAAGCCTGACCAGAAATTTTGAAAAGTTTAGAAAGTTTAGAAAGTTTGAAAAGTTTGAAAATGTGAAAAGTTTAAAAAGTTTAAAAAGATTTAAAAGTTTAAGAATTTTAAAACATATTGCTAGCATTACAAGCAAGTGACTACCATCATTAGTAGGGATGATCGAACGGTTCGGGTCCACCATCGGTTCGGCCAAACATTGGGTGTTCGAGGTTCGGCCGAATTTAGAACTTTTTGCCCAAAAAGTTCGGAATTCGGCAACCAGAACCGCTCAAAATGCAATGCTTCAGGAAATGGGCTTTAAAAGCCCGTGATTGGACCAGAACCATTAGCAAAAGCCAATTGAGGGGGCAGGAGAATGCTAGGAATGTGATTGGAGTGACTAGGGGGTCCCTAGACCAATCATTAGTGAATATGCCCCCCAGTATATAAGATCGCCCCCGCCATATTCCCAGCATTGTTATACTGGACATGGAAGAGAGTGGAAGCAGTTCTGTTAATTTTACTTTAAAAGTGTCATTTAGCTATTTTTCGTGTGAGGAAAGGGATATCTAGTGTAGTTAGAGTGCTCCTTTACACTTAAGTTAGCTTCAAAAATTTAGTTTCTGTAGGGAAAGTGTTAAGTGTCAGGGGACCGTAGTGTAGTGTAGGGTTAACTGGCAGTGACTGCTATGGTAGGGTGACAAAACCCTTCCATAGCAGGGTGACCGCTATAGAGAAATGGTCATTTCTCTGAGTTGCTTCGGGACAGGATTATGGCTTCTCACCAGCAAGCATTTTTTATGCTGCAGGGGCTGCCACTGCCAGTGCTTTTTTGAGGACATGTTTGATGTCAGACATGACATCTGAACATGTGTATAGGGGGTATATATAGACATATATGTCTGAATATATACCCCTAGACATATATAGGTGTGATAGTAGCAGAAATAAATGCTTGCGCTAATGAAATCATTTACAGTAATATATTTCTGCTACTATCACACCTATATATGTCTAGGGGTATATATTCAGACATATATGCCTATATATACCCCCTATACACATGTTCAGATGTTTTGCCTGCCTCAAAAGAACCCCAAAAAATGCCAAAAAAACGCTAGCGTCAAAAAAAAAAAATGCCCAGGTGTGTTTTTGCTGGCATTTTTTGGGGGGTTTTGAAGGCAGGCAAAACATCTGAACTTGTGCACAGTACCACTATACACAAGTTCAGATGTTTTTTATGACTGCAAAGAACCCAAAAAAATGCCTGCTTTGAAACCGGCAAGGTGTTACAGCAGCGAAGCCATATTCCTGTGCTCAAAGTTTTCTAATACAAACAATCCTTTTTTTTTTCTTGTTCTGGACATGCTACAGAGCTGAAACTTCACAGGTACACCTTTTAGACCCCCCAGACACAAAATCACACAAAAGTTCTTAAAAATTGAATTTTTGATAAAAAAGCCAATTATTGAAAAATTTAAAAAAAAAGAAAAAAAAAAGAGATTTTTTTGAAGTTTCAGCTCTGTAGCATGTCCAGAGCCCCCCAAAAATTAGCATTTTCTTATAATTTTTATTAGAACAGGAATACGGCTTCTCTACGGCGCTTTTTCTTGCATTTATCGGGCATTTTTGGAGGCAGGCATGACTTTTTTTGGATTTAGTGTCTGGTGGGTCTAAAAAGTGTACCTGTGAAGTTTCAGCTCTGTAGCATGCCCAGAACCAGAAAAAAGATCATTTTTCAGTAGAGCAGGGATGGTGGGACCCCTCTTTTACACTTATGTTTTTTTTTTTGGGGTTCTGGACATGCTACAGAGCTGAAACTTCACAGGTACACCTTTTAGACCCCCCAGACACAAAATCACACAAAAAAGTTCTTAAAAATTGTCATTTTTGATAAAAAAAGCCAATTATTGAAAAATTTAAAAAAAAAATTAAAAAAAAAAAAGAGATTTTTTGATTTTTACTTTGGATTTCAGATCTGGAGGGGACTCTTGGCCTCTTCCGGCTACTCCGCATTTAGGTAGGCACACAAGTGGCACCCAAAGTGCCGTGTGTATAAAGGATAGAAATCCTTCCCATGGAAGGGACCAGGAGAGTGGGAAATGTCAGTCCAGACTCCTCTGGGAACTAATCCGGGATGGGGGGGAGGGGGGTGGTAGAGTGTAAAGAGGGGGGAGTTTGTGTGGGGTTTTTCTTTCCTTTTTCCCAGAGATGGAGGATATAAAACTAATTTCCCTTAACCACTTCCATACAGAGCAGTTTGACACCCTTCCTGCCCAGACCAATTTTCAGCTTTCAGCACTCTCACACTTTGAATGACAATTGCTCAGTCATGCTACACTGTAACCAAACAAATTTTTTATCATTTTTTTCACACAAATAGAGCTTTCTTTTGGTGGTATTTGATCACAACTGGGGTTTTTTTTTTTCGTGATATATGCAAAAAAAGAGCAAAAACTTTGGAAAAAAAAATTAATTTTTCTTCATACATTTGGGCCAAAATGTATACTGCTACATGTCTCTGGTAAAATTAAACCAAATTAGTGTATATTATTTAGTCTGTGTGAAAGTTATTGAGTCTAGAAGCTATGGTACCAATTACTGAAAATTGATCACACCAGATGTACTGACTGCCTATCTCCTTTCTTGAGGCCCTGAAATGTCAGGACAGTACAAATACCGCCCAAATGACCCCTTTTTGTAAAGTAGACAGTCCAAGGTATTTAGTAAGAGGCATGGTGGGTTTTTTGAAGTTGTAATTTTTTCCCACAATTCTTGGGAAAATGAAGAAAACAATTTTTTTTTCTTTTCTTTCCCACAAAGTTGTCAATTTATAAGCTATTTCTAACACATAGCATGTACACAGCAAAAATTACACCCAAAAATACATTCTGCTACTCCTTCCGAGTATGGAGATACCACATGTGTGAGACTTTTACACAGCCTGGCCACAAAAAGATACTCCACGTCCAAGAAGCACCTTCAGGCGTTCTAGGAGCATAAATACACATAAAACTTTCTTACTACCTATCACACTTTTCAAGGCCCTAGAGCACCAATACAATGGAAAAGTCCACAAAATGACCCCATTTTGGAAAGCAAACACTCCAACGTATATTCTATGAGGCATTATGGGTCCTTTGAACATGTCATTTTTTCCATAGGTTTTTGGAAAATGTGGGAAAAAAATGAAAACTTTTTTTTTTTACACAAAGTTGTCAATTTATAGGATATTCCTAACACATAGCATGTACACAGCAAAAATGACACCCCAAAATTCATTCTGCCACTCCTCCTGAGTATGGCAATACCACATGTGTGAGACTTTTTCACAGCCTAGCCATATAGAGGGGCCTAACATCCAAGGAGCATCATCATGCATCCTAGCCACTTGCCTAGGCCTATTTTTGACATTTGGTGTTTACAAGCTAAAATCAGTTGTTTTGCTAGAAAACTGCTTAGAACCCCCAAACATTATATATTTTTTTTTAGCAGAGACCCTAGAGATTAAAATGGAGATTATTGCAATATTTTTTATCACACCGTATTTGCGCAGCGGTCTTCCAAACGCAATTTTTTTGGAAAAAAATCACTTTTTTTAATTAAAAAATAATAAACCAGTAAAGTTAGCCCAATTTTTTTCCATAATGTGAAAGATAATGTTACGCCGAGTAAATAGATACCCAACATGTCATGTTTCAAAATTGCGCACGCTCACGGAATGGCGACAAACTTTGGTACTTAAAAATCCCCATAGGCGACAATTTAAAAATTTCTACAGGTTGCCATCTTTGAGTTACAGAGGAGGTCTAGGGCTCAAATTATTCCCCTTGCTCTAACGATCGCGGCGATACCTCACATGTGTGGTTTGAACACCGTTTACATATGTGGGCGGGGTTTCCGTATGCGTCGCTTCTGCGCGCGAGCTAACGGGGACAGGGTGCTTTAATTTTTTTTTTTTTTTTTTTTACTATTTATTTTATTTATTATTTTTTATATTTACACCGTTTAACAAAAAAAAAAAAAAAGGATCATTTTTATTTCTATTACAAGAAATGTAAACATTACTTGTAATAGAAAAAGGCACGACAGGACCTCTTTTTTGTGAGATCTGGGGTCAAAAAGTCCTCAGATCTCACAAGTACACTAAAAGATAGAAAGAAGAAAAAAAAAATTATTATATAAAATGAAAAAAAAAAAAAGGACCTTTAAACCGGTTGCTAGGCAACAACATTTTCCGTAGCTCCGGTCCTCCAAGACCATAGAGTCAAGTGAGGGCAAGCTTGCCCTCACTCGACATCCTGTCTGTGAGGATCCGGGACCGGATAGTTTTCCCCGCTGTCGGCGGGTCCGGTAAGCGGGGAAAAGGACCGGACGCGGCGGGAGGGGGGGGCGGTCACCTCTTCCGCCATCCCAGAAGGGTGATCCCACGGTGAATCTGCCGCTGGGACCACCCTTATCGGAAAGCCAACCGTCCACCGTTTAAAAAAATACCAGGGTTATGGCAGCTATCTGCTGCCATAACACCGGTATTTAGGTTTAAACGGAGGACGTATATAAACCTTTTTGGACTTAGACATGGTGGCTGTATGAAGGGCGACAGGTACTCGGGTACTTTGTTGGGCAGGTGACAGGTACTCTGGTACTGATGAGCAGGTGGCAGGTACTCGGGTACTCCGATAGGCAGGTGACAGGTACTCGGGTACTCTGATGGGCAGGTGACAGGCAGGTGATAGGTACTGATGAGTAGTACTGATACTGATAGGTGATACTGATACGTGATAGGTACTGATGAGTACTGATGAGTAGTGATGGGTACTGATGAGCAGACGGCAAGTACTCGGGTACTTCAGGCGTCAGGTACTCTGATGAGCAGGTGGAAGGTACTCGGGTACTCTGATGGGTAGGTGACAGGTACTCAGGTACTCTGATGACGGGTACTCCGTTGACAGGTACTCAAAGTACCCGAGTAATCGTCATCAGAGTACCCGAGTATCCGTCATCAGAGTACCCGAGTACCGTCATCAGAATACCCGAGTACCCGTCATCAGAGTACCCGAGTACCTGTCATCAGAGTACCTGCGTACCTGTCATCAGAGTACCCGAGTACCTGTCATCAGAGTACCCGAGTACCTGTCATCAGAGTACCAGAGTACCCGTCATCAGAGTACCCGAGTACCTGTCATCAGAGTACCCGAGTACCTGTCATCAGAGTACCCGGGTACCTGTCATCAGAGTAACCGAGTACCTGTCATCAGAGTACCCGAGTACCTGTCATCAGAGTACCAGAGTACCCGTCATCAGAGCACCTGAGTACCTGTCATCAGAGTACCCGAGTACCTGTCATCAGAGTACCAGAGTACCCGTCATCAGAGCACCTGAGTACCTGTCATCAGAGTACCCGAGTACCTGTCATCAGAGTACCCGGGTACCTGTCATCAGAGTACCCGAGTACCTGTCATCAGAGTACCCGAGTACCTGTCATCAGAGTACCAGAGTACCCGTCATCAGAGCACCTGAGTACCTGTCATCAGAGTACCCGAGTACCTGTCATCAGAGTACCCGAGTACCTGTCATCAGAGTACCAGAGTACCCGTCATCAGAGCACCTGAGTACCTGTCATCAGAGTACCCGAGTACCTGTCATCAGAGTACCAGAGTACCCGTCATCAGAGCACCTGAGTACCTGTCATCAGAGTACCCGGGTACCTGTCATCAGAGTACCCGAGTACCTGTCATCAGAGTACCCGAGTACCTGTCATCAGAGTACCAGAGTACCCGTCATCAGAGCACCTGAGTACCTGTCATCAGAGTACCCGAGTACCTGTCATCAGAGTACCAGAGTACCCGTCATCAGAGCACCTGAGTACCTGTCATCAGAGTACCCGAGTACCTGTCATCAGAGTACCCGGGTACCTGTCATCAGAGTACCCGAGTACCTGTCATCAGAGTACCCGAGTACCTGTCATCAGAGTACCCGGGTACCTGTCATCAGAGTACCCGAGTACCTGTCATCAGAGTACCCGAGTACCTGTCATCAGAGTACCAGAGTACCCGTCATCAGAGCACCTGAGTACCTGTCATCAGAGTACCCGAGTACCTGTCATCAGAGTACCCGGGTACCTGTCATCAGAGTACCCGAGTACCTGTCATCAGAGTACCCGAGTACCTGTCATCAGAGTACCTGAATACCTGTCACCAGCCCATCAGAATACCCGAGTACCTGTCATCAGAGTACCTGATGGGCTGGTGACAGGTACTCGGGTACTTTGATGGGCTAGTGACAGGTGCTCTTTATTGGGGGGGGGCAATCAGTGTGTTTGGGGTGCACTGTACTTGGTAACTAGCTGTTACCACAATCTCCTACTCCCACAGGATCAGTGTGTGAGGAGGAGAACACGGTGACAGCTAGTTACCGTGTTCTCTGTTGACATTTGTGACCGGCTGTGATTGGACACAGCCGGTCACGTGGTAAAGAGCCAATTTCATTGGCTCTTTACCTAGATCGGGGATCAACTCTGTCCGAAGGACGAGCCTCGTCCCCGATCGCTGCTCTGCGCGCCCCCGGGGGCGCGCATTGCAGAGAGAACGAGCGGCTCGTGCTGGAGCCGCTCATGTGATCGGCTGTGATTGACACAGCCGATCACGTGGTAAACAGCCAATTTCTATTGGCTGTTTACCTTGATCAGGGATGGGCTATGTCCGAGGGACGAGCCTCACCCCCGATCGCCGCGCTGCGCGCCCCCGGGGGCGCGCAGTAGCAGCTAGAGCGGGCGGACGTCATATGACGCCCGCCCGGATCCGTACAACCACCATGCCGACGTCATATTACTATGACTCGGTATGGAAGTGGTTAATGTGAAAGGATCAAATATTCCTGAGAAGAGGCGGATTTTATTAAATGAATTAAAAGGAGTAAAAACTAATGTTGCATTCATCCAAGAAACTCACTTTAAAACAGATAAATTACAATATCTTAACAACAGAGTCTTTCCTTTTGTTTACCATTCAACCAATTTACAAACTAAGTCACGTAGAGTGTCGATACTTATAGCTAATAATGTCCCTTGGACTTATCAAGAAAGTGTAAGTGACATTAACGATAGATTTCTATTCTTAAAAAGGGCCGGCGCTCCCGCTAGGCGAACTAGGCAGCGGCCTAGGGCGCACTGCCTCCTAGGGGCGCACTGCCGCTGAGTCAGATTGTGTCACTTACTCTTTAGTGACCCATTGCACCATCTGGAATGAATGGATCATCATCATCCGGATCGGACCGGACCGCATCTGATCTGTATTTGTATTGTAAATGTATTGTCTCCCTCTAATATTGTAAAGCGCTACGTAAACCGATGGCACTATAGAAATCCTGAATAATAATAATAATAATAATAATAGTTTAAAAAAAAAGGATTAAGAGGGTCCGGGTTAGTGTGCTGCAAAAGGCGGCAAATTTAAAAAACGGCTGTATGCAAAAACGCTGTTTTCAGCGTTTTGCATACAGGGAAGTGTAGTGGAGGGGTCTAGGGTCTTTTAGACCCTCGATCCCTCCATAAAGAGTACCTGTCACTACATATTGGTGTCACAAGGGATGTTTACATTGCTTGTGACAACAATAAAAGTGATCAGATTTATTTATTTTTTTAAAACTGTAATAAAGTTAAAAAAAATAAAAAAATAAATGGGAAATAAAAAAATTTAGCCGCCCCCCCCGTCACGGTTAGCTCGTGCACAAAAAAAACATATACGGAAGTCGAGCCACAAATGAAATCTCTGTTCGAACCACACATGTGAGGCATCACCGCGATTGCCAGAGCATGGGCAATAATTAAAAAAAATAGAGCTACACTCTAACTCTCAACTGGTAACCGTTAAAAAAATTTAAAGCGTCACCTATTGAGATCTCTATTGACCGTAGTTTGTCGCCATCCCATGAGAGGGGCGCAATTTTAAACCGTAACATATTGGGTATCTATTTACTCGGCGTGACATCATCTTTCACAATATTCAAAAAAATGGTCTAACTTTACTGTTTATTATTTTTTAAATGCAGTGAAATGTGATTTTTCTAAATTTTTCCAAAAAAATGGCGTTTTAAAGAACGCTGCGCAAATACCGCGTGACAAAAAATATTGCAATGATCGACATTTTATTCTCCAGAATCTTTGCTAAAAAAATATATATAATGTTTGGGGGTTCTAAGTAGTTTTCTAGGAAAAAAAAATGGTTTTAACTTGTGAACAAAATGGTCAGAATGATCATAGCTAAGTACAATGCCTTTTCACTGTTCGGATCATGGTCATGAAGGACAAAAGGACGTTTTGTACCAGGTAAAGCTGCACTAGTACGCTGGTTCTATGGTAGGGAAACCATTTACCATTAGGGGAGCCCCAGGTTTGAATCCTGGCTAGTGCAAGTCAAAATATTTTTTTTTTTTATCAAGTTCCAGATATCAGTTTGTGGCTGATAACTGTAGAAAAAAAAGCCATCATTGAATCACACACAAATTGAATCACACACAAACAATTTATTATTTTTTAAATGCAGTGAAATGTGATTTTTCTTTTTCACTTACTCTTCAGTGACCCATTGCACCATCTGGAATGAATGGATCATCATGATCCGGACCGGACTGCATCTGATCTGTATTTGTATTGTAAATGTATAGTCTCCCTCTAATATTGTAAAGCACTACGTAAACCGCTGGCACTATAGAAATCCTGAATAATAATAATAATAATAGATTAAAAAAAAAGGATTAAGAGGGTCCGAGTTAGTATGCTGCAAAAGGCGGCAAATTTAAAAAACGGCTGTATGCAAAAACGCTGTTTTCAGCGTTTTGCATACAGGGAAGTGTAGTGGAGGGGTCTAGGGTCTTTTAGACCCTCGATCCCTCCATAAAGAGTACCTGTCACTACATATTGGTGTCACAAGGGATGTTTACATTGCTTGTGACAACAATAAAAGTGATCAGATTTATTTATTTTTTTAAAACTGTAATAAAGTTAAAAAAAATAAAAAAATAAATGGGAAATAAAAAAATTTAGCCGCCCCCCCGTCACGGTTAGCTCGCGCACAAAAAAACGTATACGGAAGTCGAGCCGCAAATGAAATCCCTGTTCGAACCACACATGTGAGGCATCACTGCGATTGCCAGAGCGTGGGCAATAATTTAAAAAATAGAGCCACACTCTAACTCTCAACTGGTAACCGTTAAAAAAATTTAAAGCGTCACCTATTGAGATCTCTATTGACCGTAGTTTGTCGCCATCCCATGAGGGGGGCGCAATTTCAAACCGTAACATGTTGGGTATCTATTTACTCGGCGTGACATCATCTTTCACAATATACAAAAAAATGGGCTAGCTAAGTACAATGCCTTTTCACTGTGCAGATCATGGTCATGAAAGACAACAGGACGTTTTGTACCGGGTAAAGCTGCACTAGTACGCTGGTTCTATGTTAGGGAAACTGTTTACCATTAGGGGAGCCCCGGGTTCGAATCCTGGCTAGTGCAAGTCAAAATATATATATTTTTTTATCAAGTTCCAGATAGCAGTTTGTGGCTGATAACTGTAGAAAAAAAGCCATCATTGAATCACACACAAATTGAATCAAACACAAACAATTTATTATTTTTTAAATGCAGTGAAATGTGATTTTTCTTTTTCACTTACTCTTCAGTGACCCATTGCACCATCTGGAATGAATGGATCATCATCATCCGGACCGCATCTGATCTGTATTTGTATTGTAAATGTATTGTCTCCCTCTAATATTGTAAAGCGCTACGTAAACCGCTGGCACTATAGAAATCCTGAATAATAATAATAATAACTAGAAAAAAAAGTTTGTCGAGACAAACTTTAAGTTGGCTTGAGAAAGCCTGACCAGAAAGTTTGAAAAGTTTAGAAAGTTTAGAAAGTTTGAAAAGTTTGAAAATGTGAAAAGTTTTAAAAGATTTAAAAGTATAAGAAGTTTAAAACATATTGCTAGCATTACAAGCAAGTGACTACCATCATTAGTATGGTAGTTTAAAAAGATTAAAAAGATTTAAAAAGTTAATTTTGTGAAAAGTTAATTTTTAATTTTGTTAAGTTTAGAAAGTTTAATTTTAGAAAGTTTAATTTTGTTTAATTTTAAAAGATTAATTTTGTTTAATTTTAAAAGATTTTGTTTAATTTAATTTTTGTTTAATTTTAATTTTAATTTTAATTTTTTAAAATTAAATTTTAATTTTTAATCAAATTTAAATTTTATTTTAATTTAAATTTTAAATTTTTATTTAAATTTAAATTTTTTTTTTCAATTTTATTTTATTTTTTTTTCTTTCAATTTAATTTTTTTCTAGAAAATTGAAAGAAAAGAGGGCCCACCAGCCTAGTGCATTATCCCACAAATTTATTGAACATAAAATTAATAAAAAAAGGAGTTTGTATGTGGAAAACAGTTGACAAAATAGACATGCTCACATGGCTAGGTGGGTTGAAGAGTGAGTAGTTCTCAGTTTCTCCTGAGTTAGGGAGTACCTTTAAGATCTATGTAGGCCCCTCTCTTTGCATGTAATGTCTTTGAGCTCAGGAGGAGCCTAAGAGCACCTTAAGAATATACAATGCTTCATGTAGCCTTTTGAGAGAACCTGAAGCGGTTGAATTGTAGGAAAAGACATGAAGGATACTCTGATACTGTCTAGGGATAATGCCCTGGTTCCCTGTTGATGAGAAAGATGAGTGAATTTTGTTTTGCAGCAGTTTCAGTGTGCGAGCCTCAATTTATTCCTGTCATCAGCCTGTGCAAGTGAGAGCATCAGGGATGCCCTGATGAAAGAGGTCTTTAAAGATCACTTAGTACTAGCCTGCAACAAGCTCCAACAAACCCTCTCCCTCTAGTCTTGGCAACAACTTTCTACATCAAAGTACCATACCATAGACACAATGATAATATGCTTGCAGCTGCAGAACCTGCCTAAGCGTCTAGTACAACAAAAGATATGATAGTTGCTGCTGTTCAAATGATTATCAAACCTGCACTTAAGAGCCTATGTGCTTTTTAACCATGAAATTCTCACACAGAAAAATAACTGTTTCGGATACTCAGCCAATGGCTATTGAATTTTTACAAATACACCACCTGGCGGAAGCTTCAATCAATATTGAAACTTTTCATAGCTTTAACGCGTTTGTTGCCATACCTAGTTTGCTGTATTGAGCAGGATTACATGATCTTTTAATGACATTTGGCAGTAACATTAACCATAAGTTCAATATCAGTGAATGCTTAAAGTGATTATAAAGCTTTAACCACTTTACCACCGGAGGATTTTCCTGCTAAAAGACCAGGGGTTATTTTGCGATTTTTTACTGCGTGACTTTAACGGACAATCGCGCGGTTGTGCGACGCTGTACCTAAACGAATTTCACGTCCTTTTTTTCCCACAAACAGAGCTTTCTTTTGGTGGTATTTGATCACCTGTGCGATTTTTTGATCACGCGCTATAAACAAAAAAAGAGCGTAATTTTTGCAAAAACAACAATATTTTTCACTTTTTTTTATATGAAATTCCCCCCCAAAAAAATGTAAAAATCAAAATTTTTTAAAATTTTCGGCCAATTTGTTTTACACTACCTATGTTTGGTAAAAAAAAATCGCAAAAAGCGTATTTTGATTGGTTTGCGCAAAAGTTATCGCGTTTACTAACAAAGGGAAAGATTTTTGTCATTTTTGGTGTTTTTTTTTTTTAACGAGTAATGGCGGCGATCTGCGATTTTTTTTGCGGTACTGCGACATTGCGGCGGACAGATCGGACCCTTGACTGACATTTTTGACACTTTTGGGGGTACCAGTGACATTACTGCAGTAATCAGTGCTATATATATGCACTGTTACTGCAAAAATGACACTGGCAGGGAAGGGGTTAACAGTATTGGACAGGGAGGGGTTAAGTGTGTCCTAGGGGCGTGATTCTAACTGTGCAGGGACAGGTCTACTAGAGTAAAAACAAAGATCAACAGTTCTACATAGTAGAACTGTTTGATCTTCACTTTTACACAGGGAGAACTGACAGGTGGCTTGTTTACACAAGCCGCTCTGTCTTTCTCCCGCTGTAGCGGCGATCGTAGTGTGACCGGCGGACATCGGGTCCGCCAGTCACACTCCCGCACTCCTCCGTGAACGAGCCGAGGCGGGCGCGCGCCTCAGCGGGCGCGCGCCCGCCCGCTATTGGCTCTGGAAGGAGTGACAGGCGAGCGACGTAGACCTACGTCACTCTGCCTGGCCGGGGCCGACTGCCGCAGTAAATATACTGTGCGCAGTCGGCAAGCGGTTAAAGTTTTTTTTTATTAACCAGTTGCCAACCACCCACCGCAGTTTCACTTTGGCACGGTGGCTCGGCTGCATGAACCAACGTAACTTTATATCGGTTGCGCGCAGAGCTAGGGGGCGCGCACACCCTCCGTCCCTGCGATGTGCTGATTCGGTTCGGAACCCATCAGTCATCAGGTCCAGGCCAACGATTTTTGGCCTGGACCTGGTCATCAGTTCTGACCAATTGCAGATCGTCCTGTGCCTGTGTAATGTAAACACAGGCACAGGAAATTATGCAATCTTCTCTCCTGGAGTCCTTTTCGGTTCCAGCATGAGAGAAGAGAGCATCAACTATGAGTACACAAGTACTACACTGACACCAGTACACCTAGGCACATATTTAACCCCCTGATCACCCCCCCCAGTTAACCCTTTAACTACCTGTCACAGTGCCACTATATACAGTATACAGATAATTTACTGATCACTGTATTAGTGTCATTTGTGACTTCAGTTAGTGTGAGAGACAGTTAGTGATAGTTAGTGTATCACATACCTGGTGCTGGAGGCCAATGGAGAGAGAGGGCTTCCCTTGTGGCTAAGTTCCAGACCCCCCTGAGGATGAGAACAGGAGAGGTCAGGCCCAAAGTAGCACGGGTAGCCTGCTGGACTTTGTGCAGGAGGATCCAGAGTACAGTTGGAGTGAGATCAGCAGACAGGTGGCGTCCGTGAGGTGTTTGCAGGACTCGGATAATGCTGAGACTGGAACGTGGTCAGGTGGATAGCCAAGATCAGGAGCCAGGTGGATATCAGAGCAAATGTGGTCAGGTGGATAGCCAAGATCAGGAGCCAGGTGGGTATCAGAGCAGACATGGTCAGGTGGATAGCCGAGGTCAAACACAAATCAGGAGACAGGTCAAGGACAAGCCGGGTCGGTAACAGGAGACAGGAACTGGAATATTACAAGGATAACACACTGGAGGAGCCGAAGATCAACCAGCAACTAAAATCACTGGCAAGCTTCCTTATATAGGCACAGGTAAATTGCTGGTAGTGCTGCTGGGCCCTAAAGTCCTTCTCCTGTAAAAGTGCTGATAGCGCTGCTGGGTCCCAGAGCCCTTCTCCTGGTATTTGTGCCCTGATCACCCCCAGTTAACCCTTTCTCTTTCTGTCACAGTGTACTTTATATACAGTATGCAGATAATTCACTGATCACTGTATTAGTGTCACTTGTGACTTCAGTTAGTGTGAGAGACAGTTAGTGGTAGTTAGTGCCTGTCCCAGATAGGTTTAGGGTACCCGCCATACATCCCCTAATAAAGATTTAGCCTCCTGATCGCTCCAGTTAAACCCTTCATTGTTCTGTCAGTGTCACTATTATATTGTATTGTACAGATCTTTATTCTGATCAATGTATTAGTGTCACAGGTGACATCAGTTAGCGTTAATGTTAGTTATCGTCAATCCAGGACAGTGTCAGATTGCCCGACGCATATTTAGTAATACATTTTAATCCTTTGATTGCCAGTGACACACACACACACACACCCAAACACTAAACACCTCCATTAATAGTATAGTGTCTGAACGGATTTTTGATCAGATCAGAACTATACCAGCTTCCCCAATAGTTTAGTACAGTGTTCCCAAAATGCAGCGTTAGCAGGATCAGCCCCGACACCTACCAGCACCTGCGTTTAGCCCCTCCGCCCATCTCCCAAGAAGTGCAGTATCAGCAGATTACTGTCACTTCCAATACACAGCACACTTCAGCATTAGCAGAGTCAGGCCTGATTTCTGCTAGCACTGGCAGTTAAACTTTTTGGTAGCAGTTCAAACAGTCCTTGACAACCAGGTGTTTTTTTACCTGTGAGTTACACTAGGTACCTATAAATTTATTGGCCTACACGATGCTGAGTATGCCAGATGATAGCAATGGGGAAGCCTCACTGTCAGAATCAGGCTCATTGTTCAAACCTGTAGAGAGCAGAGGCAACCTGACAGATAGCTCTGATGACAGAGTAGTGGTCCCTGTGAAGGTCAGGCGTACCCAACCCTTTTCTTCCATTGCTGAGGTGCAACAATCACAGGGTTCTCGTATGCAGCAGAGTGTCGGTACTAGTGCCGCTCAACCTTCTGGTGAACTGGCAAGCACCAGCGGACTAGTAAATCCTGGTTGTAGTCAAGCCAGGACTGCAGTATCAATTGGTGACGTGGCGAGTCCCATAAGAGCAGTTCTAACTGGTGCGGTGGCTAGCACAAGTAGTGTCCCGCAGCCACCAATAATTCGAAGACAGGAGCATTGCTTGATGGCGGAGCGAGTGGTTCACTAGTTCCAGAGCTCCATGAATCCTCTCACATCCTGCACCGATCCACCGTTGAGTGACACCTCTTTTGTCCTTGGGTCCCCATGCTTCTCCTGGGCATATGGTGCAGATAATGTGGTGAAGATAGGGCAGAGTAAGGCGCCTCTGACGGTCCCAAAGTTGGACAGATTCTTCAGGCAAGATTACACTGGCGACCTCCCTCTGTCGGCACCTGCAACTACTTCACTTTCTCCCTTAACCACTTGCCTACAGTGCACTTTCACCCCCTTCCTGCCCAGACCGATTTTCAGCTTTCAGCGCTCTCACACTTTGACTGAGAATTACTCAGTCATGCAACACTGTACCCATACAAAAATTGTGTCATTTTTTTCACACAAATAGAGCTTTCTTTTGATGGTATTTGATCAATACTGGGTTTTTTATTTTTTGTGCTATAAATAAAAAAAGACTAAAAATATCGTGAAAAAACGCATTTTTCTTTTTTTCTGTCATAAAATTTTGCAAATTAGTAATTTTTCTTCACAAATTTTGGCCAAAATTTATACTGCTACTTATCTTTGGTAAAAATAACCTAAGTAAGTGTATATTATTTGGTCTTTGTGAAAGTTATAGAGTCCACAAGCTATGGTGCGAATCATTGAAAATTGATCACACTTGATCACACCTGATGTACTGAAGGCCTATCTCATTTCTTGAGACACTAAAAAGTCAGGAAAGTACAAATACCCCCCAAATGACCCCTTTTTGGAAAGTAGACATTCCAAGGTATTTAATAAGGGGCATGGTGAGTTTTTTGAAGTTGTCATTTTTTCCCACAACTCTTTGCAAAATGATTTTTTTTTTTTTTTTTTTTTTTTACAAATTGCCATATTAACAGGTTATTTCTCTCACACAGCACATGTATACTTGCAACTACACCCCAAAACACATTCTACTATTCCTCCTGAGTATGGCGATACCACATGTGTGAGACTTTTTCACAGCCTGGCCACATACAGAGGCCTAACATTCAAGTAGCCCCGTCCGGCATTCTAGGAGCACAAATTACACATATAATTTCCTGACAACCTATCGCACTTTTGAAGGCCCTGGAGCACCAGGACAATGGAAACCCCCATAAAATGACCCAATTTTGGAAAGCAAACAGCCCAACGTATAATTTTTGAGGCATAATGAGTCTTTTGAATATGTCATTTTTTTCCACAAGTTTTTGGAAAATGTGGAAAGAAAATGAAAACACATTTTTTTTTACACAAAGCTGTCCATTTATGCAATATTTCTAACACATAGCATGTACATAGCAAAAATTGCACCCCAAAATACATTCTGCTATTCCTCCTGAGTATGGCGATACCACATGTGTAACACTTTTTCACAGCCTGGCCACACACATAGGCCTAACATCCAAGTAGCGCTTTACAAAAAGTTGTCCATTTATCCACTTTAAGACTGGGCCTATTTTTGACACTTGATGTTTACAAGCTAAAATCATTTTTTTTGCTAGAAAATTACTTGGAACCCCCAAACATTATATATTTTTTTTTAGCAGAGACCCTAGAGAATAAAATGGAGATCGTTGCAATATTTTTTATCACACCATATTTGCGCAGCAGTCTTCCAGATGCGATTTTTTTGAAAAAAATTCACTTTTTTGAACTAAAAAATAAGAAAACAGTAAATTTAGCACAATTTTTTTCCATAATGTGAAAGATAATGTTACGCCGAGTAATTAGATACCCAACATGTCATGCTTCAAAATTGCGCATGCTCACAGAATGGCGCCAAACATTGGTAATTAAAAATCCCCATAGGCAACATTTTAAAAATTTCTGCAGGTTACTAGCTTAGAGTTACAGAGGAGGTCTAGGGCTCAAATTATTGCTCTCGCTCTAACGATCGCGGCGATACCTCACATGTATGGTTTGAACACCGTTTACATATGTGGGCGGGACTTGCGTATGCGTTTGCTTCTGCGCGCGAGCTAACGGGGACAGGGTGCTTTAATTTTTTTTTTTTTTTTTCCTATTTATTTTATTTATTATTTTTTTATTTTTACACAGTTTAAAAAAAAAAAATGTTTTGATCATTTTTATTCCTATTACAAGGAATGAAAACATCCCTTGTAATAGAAATAGGCATGACAGGTCCTCTTTATTGTGAGATCTGGGGTCAAAAAGACCTCACACCTCACAATTACACTAAAAAAGAAAAGAAAAAAAAAAATTGTTGAAAGAGGAAAAAAAAAAAAGAAAAAAAAAAAGCGGCCCTTTAAACCGGTTGCTAGGCAACGTCTTTTGACGTAGCTCCGGTCCTCCAAGACCATAGAGTTGAGTGAGGGCCATCTTGCCCTCACTCGACTTCCTGTCTCTGAGGATCCGGGACCGGATAGTTTTCCCCGCTGCCGGCGGGTCCGGTAAGCTGGGAAAACGTCTGGGACGGGGCAGGAGTGGGGGGGGGCACCTCTTCCCCTGCACCGTAAGGGTAATTCCGCGGCGAATCCGCCACTGGGACCACCCTTATCTGAAAGCTGACCGCCCGCCGTTTCAAAAAATACCGGGGTTATGGGGGCTATCTGCTGCCATAGCCCCAGTATTTAGCTTTTAATGGCCGACGCATATAGTCGTTAGGCGGTCAGTAAGTGATTGCATGTATATGGCAAACAGGTGACGATGACTGATGGGGTGACAGGTGACGATGACTGATGGGGTGACAGGTGACAATGACTGATGGGGTGACAGGTGACGATGACTGATGGGGTGACAGGTGATGATGACTGATGAGGTGACAGGTGACGATGATTGATGAGGTGACAAGTGACGATGATTGATGGGGTGACAGATGACAATCACTGACGGGGTGACAGGTGACGATGATTGATGGGGTGACAAGTGACGATCACTGATGGGGAGTCAAGTGACGATGATTGATAGGGTGACAGATGACGATGACTGATGGGGTAACAGGTGACAATGACTGATGGGGTGACAGGTGACGGTGATTGATGGGGTGACAGGTGACAGGCGATGGTCACTGATGGGTGACAGGTGACGGGCGATGGTGCACGGCGGTGCTGATGGCAGTCTCTGGTGACCGGTGAACTTTAGGCTATGTTCACATGTGAGCGTAGCGATCACGGTCAGAATCACTGCGATTCCGCCCGTGATCCAGAAATCATTGCAAATTGCGGGGCGCCTGTGCGTTGCCCGTGATTTGCAATAGCACCCCAAACGCTGTGCGATGTTGCTGCGATTTCCGCCTGCCGAATCGCGGTAACATCACGCAAACAACGCATGACGCCCCAAAGAAACTCTTGTACCTTTTTTGGGCGTCATGCGATGTTTGCGCGATGA
The DNA here is from genome assembly GCF_965119305.1 of Pelophylax lessonae. Classification (NCBI taxonomy): domain Eukaryota; kingdom Metazoa; phylum Chordata; class Amphibia; order Anura; family Ranidae; genus Pelophylax; species Pelophylax lessonae. Next base: position 438,199,362 of record NC_138769.1, read on the forward strand.
TACCGCGATTCGGCAGGCGGAAATGGCGGCAACATCGCACAGCATTTGGGGTGCTATTGCAAATCACGGGCAACGCACAGGCGTCCCGCAATTTGCAATGATTTCTGGATTGCGGGCAGAATCGCGGTGATTCTGCCCGCGATCGCTGCGCTCACATGTGAACGTTATGGGTGTCAATTTCTGGGCACTGATGAGGTGACTGTTGGGTGACAGGGGACATTGGGGGGGGCTGAGGACTGTGTGGGGGGACCTTTATTACTGTGATTTTACTTTTGCAGGTACACAGAGCAGTAACTCACTATTTCTAGTTCTTCTCCCCTCATACTGGAAACTGTATGAGGAGAGAAGAGCTAGTAACACTGAGTTACTGCTCTTTGTTTACATTTTGTGATCGGCTGTGAATGGATTCACAGCCGATCACATAGTAAACAGTCACTATCAGTGACTATTTACTACTGCCGGTGACAGCTGTGTTCCTACGGAACACAGTGCCACCGACATGACCGCGCTGCGCGCTCCCGATCGCGCATGCGCGGTCATCTCCCGGCCGCCTCCATTGTGATCGGCTGTGTCATTGGAACACAGCCGATCACGTGGGAAACAGTCACGCCCAGTGGCTGTTTCCCCCCTGCCGGTGACGGGGGGTGTCCCGGGGACACCCCGACACCGGCAGTGCACGGCGGCGCGCCCGCGATCGCGCGCCTGCCGTGCATTTCCTGGGTCACGTCATATGACGTCCGCCCAGGATAATAGCCGCACCGCCCCGCCGTCATATGACGGCGGGCGGGCGGTAAGTGGTTAAGCACGCAGGAGGATTCGACTCACCCCTCTCCTGACCTGCCTGATCTGTCCTACAGTGCTGAATTACATGCCAATCCTGCTATACAACCCTTTGAATCAGGTGAGCCAGACCCATCTTCTGCTGAGCCTACTCTGGCTCAAATAATGTCAGCCATCCAAGACTGCAAAGCCACTTTGACTACTCAAATAGAGATAATTCATATAGACTTTTCACAATTGAAGCAAGATGTACAGAACTTGCAGGATTGCACTGGGGCCACAGAGGAATGCATTAGCACTGTAGAAGACATTCTGGTCCCTCTGGCTATCACCATGTGGGAGGCATCCAATGAGCTTGTAGCTCTCAGGGCCAAGGTGGATAACCTTGAAAATAGGTCCAGCCGTACTAATTTGCACTTTGTGGGATTCCCTAAAAGTCTGAGGGGGCCAATCCAGAACAATTTCTACTCACCTGGAGAGACCCTAGGCCGTGATATCAGCCCTGCTTCTTTTGCCATTTAACGGGCACATCACACCCCACCCTGACCCCCCTTGCGGGTGCCTCACGGCGGCCTATTATTGGTCAACTTTCAAGACAAGGTGGCTATTTTGTGGGCTGCGAGACAGGAGGGGAACTTCATCAAATAATCCATATCTTTCCAGATTTTTCAGCCGAGCTTTAACGCCAGCGTGCTTCCTTTAATATGGTTAAAGCCAGATTGAGAGAACAAGCTGTTCAATACTCTATGCTATATCCAGCGAAACTTAAAGTCATCTCCGCAGGTAAATCCTATTTCTTCACCTCACCGGTGGAGGCCTCCTCCTGGATAGATGAGACCTTTGGCCGTACGCAGCTTTCCCGCAGGCACTGAAGAGGTCCACAGCTTACCTTACTTCAATTATTATTTGTTTCTGATGTTGTTCTTCACTGGCACCATCTCCTCTTATGGAAGCAGTTTTACAGACCCCTGTGTGTTCTACAGTCATCCTATCTGTTCACCGCAGAACTAGGAGGAATGATACCCTATCCTGTTGGGTCATTTTGTTGTTCTCTCCTTACCGTGACATCACTCACGTTGTATATGGTACCTGCAGACATGCATGGAGACAGATGCTTCCCTTGAGGTTGGTTCCTTTATGGTTTGTTATACCATCATTCTACACATTTTTTTTACTGAGGATCGCTCCGGATGTTCCACCTTCTGCCCCCACAGCTGCTCCCCACTAATATGTGATGCTAGCATCGTGGGTTTTGTCGACTTCCTTTTGTTGTTTGGCTCTCTATAATTAGGATGGAAGCGCAAGGTGGGTGGGTTGAGTTATTGTTAAGTTCTAGGTATTTTTTCCTTTTTTCTTGTTCTAGTTTACTTTTGTTTTTTTGTTGTCTGTCTGTGCCTCCCTCATACATCTTTTGCCATATAGATTATGCTTTTGCCACACCTATCACTCTTCCCCTCATTTCTACTGCTACTATACTGCCCCATGGCATATCTGACCATACACCATTGATGTTAGAAATTGACATCCTTATCTCCCATGACCCACCTTTATGGCGTCTAAATTCTCATTGGTTAGAGGACCAAATGGTTTTTAATGCCTGCTTACAGGGTGTGGCGAAATATTGGAAACTAAATTCTGACACTTCTACTCCGGCTATAGAATGGGAGGTTTTCAAAACCTCACTCAGTGGTACCTTCTTGTCCATTACAGGACCCCTTAGAAAAAATAATCAGTTACTCACTGTTGAGTTAGAAGCCACCATGCTGAGAGCAGAAGCGAAATATTCAGACAAACCTACTCCCCACACACATGCCCTCTGGCTACACTCTCATAGAGTTAACAAACTCCGCCTATTGGACCTTACGTTGAAAAATATTCTTCAACAACGCATAGACCAGTGGATAAATCTCCCATTAGACCCTATAGGTAGAGCCAACCTATTAAAAATGTTCTTCCTTCCAAAACTCCTATACGTTCTGGCAAATGCTCCTTGTGGAATCCCCAAATCCCTCTACAAACAAATTGATTCAGGTTTTCTTTGGAATCCTCATGCCCCCAAAATAGCCCTAGAAATTCTAAAATTGCCATCTAATATGGCTGGACTGGCCTTTCCAAATTTTTACTTATATTACTTAGCCTCTCAACTGGTGGTGGTGCATGATTGGCTGCACCCCTCTCAACATATTGTCTGTACAAATACTGAAGCCGCAATAGTCTCCTCCTTGGAAACCTTATATAATACCATATACCAGAGGCGGACGCCAAACTGTCAGGAATAGCAATGATACACACTACACTATCCATTTTTATCACCATAGTGTCCCATTTTTCGAAGGATTCCTGGAACACCTCCCCTAACAATCCACTTTGGTATAACCCTATGCTAAATCAACTCCTTACAATCCCTAATCCACAATATTGGATTGCTGGAGGCATTAAATATCTTTGTCACCTGTATACTGAACATGGCTTTAAATCCTTTACTCATTTGAGAGAGGATTTTGCTCTTCCTCCCTCTTCCCTGTTTTTTATCTTCAACTTCGACATGAAAGTTGATATTACCACGATACAGCAACTTCACTTTAAACCTGAGAGTCACGGATCTTCTTGCTATAGTTATGATCCGGTGCTTCTGTCCTTTCTGTGATGTTGTTGTATGACATCACTTCCGCCCTTTCGTTGTGTCTGTATACATGGGTGGTACAACTTCTGCCCTTCATTTTTTATGGGAATATAAAACGATGTGGTGCACGTCTGGTAGCCATGACCCCGACGACGTCAACCGTGTGACGAAGTGCATTGGGTGGGACCAGATGTGACATCACCACGCCCCTAAGCCGGCTCCTTACTACCGAATGCTGCAGCCTATGTATTTACTGATATTTGGAGATATTGATATGCCTGTATACTTTCTTCATCATGTGAGTGCACTATTTTATAATAAATGGTCTTTAATTTAAACGGTATTATGCTATGCTCTTTGTCATTCCTTTTATATTCATGTGGTTCCTATGTGCCTACTTGTGAGTGTATCCTGAAAGGTTGTGCTTGATGGTGTGCATCTGGTGGGTTTAATCCTCTTCAAGCGTTTTTGGCTTCTCCATTGGTTTGGAGGCCATCATTATCTGGTAAGCAGCCATTTGTTCTTTATGTTCCACTGGTGGCTTCTTCCTGTTTTACCGTGAGGGGAGTGCTGTCTCCATCTGCATGCTGGGACCTGGGTTCTCCCTTAAAGCACCATTGGATTCATTTATTTTCTTCATTTATGGACTTTTATATGGACTTTTCACATTTTTATTGTTTTCATTTTGGATTCATATGTTAATTTATTGAGATTTTCTTCTATGACACTTATTATAATTAGCACTACACATTCTTCCTGTATTATCTTTTGGACTTCTTTCCTATAGGTCTGTGTGAGCTGCTTATTTCCATCAAATTTTTTTATTCATCGCATTATTTATCCTAACACATGTAGTGCAGAAATTCCCTGGTTGAACATGGAAGGCACAGTCTGTTTGCAGTTGCAACCAAATATTGTTTGTATGTAGGGTTGAGCGGACACCTAGATGTCCGTGTTCGACGGGTTCGGCCGAACTTTAAAAAAAAGTCCGGGTCCGTGTCCCGGACTTTTACCGAACTTTTCCCGGACACCGAACCCCATTGAAGTCAATGGGGACCCGAACTTTAAGGCACTAAAATGGCTCTAAAACACCAAAGGAAAGGGCTAGAGTGCTGCAAATGGCAGCAAAACGTAATTAAGAGCATGGCAAGTGCTCTGCAAACAAATGTGGATAGGGAAATAACTTAAAACAACAAAAAAAAACAGAAAAATAAAACAATGTTCTTCTTCATCTCTGAAGGACGAGGCCCATATGGAGTAGGAGGGAGGTTGAGGTGGTGGTGGATGTGGCGGTGACATAGGCGTGCGCACAGGGTGTGCTGGGTGTGCCTGGGCACACCCTAATCACCTAGGGCACATAGCATTGCCAGTGAGGAGATGGGAAAGATCTCCCTGGGACCTGCTCTGCTCTATTTCTCCTTGCCTACAGGTACATGGCCCCGATACATTACTCTCCCTGCTGGCAAACACATGCATGTGTATTTCAACTTTGGGGTGCACACCTTAATGCAATAGGCTGCGCACACCTATGGGCGGTGTAGGTGGAAGCGGCGGTGGAGGAGGACCAGGGCCGGATTAACAGCATCATGGGCTTGGTGCTGAGGATTTTGAAGGGCCTTAGGGCCGTGCCTTGCCATGCACCCAGAGGAGGAAGGGTGCAGCCATGCATGCCTAATTCAACATGGGATGCTGTCTCTGAAGCCCATAAACACATCCATGCATCGCCAACTGTCCCTCCTTGTCCGGCCTTCACGCTGTGTGGGGAGGTTCTGAGGGTGCTGCCTGGGGAAGCGAGCATAGAAGCCAGACTTCTGTGTTTACAAGTGACAGAAGAGCGGTAACAGTGAATATGGCCAACCCGGGGCCTATATAAAAGGTAGGGGCCTGGAGCTGCAGCTCCAATAGCCCCTACATTAATCTGGCCCTGAGGAGGAGGACGAGGTAGCCAACACTGCTTCTTTTCACAAATTTTAAATGAGGGTACACCCCAAAAGAGTGAGAAAGAGCAAAAATGGAACAATGGGTGGGTAAGGTCGGTATCCATTGCTATTCTGCATAAGGTACGGAAAAGTCCCGTGGGATCCATGCCTGGTTCATTTTAATGAACGTGAGCTTGTCCACATTGTCTCTGGACAGGCGGCTGCGCTTGTCTGTTATAACGCCCCCAGCCGTGCTAAATACCCGTTCAGATAATACACTGGCTGCAGGGCACGCCAGCACCTCCAAGGCGTAAAGGGCAAGCTCAGGCCATGTGCCCAATTTGGAGACCCAGAAGTTGAAGGGGGCAGACCCGTCATTCACTACATGTAGGCGTGTGCACACATACTGCTCCACCATGTTGGTAAAATGCTGCCTCCTGCTAAGACGTTCCATCTGAGCTGCTGGTGCTGCTGTTTGTTGTGGCGTGCTGACAAAGCTTTTCCACATTTCGGCCATGCTAACCCTGCCTTCTGAGGTGCTGGCGGTGCCCTGGTTGCGTTGGCGACCTCCTCCTCCTCCTCCTCTGCCTTGTGCTTCCACTGTGGCCCCGCTGTCAGATGGGAATGCCAGCAGCATGGCGTCTACCAGCGTGCGCTTGTACTCGCGCATCTTGCGATCGCGCTCCAGTGAGTGAATTAAGGACGGTACGTTGTCCTTGTAACGGGGATCCAGCAGCGTGGCCACCCAGTAATCAGCACAAGTTAGAATGTGGGCAACTCGGCGGTCGTTGTGGAGACACTGCAGCATGTAATCGCTCATGTGTGCCAGGCTGCCCAGAGGCAACGAAAGGCTGTCCTCTGTGGGAGGTGTATGGTCCGTGTCCTCTGTATCCCCCCAGCCACGCACCAGTGATGGCCATGAGCTGGCCTGGGTGCCACCCTGCTGTGAACATGGTTCCATCTCCTCCTCCAGCTCCTCCTCCTCCTCATCCTCCTCATCCTCCAGAACTGTGCCCCTGCTGGACAATTGCGTCCCTGGCGTTTTGCGTGTGCAGGAACCCACCCTCGGAGCCCCTTGCGAATGACTGCCCTGAAAGCCTTGGAAATGTTACCTCTTCATCCTCCTCCTCCTCCTCATCCTGTGCCACATCCTCTTCCATCATCGCCCGAATTGTTTTTTCAAGGAGGCATAGAAGTGGGATAGTTAAGCTGAGAACGGCGTCATTGCCACTGGCCATGTTGGTGGAGTACTCAAAACAGCGCAACAAGGCACACAGGTCTCGCATGGAGGCCCAGTTATTGGTGGTGAAGTGGTGCTGTTCCGCAGAGCGACTCACGCGTGCGTGCTGCAGCTGAAACTCCACTATGGCCTGCTGCTGCTCGCACAGTCTTTCCAGCATGTGCAAGGTGGAGTTCCACCTTGTGGGCACGTCACATATGAGGCGGTGAGCGGGAAGGCCGAAGTTACGCTGCAGCGCTGCCAGGCGAGCAGCAGCAGGGTGAGAACGCCGAAAGTGCGCACAAACGGCCCGCACTTTCTGCAGCAGCTCTGACATATCGGGGTAGTTTTTAAGGAACCTCTGCACCACCAAATTCAGCACATGCGCCAGGCAAGGGATGTGCGTCAAACCGGCTAGGCCCAGAGCTGCTATGAGATTTCGCCCGTTATCGCACACCACCAGGCCGGGCTTGAGGCTCGCTGGCAGCAACCACTCATTTGTCTGCTGTTCCATGCTCCTCCACAACTCCTGCGCGGTGTGTGGTTTGTCCCCCAAACAGGCAAGTTGTAAAACTGCCTGCTGTCGTTTACCCCTGGCCGTGCTGAAGTTGGTGGTGAAGGTGTTACGCTGTCCGGATGAGGAGGCGGTAGAGGATGAGGAAGCGGAGTAGGAGGAGTTAGGAACAGGAGGCAAACTGAAGCGCCCTGCAATCCTCGGTGGTGGAAGGACATGCGCCAAATTGCTATCCGCCTCAGGCCCATCCGCCACTGCATTTACCCAGTGTGCCGTTAGGGAGATATAACGCCCCTGACCGTGCTTACTGGTCCACGTATCCGTAGTTAGGTGGACCTTGGCACAGATGGCGTTGCGCAGTGCACACCTGATTTTTTCCCCCACTTGGTTGTGCAGGGAAGGGATGGCTTGCCTGGAAAAGTAGTGGCGGCTGGGCACGACGTACTGTGGGACAGCCACCGACATAAGGTTTTTAAAACTGTGCGTCTCCACCAGACGGAATGACAGCATTTCAAAGGCCAATAATTTTGAAATGCTGGCATTCAGGGCCAGGGATCGCGGGTGGGTAGGGGGGTACTTCCTCTTCCTCTCAAGTGTTTGGGAGATGGAAAGCTGAACGCTTCCACGGGACATTGTGGAGATGGTTGTTGGTGACCCAGGTGGTGGTGTTGCTGACAGATCGTCTGTTTGCGGGGTGGCAGGTGCCGGTATCACTACAGATGTGGCTGGAGCGGCCGAGACTGCAGCAGAAGAGGAAGCAGGATGAGCCAGAGACGTTTCTTGGTTTTGAAGGTGTGTACTCCACTGCAGCTCGTGCTTTGCACTTAGATGCCTGATCATGCAGGTTGTGCTCAGGTTGAGAAGGTTCATGCCTCGCTTCAAGCTCTGATTGCACAGGGTGCAAACCACTCGTGTCCTGTCATCAGCACATTTTCTAAAGAACTTCCACGCTAGAGAACTCCTTTGAGCTGACTTTGGTGCGCTCGTTCCCTTGCTGCGTTGGGCAGTAGCGGGCGTAGTGTCTAGGGCACGGCCGCTCCGCTTCTGCACCCTGCTCCCTCTTCTGCTGTGCTGGTGGCTCTGTGCGACCACCGCCTCTTCCTCCAAACTACTCAGTTCACCTGCATGACGTTCATTCCATGTGGGGTCGAGGACCTCATCGTCCTCCACATCATCTTCCACCCAGTCTTCACCCCTGCCCTCCTTGTCGGTCTCCACAATGCTGAACGCCGCAGCAGTTGGCACCTGCGTTTCGTCATCATCGGAGACGTGCTGCGATGATCCTTGCATGTACTCATCTTGAGAAATAAGTGGTTGGGCATCGCTGCACTCAATCTCTTCCACTTCTGGGGCAGGGCTAGGTGGATGGCCCTGGGAAACCCTGCTGACAGAGTCCTCAAAAAGAATAAGAGACTGCTGTATGGCTTGGGGCTCAGACTGCTGGCCTGATTTGCAAGGGGGTGAGGTGAAAGACGGTTGGACATTGGCTGCAGGTGCCAACTCTGACCTTTCTGCAGTAGACTGGGTGGGAGACAATGTGAAGGAACTGGAGGCACTGTCAGCAGCAAACCAATCTACTATCGCCTCAACTTGTTCTGGCCTCATCACTTCTAGGGGCGTTTGATGCCCTACCAAATACTGATGCAGGTTCTGTCGCCTACTCACACTTGAGGAAGGTGTTTCACTTGTGCGTGTAGCTGGCACAGATCGACCATGTCCTCTCCTTGCAACAGGAGCTCTACCAGCAGCACCACGACCCAGGCCACGGCCCTTATTTGACGGTCTCCTCATATTTCTGTAATTTAAGATCTTGCCCTAGAAAGGTTTTTATTGAATAGCGGAATAGAAAATATGATCCAAAAAAAGTGTATGTATATCACACGTACACAACCACACTAGGCCCCAATTACTATTGTTTGTACCCCTAAAAGGCTAGATGAGGAGTAGGGGGAGTATGGAACAGGCAGCACCCTCAAACCTTCAGAAGTATGAGATGAACCCCAACAACTTGGAAAGGTGGATCTCTCTCACACGTACCGACACAGACTATCCCGCAATTCAATTGATCCTCAAAGGTTTTTATTGAATAGCGGAATAGGAAATATGATCAAAAAAAGTGTATGTATCTCGCACGTACACAACCACACTAGGCCCCAATTACTATTGTTTGTACCCCTAAAAGGCTAGATGAGGAGTAGGGGGGGTATGGAACAGGCAGCACCCTCAAACCTTCAGAAGTATGAGATGAACCCCAACAACTTGGAAAGGTGGATCTCTCTCACACGTACCGACACAGACTATCCCGCAATTCAATTGATCCTCAAAGGTTTTTATTGAATAGCGGAATAGGAAATATGATCAAAAAAAGTGTATGTATCTCGCACGTACACAACCACACTAGGCCCCAATTACTATTGTTTGTACCCCTAAAAGGCTAGATGAGGAGTAGGGGGGGTATGGAACAGGCAGCACCCTCAAACCTTCAGAAGTATGAGATGAACCCCAACAACTTGGAAAGGTGGATCTCTCTCACACGTACCGACACAGACTATCCCGCAATTCAATTGATCCTCAAAGGTTTTTATTGAATAGCGGAATAGGAAATATGATCAAAAAAAGTGTATGTATCTCGCACGTACACAACCACACTAGGCCCCAATTACTATTGTTTGTACCCCTAAAAGGCTAGATGAGGAGTAGGGGGGGTATGGAACAGGCAGCACCCTCAAACCTTCAGAAGTATGAGATGAACCCCAACAACTTGGAAAGGTGGATCTCTCTCACACGTACCGACACAGACTATCCCGCAATTCAATTGATCCTCAAAGGTTTTTATTGAATAGCGGAATAGGAAATATGATCAAAAAAAGTGTATGTATCTCGCACGTACACAACCACACTAGGCCCCAATTACTATTGTTTGTACCCCTAAAAGGCTAGATGAGGAGTAGGGGGGGTATGGAACAGGCAGCACCCTCAAACCTTCAGAAGTATGAGATGAACCCCAACAACTTGGAAAGGTGGATCTCTCTCACACGTACCGACACAGACTATCCCGCAATTCAATTGATCCTCAAAGGTTTTTATTGAATAGCGGAATAGGAAATATGATCAAAAAAAGTGTATGTATCTCGCACGTACACAACCACACTAGGCCCCAATTACTATTGTTTGTACCCGTAAAAGGCTAGATGAGGAGTAGGGGGGGTATGGAACAGGCAGCACCCTCAAACCTTCAGAAGTATGAGATGAACCCCAACAACTTGGAAAGGTGGATCTCTCTCACACGTACCGACACAGACTATCCCGCAATTCAATTGATCCTCAAAGGTTTTTATTGAATAGCGGAATAGGAAATATGATCAAAAAAAGTGTATGTATCTCGCACGTACACAACCACACTAGGCCCCAATTACTATTGTTTGTACCCCTAAAAGGCTAGATGAGGAGTAGGGGGGGTATGGAACAGGCAGCACCCTCAAACCTTCAGAAGTATGAGATGAACCCCAACAACTTGGAAAGGTGGATCTCTCTCACACGTACCGACACAGACTATCCCGCAATTCAATTGATCCTCAAAGGTTTTTATTGAATAGCGGAATAGGAAATATGATCAAAAAAAGTGTATGTATCTCGCACGTACACAACCACACTAGGCCCCAATTACTATTGTTTGTACCCCTAAAAGGCTAGATGAGGAGTAGGGGGGGTATGGAACAGGCAGCACCCTCAAACCTTCAGAAGTATGAGATGAACCCCAACAACTTGGAAAGGTGGATCTCTCTCACACGTACCAACACAGACTATCCCCCAATTTAACTGATCCCCAAAGGTTTTTGATTAAATAGCGGAATAGAAAATATGATCCCAAAAAAGTGTATGTATATCACACGTACACAACCACACTAGGCCCCAATTACTATTGTTTGTACCCCTAAAAGGCTAGGAGTAGGGGGAGTATGGAACAGGCAGCACCCTCAAACCTTCAGAAGTATGAGATGAACCCCAACAACTTGGAAAGGTGGATCTCTCTCACACGTACCAACACAGACTATCCCCCAATTTAACTGATCCCCAAAGGTTTTTGATTAAATAGCGGAATAGAAAATATGATCCCAAAAAAGTGTATGTATATCACACGTACACAACCACACTAGGCCCCAATTACTATTGTTTGTACCCCTAAAAGGCTAGGAGTAGGGGGAGTATGGAACAGGCAGCACCCTCAAACCTTCAGAAGTATGAGATGAACCCCAACAACTTGGAAAGGTGGATCTCTCTCACACGTACCAACACAGACTATCCCCCAATTTAACTGATCCCCAAAGGTTTTTGATTAAATAGCGGAATAGAAAATATGATCCCAAAAAAGTGTATGTATATCACACGTACACAACCACACTAGGCCCCAATTACTATTGTTTGTACCCCTAAAAGGCTAGGAGTAGGGGGAGTATGGAACAGGCAGCACCCTCAAACCTTCAGAAGTATGAGATGAACCTCAACAACTTGGAAAGGTGGATCTCTCTCACACGTACCAACACAGACTATCCCCCAATTTAACTGATCCCCAAAGGTTTTTGATTAAATAGCGGAATAGAAAATATGATCCCAAAAAAGTGTATGTATATCACACGTACACAACCACACTAGGCCCCAATTACTATTGTTTGTACCCCTAAAAGGCTAGGAGTAAGGGGAGTATGGAACAGGCAGCACCCTCAAACCTTCAGAAGTATGAGATGAACCCCAACAACTTGGAAAGGTGGATCTCTCTCACACGTACCAACACAGACTATCCCCCAATTTAACTGATCCCCAAAGGTTTTTGATTAAATAGCGGAATAGAAAATATGATCCCAAAAAAGTGTATGTATATCACACGTACACAACCACACTAGGCCCCAATTACTATTGTTTGTACCCCTAAAAGGCTAGGAGTAGGGGGAGTATGGAACAGGCAGCACCCTCAAACCTTCAGAAGTATGAGATGAACCTCAACAACTTGGAAAGGTGGATCTCTCTCACACGTACCAACACAGACTATCCCCCAATTTAACTGATCCCCAAAGGTTTTTGATTAAATAGCGGAATAGAAAATATGATCCCAAAAAAGTGTATGTATATCACACGTACACAACCACACTAGGCCCCAATTACTATTGTTTGTACCCCTAAAAGGCTAGGAGTAGGGGGAGTATGGAACAGGCAGCACCCTCAAACCTTCAGAAGTATGAGATGAACCCCAACAACTTGGAAAGGTGGATCTCTCTCACACGTACCAACACAGACTATCCCCCAATTTAACTGATCCCCAAAGGTTTTTGATTAAATAGCGGAATAGAAAATATGATCCCAAAAAAGTGTATGTATATCACACGTACACAACCACACTAGGCCCCAATTACTATTGTTTGTACCCCTAAAAGGCTAGGAGTAGGGGGAGTATGGAACAGGCAGCACCCTCAAACCTTCAGAAGTATGAGATGAACCTCAACAACTTGGAAAGGTGGATCTCTCTCACACGTACCAACACAGACTATCCCCCAATTTAACTGATCCCCAAAGGTTTTTGATTAAATAGCGGAATAGAAAATATGATCCCAAAAAAGTGTATGTATATCACACGTACACAACCACACTAGGCCCCAATTACTATTGTTTGTACCCCTAAAAGGCTAGGAGTAGGGGGAGTATGGAACAGGCAGCACCCTCAAACCTTCAGAAGTATGAGATGAACCCCAACAACTTGGAAAGGTGGATCTCTCTCACACGTACCAACACAGACTATCCCCCAATTTAACTGATCCCCAAAGGTTTTTGATTAAATAGCGGAATAGAAAATATGATCCCAAAAAAGTGTATGTATATCACACGTACACAACCACACTAGGCCCCAATTACTATTGTTTGTACCCCTAAAAGGCTAGGAGTAGGGGGAGTATGGAACAGGCAGCACCCTCAAACCTTCAGAAGTATGAGATGAACCCCAACAACTTGGAAAGGTGGATCTCTCTCACACGTACCAACACAGACTATCCCCCAATTTAACTGATCCCCAAAGGTTTTTGATTAAATAGCGGAATAGAAAATATGATCCCAAAAAAGTGTATGTATATCACACGTACACAACCACACTAGGCCCCAATTACTATTGTTTGTACCCCTAAAAGGCTAGGAGTAGGGGGAGTATGGAACAGGCAGCACCCTCAAACCTTCAGAAGTATGAGATGAACCCCAACAACTTGGAAAGGTGGATCTCTCTCACACGTACCAACACAGACTATCCCCCAATTTAACTGATCCCCAAAGGTTTTTGATTAAATAGCGGAATAGAAAATATGATCCCAAAAAAGTGTATGTATATCACACGTACACAACCACACTAGGCCCCAATTACTATTGTTTGTACCCCTAAAAGGCTAGATGAGGAGTAGGGGGAGTATGGAACAGGCAGCACCCTCAAACCTTCAGTATGAGATTGTGTTCACTGTACCCCACAAAGATTGAGTTCACTGCACCCCACAATGATTGTGTTCACTGCACCCCACAAAGATTGTGTTCACTGCACCTCACAAAGATTGTGTTCACTGTACCCCCCAAAGATTGTGTTCACTGCACCCCACAAAGATTCTGTTCACTGTACCCCACAAAGATTGTGTTCACTGCACCCCAAAAAGATTGTGTTCACTGCACCCCAAAAAGGATGTTGTTCACTGCACCCCAAAAAGGATGTTGTTCACTCCACCCCAAAAAGATTGTGTTCACTGCACCCCACAAAGATTGTGTTCACTGCACCCCAAAAAGATTGTGTTCACTGCACCCCAAAAATGATTTTGTTCACTGCACCCCAAAAAGGATTTTGTTCACTGCACCCCAAAAAGGATGTTGTTCACTCCACCCCAAAAAGATTGTGTTCACTGCACCCCAAAAAGATTGTGTTCACTGCACCCCACAAACGATTTTGTTCACTGCACCCCAAAAAGATTGTGTTCACTGCACCCCAAAAAGGATGTTGTTCACTGCACCCCAAAAAGGATTTTGTTCACTGCACCCCAAAAAGATTGTGTTCACTGCACCCCACAAAGGATTTTGTTCACTGCACCCCACAAAGATTGTGTTCACTGCACACCAAAAAGGATTGTGTTCACTGCACCCCAAAAAGATTTTGTTCACTGCACCCCAAAAAGATTGTGTTCACTGCAGCCCAAAAAGATTGTGTTCACTGCAGCCCAAAAAGATTGTGTTCACTGCAGCCCAAAAAGATTGTGTTCACTGCAGCCCAAAAAGATTGTGTTCACTGCAGCTCACACACAGAAAAATGGATGTGGATCACTGACACCTGCCTATCTCCAATCCCACACCACACAGCAATATCGATTGTAGTTTGTAGAACACAGTTTCCCTAAAATTCAGCAGACTCTGTCCCTAACAGGATTGAGAAGAGATCGTAGATCAGGATTGAGTGCAGACCCCACCCCCCACACAGCAATATCGATTGTAGTTTGTAGAAGACACTGACCCTATATAATTCAGCAGACTCTATCCCTAAAATGCCTACAACTCGCCCTGCCTAAACACTCCGACCTGTCCCTCAATTCTATCCGGACACAAATGGTTTTTTCCTGCCTATCTTTCCCTAATCAGCAGCCAGCACGTTGATGTGTGCTCTGTCCCTGAATCTAAGCAGCATAATGACGCCGCTGCGGCTGCCTCGAACTTATAAAGACTTGGTCACATGCTTCAGACGGCCAATCACAGCTACTGAGACATTTGCAGGCATGGCTGGGATGGCTTAAGGCACACCAGTTAAACGATTGTTGATTGGCTGTTGAAAGCCCGCCATGAAAAGAGCGCCAAAGCATGCAAAACCCGGAAATAAAACGACCGAACACGGATTTTTACCCGAACATACAGTAAAGTGTCCGTGTCCGTGTTCGGGTACAAAAAATCCAATTATTCGGTACGAACACGAATAATACAGTCCGTGTTCGCTCAACACTATTTGTATGTTGTTATGTGTATTTTTTTTTCTCTTTTCTCTCTTCTTTGTAAAACCCTTAATAAATATATCTTTACAAAAACAAATCGAAGACAGGCCCGTAGAGCCCATAGTATCCTTCCTGATGCGCTTGCAAATCCTGATTGGGAGCCCACCACGTCTGCAGTGCCCATGGGTCCCCCAATCACTGGCCAGCACGGAATTCAGGTGGAAACAGCTGATTTTACTCCCCTTGATTTTTTATGAGCTGTTTTTCACAGAAGATCTGTACAGATCTATTGTGGACCAAAGCAATTTATATGCCTATTAATTAGTCGTCCGCAAATCCAAACAAGTGAGTTGCGGTCATATTGGTCCATTGATCAAATTCACCATATGCTCGTGTTCTCTGCTGCCATGGCCAGGACTGGATACGAGCAAATTTTGCGGTTCATGCATTTGAGTGACAAAGAACTATGTTGTCCTTAGGGTGACCCTGGATATGACCGGCTCCACAAAATTCGGCCCCTCGTAAATAACTTCAATCAAAAGTTTGCAGCCTTGTATACGCCCCAACAAGCTGTCTGCTTTGGTGAGTCCCTGTTTACATTTTATGGCCGCCTTGCTTTTAAACAGTTTCTCCCCAGCAAGCGTGCCAGATATGGGGTCAGGATGTATAAACTATGTGACAGGTCACTCTTATTCAGAAAGGGGTACTATTTATACGTGGACAATTTTTACACAAGCATGCCACTTTTTGATTCTGAAATTGGGGCTTGTGGCACCGTGCAACCTAATCGCTGAGCCCAATGGCTTGTAGATTCCCAACTTAGACGGGAGGAGAGAGCCTGCTTGAAGTGTAATAAATTGCTTGCATTAAAGTGGACTTCAACCACCAGATGATGGTGCCTTTACTTTATTGCACGTAAGGCCAGGCGCTGGTACAAAAAAGTGTCTGTGTACCTTTTCCAATTGGCCCTGCTAAATGCTTATGTGCTATACAAAGCGTCAAGAAGAAGTATATCCTTCCTAAAATTTCAGGAAGACATTATCACAGCCCTTCTGTATCCAGGTGTTGCTGTGGCCCAAATTCACAATCCAGATGCAGTGAGCCGGCTGCATGAGAGGCATTTTCCAGATGTCCTCCCTAGTACCCCTAACTAAAGAGCACCCCAAAGAAGATGTAGTGGCTATAGGTGTGACATCTGCTTTTTTTGTCCCTCCTGTCCTGGCCAACTTGGTCTCTGCATCGAGGACTGTTTCCGTCGCTACCACACACTAATAGAATATTAGTATAGGGTACAGCATGGCACAGGGTCTCAAAAGATGTTAGATGGCTATCGCATTTTAAGAGACCCTAGCCTGAAACGTTTAAAGTTTTTTTTCAGTTACAAAAAAATGTAAAATAAAGTTACAAAAAAATGTAAAAAAAAAATTAAAAAAATAAAAAAGCCAAAAATAGTTGTCGTTTTATTGAATTAATTTTCTGTTCTTAGTCTTTTACTGTACTTTATAATAATACTGCTATACTGTAATGTTTTATTGTCACTGTGTTTTATTGCTAATCAATGTTTCCTTTGCAGGTAAACCCATGAGCTGCAGCACTGATTTGTTTATTCTGACAGCAACAGCGTTTGCTCTCAGCATATACGTAAATCAATGATTACAGCACTGTAGGAGGTGATTTCATCATCACAGTTAAAAAAAAGATCATATATGGCGAAGCATAGAGGATGGGGTAGACACACAGAGGATATCTCCCCTATGCTTCAACATATTTTTTTTACACTTTTCTTGGCAGAGATTTCTTCATCCACATGGGCTGAATGAAAAAAAAGCATGCATGCCCCTCATTAGAAATGGGTGGATGCTGGGAGGTCTAATGGTCGGCATACCACACACTTTCTGGCAGATATTTCTTCATCCACATAGATCGATGTGAATTGAGGAATCAGTTAGGCTCTCTTTTTTCATTCAGCCCACAGGCTGCATGAAAAAAAAAAAGAACATTACAATATATGCCCAACAAGGACCAGAGACGTACTGGTATGTCGCTGGATTTTGAGTGGTCGTACCAGGATGATGCCTGCAGATTTAGGCATCTTCTTGGTATTGTTTTTTTACAGCAAGTGGTCAGCTTTCATGTAAAAGCAATCCTAGTGGATAATTAGCCGCTAGACTGCTTTTACAAGCAGTGGGAGGGGACTCCCCCCCTCCCGCCGCCTTCCACGGCTTTCTCTGGCTCTCCAGACCCACCGGGTAACCCGAGACTGCCGGTGGCTCCGTCAGCTGACTATAGAGCTGATTGGAGATTCTGGCTCCAAATATCTCTATGGCCTAAGATACCGGAAGCTACAAGCATTTCATGACTTTGGTTTTGCCAGATGTAAACAGTGCCATTTGGAAATTGGGAAACCATCTTATCACACCAATCTTGGTGTGATCAGATGCTTTAAGGGCAGAGGAGAGATCTAGAGTCTAATAGAGCCCAATTTTTTTTTAAAAAAAGAGTACCTGTCACTACTTGTTGCTCTTATACAGGATATTTTGTTTCCCTGTGATAACAATAAAAATTATATTTAAAAAAAAAAAAAAATGAAAGGGAAGGTGTCAAAATAAAATAAACAGCAAAATAAATAATAATAATAAAAAAATAAATTCAAGCACCCCTGTCCTCCCGCGTTTGCACGCAAAGGCGAACACAAGCATCGGTCTGGTGTCATATATAAACAGCAATTGCAGCATGCATGTGAGGTATCACCGAAAATGTCAGATTGAGGGCAGTAATTCTTGCAGTTGACCTCCTCTTTAAATCTAAAGTTGTAACCTGTAAAGGCTTTTAAAGGCTTTTAAAAATGTATGTTTGTAAGTTTGTTGCCTCTGCACAGGCGTGCAGAATTTTTAAAGCAGGTCATGTTTGGTATCTATATACTCATTATAAGATCATCTTTTATATTTTACCAAACAATTGGGCAATATATAGTGTATTTGTGCATTAAATTTAAAAAAAGTGTTTTTTTCCCCCAAAAATTGCGTTTGGAAAATCTCTGCGCAAATACCTTGAGACAAAAAAAATTGCAACACCCACCATTGTGTTCTGTAGGGCCTCTGCTTTAAAAAATATATAATGTTTGGGGGTTCAAAGTCATTTTCTAGTAAAAAAAAAAAAAAAAAAAAGAAATTTCACATAAACAAAAAGTGTCAGAAAAGGCTTGGTCATGGTTAGAAGAGTGGGTGATGAGTGGCATATGCTTCTAATATTGGGCATAAAATGCCAAGACAGTTCAAACACCCCCCAAATTACCCCTTTTTGCAAAGCAGACACACCAAGCTATTCGCTAAGAGGCATGTTGAGTCCATTGAATATTTTATATTTTGCCACAAGTTTCGGGAAAAGTACACTTTTTTAACACAAAGTTGTCACTAAATGATATATTACTCACACATGCCATGGGTATATGTTGAATGACAACCCAAAATACATTCTGCTGCTTCTCCTGAATACAGAGATACAACATGTGTGAGACTTTTTGGGAGCCTAGCTGCGTCCGGGACCCCGAAAATCAATAACCGCCTTCAGGTTTTCTAAGGGTGTAAATTGTTGATTTTACTCCTCTACCTATTACAGGTTTGGAGGTCATGAAATGCCAGGATAGAAGAACCCCCCACCCAAATTACCCTTTTTCAGAAAGTAGACATCCCAAGGTATTTTCTAAGAGGCATGTGAGTATTTTGCAGCTATCATTTGTTTTGGAAAATAAAGAAAGAAAAGGAAAATTCGTTTTTTTTTCCTTTTTTTAATTTTCAAAACTTTGTGACAAAAAGCGATCTCTGCAAAATACTCAACACCACTTTCTGAACTCCATCTGCATAGACCCTGGCTTGTCCTTGACCTCTCCTTCTGCCTACTCCATTAGCTTCTATTGCACCAATTGGCTCCTGACCCGGCTTGTATCCAGACCACGCTATTGCCTGCTCCTGTACCTGATCTATCCTGCCAGTGTTTGATCCAGCTTGCCTGACTCTGCTTCCTGACACATCCTGCCTGATGTTCTTCAGTCTGCTACTAGTGCGTGTCACACTTGACCGCTGTCGCCAGTACCAGCCTGCTTCAGTCTGCCATTCTCCAGCTGGCCGCCTCTTCGCCAGCTTGTTGGAGCCATCTGACAACTTGTCCTGCCCTGCTGCTAGCAAGCACTTGTGTCACTCTGCACTCCTGCACCTCCTGCCTACACTATCAGGGGCCCTGAGTCAGAGGTTTAAGAGAGTCCTTCCTCATCATATCAGGATAGGCTACCAGCCAGGTACGTGATACTCTGAGACAGTAGAGAGGGGAGAAGTTCTGCTGCAGATGTGCACAGTACTGACTGGAGATGGGGCTCAGATGAATATTTGAAGGTGCAGGGGTAGCTACTATTAAAAGTTTTTTTTTCCCTAATGCATAGAATGCATTAAGGTAAAAGAAAACCTTTTACCTTTACAACCACTTTAAACACTTGCCTACTGCGCACTTTCACCCCCTTCCTGCCCAGCTTTCAGCACTGTCACAATTTTAATGACAATTGCGTGGTCATGCAACGCTGTACCCAAATTAATTTTTTATCATTTTCCCCCCACAAATAGAGCATTATTTTGGTGGTATTTAATCACCGCTGGGTTTTTTCTTTTTTGCTAATAAACAAAAGAACATAAATTTTGAAAAAAAAAAAAATTCTTAGTTTCTGTCAGAAAATTTTGTAAATAAACCTTTTTTCTCCTTCACTGATATGTGCTGATAGGGTTGCACTGATAGTAATTGACAGGCTGCACTGATGAGGCGGTACTGATGGGCACTGAGGAGGCAGCACTGATGGGCACCGATAGGGCGGCACTGATATGCAGCATCGATGAGCTCTGACAGGCAGCACTGATGGGCACTGATAGACGGCTTTTATGGGCAATGATAGGTGGCACAGATAGGCGACACTGATAGGTAGCACTAATGAGCACTGATAGGTGGCACTGATGATCTGGCACTGATGGGCACTGAAAAGCAGCACTGACTTGCATCACTGATGGCCACAGAATGGCCTCACTGATGGGCACAGGTTTATGTCACTGATAGGCATAGTTTGGTGTCACTGGTGGACATAGAATGGCATCACTGCTGGGCACTGTTACCACAATTATCTGTACAGGTCTCCCCTGTGATGAAATGCCGCTGATCAGCTCTCCTCTCCTCATACTCTATCAGTGTGAGACGGGGAAAGCTGATTTCCGGCACTTCCGTGTTTACATTTCATCGACTCTTTACCAAGATCGGGGTTGCACCGTGTCCCAGGGACACAGTGTGCACACGATCGCCGTGCTGCGTGCCCCCGCTGTGAGACTGAGCGACTTCATATGACGTCAGCCCAGAAGGAGAGGGGATCCCACCTGCCATGATTTGTCTATATGGCCAGCGGGAGGTGGTTAAAGTGACAAAAGATTGCAGAAATGGTTAAGATCAGAACAATAATTATAATAAAAAAAAACAGTATCCACTTACATCGTCAAATGTGCACCAGGTAGCATTCACATTCAGAGCATGGAAGCTGGGCTAACAGGTGGAAAGAGCTGTCAGCAAGCTCAGGTGCTGAGCATGCTAAGCCTCTCCGAGTGGTATCTGTGGAATCAAGCAATGCTCTGAGATGAAGTGGGGAGAAAGCTGAGTGGTAGGCAGGCTACGCATTTCAGAGACACACATTCTTTTTTTCCCTGAAACGCATCGCCTGCCTGCCACACTGCTTTTGTTCCACTCCATCTCAGAGCAGTGCTTGATTCCACAAACACGGCTAGTTTGACATCTGAGTGGCTCAGTGTGCACAGTGTCTGATTTGGCTGACAGCTCTTGCCACCTTTTAGCCTAGCTTTTTCTCTCTGACTGTGAATGCTACTGCTGCACATGGGAGCATTTTATGATGTAAGTGGACTTTTTATTTTAATAAATGTTCTGATCTTAACCACTTGTGTTTCTGTTTCTGGTATGTGCAAGTTGGATTTGCCTGGATACCTTAAAGGAATACCGGAATTTGGATCACTACCTGTTATAAGGACTATTGGAGCTGTGTATGCCATTCTTTTTAACTTCACATATCCCTGGAGCTAGACTACCACAGTAGGAATAGCAGGACTATCAATTGCAATTCTTCCTTAATGACCAGCAGCTTTTGCATGGACTCTGTTGCGATACATTTATTTTCAGTATTTGGGGTACTACTTATACCAATCATCAAGCTCATTAATTAATCCACGCTAGCCATATAAGTTTCTAATGCTTATTAATATAGGGTAAACTGAACTGACTAATAGATAATGAATGGCCTGATATCTAATCAATTGTCCTATATATAGATAGAGATCAATATAGGGTATACTGAACTGACCGATAGATAACGAATGGCCTGATATCTAATCAATTGTCCTATATATAGATTGAGATCAATATAGGGTACACTGAACTGACCGATAGATAATGAATGGCCTGATATCTAATAAATTGTCCTATATATAGACAGAGATCAATGTAGGGTACACTGAACTGACCGATAGAAAATGAATAGCCTGATATCAAATCAATTGTCCTATATGTAGATAGAGATCAATATAGAGTATACTGAACTGACCAATAGATACTGAATGGCCTGGTATCTAATCAATTGTCCTATATATAGATAGAGATCAGTATATAGTCTATGGTATATACTGCACTACTGAATATACTTCACTATCTGATCTCTTAACTTGTAAAAAGCACAAATCTCTCTCCCTGTCTAACTCACTGCTAGCAATGTCTCTAATTAGACTACACTGCACTGTCTGATAAACTGGAAATTACTGTCCTCCCCCTGCCTCAAACCCGATCCTCTCCCTGCCTCAACTACTTGCTATCTCGCCCGCACAGTCACACTACACGTGGCTGCTGTGCGAGCAGCCTTTATATAGTGTGAGGCGTGTACTTAGCCCCTGAGCCATGATTGGCTAAAGGCAGCCTGCCTTTGTCCAATCATGGCAGAGATGATTTGATTGACCAAAGCATGGAGGTCAGGGTGCATTCTTTGGCCAATCACATGATGCACTGCACGCGCCGCACGCCGCGCGCGCAGTGAATTATGGATGCGGGCGCTCAAATTTTCCGTGAAGAAGCACATGTGTTCGTCATTCGACGAACGAGCAAACAGCCAATGTTCGCGTCAAACTTACGTTCGACTCGAACTCGAAGCTCATCCCTAATTCCTAAAGTAAACCTGTGACCAGACAATGCACACAACTATAAATGCACTCTAAAACTAGTCAATTTACATCCACTCCACCCGTAGCTGTAGGCATTGTGGATAAATAAAGTGATACTAAAGGTTTTTTTTTTTTTTAGTTAAAAATTACAAACATGTTATACTTACTTGCTCTGTACAGTGATTTTGCACAGAGAAGCCCAGATCCTTCTCTTTTTGGGTCCCTCTTTGGTGCTCCTGGCCCTTCCCTCCTGTTGAGTGCCCCCACAGCAAGCAGCATGCTATGGGGGGACCCGAACCAGGCCGCAGCTCCCTATGTCCATTCAGACACGGCGCCGAGGCCCGGCCCTGCCCCTATCTCTCCTCATTGGCTGACTGACTTTAACTGACAGCAGCAAGAGCCAATAGCGTAGCTCTGCTGTCTCAGCCAATGAGGAGGGGAGTCCTGTGCAGTCAAGAAACTTCTGCAACATCGCTGGATCCAGATGGACCTCAGGTAAGTATTAGGGGGGGGGGGGGGCTGCGGCACACTAAAGGCTTTTTATCTTAATGCATAGAATTCATTAAAATAAAAAACCTTCTGACTTTACAGTCAATTTAATCTTTAATTTAATTTCACAACACAGGCACTGAAATCGCATGGAGGCATACATTTTGTACCCTACAAACCTACTAACATAAACAAACAGCAGGTACTGTAAGAAACTGACTGAAACTCAACTTCAGAATCTCGGTTGAGTTTTTCAAGAATGAATTACTTCACAGTATCTGCTACAGTATTATCACTGGAACAGAGAGAAAGGTAAGTAGTTAACTGGATAGGCTGCACATAGGGTGCATACCTCCCAAATCTTTGAGATGGGAATGAGGGACACCTATTAGTTAAAGTATGTAGGCATAGGACACAACCTCTGCTATGCCCCCCTAAAGGAGAATTACACAAAACAAAATGTTGATTCAATCCACAATTGCTTTTATATCTCTACTATTCCTTTATATTTTCTTTTGGAATTTACAAAGGCAGCAATTGAGAAGATGGATGAAATGTTTAGCACTGTAAAACACTTTTTGAAGAACAAAACGTTTTATAAAATGATATAGATGAGGGAAAGGGTGACTTTGTTCCAAATGAGGGACAGTCCCTTAAAATCAGGGACAGTTGAGAGCTATCAGGGTGTGGTGACACAAATCAACGTAGATACAGTATCTCACAAAAGTGAGTACACCCCTAACATTTTTGTAAATATTTTATTATATCTTTTCATGTGACAACACTGAAGAAATGACACTTGGCTACAATGTAAAGTAGTGAATATACAACTTGTATAACAGTATAAATGTGCTATCCCCTCAAAATAACTCAACACACAGCCATTATTGCCTAAACCGCTGGCAACAAAAGTGAGTACACCCCTAAGTGAAAATGTCTAAATTGGGCCCAATTAGCCATTTTCCCTCCCCAGTGTCAAGTGACTTGTTAGTGTTACAAGGTCTCAGTTGTGAATGGGGAGTAGATGTGTTAAATTTGGTATTATCGCTCTCACTCTCTAATACTGGTCACTAGAAGTTCAACATGGCACCTCATGGCAAAGAACTCTCTGAGGATCTGAAAAAAGAATTGTTGCTCTACATTAGGATGGCCTAGGCTATAAGAAGATTGCCAAGAACCTGAAACTGAGCTGCAGCACAGTGGCCAAGACCATACAGCAGTTTAGCAGGACAGGTTCCACTCAGAACAGGCCTCGCCGTGGTCAACCAAAGAAGTTGAGTGCACATGCTCAGCGTCATATCCAGAGGTTGTCTTTGGGAAATAGATGTATGAGTGCTGCCAGCATTGCTGCAGAGGTTGGAGGGGTGAGGGGTTAGCCTGTCAGAGCTCAGACCATACGCCTCACACTGCATCAAATTGGTCTGCATGGCTGTCATCCCAGAAGAAAGCCTCTTCTAAAGAAAATGCACAAGAAAGCCCACAAACAGTTTGCTGAGGACAAGCAGACTAAGGACATAGATTACTGGAACCATGTCCTGTGGTCTGAGACCAAGATAAACCTATTTGGTTCAGATGGTGTCAAGCATGTGTGGTGGCAACCAGGTGAGTAGAAAGACAAGTGTGTCTTGCCTACAGTCAAGCATGGTGGTCTGCGGCTGCATGAGTGCTGCCGGCACTGGGGAGCTACAGTTCATTGAGCCAACCATGAATGCCAACATGTACTGTGGCATACTGAAGCAAAGCATGATCCCCTCCCTTCAGAGACTGGGCCTCAGGGCAGTATTTCAACATGATAATGACCTCAAACACACCTCAAGGGTGACCACTGCCTTGCTAAAGAAGCTAAGAGTAAAGGTGATGGACTGGCCAAGCATGTCTCCAGACCTAAACCCTATTGAGCATCTGTGGGGCGTCCTCAAGCGGAAGGTGGAGGAGCGCAAGGTCTCTAACATCCACCAGCTCGGTGATGTCATCATGGAGGAGTGGAAGAGGACTCCATTGGCAACATGTGAAGCTCTGATGAACTCGATGCCCAAGAGGGTTAAGGCAGTGCTAGCAAATAATGGTTGCCACCAAAAATATTGACACTTTTGGCCCAATTTGGACATTTTCACTCAGGGGTGTACTCACTTTTGTTGCCAGCGTTTTAGACATTAATGGCTGTGTGTTGAGTTATTTTGAGAGGACGGCAAACTTACACTGTTATACAAGCTGTACACTCACTACTTTATATTGTAGCATAGTGTCATTTCTTCAGTGTTGTCACATGAAAATATATAATAAAATATTTACAAAAATGTGAGGGTGTACTCACTTTTGTGAGATACTGTATATAGGCAAATTTCATTTTGGATACAGTAAGGGATGGTTATAAACCCCGTAAGGATTATTTTTGTCATCTTTGTCCCATTAGGGAAATTTACCTTCACTTCCTGCCCTATAGCCAAAACAGGAAGTGAGAGGAAATTCCCTGGAAAGTAAGGGAATCTCTGTGGGCCCCCAGGTCACCAGAATTAGTGCCCCATTGAATGATTTCCTCTCTACTACTATTGTGGGGACAACCCAAAATTTGGGATTTTCTTTTACTTTCTCTTAAATAATGGTAAACAGGACAAATAGAAAGGTAAATCTCCCTAATGGGGTTTCAGACCACAATAAAAAACAGACGGTTGTTCTAATCCACCTCCACTCTATTGAAAACTAAAAACGTTTTTCCTTTAGTTATGCATTAAAGGACAACTGTCCAAAAAATAAAAGTGTTCTTAAGCCTAGGTTCACACTGAGGCCATTTTGTAAATTGTGCGAGTTCAGCTGAATTTGCACGATTTCAAGCCAACATTTCAGTCCGACTTCAGGGGCGATTTCATAGACATCTATGCGGGGTTCATGCACATATGTCTATTGAAATCGCCCCCCAAAGTCGCCAAAAGTAGTACAGAAACGACTTTTATGAATCGGTGTGGTGCCGCACTGATTTGGACGGTGCAATTGCCGGCAATTGGCTCGGATTTGACATGGCAAATTGCATGTTAATCGCACCAATGTGAACATGGGCTTAAAACGGTATTAAACCCAAAACCAAACATTTCATATATTACAGCTTACCATTTATCGAATAGGGTGGCTGCACTTGATTTGTTTAGGTTTTTCCCCTCTGTTTTCATCTGATGACCTGGCCTGGCCACTACTATCTGAATGAAGGCTCAACAGAGACATTTTGGGCAGCAATATTGCTATTCTAGGGGGGTAGGGTCGTATTAAATTCATTAGCAGATTTAAATACATTAAACAAATCAAAGCCAAATTCCAGCTCACACTTTATAAAGTTACAGCAATGTTTTTGTTCCTTTTGGGATAAAGGTTTTACATAAATTAATCAAAGCTGACCATTGTAAGCACCCCTGTCAGTGGTAAATTGTTTGTCTCAACCCTCTAACTGCCAGGTCTACAGGACAACTTGTTCTGTTGAAAAACAACAGACGAACTGGCCAGATTACTAGGTGAAAATAAAGGAAAGAAAGCCTAAAAAGGAAACGAATGCAGCCATTACATCTGAGCATTGGTAAGCTGCAATATAATAAATGTTTGTTTGTGGGTTTAATACCACTTTAACCACTTGCCGACCGCTCACTGAGCTGGTACTGCGGCAAAGTGGCTCGTTATCGTCCAGCGACGTATACCTACGTCGCTGGACAACGCCCCTTCACGGCGGCGCTCGCACGCCGCCGGAGGCTCGCTTCCGCTGTATTCAGACACAGCGGGAGTGGGGCTAGGGGAGGAGAGGCGGTGATCCCCGCTGCTGTTCCCCGATCGTCTGGGATCGAGTGAGGAAATCCGCCCACTTGTGTAAACAAAGCGGGCGGATCTCCTCTGTGACAGACAGCCACAGATTACAGGATTCAGCATAGCTGAACCTGCGATCTGTGTCTGTGTCACACAATCCCCTCCCCCCACACATGTCAGTAAGCATGAGGCATACATTTAACCCCTTGATCACCAATAAAATTAACCCCTTCCCTGCCAGTGTCATTATTACAGTAACAGTGCATATTTTTAGCACTGATTACTGTAGTAATCTCACTGGTACCCCCAAAAGTGTCAAAAATGTCAGTTAGGGGTCCGATCTGTCCGCCGCAATGTCGCAGTCCCGCAAAAAAATCGCAGATCGCCGCCATTACTAGTAAAAAAAAAATAAACAATAAAAATGACAAATCTTTCCCGTAGTTAGTAAACGTGATAACTTTTGCGCAAACCAAGCAAAATACGCTTATTATGATTTTTTGTACCAAAAATATGTAGCAGAAAACAAATTGGCCTAAAATGTTAAAAAAATAGATTTTTACATTTTTTTGGGGAATGTCATATATCAGAATGTAAAAAATATTGTTTTTTTTTTTCAAAATTGTCGCTCTTTTTTTCAAAAATTAAAAATCACACAGGTGATCAAATACCACCAAAAGAAATCTCTATTTGCTGGGAAAAAAAGGACATAAATTTAATTTGGGTACATCATTGCATGACCGCGCAATTGTCCGTTAAAATAACGCAGTGCTGAATCGCAAAATATAGCCTGGTCAGGAATGGGGTAAAATCTTCTGGTCTAAAAGCGGTTAAAAATACACTCATTGAGGATTTTTTTGTCAAAGACATGTAGCTAAATACATTTTGGCCTAAATATATGACAAAAATTGAATATATTGGATATTTTTTAACTGTCAAAGTAGAAAATGTCAATTTTTTTGCAAAATCTTTGCTCTTTTTTTATTAATATCGCAAAAAATGAAAAGCACAGAGGTGATCAAATACCACCAAAAGAAAGCTCTGTTTGTGGGGAAAAAAGGAGGCAAATTTCGTTTGGGTTCAGCGTTGCATGACCGCGCAATTGTCAGTTAAATTTGCACAGTGCCAAGTTGCAAAAAAGTGGCCTGGACGTAAAGCAGGAAAATCCTTCGGTGGTAAAGTGGTTAAGTGTGCATATTTATTGACTAGCATGGGCTGTCTGTGGCAAGCAGTTTGCAGTTCAATGATCCTTCTTTATAATGCATGCTTCTGAATGTAATTAATTTATACATTTACACATATATTTCCATTCAAATGTGATTTTTAGAGGACTAGTCCATGCTGAGAACTGAAAAAGTGAAACAAAGGAAGAAAAGCAAAAACCAGAGCCTTATTTTTGAAACTGACCTCTACTACTAAGCAAACATAGACAGAAATCCTTCTAATCAAAGTCAACATCAAAATGTTCTTGGGAGTAATAATAATCCCCAATGTGTATACTGTAGCTTATAATATAAACCATTTGTAAAGGTCAACAGCATCAGACATATTAAGTGGACAGGTTTGCTTTCATAACCATTCCGGCTAAATTGGCTGATGCCATTGACTTTTACTTGACCCATATGTCCTTTCGGTTACTGATTCAGTTTGCTTCTGAACAAAGGTGTGATTGCTCTATTCTCTCAACTGAAATTATGTACATTAAAGAATTTTTGCTTTTGCCTTTTTTTTAATTGTTGTCTTGTCTCTGAATGTATGAAAGGGGAAATCACTACCTCGGAAAACTTTGCCTATTGCACATGACTGAAAAATTAGCTTATGAAAGAATTGTAACCACTTTACTGCGGCAGGCAGCCCCTCCTGCGCGAACCGACTTAGCTGCACATCGTTCACAAGCCTCCAGCTAGGGGGCAAGTGTGTGCCAGCGGCGGCGCACTCCCGCCCCCAATCAGCAGCGGGGACTCTGATTGCCTCCGGGCACCCATGATGGTTTCCCGCTGAGAGAGAAGAACGGTCAGCTGTTTTAAACACAGCTGACCGTTCTTCTCTCTGGAATGATCACAGAGCACCTGTAATCCTTCAATGTAGGATCGCAGATCTCTATGATCATTTCAAAAGCCCAACCCTCATACAGTTAGAATCACTCCCCTAGGCTTACATTTAACCCCTTGATCACCCACTGTGTTAACCCCTTCCCTGCCAGTGTCGTTATTACAGTAACAATGCATATTTTTAGCACTGATTACTATAGTAATATCACTGGTCCCCCAAAAGTGTCAAAAATGTCAGTTAGGGGTCTGATCTGTCCGCCGCAATGTCGCAGTCCCGCTAAATTATTTTTTTTTACCAGAAATATGTAGCAGAAAACAAATTTGCCTAAAATGTTAAAAAAGTTTGATTTTGAAATTTTTTTTTTTGGGAATGTTATATAGCAGAATGTGAAAAATATTGTTTTTTTCCAGGATCGTCGCTCTTTTTTTGTTTTTAGCACAAAAAAAAAAAATCGCAGAGGTGATCAAATACCACCAAAAGAAAGCTCTTTTTGTGGGAAAAAAGGACACTAGCTTTGTCTAGGTACAGCGTCGCACGACCGCACAATTGTCAGTTAAAGTAACTTAGTGCCGAATCGCAAAAAATGGCCTGGTCATTAAGGGGGCAAATTCTTCCAGAAGTGGTTAACTGTACGAGCTCTTGTTTTAGTTATGTGTACTGTTGCAGTCTTTACTACCTTGGGCAATAAAGAATTACAAATATCTGGAGGTAAATTGAACTAATGCTTTTATAATATATATTTAAAAATGTATTCAACATGAGCCTTATTTCATTTGTAACTTTACTGAAGCTTTGGGGTCCTAAATCTACTACTACTATTTATGTTTTCTATGGTAATGCATGGGTTTTCAAGCTTCTTACGTTTTCACCTAATGGGACTGAACATTTGCCACTACTGCATACATTTTGCCCAATGAAAACTTCAATGAAAGAGGTTGTAAAACCTCATTTTTTGTATATATATATATGTAGCAGGTTTTCCAGGCCTGTGGCCTGATGTGGGTCTGCCATTGTTACCGGTTACATCTCCAGCACATGTGAGCTGCGACCCTGGGTGTGAGAACTGAGACATGGACGACTCCGGCATCTTGGTTTTATCTTTTTTATTGTAGTAAAGGGGATGGGAGAAGGGAATGAGTGGGATACTCCTTTAGGCACAACTAAATACACTTGGGACTTAATCCTTGAAAAATGCCCGTTGGCGCTTCCTTGACACCAGCCGGAGCCAGCCAACGCTCACTAACACTGAGAACACACTGAAGCTTGATAGAAGTGCTGGATCCTCGACAATAAGTCCAGAAGACCCAAGACTGAATTGTAGAATTACTGACGCTGCTGTACTGCAAAGTCACTGAATACTCCCCTCCTGCCTTGCACTGGCTTGAGGTAGTACGAAGTAGGATTCTGTAAAGCTGCAACTGTTAACTGACACACTCTGTACAATTCAGGGCCCAACTTCAGGTGCCCCCTTTAACCTTGAATTCTTCGGGGGTTCACTGACTATGTACCCCTCTCTGTACCTTCAGGGTCCTCAACCTAGGTACCCCCTTTCAGCTAGCTGGCACTGGATCCCAGAACCTCTTCCGCAGTGGTCCCCTCTGACTCTTGCAAACCCCCAGGGGCAATCCACAGTACTCACGACCTGTGTAGGCTTTCCTGGGACTGGACCCCCTCATGATCCGCAGGCTCTCAGCACACCGGATCCCCTCAGCTCAGCTCAGCGCTCTCTGGACTCTCAGGCGACACCCCGAGACATCCACCTCCTCAGACAGGAGGAGAAACTGCCGTACTCTCCCCCCTGGGACTCTACTCCAGCCAAAGACACCCTATCACGCACTTCCCCTAAACTTATACCCACTCCCAGAATCCTTTGCAGCATAATCTGCCTTCTGGGGTAGTTACAAGCTTGGATGTGTCCCCTGATTGGGCTTCCCACACTTCCCTATGAGAAGCCTCTCACAGGAGCCAGTGGGAATACTTCTCCCCTCAGCAGGCACATATGGAAGCCCTGACACCCTAACTAAATAAATCACAGCCCTGCTGTTAGGCAGACAAGGCCCACTATGCATTTACCTAGCACCTACCTGTAGGGTGCTACATATATAAAAATAACAAACATGCCTATACTTACAGAACCTGCTCTGTGCAAATTATTTTGCACAGAGCAGCCCTGATCCTCTTCTTCTGGGTTGCCCCGCTGGTGGCTCCAGGCTTCTCCTCTTCATCGGGTGCCCCAACGGAAAGCCATTTTTATTGATACTTAATACAGACAGTGGAACTCAGCCCCGCCCCCATGTTACTGGATTTGATTGACAGCAGCAGGAACTTCTGAACATCGCTGGGTCGGTAGGGATAAGGGGGGGGGGGTCTGGGGGGAGATGCAGCACAGAAGGTTTTTCACCTTAATGCATAGAATGCATGATGGGCCCTCCCCCCACTGCCTTTCTCCTGTTCGATCGGGGAGCCAATATTGATGCAACTGGTTTGGTCGCATTCACTAATAAGAGTGGCAGAAACAGAGGTTGTGATGTTAGAAACGACAAGGATTTTGTAACAGATGTATGAAAATAGACACCCCTCAAAAATAAAGTTTATATATATATGTATATATATATATATATATATATATATAAATAAAGTTTATTATATACTTTATATGATATGTCCGGCAGCTGCAGCCTGGAACTAAAATCCTCCTCTGAAAAGAGGACACATTTCCTAGAACTAGAACACTGGAAAGGAAAAGGCAGTAACTTGTTTCTGGTGGGAAATTCCTTTCAGTTGCACCCTGACAGGTTTGTCATTTTGTGGGACAGAGCCGACCCACCGCAGTAATAGTATGGCGGCTGGTCAGCAAGTGGTTAACATCTCACAAAAAGCAAAGAGACTCCTCAAAACTTTTTGTTTAGAGCCATTGCATTGAAAGATCGATTTTGTTTATTTCACAAAAAGACAAAGATTTCTCTCTTTATATGGAACTTTAAAGGCATAGAAGAACGTACCAAATAGTATAAAAATGTTATCAAAGTTTAATTGTACATAATGAATTTACAATGTGGTCTCAGTGGGTATGTGTCAGGGTTTTCCCACTCTGTCTCCCCAGAGACATTACCATCTGTTGGGGATTGATGATTGTTCACTGATATGGCACTTGTCCTAACTTTCCATGTCTTCTACAACCGGTTTTGAGCCATAAGTTTGAGGACATGGTAAGTATTGCCCAATATCTCATCTGCGGTCATAGGAACCAGCCACATATGTATATCTGAAGAATGTCTTAACATGATTTTTTTACTCTAATAGACCATACCTCTAATAAATGCACAACTGTCCCTGAAGAAGGAGCCAAATTACTCTGAAACGCATTGGATCTGTTTTTGCAATGTGCATTATAGAACTCATACAGTTATATTATATGCTTTAGTTACAAGATATGGTGTGGTAAAATCACCTCCTGCCCGCCGTATAGTAGATTGAGGGTGGGCGGAATCCCCTCTCATTTTGGGACAACGTCATATGATGTCGCCCAAGTGTTACTGCTCTTGCATGCCCGCGGTCTCAGTAAAGAGCCTGATCTCAGTAAATAGGTGTTAACGTGGCTTTTTCCGTATGTGATCGTCTGTGTCTGGAACACAGAAGTGCCATCAGCGGCTCCTCCTCGCAGGGTAGACCTGTACAGGTAATCAGGACACTGATCATCAGTGCCCTGATAATTAGTGCAGCCCCAGCAGTGCCTATCAGTGCCCATCAGTGACACCAATCAGTGCCCATCATGGGCAACAATCTGTGCCCATCAGTGATGCCAGCCAGTGCTGCCTTTCAGTGCCCATGAGTGCTGCACATCAGTGCCACCTATCAGTGCCACCCATCATTGCCCAAAAGTGCCACATATCAGTGCCCATCAGTGTCACCTATCAGTGCTCATATCAGTGCCACCTGTCATGTCCCATCAGTGCAGCTTATTAGTGCCTCCTCATCAGTGGCACCTAACCACTGCTCTTTAGTGCCGTCTCATTAGTGCCCATAAGTGTCACCTCATCACTGCCTATCAGTGCCCATCAGTGCAGCCTATCAGTACCCACCAGTGCTGCCTCATCAGCGCACATCAGTAAAGGAGAAAAATCCTTTTTTACAAAATTTACTGACAGAAACTTTTTTGTTTTCAAAATTTTTGTTTTTTTTAGCAAAAAATAAAAACCACCAAAAATAAAGCTCTATTTCTGTGAAAAAAATTATGCAAATTTGATTTGGGTACAGCGTTGCATGGCCGTGCAATTGTCATTCAAAGTGTGACAGCCCTGAAAGCTGAAAATTGGCCTGGGCAGGAAGTGGGTAAAAATGGACTGTATTGAAGTGCTTAAAGGGCCTGCATCAATGCTGGGAACAAGAATAAATGGTTGTGAGTAATGTGAAAAGACCGATCGGGGAACCACATGTGACCATTGTTGCAAATGTGGCCAATCTGGACATTTTGCAAAAGAGTACAGAGTGACAAAACAGAATATGTTAAACAGGAGAGGGTTGCTGTTGAGGGAAAGACAGTAAGCTACGCTGCCCCCACATCCCAACGACCCATACTTCCCTGTTCCAAAGAAACTACTAAGTCAAATTCCCATACTGCAATGAGTACCACCACTTAAAGTTTAAACTCAGACCCTTTGCAGAAAACACAGGGCTACATTACCCAGCAACCATCACAGACTGCTGATAGGCTGTCAGCAACAATGGACTGTATAACCTCTAAACATCATAGTAAGTTGCTTAATCTCATTGGGAAAAGATGCTATGTGAACTGTAAGATGTAATGCTTTATGGAATACAGGCTCTCAGGTTAGTATAATTAATGAGGGCTGGAGACAACAATTCTTACCACATACAGTGCTCAGATAATTTGAAAAATTACGTGGACCAGGAGTTTTCTGTGGAAAGGCAGCCAATGAGACTGAAATTCCCTTCTCTGGATGGGTTGAAGTAACTTTCCAGCTAACATCAAGTCATAATAACACTAAGCAGATATTAGTGCCACTTGTAGTATCAGAGGATTATAAAGTAGCAGAAAAGCCAATTATTGGTTATAACTTAATTGAAGCAATATTCAAAGAAACATCTGCTGAGGGAAAGAAATTCTGGGACTCGTGGAGTGCGGATCGGAGAAGGAGAGCTGGAGAAGGATTGACTGAGATGGAGGCCTGAGAGTGCAGCCTAGAGTGAGGAGAGCCCTTCCTCAGCAGAGTGGATGATGGAAGTCACGGGGAAGTGACTGGTCCAAAGTGAGAGCTGAAAGGACAGCGAGCGGCGCTGAAAGAGCGGCCTGGTACGGCGCATGCTAAGAGTCTCCCTGTGACGCAGAATCAGGAGGAGAGGTTCTGTTGTTGGAAGAAGAGTCACTCGTGGACACTGACGTTTCACAAAAGTGCCCGGTGACCTTTCGGAACCGCAAGTATACCTTTGCACACAGAATACACTGACAGCAGTTAGGATCTTAGTAACATCTTTATCTATGGATTACACAAATCACGTGAAGAGTGATAAAGAGCTCCAACTGCCAGTGAAGAAGTGCAAGGCCTTGCTAACATAGAGACTACACTTTGGTTAGTTCTTAAAGGGGGGCTCCCGGTTATAGAATATAATCCTGCCAATTGATTTAGAATGATTACTAAACTGAGTAGGTAGAAACAGATTCAAGTTTGAAGTTGCTATATCTGAGTTATAGTATTACAGTTACAATTATAATACATTAATGTCACTCTCAACTAGCATATATGTATATCGTTTTAGTGTTGGATATTTGCTGTTGTCAATCTCCCAAGCTTCGCCTCTATTATTGAGATTTGGAAGGGCGACACCACACCAACAATCACATAAGTATTTGGTGCTTCTTATTTGTATGCCTTTTTTACTCATTTTATTCCATTATTCCAGTAAATGGTTAAACTGGTATCTTTGTGTTGAGCGTATCTTTGCATCACTTCACAGAGAATGACTGAACTGTAGTGCCTAGCGGGTTGGATATTTCTCAGGGTCCAGGGAGTGCAGAGGATGTTCCACTAACCAGCAGCCCCCAGGGGGGTCATGCTACACAATGATTCATGGCTGGGACCTACTAACCAGCTGTGTCACATCACAGCCCAGAGCCCGGTGTTGATAGTCAATACAGGGCTCTTTACAGAGGAAATAATCACTTTTTTTACTTTTCCCTGCAAAGCAGGGAAAATAAACAAATTGATCAGTAGTAAAAAGCGAGGAGTGAAGATCCAGGAGCCGCCGGTCTGCACGCATACACTTTAACCTCCTTCATCCCAGGGAACCAGCCTGCAACCAAATACAAATCTATGGACCCTGCACCCATAGGAAGAAGGGCTTTTCCTTGACCCCTTGAATTCAGGATTTTTTCTGGGGATCATCAAAACTTTAAGGCTACAGATGCCTCTTCCCAGGGACTTTTTGGAGAACAATAAGTGTCTTTTACAGCCTCAAACGGAAACCAGGTGTTTTGTGGCATCACATAGAAGTGTGGTTCTCTACATACCACAGGCCTTCATCTATCCCCAAGAGATTCTTGCATAACCTGAGACCCAATAAGCCCAGGATCCAGTCACAAGCCTGGTGGGCTTTTGGACTTGAGAACCCTCCCGCTGTTTCATGGGCATAACTAAATCCTGGAATCTAGAATATGGTGGTATTTGTTCCTTGATAAAGGCTATTACTGTAGTGCCGAAACGCGTCGGAACCCCAGTTCTACAACCGGGAATCACCACTCCAATCTTAAATAAGTAAAATGGTTCATAATAATCTGTAAACCTGTTACATGAATTATTCAGTTTTTTGTTTTTGTTTTTTTTCTCCACCTTACTATATGTATGTGTATATCTTTTAATAAAATTGACATAGTTCACCTTTGCCTACAAAATCCCACCTTTCTTTTCTTTGGCTTGAGGAACCAAACCTCCCTTTTGCCCCTATATGTTAACCCCTTCCCAGCTAGACTCATTAGTACAGTGACATATATCATATATATATTATATGTTACCGATCACTGTATTAGTGTCACTGGAGATGTCAGTTGCAGTTAGTCAGTTCCCACAAAGTGTCAGTTAGTGTCACTATCACACTATAGGTTGCTAATCTCTGCCATTACTAGTATAAAAAAAAACCCTGTATATATCCAATCGTTTGTAGGCATCATAGCGTTCACACAAATCATTTGATATACACTTATTTTTTTTTACCAAAGACAACATAATACATTTTTTCTTATTGGATGTTTTTTTAGCAGAAAGTAAAACATTTTTTTTCCAAAGTTTAGTTTTTTTTTGTTCATACAATAAAAACTAAAGAAAACCCCAGTGGTGTGCAAATACCACCAAAAGAAAGCTTTATTTATGTGAAAAAAAATGATATACATTTTGTTTGGGTACATCGTTGCATGACCACGCAAATACCAGTTAAAGTAACGCAATTCTAATTGGAAAAAAATTGACTGGTCCGAAAGGGGGTAAAATCTTCCAAAGCTCAAGTGGTTAATAAGGCCCCCCCACCCCACATTTGCTGCATTATTTTTTCAAAGCACTTTAAGGGGCCTCCAATAAAAATTCATATGATTAAAATGTGTGAGTGAACTCTGTTTTTATTGAATTAAACATACTTTAATTTGTTTTGTTTTAAGTATTTACTTGTTTTGAAATTACACTGACTCTTTCTTTAGGCTGCATTCACATGTCTTCACAGAAGCTCTTGTACTTCTTTGGAGCGTATTGCGTCCCGCGATTTTGTTTGCGCGATGTTGCCGCGATTCGGCAGGCGGAAATCGCGGCAACATCGCTCGGCGTTTGGGGGGCTATTGCAAATCAACGGGCAACGCTAGGCGTTCCGCGATTTGCAATAAATCTCCGGATCGTGGGCCGAACCGCGGCGGTTCTGCCCGCGATCCATACGCTCACATGTGAACGGAGCCTTACACCCGGGGGGGCGCAGTTTGCCATCTTCGCTCGAGGCACCTGATGACCTTGTCCCGGCACTGCCCTCTACCCTCTTCCAATGACATGTAGGAATGTTTACCACCATCTTGAATAGGGTAGGCATTTAATATCTTATGAATATCTGAACTCGGTCCTTTTCGTAAGGGACCTTCTAAGACCGTTCTCTCGAAGAGGGAAAGGAGGGAAAATTGTAAGGTAGGAGTAATGATCTGAGCATAATAGTGGATCTGCAAGTACCACCTGGTGAGGCAAGTCAAATTTGTCCTGAAGCTCATTTAATGGCAATAATTTACGGGACGTAGGTTCCTCGTCGCCCAAGGGAAGGACACTGGGAACATCAGGCTATCTGGCACTCTGGGATTGTACAAGAAGGAAGTCAGCAATGATGCTTCAGATTTAAGGACATGTTAGCCGGACAATTTTAGCAAAATAGTTCTAAGCAGGACCATTGCCCCCAGTAACCGGCTATTTCCACACTCACATTCCTTCCATAAAAAATTACTGTGATGAACAGGCGCTAGCCAGAGCTTTTCAATTTCCGTCCATTTGTTGTGGGCCTACTGTGTAGACCATAGGGCAATGGTACATAGGTGGGCTGCTTGGTAATACTTTATGAAATTTGGAAACGCAGGGCCTCTATCAAAGGCCATATGAACTGTGTGAGGTATTCTATGTCTCTTATAATTCCATACGAAATTCAGGAGGTCTATTTTCCGCTTTTTTAGTAGGAGTAGGAACAGGAATAGGTAGCATTTGGAATGCGTACAAAAGTTGAGGGGGAACGGACATTTTGACAGAAGCAATTGATCCCAATAGGTGGATACGATGTTTCTTCAATTGGTGTAGCATGCATCCAACTTGTTGGTAGAGAGGGGGGAACTTCTCTTTATATAATGTAGTGTAGGATGGGGTAATATAAACCCCTAGGTATTTAAGGGCTCTGGTTTTCCAGCAATAAGGAAAGCAGGTTGTTAAGTGATGTACCTCAGCAGCAGGGATGTTAACAGCGAGGGCCTCTGATTTGGTCGAATAGATTTTATACCCCAATAGAGCACAATAGCTGTCTAATTCAACATGTATATTAGGTAAGGATATCTATTCCGAGTCAAGGTCAAAATGATATTATCTGCAAAGAGTGAGATTTTAAATTCTTTGCCTCCGACCGTTATGCCCCGAATATCCTAATTTCTTCAGAGAGATGCAGATAAAGGCTCACGCAAAGAGCGAATAACAGTGGAGAGAGCGGGCAGCCCTGTCTACTGGTCACTTGGAAGAGGGACAAAAGTGAAAAAGGTGTTTTCAAATGGGATGTTGGGTTACAATAAAGGTGTTTAATCACCCACAGGATTGGACCTATGTATTGAAAAATAGCAAAGAGAACCAGCTAAGGCGATCAAAAGCCTTTTCTGCATCAAGGCTGAGTATTAAAGATGCTGTTCGTTTTCTATTGGCTGCATCAATTAACCTTCTTAGTGTTGTCACCTGCCTGGCATAAGGCTTAATTTACACACAGACTATTTCGAGCACTGGCCATGGGAAAACGCGAAACGCGGCAAAATCGTAGCGCAATTTTACTGAGATTTTACCACGTTTTTCGGCTTACAATCAAAACATTCCTATCCTAAACACGATTCTTCTGCATTTACATTAGGGGAGGTTGATCCACCCCTAACCGCAGCAGCTTCTAAACTCTTGTAAAAGCCTATGTGTAAATGGACACATAGGCTTTTATGGAGTTGAATTTAGGAGCTTTGGGAAAAAAAACGCCAAAATTCTTCAACTCAAGTTTAGGGGTTGTAGTGTACATGAGCCCTTAGGGGACAAAGGTTTTGTTGTATGGGCGCTTCCGTGGAATACAGCAGGCTTTAGGTGAGACACTGCACTTTGGTAGCACTGGAGAGAAGAAGCTGCTCTGAAAGTGATAAAGATAAAAAGACAAGGCGCCTCTAAGTGCAGTAGGCTCTGAGTATTTATGGAAAGGAGGATGTCCGGTGATCCGCTTCCTGTAAATGCGTCCTTTTGTCTGTGTCTCAGCCTGGTCGGCATGAGATTTCCTGAAGGCAGGGTGTGGACGCAGCGGCTGGTGTCCAATAGACCGCTCACCACCCGCTCTATTGGACACCAGCCGCTGCGTCCACACCCTGCCTTCAGGAAATCTCATGCCGACCAGGCTGAGACACAGACGAAAGGACGCATCTACAGGAAGCGGATCACCGGATGTCCTCATTTCAACCACTCAGCACAGCGGATAGGAAGACTCCAGACAGATCTTCGCTATGCCCATGTCACCTTTACCAAATGTGAGTGCTTTTATACATTTAACCTAATAAATACTCAGAGCCTACTGCACCTAGAGGCGTCTTGTCTTTTTATCTTTATCACCCTTAAGGGACAAAGCCCACCTGATCTTTGTGGACCAAAGATGGAAGAAGTGTATTTAGGCATATAGAGAGAAGTTTAGTGAGTATATTTGAATTATGGAGGGTTATAGGCCTATAATTAGCACATGAGGTGGGGGCACATGTCAGGAAGTTGCAATGGTAAAAAAAAGTCTTTATGAGTGGGTAAGGATTTAATCGTTAATCCAATTTCCTATAATTTTATATGTGCATTGAGTAAAAGAAGAACTGAAGTCTGGAGTTGGGAATACCACTTTGCTCAAGATATTGGTGCATGCAATCCCATAATTCATGAGAGGGGGGATCATGAGGAATACTGGGATCATTAGAGAGCTGCATATAATTCCTCAAAGAACCAAATAACCTCTTGGGGGTGAGAAAGTAAACAACCAGACCTGCTCTTAATCTGATGCGGAGCCGCCAAGTGGATCAGGTCACGCCCCCAATTTAGGAGATTTTTTGGCGGGCTCAGGGGGAGCGGCTCTCCAATGCATCCATGCATATAGGCTTCTGGCCATGCCTCCCCCCAAAGGGCCAGTTTTATGTCCTTTTGGCTTTAAGGGGCCTGGACTGTGGCCAGTGAGAGTAAACAATGCCCCATCCCTGGTTTTAGTGGGAGAAATGGTGCCCCATCCTTGGTGTCAGTGGAAGGAATGGTGCCCCATCATTGGTGTCAGTGGAAGCAATGGCACCCCATCCTTTGGTGTCAGTGGAAGGAATGGTGCCCCATCCTTGGTGTCAGTGGAAGGAATGGTGCCCCATCATTGGTGTCAGTGGAAGGAATGGCATCCCATCCTTGGTGTCAGTGGAAGGAATGGTGCCATATCATTGGTGTCAGTGGAAGGAATGGTGACCCATCATTGGTGTCAGTGGAAATGATGGTGCCCCATCATTGGTGTCAGTGGAAGGAATGGTGCCTCATCATTGGTGTTAGTGTAAGGAATGGAGCCCCATCATTGGTGTCAGTGGAAGGAATGGTGCCCCATCATTGGTGTCAGTGGAAGGAATGGTGCACCATACTTGGTTTTAGTGGGAGGAATATTATCTCAAGGGCCAGATAAAGGCAATTAAAGATACAATCTTTGGAGACCACTGGTATAATGCATTGTACACATGTACATAGTGATCTCAAGAACAGTGTCAGACATACACCATATTTTAAATACTTCACTACTGGCCCTTTTACCCCTTCCTGCCTAGGCCAATTTTCAGCTTTCAGCGCTGTCATAACTTGAATGGCAATTGCGCAGTCATGCAACACTGTACCCAAACTAGATTTTTATCATTTTGTTTAGAGTTTTCTTTTGGTCATATTTAATCACCCCTGGGTTTTTTATTTTTTGCTAAATAAACAAAAAAAGACTGATAATTTTGAAAAATAAATGCCTTTTCTTCGTTTTTGTTTATAAAATTTTTCAAATAAATATTTGTTGTGCATAAATTTAGGCCAAAATGTATTCTGCTACATTTCTTTGGTGAAAATA
Organism: Pelophylax lessonae; assembly: GCF_965119305.1. Classification (NCBI taxonomy): domain Eukaryota; kingdom Metazoa; phylum Chordata; class Amphibia; order Anura; family Ranidae; genus Pelophylax; species Pelophylax lessonae. The sequence goes on from NC_138769.1 coordinate 438,239,832, forward strand.
ACCAAAATCAGTGTAAATCATTTAGTCTGTAAGAACGTTATACAGTCTACATACTATGGTACAGTAGCAGCCGGTCCATAAGGGGTGCAGGGGTGCCTTCCCCCCCCAAGTTCAGTGCTGCCCCCTCAAAGTTCATAGAACAATTTATTTTTAAATAAATGATAACATGACTAACATTTTTTGAAATCTGACAGTTAAAAAATGTTAGTCATATTATAATTTATTTAAAAATAAATCTGTGTTGGGCGCCGGACTAATAGCTGTCTATCAGCTCTGTAAATTTTTAACAAGCACGTGATTAGAGCCTAAGGCTCTAATTGGCTCATTTGACATTGAGCACTGCGTTTCGAACCCTCCCACTTTTGCTTTTAGCAAATCAAAATCGCCTTCTCATCACTTCTGTATTCTAGCTTCTCTTCCCGGCCAATCGAGAGGCTGAAGATTTGGAACATCGAATATGCTGGGTATCAGGGGAGCAGGGGACAGGGGACAGTCCAGGCTGGAGACTCCATTTGCAGGTAAGTTTGTGCCCCCCCAAAATAATTGTTTCACTAGCCGCTACTGCTATGGTATACAGTAAATATGTATATACAGTATATGTACTTTTTTGAAGTAACCCCCTAGACAAACCAAGTGCTGTATTTAGCTATGGGGGGGGGGGACATTTTTAAATTGAATGCCCATAGTTCAGACGGAATTGTTTTACACCTAATTACTTAAAAATGTAACTGTCTATGGCACATTTGGCAGCCCTAGGGACAACACATATCCCATAGGATATTCATAGCAGTACAATGGAAGCAAATGTCTGTTTATGAAGTCAGCCTTCAAGTGCGTTCATTATAGAAGATTCTGGTCTAATTTTAAGGGATCGAATCCTCCCACCATCCAAAATGAAAGCGATCAAATAATATTGATTTTTTTTTTTATAACAGCTAGGACAATATGTTTGTACCTGAGATGTTTTTCTATTACTAGCACTTGGGGTGGTGTATTTCCATCTATAGTCTGTTGAATGATAACCAATTTTAGTGGTTCAGCTCATTCTATAACCCCTGTGGCTACCACTACTATATATTTACATGTTTATTTACTATCTTGGACATTTAATTATCTCTTTGCAATACGTTTGTGCATCTCTTTGATGTGATAATTAATATTTTTTTTTAAATGTCCTAAAATAGTCAGAGAAAAAAAAACAGACAAAATGTGTTGAGGAAAGTGCTCTGCAGGAAGCAGAGAGAGAACATTTTCTGGCTGAGAGACTTTATGTCCTGGGTACGATTTATTTGAAGCATTAATGCTGACCCCCCTCCTGCTGAGACTGAGCACATTTAGAGGAACATTAAGCAATTTCATCCCATAAATATGCGCGTTGTCTGTGAAGCAAACAATATAGAGACAGGCTTAAAGAATATCCTTGCAATGGAAAACTTGTTTCACAGCACACCACTGCTGGCACAAAGCTGAAAAATGAAGAAAGAGCAGCCGACCTCAGCTGCTTCTTACAGGGAAGCTAAACAGCTTATTGTATAAAAAAATCTGGATGTATGGGTAAATCATTTTTCTGCCTCTGTTTAAGCAGCTGTCTCCAGCTATAGCTATCCTGTAACCAAGAAGAATACCTTCCAATAGAGAAAATATATCTGTAAACCCACCTTTACCACACCACTCTTAGACTCCATGCACGCTAGTGTTTTTGGAAGCTCATAGAAGCTGTTATTAGCATTTTGTTTTCTGCTCCTAGAAGCTAAATCATGTTATCCTGTGTGTCCATGCACACTACTTTAGGCTATTAGCTCTTTTTGAGCAGGAGCATTTTCTTGGAGTGTTTTTCGAGCAGAAAAAAAACGCTGAATGCTCCTAACGCTCCATGCACCCTAGCGGTTTTCATAAGCCCAAAAAAAAAGCTAGAGAAAAATGCTGGATGAAAAATTCTGATAATAGTATTTTTGTTCCAGCTTCTACTAGCATTTTAGTAGCTTTTAGAAGCATTTTAGAAGCTTTTTGAGCATTAGCATTTTTTTAAATGCATTCTTTATTTAAGTAAGGCAAAATAGTAAGATCACAACAATAGCTTATCCAGACATTTTTGTGATAAAGGAAATAAAAAAAAGCAAAAAAACAAAAAAAAAAGACATTCAGATTATATGGCTGACACACAAACTGACCACTGCAAGTAAAAAAAATCCAGATTAGGTCCAAAGATGAACTTTGATGGCTGATCTTTCTTAAACAAATAAATCTAGCATGGATCCATCCCGCCGGCCTTTAACTGAGAAGGGGGGTACAAAAAGCCTCCATCAAACCTCCTCCAACAAAAACATGTCTAGGGGGGCAGGCAGAAACATTTTAATGCTCATATACAGATCCCATCTCCCAGACAAGGATAGGGGCGGGTCATCGCTGTAGGGGAAATTTCCTATGAGCGAGTGACTGGTCAATGCCGCCAGATCATACAGTTAGAAAAAACATATTCAAACCAAAGAAAACGGAGAAAAAAAAAATGATAGGGAGGGGGAAGAAAAACCCTCTCCTTTAGGCACGTACCTGCGTGTTGATGATCGCTCACACCGATGATCATTATTATAAAGGGAGAATAAGAGACAAAATAGCCCTTCTAAGGCTAGGAGATAGCTCTAGTCAGGTGAATTGTTTTGCTCATGGCGCCCCCTTAACGAGGGCTCAGCAAGCTCCGATAATGTGACATCCAGGCTGGAGGAGATATGCACTGGATCAGAGGTATTTTCTAGCCACAGTGCCCAGGTACCAGCAACATGTTCCCTTGTGCCCCTGCAAGTTGCCACCCAAACCTCTGTCTCCTTGATCTCCTGCACCTTCCGTACCCATTCCTCCCAGCTAGGAACATGAACACGCTTCCAGGAAGCAGGCGTTTGGCTGCATTTAAAAGATGTGGCAAGGCACTTTTCTTATATTGGCTAACCTCTTTTGGGAGAATATGGAGGAGGAAGTGCAGCGGAGAGAAAGGAATATCTAGACCCAGTAATGCTTTATTATTTTCCCAAAAGGGTCTGACCACTGGGCACTCCCACCACAGGTGTAACAGTGTACCACGCTGGCCACAGCCTCTCCAGCAACAGTTGGAGATTGGGGGGTAGATCCGAGACAAAGCCGCAGGCACCCGGTACCAGCGAGTCAATATCTTATAGTTGGTTTCTTGCATTCTAGACTCAATTGAGCCAGAATGTGTTAGGTGGTACAGGTGGTTCAGCTGCATCTCAGAGAACTCCACCCCCTAGATCTCTTTCCCATTCCCTGATGTAAATAGACTTGGTGTTGGGTATAGCTGAACCCATTAGCTGGTATAATACCGAGATCATAAGGGGAATAGCTTCATCGGCAATTAAAAGGAGATTCAATGGTTTAAGGGTAGAAATGTCCCTTGAAGCACGGTCCTGCATGGCAAAAATGGCGAAGCTGTTTATGTTGCCAGAAGTCCATTGGTAAGCTACAGTGATGGGCCTTGACGGCCCCTAATATAGGAAGGCTACTATTCCCTAGATGTATGCCACAACAAACGTTGCCATCATCTGCCCATTTCCCAAAAAGGCACTTTTGCTCTCCCGGGGGGAACCAACAAAAGCCCCCCAGCGGAGCCAGTGGGGACACAGGGGGAGCCAAAGAGTATAAAATGTTGATCCTGCCCATACTTTAAGAACCTGGAACATTAAGGGTGAGGTAGCATCTGACGACCCCCTGTGCTCCCTCGGCAACCACAGGGCGTACACTAGGTTTATGCCCTGCCATACACTTTTCCAAGGAAATCCAAAGCTTGGATTTGGTATGGAAACACCAATTATAAATCCGCTGGAAAATGATAGCCCTGTAGTACCTCTTGATATCAGGTATGCCCAAGCCCCCAGCCCTTTTTGAGCGCTTCAACACCCGCATTGCTATTCAGGGTCTCCTTGCGTTCCACACAAACTCGGAGAGCATACTAGCAATTGTTGAGAAAAAGAAACCGGGTAGTTGCACGGGCACCATCTGTAGATAGAAGAGAAGTCATGGGAGAACATTCATCTTAACAATGTTCACCCGCCCTAGCCAGGTGAATGCAGTTTTCGACCAACTTGATAGATCCCTCCTGACCGTAGCCAATAGTGTGGGGTAATTACATGAAAGAAAGAAAAGAGGCGCAAACACCTCGTGCATTACCCATGAACACCTTAAAAATGTTTTAATAAAATGACAAAAAACATACTCACAGACACGAAGAATAAAATCACATTACAAGCGATCCTGCCCATGTGGAATGGAACATGTCCCTGTAAATAGAAACTTTTCAGAGGGCGCGATAGGGGATTCCAGAGTTGTCCGTTGTTCTTTGGACAAAGGTGGAAGGTTAGAGGCAGCCAAATATTCTCGCATACAATCTGGAGGCCTGGGCATCAGGTGTCCTCTTGGTGTTCAATGAATAAAGTTCAGCATAATAATTAAAGAACAGCGAGGCAATTTTAGAAGACTGGGAGACTGCTACTCCAAAGGTAGACTGAAGTTTATGGACATATGTCTGAGCTTGGCGCTTCCAGAGTGCTCTGGCAAGCATCCTCCCACACTTGTTACCATGCTCATAATATTAATGAGAAAGGTAGCGAATTTGCCTGCAGACTTTACAGTCTAGTAAGTGGGAAAAGAGGTCTCTTAGTCATCTAGGAGATTTTTGTTCAGCCCCCAGGACCAGGCGCGATGGTTGCCTTGAAGCAAGTTAAAAGTAGCGGAGACTGGCACATGATCTGAAATAGTAATATTCTCTATGGATGCTGTCTGCAGTAGCTCAAGGGTAAGATGATCTATAAGCAGGAGGTCTATGCGGGTGTAGACCTACTATTTTGAATAGTAGCTAAAATCCTTATTCGAGGGGTAGAGTAAGATGAGATTGGAGGGTTTTGCGGAAGTATTGGAGAAAGCATACGAGTGGGTGGGTCAGCTGTGGGATGTATCAAGCAAGGGATCTGGGCTTACAATAAAGTCCCCCCTAAGATCAGGAGGCCCGTTCTAAATTCTGCTAAACACTCCAAAGTTGCATCCAGGAACATGAGTTGATTGGTATTGGGGGCATACACAGTTGCAAAGGTGTAATCCGTCTCAGCTATTTTTCCCTCCAAAAAAACATACCGACCAAGGGGATCTAACAAATGCCCTGTGGGTTGGAAGGGGTAAGATGTATGTTTAGCTATGGCCGTGCCCTTTGATGTGGAAACAGGGGATATGCTAAGGAACCACTGGTTATAAATAAGTCGGCAGTTTGGGGGTGGACTGAGGTGTAAAATGTGTCTCCTGCAGAAACACTACCTGAGCTCCTGTAATTTTTTGTGAAGAATCAACAAGTGGGATACAATCATGAAGTGGAACAAAATGTATTGGATATTTCAAACTTTTTTAACAAATAAAAAACTGAAAAATTGGGCGTGCAAAATTATTCAGCCCCCTTAAGTTAATACTTTGTAGCGCCACCTTTTGCTGCGATTACAGCTGTAAGTCGCTTGGGGTATGTCTCTATCAGTTTTGCACATTGAGAGACTGAAATTTTTGCCCATTCATCCTTGCAAAACAGCTCGAGCTCAGATGGAGAGCGTTTGTGAACAGCAGTTTTCAGTTCTTTCCACAGATTCTCGATTGGATTCAGGTCTGGACTTTGACTTGGCCATTCTAACACCTGGATATGTTTATTTGTGAACCATTCCATTGTAGATTTTGCTTTATGTTTTGGATCATTGTCTTGTTGGAAGACAAATCTCTGTCCCAGTCTCCATCAGGTTTTCTTCCAGAATGGTCCTGTATTTGGCTCCATCCAACTTCTCATCAATTTTAACCATCTTCCCTATCCCTGCTGAAGAAAAGCAGGCCCAAACCATGATGCTGCCACCACCATGTTTGACAGTGGGTATTGTGTTTAGGGTGATGACCTGTTTTGCTTTTACGCCAAACATAACGTTTTGCATTGTTGCCAAGAAGTTTGATTTTGGTTTCATCTGACCAGAGCACCTTCTTCCACAAGTTTGGTGTGTCTTCCAGGTGGCTTGTGGCAAACTTTAAATGACACTTTTTATGGATATCTTTAAGAAATGGCTTTCTTCTTGCCACACTTCCATAAAGGCCAGATTTGTGCAGTATACGACTTATTGTTGTCCTATTGACAGAGTCTCCCACCTCAGCTGTAGATCTCTGCAGTTCATCCAGAGGGATCATGGGCCTCTTGGCTGCATCTCTGATCAGTCTTCTCCTTGTATGAGCTAAAAGTTTAGAGGGACGGCCAGGTCTTCGTAGATTTGCAGTGGTCTGATACTCCTTCCATTTTAATATTATCGCTTGCACAGTGCTCCGTGGGATGTTTAAAGCTTGGGAAATCTTTTTGTATCCAAATCTGGCTTTAAACTTCTCCACAACAGTATTTCGGACCTGCCTGGTGTGTTCCTTGTTCTTCATGATGCTCTCTGTGCTTTAAACGGACCTCTGAGACTATCACAGTGCAGGTGCATTTATACGGAGACTTGATTACACACAGGTGGATTCTATTTATCATCATTAGTCATTTAGGTCAACATTGGATCATTCAGAGATCCTCACTGAACTTCTGGAGAGAGTTTGCTGCACTGAAAGTAAAGGGGCTGAATAATTTTGCACGCCCAATTTTTCAGTTTTTTATTTGTTAACAAAGTTTGAAATATCCAATAAATTGCGTTCCACTTCATGATTGTGTCCCACTTGTTGTTGATTCTTCACAAAAAATTACAGTTTTATATCTTTATGTTTGAAGCCTGAAATGTGGCAAAAGGTTGCAAAGTTCAAGGGGGCTGAATACTTTTGCAAGGCACTGTAAGTAGGTAAACAGACAAACATATAAAACTGAAAATCATAACAAGTCGTAGCAGGCGGGTTCTAACCAGACTGCCACCCTAAGTACCAGCAAGCTAGGTAGCACAAGGCATGACTCCATTACTGGGAGGTCCCTGGGCCTCAGCCTGGTGTCCCAAGAAGGGTCAATTCCACAAGTGGATGGACCTATTTGGAGAATGTGGACCATCTTGGAAGAGACAGAGGGCCCTTGCTCCGCCCACCACATCTATGAAGTGCAGTTAAATGAACGGGGACTGCTAATTGTCCATATCCATATATTCCTTCCTGAAGCTAGGGAAGCAAACCTATAAAGAAAGAAGCAAAAACGTCAGAAGCAAAGTACTTAAACAAAACTTGAACTGAAACTTCCAGGGCCAGTCTATCAGGCCCAGTAGCAGCTGGCCACCGTGAATCAACAGGATCCAAAGCAAACACGCATTCAGGTGGAGTATGCCGGGCAGGATGATAAAATCCCTGAGGGAGAGAAAGATTAGGAAAAGCTCCAAAGAAGGGTGACATCACTCTCTGGGAGTAGAAGGACCAGAAGACAAGCCAAATGTATGACACTTGCAGCCTCTGGAGCGGCCTTTGGTTCTCGCAGGCAACCCCAGTTGGGGTTGGGAGAGAGTAGGGAAATGCAAGGATCCTCTCCAATCCAGAAAATCAACTTTTCCCAGATCCAAAGCCGATAGGAAGTGTAGCAGATCATCTTTGTTGCGTGATTTGTTGATCCTCCTTTGTCACGTGCAAGCTGAAGGGGAAGCCCCAACGGAAAGTGAGGCCTGCTTCCTGGAAGGCGGCCAGCAAAGGGTGTAGGCCCCTACGTTGCATAAGGGTGTGCCTGGATAGATCCTGATAAAAGAACAACCGTGCCCCATCAAAGTCAAAGCATGGTTTGTAACGCATTCTCTGCATTATGAGGTTTTTCAATGTGTATTTATGCAACTTGCAGATAATATCTCTGGGGTTATCCTGGTCTTGGAAGGGAGGCCCTATGAGCTTGATCAATTTCCACAGGAGCAGTGCCTGGGAGTCCCAGTATTTCCCTAAAAGATGCCAACCAGCGTGGGGATGATATCTCTGGGGGCTGTAGTCTCTGGCAGACTGCGAATGCAAATATTCGCTTGTCTGCTGCGATTTTCAAAGTCATCCAACTGGCATAACAGTGTCTCTATTTACTGGTCTTGTGCAGTAAATCTGTCTTGGAGTAGAAAAATATGAGGGAGAGCCTCATCAAATCGTTGCTCCAGGGTCTCCACTCTGCTCCCTACTTTCAGCTGTGCAATGTCCTGTGTGAATGCCTTCTCCAACCTGGTCATGAAATGCTCCAGGTCTTCTGTGATGGGAAGTGACAAAATATGGCTCTTGATGTCCCCATCCTCCAGTAAGTCTGCAAGGTCAGAATTTTAAGAGGCATAGAGCCCAGGGAGGCAGGTGGGGCAGAGTCACTCACCGACCGCGGCGATGGGATCGGGGATGCCACTGGTTTAGGAAGCGAAACCGCATGGCGCTGCGTGGCCTCCTGCTCCATCCCAGCGCCATCTTGGAGTTTCCTTTCCCTGTCCTCCAGGTCTCAGGGAAGAAATTTGCCAGCAAGCCCTGACACGCCCGGTTGGTCGGTCCTTAGTGGCTGGGAGGATGTCAGATGTCGCTGGGACATGGTTAGAGTCCTTGGAAGCCAGGTAGGGCAGAAATCACCCCCGTGGAAGCTATTAAAGGCTGCGATCAGAGCAGACCTGAGGAGACACACGTCTTCACTCTTCCATCTCCTGGACACACCCCCATCATTAGCATTTTATTAGCATCTTTTGTAATACAGGAGGAATTTAAAAAAAAAGCTCAAACAAGTAGCATTTAGAAGCAGTTAGAAGCATTCCTCATTTTTTCTGCTGGAAAAACGCTCAAAGAAACTCTACAAAAACTATTTTTTTTTTCTGCTTCTACACGGTGAACCTCATGATTTAGCTTCTAGGAGCAGAAAAAAATGCTAATAACAGCTTCTAATAGCTTAAAAAAACACTAGTGAGCATGGAGCCTAATAAGGACAAGGTTTGGATTCATTCATGGTTTATGTGCCAATTCACCAGATCAATTTTTTTTTTTTTTTAAACCAGAAATGCACTTTCTGGCCTATGATACAGAACTAGAAGGCGGAAGAAGTGCCAATAAATGGGCTTTTAAATAAAACAATCCCTCTCACTAAAAAAAGGGGGGGGGCAGAGCAAACATAGTGTTGATCTAAACAACTTTTTTGCTAGAAAATTCCTTAAAACCCCCCTCACAATCATTATTTATTGCACAAAAACACAATATAATACCCAATTGGTTGGTAGAATATAAAAGATGATGTTACGCTGTTAAATAGATACCAAACGTGTCATGCTTTAAAATTGTGTACGCCCATGGAACGGTGACAAACTACGTACATTATATTATCCATAGGCAACGCTTAAAAAGTCTTTACAAGTTATCACTTTAGATTTACACAGGGGGTCTGATGCTAGAATTATTGCTCTCAATCTGAGGTTTTCGGTAATACCTCATTTGTGGTGTGATTGCTGTTTATGTACCAATACGGGACCGAGGCATGCATTTGCCTTTGCGTGTGATAACAGGGGACAGGGGTGCTTTAACATTTTTTTTAATTTTAATATTTATTTTATTTTTACACTGTACCTTACATTTTTTTGATCACTTTTATTGGTATCGCAAGGAATGTAAACATTTCTTGTAATAGCAGTAGGCATTGACAGGTCCTCTTTACTGAGACATCTGGGATCTATTAGACCCTGAACCTCTCGTCTGCCCTTAAAAGCTTTGGATCATACCAAGATTGGTATGATCAGATGCTTTTTTAAAACCAGTAATAGTTTGTTTACATCTGGCGAAACAAGAAGTGACAAAATACTAATTCTTTCCGGCTTCTTAGACAATAGAGATGATCAGAGCTTTTCTAGACCCCGATCAGCTATGGAAACCGCTGGCTGTAGTCCCAGGTTCCCCAGTGGGAGGGAAGAGCCCAGGAAGGTGGTGGAAGGCTTGTAAAAGCAATATATACAAAAAAGGCATATATTGAATAACTAGTGGCAATTGACAAATTATTTGACATATAGGATCCTCTTTATACTTGAGTGGAGCCACTCATGCTACCACCCATGTCCTTGCCTGACATGTTTCGCTAAACAAAGCTTCTTCAGGGGCAGATTGGCCTGGCAAGGATACCGTTATTGTCAAGGATTGTCAATTTATATCAACATATAATGATGTGTGGGAGAGGGGGTGGACCATAACAAGATGGAAATGCTTTACTTTCACATGGGCTTTAAACTATTTATAGTGGAATCATAAGGGTTCTACACCAGAAAACTGGTATCCCCATTATAGCTGTTATTACAGGAAATACTTATTTAAGATGCCATAGTTTACTCCTTATTTGGTAGGTAGGTGGAAATATCCCATTGCCATTGTAAATTTGCCATTCGCCTCCTCAGGGAGGCGAATGGCTGCAGGGAGACGAATGGCGGCAGGACCTTAAGATATACTACAATGGCAATGGGATATTTCCATCTACCTACCAACAGTGGCATTTTTTGTCTACCTCGACTTACAGGTTTCCAGCTTTTCTTCATTGTTAGAGAGTCATTAGATTTGTTCACGAGAAATGCATATTGCTCATTCAAACTTTCAGTCTCGCCTTCAGTTGGGTGAACACATTTTGGCTTGGGGGGAGAATAGACTTTCGTATGGAATTTTCTTACACCCCTTTTAAACAGACTGACATTGCAGCTTATCCAGGAACAACATCTGATCGCCTAGACCAGAACATTACGGGGTTAAAAGGGAATTTTTGCCTCCCATGTACAATATGGGGGGCTATGTTGAGCTTTTCTGAACAAAGGCTCTCAAAACTGCTAAGAAATGCTGGTTAGAGATGTATGTTTGTCTTTTATAAATCAGTATCTAGTTTCTAGTTGCTGGCTTTTCCTAAATTATGCTGCAAAAATTTAAAAGTGGAATATGTTGCCATTGCCATTTTAGTTTGTTTTTTTTTTTTTTGTTTTTTTTTAAGAGTATGGAACATAATTTTTAGCAACCATTTAGAAATTAAAGAGTATAACCACTTCAATGCTCAGCACATTCACCCTCTTCCTGCCCAGGCGCAGTCATGCAACACTGTACCCATATGACATTTTTATCATTTTTTTCACACAAATAGAGCTTTCTTTTGGTGATATTTAATCACCACTGTGTTTTTTACACAAAGTTGTCAATTTATACGATATTTATAACACATAGCATGTACATAGCATAGTCACATAGTGTGTGCCTTTTACACAGCCTGGCCACATACAGAGGTCCAACATCCAAGTAGCATCTCCAGGCATTCTAGGAGCATAAATTAGACATCTCATTTCCTGACTACCTATCACATCTTTGGGGGCGCATGCGTGGCGATCAGGGATGAGGTGTATCCCTCAAGCAAAGCCCATCCCCAATCAGGGTAAAGAGCCAATAAAATTGGCTCTTTAAAACATGACAGGCTGTGTCCAATCACAGCCAGTCACAAATGTCAACAAACCGCGGTAACTCTCTGTTACCGGGTTCCTGTGTGAGGAAGAGATCTGGAAACAGTGTGTTGCTGTGTTACACTGTACAGTACTGTGCCCCAGTTGCCCCTAAAATAAAGAGGACCTGTTTGTAAGCCCATCAGAATACCTGTCTATAAGCCCATCTGAGTACCTATCTGTATGCCCATCTGAGTACCTGTCTGTAACCCATCTGAGTACCCATCTCCAGACCATCAGAGTACCTGTCTCCAGCCCATCAGAGTACCAGAGTACCTGTCTCCAGCCCATCAGTGTACCCGAGTACCTATCTGCAGCCCAGAGTTCTCAAGTACTTATCTGGAGCTCAGAGTAATGAAATGCCTATCTGCAGCCCTTCAGAGTAACCAATTACCTATCTTCAGCCCATCTGAGTACCTAACTGCTGCCCATCAGAGTACCTGAGTAGCTATCTGCAGCCCATCAGAGTACCAGAGTACCTGTGTCCAGCCCATCAGAGTACCCGAGTACCTGTCACACGCCCATCTAAATATCTATTTGCAGCCCATCAGAGTACCAGAGTACCTATCTGCAGCCCATCAAAGTACCTATCTGCAGCCCATCAGAGTACCCCAGCACCTGTCTCCAGCCCATCTGAGTACCTATCTGCAACCCATCAGCATACCTGAGTAGCTTTCTGCAGCCCATCAGAGTAACAGAGTACCTGTCTCCAGTCCATCATAGTACCTGTCCACAGCCTTTCCGAGTACCTATCTGCAGCCCATCAGAGTACTCTAGTACCTATCTGCAGCCATTCAGAGTACCCAAGTACCTGTCTCCAGCCCATAAGAGTACCCCGAGTACTTATCTGCATACGTGTCTCGTGGGGTCATTTTGTGGACATTTCCATTGTCCTGGTGCTCCAGGGCCTTCAAAGGTGTGATAGGTAGTCAGGAAATAATGTGTGTAATTTATGCTCCTAGAACGCCTGGAGGTGCTACTTGGATGTTGGGCCTCTGTATGTGGCCAGGCTATGTGAAAGTCTCACACATGGGGTATTGCCATACTCAGGAGGAGTAGCAGAATGTATTTTGGGGTGTCATTTTTGCTATGTACATGCTATGTATTAGAAATATTGTATAAATTGACAACTTTGTGTAAAAAAAAAAAAAAAAAAAAAAAAATTAATTTTCTTTTCAGATTTTCCAAAAACTTGTGGGAAAAAATGACATGTTCAAAAGACTCATTATGCCCTAAAGAATATATGTTGGAGTGTTTGCTTTCCAAAAAGGGGTCATTTTTTGGGCGTTTCCATTGTCCTGGTTTTCCAGGGCCTTCAAAACTGTGATAGGTAATCAGGAAATTAGATGTGTAGTTTATGCTCCTAGAACGCCTGGAGGTGCTACTTGCATGGGCCTCTGTATTTGGCCAGGCTGTGTAAAAGTCTCACACATGTGATATCCCCATACTCAGGACAAGTAGCAGAATGTGTTTTGGGGTGTCATTGCAAGTATGCATATGCTGCATGTGAGTAATATCTTGGTAATATGGCAATTTTGTGTAAAACATAAAATAAAAATATTTATTTCTTCATTTTCCTAAGAATTGTGGGAAACAATTACAACTTAAAAAAACTCACCATGCCTCTTACTAAATACCTTGAACTTTCTACTTTCCAAAAGGGGTAATTTGTGGGGTACTTGTACTGTCCTGACATTTTTAGGGCCTCAAGAAATGAGATAGACTGTCAGTATATCAGGTGTGATCAATGTTCAATGATTGGTATATAGCGTGTAGACTCTATAACTTTCACAAAGACCAAATAATATATTCTAATTTGGTTATTTTTTTTTTACCAAGGATATGTAGCAGTATAAAAAAAGTGGTTAAACAAGAAGTGATGTTGGCAGGAAATGGGGAGGGCGGAAGGTGTGATCCAATAACCATGTGTTTGGAATGTGAAGATGAAGATAAAAAAAGAAGAGGCAGTTGTCATGTATGTGCCCTAATCAAGAAAGAACTTCATGTTGTCCAGAAGCATGCTTCAACCATCAGAGCTGATTGAAGTCCCTAATTTAAAACCAAATAATAATTAATTGTGTATATCATTATTATATGCTTAAACTATTGTAAATAGATCATTTAGAGTTGATTGCTTGTGTACACATGTGTAAGGCTGTATTCACTGGTTTCCTCTGTGCTATGTAACCTGTTAACACCATTGTTTCAACTATTATAAGGTGGACAGCTCTATCTCCAATCAATTTAAAATGAAATAAAAATAGAAGCATTGCCATTTGTTGTGTATATTTAAATGTGCAATATATCCTGGAAAAGGTTTAAAGCTCACTGTAAATTATGCTGCAGGATGTTACTCTGTGCTGGAACCTAAAACGTGAAAACCATGGGGAAGAAAGCTGTAACTGACAGCTGCTACCCTACCCATGAAAAACATTTACCTAAATTAGGCTCTCCGATCACAACGTCATGAATTTCATAGCATTGCAATCTATGCTTGGCTGAATGGTGTTTCACAGTTTCCATGTTTCCAAATCCATAAAAAAGCATAATACTCTATAGCAGCCTTTTTCAACCAGTGTGCCCAGGCACCCTGGGGTGCCTTGAGGTTTCATCAGGGCTGCCTTAGCTAAATGCCTAAAAATGTCCCAAAAGTTGTATACCAGCCAGCATGTGGATAAAGCCTGCCATTTTGTTACACAAAGCCACAGGTTTTCATTGTACACCGTTACAACCTTCTAGCTGCCGGCGTCCTAATGATCAATATCAATACTCAGGTAGGACGTGGCATTTAAATGACGCTCAGTTGGTACTAAGGGGCCCAATGTGTATATATCCATAATAGGTTACACCTATTTTAGGTTAAACATCTTGAGTGTTCAGTGAAAGGAACAGTGCATATATACAGTATCTCACAAAAGTGAATACACCCCTCACATTTTTGTACAAATTTTATTATATCTTTTCATGTGATAACACTGAAGAAATGACACTTTGCTACAAAGTAAAGTAGTGAGTGTACAGCTTGTACAACATGGTCAATTTAATGTTCCCTCAAAATAACTCAACACACAGCCATTAATGTCTAAACCGCTGGCAACAAAATTGAGTACACCGCTAAGTGAAAATGTCCAAATTGTGCCCAATTAGCCATTTTCCCTCCCCGGTGTCATGTGACTCGTTAGTGTTACAAAGTCTCAGGTGTGAATGGGGAGCAGGTGAGTTAAATTAGGTGTTATTGCTCTCACTCTCTCATACTGGTCACTTGAAGTTCAACATGGCACCACATGACAAAGAACTCTCTGAGGATCTGAAAAAAAGAATTGTTGCTCTACATAAAGATAGCCTAGGCTATAAGAAAATTGCCAAGACCCTGAAACTGAGCTGCTGCACCATAGCCAAGACCATACATTGGTTTAACAGGAGAGGTTCCACTCAGAACAGGCCTCGCCATGGTCGACTAAAAAAGTTGAGTGCACGTTTTCAGCGTCATATCCAGAGGTTGCCTTTGGGAAATGTATGAGTGCTGCCAGCATTGCTGCAGAAGTTGAAGGGGTGGGGGGGGTCAGCCTGTCAGTGCTCAGGCCATACACTGCACACTGCATCAAATTGGTCTGCATGGCTGTCGTCCCAGAAGGAAGCCTCTTCTAAAGATGATGCACAAGGAAGCCCGCAAACAGTTTGCTGAAGACAAGCAGACTAAGGACTGGTACCATGTCCTGTGGTCTGATGAGACCAAGATAAACTTATTTGGTTCAGATGGTGCCAAGCTTGTGTGGTGGCAACCAGGTGAGGAGTACAAAGACAAGTGTGTCTTGCCTACAGTCAAGCATGGTGGTGGTAATGTCATGGTCTGGGACTGCATGAGTGCTGCCGCCACTGGGGAGCTACAGTTCATTGAAGGAAACATAAATGCCAACATGTACTGTGACATACTGAAGCAGAGCATGATACCCTTCCTTCAGAGACTGGGCCGCAGGGCAGTGTCCTAACATGATAGCAACCCTAAACACACCTCCAAGACAACCACTGCCTTGCTAAAGAAGCTGAGGGTAAAGGTGATGGACTGGCCAAGCATGTCTCCAGACCTAAAACCTATTGAGCATCTGTGGGGCATCCTCAAGTGTAAGGTGGAGGAGCGTAATGTCTCTAACACCCCCGAGCTCCATGATGTCATCATGGAGGAGTGGAAGAGGACTCCAGTGGCAACTTGTGAATCTCTGGTGAACTCCATGCCCAAGAGGCTTAAGGCAGTGCAGGAAAGAAATGGAGGCCACACAAAATATTGACACTTTGAGCCCATTTTGGACATTCTAACTTAGGGGTGTACTCACTTTTGTTGCCAGTGGTTTAGACATTAATGGCTGTGTGTTGAGTTATTTTGAGGGGACAGAAAATTGACACTGTTATACAAGCTCACTACTTTACATTGTAGCAAAGTGTCATTTCTTCAGTGTTGTCACATGAAAATATATAATAAAATATCTACAAAAATGTGAGGGGTGTACTCATTTTTGTGAGATGCTGTATGTTTTTTTTTTTGTTCATTTTATATTGTTTATTCACATGTGCCCACTATATTGCTTTTCTTTTAATTGCTTTTCATATGTCACTTTTCTGATTTATTCACGTGACCACTATATTGCCTTTCATGGTATTGCTTTTCATATGTCACTTTATTGATGGGATCAGATCAGAGTTGATTACCACTTTTAAAGAAACAGCGCACTATTTGCATATTTGTATAGTTTATTCCACATCCAAGATTTGTGTTGCAGCAGTTCCACAGGGGCTTAGCATGAAATATTTTTTTGATTATGAGGATTTTTAATGCAGACAGGGCATGATGTGTCTCTTCTGCATTAAAGTTAATTACCTACCTGTCAGCACTGTACATTAATCTGCGCATGCGCAGCTCAGTGTAAGAACTTCAGCAATGCTGACTGACTGAATTCCCACACATACGCGGGAGTGACATTATCTTTGCCCGGCCAATGGAAATTATTGGGGATCAATACCTGGAAAACACCAGGCTGAAGGTGTCAGCAGCAGGTACGGAACTCCAGGTGTTAACAGCGCTGGATAATGGGTGAGCATAGTTCTGCTTTACAGTACTATATGCAGGGTGTAACCGTTGTATAAACCAGATAGTTATATCAGCCTATAGTCAGAAAATGTACAAGTATATGGTATAAGTATATGTTACAAGTCATAGAATAAGGTACTGACACCCAAAGTAAATTTTCCCACATCATTCTTCTTCTAAAGGACATGGATGGAACAATGTGTAAATACTTGTGGCAACAAAACAACTTTCACCTTTCATCAATCTAAAACAGTCACATCAATCAATTAATCCATCTTATGTGATACTGAACTTTTCACACTACCATGTGCCTACCATGTGCCTTGGCATATCAGCACGCCCACATCACTTTCATTGAGTTAAAGTATAAATATTAGAAAATAAAAGCTTTACTCATTAGGTATTATATATCCATACACTCCAATGAAAATGGAGATTACTGCAGAAAGATATCAAGACTACATCATACAGTAGATAAGCTTATAAATCACAAACATTTGCCATTTTTTGTGACATCACAGTTAAGTGGCTGTAAACCCTCACATATACCCAGTGAAGTGAACAGCCTCAGATGATACCCAGAGATGAAACAAATCCTCCTACATAGGTTTTACTTATTTATCTACAATCTTATCTTCCCTACACTCCTTTAAAGGGGAGAAAAAGTGTTAAAATCCTTCTGCATCTGTCAGGAGTACAGAGGATGGGGCAGAAAGATGGCAGTTACACTGAGTGAGAACTGATTGGAAGAAAGGCACACACCCCCCACCACACAGCAGAAGATATGAATAGACAAGCAAATCTGCTGAGATCTTCCCCTCACCCTTTCCCTCCCAGCACAAATTTATCTCATGTGTCGGGAAAACTTCTCAGAAGTAATTCCTGGTTATAACAGAGGAACGGAGCACCAGAGAGAAACCACACTTAGAGCTTTGGATAGAGATAAGTAAACACTACGGATATACAGTATGTGCTTTGCTCAGATTCAATGACTGAGGTTAGCAACCACTTTAAAGTGGTTGTAAAGTCACTCGTGATAAATCATGGAATTCCCTCTCATACATGAAGATTTAATGTGCAGCATCTGTTGTTTTTAAAAATGATTCCACAAAATACCTTATTTTACAGCGCCCCTGTGTCGGCGCTCCCCCTTCTTGATCCGAGCACAACAGTGGGAGGGGCTGTGTTTCCCGGCAGGAGAGGAGGAGAGCGGCAGGAGGTCACGTGAGCACACAACGGTGCTGTAAAGAAGGTAGTTTGTGGAATAATTTTTAAAAACTACAGGTCCTACACAAATAAATCTTACTGTAAGAGTGGATTTCAGGATTTCTCACTAGTAATAATGCAGCTATGGCAGTTACAACTACTTTAACATGAAACCATATACAAAACTGTTATATTGTATTTGTACTTACTCATTTAATGTCTATCCCAAGTGTGTACAGTAAATCAAGATAATACTTCAAGTAAAAACATTGTAATACTTTGTTTATTTGAAGAACAAAACACACTCTCATTATTTACCAATAACCAGATGGAGCTGGTATTTTCCATATACATTGTTAACATTCATACTTAGTAGAAACATTTCAGATTTGTGCAAAATACAAAGAATCATACACAGTTTCCAGTACATCAGATTCTGCTTTGTACAAAAATGAACCTGCCCGAATATTCTTCACAAGCCTTCATAGTACCACAAATAATAGAAATAATTACAAGATGCACCATATTAAAACTGTCACCGCTTTTATTATTGGCACAAATGAATTCGAACATTTAACGCTTCACAATATGTTTTACATTGTTTCATTTAATGGAAAGCTGGAAATTACGCTATAGTCTATGATGTAAATGGCCTACACTGCTTACAAGAGTAAAAAATGTAATTCTAAATAATTGAATTTAGCAACGAGGGCATGACGTGAATATGATTATTCAGAGTATCAGGCTGTGGTAGGGTGTCAGCGAGAACACAACATGCAACAAGGAAATCATAGTCTTACAAATGAGTCTGATTTCACAGTTTGATGACTAAATACTGATTCTAGCTGGTAGCATTATTACTGGATCTGTGGCAAGGATTTCATTAATGGACCCCATATCAAGTTTTCCCTTGAAGACAGACATTTACATATAGAAAGACAACAATGTTAGAATCCACATTGGTTTGATAGTTTTTTTTTTGCTTAAAGCTGAACTCCAGGTAAAAAGCAAAATACACAGATGAAAGGGGAGCTTTTTTCCTTCCAAAGAATTTATATTACTGTCCATCTAGTTCTGTGATTTAAGCTGGCCATAGATCAGGGATTCCCAAACGACGGCCCTGCAGCTGTTGCAGAACTACACATCTCATGAGATATTGTAAAACTCTGACATTCACATACATGACTAGGCATGATGGGAATTGTAGTTCCTGAACAACTGGAGGGCCGTCGTTTGGGAATCCCTGCCATAGATGGTTGGGTTTTAGAAAATTATGGGAATGCCCCATCCACACATTCAGGATGGATGAAAGAATTCTTACCACAGTGCTATTGTATTCGGACTCTTCCACTGTCAGAAGACACAGATCAGTGCTGCAGTCTATTGGCTACATGCACTGATCAAACACAAATTTTCCAGCAGACCTGACTGACTCCTCTTGAATGGAAACGGTCATCGATGGATCAAAATTCAGGAGGTCCTTGCTGAACGGACAGAATTTCAATCCATCTATGTCCAACTTTACACAGCTCTGCTATAATAAAGCTCTATCTGGCAGGGAAGGACAACTGATTTTTCCCTGCTGCAATTTTTTAACAGTTATTCCCACCCCAAAATGTTACTGTACTGTGAAAAGAGAAACAGCTCATCATTTTTTTTTTTCTTACTCTGCTCTTTGCTTTTTTTAACACCAAATACAATTCAGGTTCTTACACTGCTTGCATTTTGAAGCACATTTGAGGCCATAATCATACAGAGCTACATTCATTTTTGTATTTTATATCTGCCTAGTTTGCATTCACTGAAAAAATAAAGATTTCCTAAAATCCAGATAATGTGATTTTTTATTTTATTATCATGTAATGATGCTTGCTAGCTGGCTTTTTTTGTATATAAATGTGGTAGTAGCGCACTGTCACCTAGTGATACAAATAAGGAAATTACAGGGTGCAGATGCTGCAATCACCAAATGTGTTCCCACATCCACAATAAATCAATGCTAAAATGTGTCATAGCGCTGCCTCTAAATCAAGGTAAAAATAATAACTAGAAAGTTACAAAAAAATGACTATAAAGTGCCAGTGCAAATTAAATCCATAAACAAACATATAACGCAAAAAAAGCTAATGCAATAATTTACTTTTTTTGTACCTAACACAAATTACATTGGCTACTCTATCAGTATTTTGGGTATATGTAGAAATGTTTAAAGCCAAAAAAGATCACTTAAAATATTTAAAATTTAGCCAATACAATATCCTGTATTAGCCTTTCAACTTTCTTTGCCCTGCATGGCTGAAATCAGAAATATCCTTCACTTTATAGCCAGCAAGTCAAGGCTGTGTCCTACAGCACAAGGACCCAGCTGTTTGAGAAAGTTGTCAAGAACATAGTCTGGCTGAACCGGATTTGAAATCTTTTTTGCAGATAAGACAGTAAAAAAAATCTTTATTTAAATGGTGCCTTAGTGGTTTTCTTGGAGTGCAGCTTTAAACCTGGGTGAAAAACATAAAATTTGACTGCAAATGATGCATTGTAAGAAAAGCTACAGTTGAACTGTGAATAACATATATTTATACATATAGATTAGACATTATTTGAAGAAATTCATAGTTTTTTTTTTTTACTGGAAATACCGTTACATGTCCACTGTCCTACAGAACATGACATATACTCATGTTCCTATTCTCCACCAACCTTTTACCACCAACATTTTTTTTTTTTTAACCAGAATGGTGAAAGATCCATGTGGTTCACCATACATCTAATAAAATGTAAGGTTGATCTAATTATACGTGCCTACAAGTACCCTGTGTGCTCTGCTGTGTCTACCCCAACTAAGCTTTGTTACTAGCTGCAGAACATGCATGTACAAATAAAAATGTGATCGAATTGTCTCATTCTGGTAAAGGGAGGGAGATGAATTCACTAATCATCCAAAAAATAAAGCTGTACTAACTGTATGTGCCTACAAGTAGCATTTATAGATTATAATAGCATTATATGTGTGATTGTGCGTACCCTGAAAATGTTTTGTTACTAAACTTGGAACGTGCACATTTAAATAAATATATGGTGGGAGATAGTAAACCATTATAGAACTGTATCAACTGTATCAACCTAGAAAAGAAAATGGGCCTTAACTGGTTGCAGTTTTATCCAGTTATGTGTTTAAATGAATCACCACAAAATGTTATAGACAGGAACTAAAACAATTATCCAAAGTAATGAAATGCATGTAAATTAGCAAATGACCCCAAAATTCAGCTTTTAAAACTGTCAGAAAGACAGTTCATTAAATACTAGAAAGGCAGTCATTTTTTATTTCCAAACCAATTTCAAGAGCTTTTACACACTAAACCTTTTAAACAGCTTGATTCATAAACTGTCCAGTGTGGGGTTCTGATATCAGAGGGAGGACTAATGAACAGAATTAATACTGAAGCACAGCTTTTGACAGTCAGTATTTTCTGCCCCAATTAATTACAAGTTTTGCATTAGTCCATAATTAATTGTTTTGCTCCCCTTTGCTCATTTGTATATTTACTTCATTTTGTTACTAGTGAGTGCTAAGGACCTTCACATATAACAGCCCAAAATCTATAGAATTAGCAAATGTCAACATGGGTTGACATTTTTTGTTAGGCTTTAATAAATATTTCATGAGACTGATGTATGAAGGTCAGTCACAACCTACTAACAACACGATTAAGGCAGACCTCCAAACGAGGCATGTTTAGCAATGTACTTGCCAAAATTACAAATTTGAAATGCAGTTTACATGGGGTTCCGTTTTTTTTTTCAGTGGGGTCATAATGACTTCTTTTTGAACAGGAATGACTTTATCTGTAAGAGGTATTTACTGTCATGACGGCAGAGTTAAAAGAAAAAAGTCCACCATCCAATGTAAAAAAAAATAAACACAAATTGAATTGTAGCTTTATCTCTCTAAAGTTCATAGCATCCCACCACACGACAGTGTTCCTTTACCACATGCTTCATAAACATGCTTGTCAAAGTAACTTGACCATCTTACTCAGAGAAGTCAATAAGAGCTTGTATGTAAAGGATCCTCTGTGGTGCAGCACAGCTATCCTCCTATCCTCCTATTGTCTCAGCTAGTTATCCTTCCAGGCTCCTCGTTGCCCTTGAAAATAAAGGCAAGGAATCCGCATAGTGTAAAACCATATACACAAACATATTAAAATAGTAGCGGTACTCAAAAAAATAAAAGATTTAGTGCCAGTAACAAAGAAAGAGTGAGTCTCAGAGCTACAACAGGCCGCTTTTGGACTCCAGAGCACATGAGGACGCCATAAATGAGGGTGGAGCCAGGACCAGCTCTTTCATTGTTACTGGCACTGAATCTTTTTGTTTTATGACTACCTCTACTGTATATAATATTACACTATGTGGATTCTTTGGCTTTATTTTCATGGGCTATTTGGAGCCTGGGAGGATAACATGTGGTGAAGGAACACAGTGGGGTGATCAGCACCTTAGAGAGGGGAAGATACACTTCAGCTTATTTTTTTTTTTTTCACTTTGGATGGTTGACTTTTTTTCTTTAAACTCTTCATGAACCAGGATGATAGCACAATTGATCAAAGCTGTGCAACCTGCCTGTCACTGCACAACAGAGGGATGGAAAGTGTACTTTCCCTATTGTGTGTATGTTTTTATGTGGTAATTCATATTTTTACGTGTAATATGGGTCTTTTTTTATGAGATATGGGGCTACACCTGTATTTCATGTTAGAATTTTTTTTTTTGGTAGAATGATTATACATTTTTTTTCAAGTCTCTTGAACTTGTAGGCAGTTGGTGGCCTAGGCTTCTCTGCTTATCCTGCAATCCTTATTCAATGTCAATTGAAGTGCTAGGGTGGGAGGGGCAAAGCTGATACCTTGATTAGGGTTCTATTCTTAATTAGTTAATCTGTGCTGTGTGTGTGTGGCAGTGTTAATTTCGTCGACTAAAACGTTTTCGTCGACTAACACAATTCAGATGACTAAAATACGACTAAAACTAAAATGGCATTTTAGTCTTAAGACTAAAATACAACTAAAACTAAAATGGCATTTTAGTCAAAAGACTATAACTAAAACTAAATCGAAATTTGCTGCCAAAAATTAACACTGGTGCATGCTCAAAGCATAAATAATAACATATTAGATTTTTCACTCCAGGACCAGCAGTAGTATATAATGAGTTTGGAAATTGTAGAGAAATGCTTAAATAATGCATTACAAATTACAATTGAACCACACCCATTTGATTATAGATGACTAAAATGAGTTTTAGTCGACTAAAATGTAGGGTGTTTTAGTCTACTAAAATATACTGGAGTTTTAGTCGACTAAATACGACTAAAACTTAAACACTTGAAGAAGACTAAAATAGGACTAAAACTAAAATGCCATTTTAGTCCTAAGACTAAAACTAAATTGAAATTTGCTGCCAAAATTAACACTGGTGTGTGGTGCTCTTGTGTTGGATGAAAAGGGTGGGACAGTCTAGATTTCAGAGGAACAGGGGGAAAAATGGACTTTCAAGGCACCATACGTAAAAGGAAGAACACTTTATTGTTAATTAGCATAAAACCAGAAAAAATTATTCAACCATCCCCTAGGGGGCGGAGACAATAAGTCAAAATACAGGTGGCACAGTGAAATAAACCCTGCCAATAGGGCATACAGGGTAACACGAATTGGCAAAAATACAATAAAAATCACAACTTGATAGGTGAGGGCGCTATACGCTACAATCGGGGAGCCCCTGAGATCCAGGGTAACGCAGAGCGTCCTCAACAGTAAAAGTACAACTTGCACAAAGGAAAAGGTTCATGTAGCCAGATTGTAGCGTATAGCGCCCTCACCTATCAAGTTGTGATTTTTATTGTATTTTTGCCAATTCGTGTTACCCTGTATGCCCTATTGGCAGGGTTTATTTCACTGTGCCACCTGTATTTTGACTTATTGTCTCCGCCCCTTAGGGGATGGTTGAAGAATTTTTTCTGGTTTTATGCTAATCAACAATAAAGTGTTCTTCCTTTTATGTATGGTGCCTTGAAAGTCCATTTTTCCCCCTGTTCCTCTTATTTCAAGATTTTTAGGATGTGGCACATGATTTTGTATCTCGCTACGCCCCTGCTTTTTGCTGCATCAGGGTTGGCGTATTAGTCCCGTCCAGCCTAGATTTCAGCCCATTTATCAGACTGACCTAGTTGTGATTGCACTGTACAAAATTACACATTTGCCCCTGTTAGTCAAAAGTGTCCTAGAAAAAAAAAAAAATAGAAGCCACAAGTGCAAATGTTTTGTCAGAGGACTCTGAAAACTGATAGCCCACTGATCTATGAGAAACCAGCACAGGGACCTGTAGAACAATAAATAAAGATTTTCTGGAGGTTACCTTATCCTCCTTAAAGCACAGGAACACGTGCTCTGGATTTATATATTGCTTTGTAAATTAACAGGATGGCTCTTTGAGATGTGACTTGCAGGGTATATGGCTTCCACTTGTGTTTGCACATCTACTGTACACATACCACTGTTTTTATTAAAGTATAAAAAACAGGTTTTAATTGTACCCCTTTATTTGATTCACGTGGTTGAATGCTAGAGAACTTTGTATTGTGCATAGTGTGAACTGCCCCTCTAGAAGTACCTTCCTTTGTAAGTAAGCTTTGGCTATGGTGCATGCAGTGCTTTTAATGTTGTCAGTGTACGTTAACAGTAATCTTTACTGTAATGATCAATTGTGGGTTTGGTGACATAACTGAAGCCTACAGTTAGATTGGAGCCATTCCATTCACCATTGAGGGGATTTAATCTTATCCGCTACAGTTAGTGAGTACAAGGTCAAAAGACAACAAAAACACATTCAGCATTTGGAATTTTGTCATGTTTTTCCAACTGTTATTATCATAGAGATTAGTCCCTGGAGATCTACAGTACATACTTGATGGCCTTTGGTTTCCAATCAATGCAATGGATCCTTTACACACTCACTGCAGTTAGTATATTCCCAGGTTAATGGCAAACTACTGCATGAGAAGTCACAGTTGCCTACAACTGTGTGTTTTCATTCAGTGCCAATTTTACAAAAAAACAACACTATATTTTAAAACAAACCTCTTTATAACAGTTTCGTACAAATTAGCTCTGGACAAAGAAAAAAAGGCAAATGGCGATTTCACAAACTCTGGATATATTAAAGGAAATGGTATCTACAATACAGAAAATAATGATCAAGAAGCTTTTGTAATTTATCATGAGCTCAGCAAGCGTGGGTGGCTTATAACAATGGTCAAGGATTTATGTTGTCACTTTTTAGAACATACTATGATTATATGATGCCTTGCATTGGCTTCAAAACAAAACTAACCCTGGAGAACTTATTACTGAACATGTCTAAAAGAACTGTCTGTAATTTCCCTAGCAACCAAACAGATTCCCTATTTTATGAACCACAAAGATTAAAGAACAAGATTGATAGTATTGGGCAGCACAAACCTTTTTTTCAGGCAGTTATCCACAACCAAAGCTTTTCAT
Source organism: Pelophylax lessonae (assembly GCF_965119305.1). Lineage (NCBI taxonomy): Eukaryota > Metazoa > Chordata > Amphibia > Anura > Ranidae > Pelophylax > Pelophylax lessonae. The sequence continues at coordinate 438,265,100 of NC_138769.1, forward strand.
AACTAAAGAGTTAGAGTTAAAGTTAAAAAAAAAAACAAAAAAAAAACATGCTTCTGTAAAATTATATATTCTGTTTCTATGGTATACAAGCTGCTGATGTGCTTATGGTTTGATTACAGTTTATGCACCTCAAGTTTTACTGCTCAGCAGAGTCTATAGATTATCGACTGCTTTGTTCTATCCCTTGGATTAAAATCAGAGTCTATTGTATATTTGATTTTTTTTCAGGTACAGCAATCAACGCTAATTACACACTTACCACTTCTGACATGCTGGCAGTTTTTTCATTTTATGGAAGTATGTATCGTGACAACTTTAAATACCTTTCATTCATTAAATCAGTGGAAATTGCTGCCAATCAATGGTATTAGTGAATACTATAAATGAGTCTGTTTCAAGACAATGGGAGTTGTAGACCACATAAAATAATTAGTACCCAACTACACTGACAGACGCGAGCTTCTGAGGAACTACTAGTGCCAGTATTTTTGGGTTGTCAAAGTGATTAGTTGTGGATATCTTAACTCTGATGCAAAGATTGTGATCAGCCAACACAAATTTAAAGTATATAGTTATGACTGTTATTAACAACTCCTTCATTGGTGTTGGTAAAAACATTCACAAACATGTACAAGATATAAAACTTTTAATCCTGTCCAAAGTTTTAATTTATAATATGACCAGTGGGATAAATGAACAATTAATGATATATGGTTACTTTGTTTTAAAATATATGACTATATATATTACAGGATCTGTGCAAGTTAAATTGTTGAATGGCATACTGTCTTTTTATATCTCCATGGGCTTTATTTATTATTGGTACTTACAGTATTTAGCACCGACCTTTAATATGGCTGCATGGTTGCAGAGCCATGTCTTTATGCATCTCTATCTGAAGTATCTAAGGATATTTAGATTGAGATGAGGACCATGTAGCAAGATATTTTAAGGGGCTTTATTCTAATGTGCACCTATAAGTGTTCAAAATGATTTTTTTTTACATAGACACCTAGTATGTACTGTTACCATAACTTGTGATAACTTTTTTTTTTTACTTGTGCATTTTCTCACTTTGGCAAAGATATTTTATTTAAGTGATATCTAGCTTTACTGTTTTCATTGCTAAAGCAACAGTAAAGTTTGGTTAGCATATGATCCAATATTTCAGGCTTTGTGAAATGTAATTTTAATATATATACATATATATATATATATATATATATATATATATATATATATAAAATCAAAGCTGGTGTGGTGAACAGCACAACGGCTCAAGATGAAGTGCAAAGCAATAAGACCATCCCACTGGTCACATATTGAAAAATCTGAACAGGGGTTGCTGCACTTAGAATTTATTAAGAGTCCAAAAAGACAAAAGTTTCATGTTATATTCCAAATAGCAACAGTTTCGGGTAAAGTACAAAACACCCTTCTTTAGGCTACAACATCATGTCAATGTTGAATCAGATGATGTTCAAGCCTAAAGAAGGACAGCAACAGTTTTGTACTTTGCCCAAAACTGTTGCTATTTGGAACATAACATGTAACTATTGTGTTTTTGGACTGTTAATCAATTTTAAGTGCAGAAATCCCTGTTTGGATATATATATATATATATATATATATATATATATATATATATATATATATATATATATTTAATATCCACTTTATTAGGTACACCTTGCTTGTATTGGGTTGGACCCCCTTTTGCCTTCAATCTTCCTGGCAGAGATTCAACAAGGTGTTGGAGACATTCCTCAGAGACTTTGGTCCATATTGACATAATTGCATCACGCAGCTGCAGATTTGTTAGCTGCACGTTCATGATGCAAATCTCCCGTTCAACCACGTCCCAAAGGTGCTCTATTGGATTGAGATCTGGTGACTGTGGAGGCCATTGGAGTACAGTGAACTCATTGTTATGTTGAAGACGCCAGTGGTGAAATGATTTGAGCTATGTCACATGGTGCATTATCCTGCTGGAAGTAGCCATCAGAAGATGGGTACACTGTAGTCATAATGGGATAGACATGGTCAGCAACAATACTAAGGTAGGCCATGGCATTTAAATGATGCACAATAGGTACTAAGGGGCCAAAAGTGTGCCAATAAAATATCCCCCACACCATTACACCACCACCACCAGCCTGAACAGTTGATACAAGGAAGGATGGATCTATGCTTTCATGTTGTTTACGCCAAATTTTGACCCTATAATCTGAATTTTGCAGCTGAAATCATGACTCATCAGACCAGGCAACTTATTTCCAATCTTCTTTTGTCCAATTTTGGTGAGCCTGTGTGAATTGTAGCCTCAGTTTCCTGTTCTTAGCTGACAGAAGTGGCACCCGGTATGGTCTTCTGCTGCTCTAGCCCATTTACGTCAAGGTTCCATGTGTTGTGCTTTCAGAGATAGTATTCTATATACCTTGGTGGTAACAAGTGGTTATTTGAGTTACTGTTGCCTTTCTATCATTTGAAACCAGTCTGCCCATTCTCCTCTGACCTCTGATTTCTACAAGGCCTTTTCGTCCACTCTACTGCCGCTCACTGGATATTTTCCCTTTTCCTGACCATTCTCTGTAAACCCTAGAGATGGCTGTGCTTGGAAATCCCAGTAGATCAGCAGTTTTTTAAATACTCAGACCAGCCCGCCTGGCACCAACAATCATACCCCGTTCAAAGTTACTTAAATCCCCTTTCTTCCCCATTCTGATGCTTGGTTTAAACTTTATCAAGTTGTTTTCACCATGTCTAGATGCCTAATTGCATTAAGTTGCTGCCATGTGTTTGGCTGATTAGCAATTTGTGTTACCAAGCAAATTTCACAGGTGTACCTAATAAAGTGGCCGGGAAGTGTATATATATATATATATATATATATATATATATATATAGTATATTATGTAGGTTGATTCTCAGCTTTGCATTACAGTCCTGGTTGGAGAGAAAACATAATTTACCCTTTTTTGCCTTAAGCTGGCCATTCATGGATTCAAATTCAGCCGGTTCAGCAGACTGAGTTTTGATCCATGTATGGGCTAGCTGCTTGTACACAAGTCGATCTATTGATCAACTTGTGTACAACCAGCCTGTCAGGGTTTTTCCGAACGATCATTACCACTGACTGTAGCCGGCAACACTAATCGTTATATTCTGCCAGTAGGGAAGGCTCCCCGCCATCAGAATACAGTAGCACAGTGGGAGGATTCCATGTGGATGGGGGAATTGGCTAATTTTATTTCCGTTCAGCCCACTGGTTGAACGGAAAAAAATAAATCATGTATGGGCTGCCTTAATAGGTTAAAGACTGATTTTCTTACCTTCCAGTTCACAAATGCATTATGAATGTCTTGGCTAGAAAGCTTTCTGCATCAACTGCAACAAAAGGGGGAGGCTTTGTGTTATAAAAAAACGTTCTCTTAAGTACTACAAGTATGGCACATTAATAAAATGTAGTACAATATTTCAGATGTGCTGTGTGTAGTTCCACTACAGTAGCTTTCGTTGTAGAAACTAATGTTGTTATTTATTCAAGTCTGTTTATGTGCTGTAAGTCAAGGTCATATGACAAGGCACTTTCATAATTCAGGCAGGAAACAGTTACTACATGCCCCTCGACATTATGCAATTAGACAAAATGGGACTATATCAAGAACTTTACAATGTCATTTGCTACAAAGAAATAAATTAAAATGCATTTGCTATAGTCACAGCATAGTTTTATAATTTAATAACATAGTAATTTATTATATTGCCAGAATTAATTTGCAAAGGTCAATTTTGTGCTGAAAAGCAAATGCATTTCTCAAAATGTTTTCCATATTGATGGTACTACAGTTAGAACAATGTTACTGTGTGCGAACAGCATGACATGGGGCTTCTGTCTAATTATGTTTGCATTGCAAGTTCAAACCTCAAAACCCACAACTATCACATTCATGGTCAGAAAAAAAAACTTATGGCCAATGAAAATGGATTTCTAGCATTATTTCCATGCATTATAGGTAAACAGTTAACTTCAAAGGGACACTAGAGAATTGACATGGCATGTTTACTATGACACACACACAATCTCTGTAAAAAAAAACAAAAAAAAAAAAAAAAATTTGACACGAATAAAATGGAGATATTTTGGAAAAAAAATAAATAAAATGAGATATAATTATGAGGGTGTAATTTTTGATGGCATTCACTATATACCAACACTCTAGACTTAAAATAATAAAACATAACAAGATAAAGTGTCCCTTTTAAAGTTGTAAAATATCCTTCATTTTGTGCAAGTTAACCATCTATGAAAATATGGAGTCCAAAGCCATTTTTTGAGCCACTGTTATTCTAAGCCATATAAATGGATTTGGTGATTTAAAAAATGACATGCCACCTTTGCCACACAAAACAAACACATTTCCAAACTCTCAGTTTTACTGGTTAACAAAAACATAGTGTATAAAACTTAAAACCTGCTTCCAAAATCATAATAACAGCAGCAGAAATCTCAGTTGCAACCATTAGTAAATAATTCTGGAAGGAGGCTTCCGCTTGACTACATTAGGGCAATTAGATAATGCCAGTCCTTAATAATGTTTACACTAACCAACCAGATGATAAGGTGTACTCAGGAAAGCTGCAGAGCATATAGAAAGAAAAAATATACTGTAAATATATGTACTTCATGAGTTAACAAGTAGGTTTTACTTTAAGTCTCTTGCTTTCTAACAAACCTGAGTACTGGTGAATTTGACTGATTAACTTTGTAATCACTTTTTCTTCTCCCCGCAGTAAATGTTGCTGGTTATAAATTGATCAATTCGACATTACTTTCACAAATATCTAGGAGTAGGGAGTTGAGATTGGAGTCTACACAAAACTGATTTTGTAAAAATGTCAAGGTTACTAAATGGGAGGGGGGGGGGAATGATTGAGTATTTTTTGCAAAGTACATTTTCACCACATTTACTAAGCAAAGAAAAATTCCTTGTAAAGTGAAAATTCTCTTTCAGCATATTTGCCTTTGGTAAATCAATCCTTGTAATGTATTTATATGCCGAGCAGTGATGTCATGCAGCCTGGATCTTTATCCTAATAGTTCTAGGGAGAATGGCATTGGGGCACATTACAATATTTCTTTAATTATAGCCATTTCAAGACCATTATGGTCATCTAGGATCCCTGCAGAAATGAAAAGGTGACTAAAACTACATTTGGGAAGTCATAACTCAGTGCACCTTGCCTTTTACATTACTTTGATGCTGCTAAGGTTACATGTCTTTTGGCTCAACATTGAAGATTCAAAGTGTAATCAAAGGTCTATATGTTCTGTTTTCAGTCTTGTTTTACAAGGCAAGATATTTGCAGGTATTTAGATCCATTCTGACATCACTTGTGAGAGCTGTGCACATAGGGCTTAATGAGAACTTGCGAGTGGTTGTTATTGCACAAAAGAATATTCAATATGCTGGAATATGAGGTCATTCAGCAATTGTTACTTTTTATCCGCATAAAGGGGAATGATTACTGTCATGCCATGATTGCAACACATCTGAATGTTGGTTGAATAAAGGAAAGAAGGGTCCAGCGGTGCAACAACCCAGCCCTGCACAAGCAGATCCTTTACCGCTTGTCATTTTTATTGTAACATCTCCCATTGTAAGGGCATCTTTGATTAACTGTTTCATGGTAATTTTATTAGTAGCTAATGATTAGTCTTTTCAAAATTATTGCACTAACATGTCCCAAGAAGCCTATTTTTTTTTTTGCTGGTCATTATTATATACTGGCATTGGGTGAATGTAGACCTAGATAGCCAGGTATCCAATTTTTGTAATACCACTTCAGAATCCATACTAGCAAATGACAAAGACAATACTCCGACACAACTTTACAATCTGTACACAAATGTTTTCCACATAGGGACGTGCAGTGTTCTTTTTACTAGTACACGTTTTATTTCAGGTATATAACAGAGCTTATTCCAGATAACCATCTTCGTAAACAAATAATATATAGATAAATATATGAATCTAAAATATGGAAGATTTGAATAAAGATCACAAACTCCCAATAGACACTATTGTTTAAATGTTTGTTTTTGCTTTAAGTACAGTTGTCCTTTAAGTACCCCCTTGACAGCAGACTGCACTCTCTGCACGCATGATCCTCACTGTGTGGTTCTGCTGGTGCCATACGGCCTTTGAGAGGAAAACATCTCTGCCAGGTCCTTTTCACATGAATGCTGGAGGCAACCATGAGTATGGTTAATCCAAAGGAAAGAAAAAGGCTGTGGCGTGCAGTGCAAAGAGGATCCAGTCAAGATGTTTTCCTTGCCAAGGTGGTTTGACAAGGCGGACTGCACTGAGTGAGCTAGGGGTTTACCCAAGGGAAAACTACACTAAAAGTACAATTGCCCTTTAACCCCACTGTTGTGCTTTTTCACAAGTTTCGTTGTGTGTTGTGTATCTTTTCTGATGCACTGTGGGTTAAAAAGTGGCCATTTATATATATGTGTAAACATTTCTCAGCAAAATAATTGATAACTGGGAAAAAATAATAAAAATGTAACACAATAATTTCAAAGTAGCCATAAATGTTCAAAAATGAACATTTTAAAGCAACATGTAAACATACATTTTAACAATCATATGCAAACCATCTCTATAGTGATAAAAAAAAGACCGGTATTTAATAGATTGGTAAAATATCTTTTTTGATCGCTACAAACTTGTGCCCTTCATTGTGCATATATTCCTACTATAGAGTAACTGTGGATAAAAAGCAGTTGTTGGTCACTTCATATCTTCCACTACATCAGGTGGGTGAATAATGTTTGATGCCTGCTGGCCCTTCTACGTTGCTTAATTCTCTTGCATAGGCAAGTAATAAGAACACTGCAGTGTATACAAATAAGTTAGCATATAATAAAAGATTCACTTTAAAGTAATTTCATTTATATTCTATACATCACAATGATCAAACAAGATTAAAATGTACATCTTCTCAAATTGTGGTTCCAAGTGGAAGGCACTACTCCAACATATCACTGAATGTTCAAATCAACGATTTCTCAATGAAGGACATCAAACTCAAGATCTTCTTTTAAATTTTAAGTTGAGGGTCCAATGGTATCTTTGGAAGTCAAAATGAAAACTCATATTTATCGGGCTTCCTTATATTTTGATGTCTTGTGCTTATTCTTTTGTGCCATGGACACCATAATCCACTATTCATTTTCCACATAATTACTCAGATGCTTTTCAATATAAAAAATCATTGAAGGCTTCAGAAACTTTCTACAAAGCTTCCAGGAAAAAGCCCTGTCCTTCCATTTCTCTGTAATGTGCCTTTATACCAGCCATCTTCTCGCTTCTTGTGAACAAAAACAATGTCTCCTTCTTTCAGCTCAATTTCTGCTTCACTTTGAGGTGGGTATGGCACAACTACTCGATATCTGAAACACACAGCAATCATTTGTTCATAAATCATATAGATGCATACTGGGACATTTCAATAAAACAGGTATACTGGAATACACAATCCAGTATTTATGTATTTATGTTGTACAAAAAATAAAGGAACAGAGCGCACACCGCCCTAGTGTAACACCATTTATTTGAAGTTAATAGAAGCCATAAAAACAGGTACTCACAAACAGATAGGAAGTCATGCATGGAAATAAATATCCCCCGATGATGTTTACAGGGCTCTCTCCTCCTAGCCTCGGCGGCTCAGCTGTTCGTCCTGCACTAGTCAGTGAGTATCGTACGGCTAAGCCAACCGCCTCGGATTACTCAAGGAGACTCGATGTGGTGAGCCTGCGCACGGTCCAGCCGCCGCCGCACACCCTCCAAGAGCCGGATGCTATAGCCGCTCAGAGAAACTGACAATGCGGTTAAGCAGAGGGAGACTCCACGATCGGGACCCAGCGCATGACTTGCATGGGGTTGCTAAGGACAACGTTTCGGAGGCGTAGCCTCCTTCTTCAGATCTCAACGATCGGTAATAAATGGTGTTACACTAGGGCGGTGTGCGCTCTGTTCCTTTATTTTTTGTACAGCTGCTTTGCCTCATATCCCATGGAGGGTTAGGAGAGCTGCCACGCTTCATTCATGTGTTGCACCACAGTCCATTACAAGATTCCCCAGCTTGAGAATCAATCTCCAGGATCTGCGCAGGGACTGGTAATGTGTGTTTTCTCTATGTATTTATGTTACATGTCCTTTCATGTCTGTGCATTACCTGGAATGTGCTCTGAATATTTAAGTGGTGCTTGTATTGTATTGCCCCACCACACTAATCTGATTCTTCTTTTACAGTCTGGAAGAAGAAAAGGGTAACCTGATTCTTGATACACAATTTCATAAATTTGGGGGGTTAATGTAAGGATTCTGGAAGGAACCAAGGGCCAAAAAATGCAACTATTCTGACCAGTGTTGGTTTTCAAAAAGGAAGTGTTATAATGTGTCCCATTTATTTTGAAAGTTTTATCAACTGTTTGTTTAAGGGCTTGTTCACACCAGAACTTGAAACTTGTATAATTGACACCAGCAGTAGATCGCACACCTGCTGCGTTTTGAAGGCGGTGCAGATAACACAATATACAAGTTTCATGCACCAAGTTCTGGTGTGAACAAGCCCTTAAACAAACAGTTGATAAAACTTTCAAAATAAATGGGACACATTATAACACTACCTTTTTGAAAACCAACACTGGTCAGAATAGTTGCATTTTTTGGCCCTTGGTTCCTTCCAGAATCCTCACATTAACCCCCCAAATTTATGAAATTGTGTATCAAGAATCAGGTTACCCTTCTTGCAGGAACATGGTCTGTGTTCTTGTACAATTCCTGTGCGATCCAGTGCAGTGGGATTTTCAGCCCATTCATTTGAATGGGCTGAAATCACACCTGATTGCACCAAAAGTAGTACATGCATCACTTTTCAAATTGCACCAGATTGCATGGTACTACAGCATCATGCTATTCATTGAAAGAAAGCGTTTGTGATCTGTGTTTTGGGTGTGGTTACGAATACATTGACACCAGCAGTAGATTTTTTTTTTTTTTTTTTAAAGCCCGAAGCGTGTGAATCACACTCAAAAAGACTTAGCACCCGGTGCATAAAAAGTGCACACACGCAAACGTGAACACACAAAAACTGCACAGGGTGTGCGAAAATGGTCTAGCCTCCGAAGAGGTTGGACCTATACCTTGATCCCCCGGGGCGCAAGACTCCTGACAGGGACTGAGGTACTTCCTATGGTTTGCCTGGCCGAGACCTGGCAAACCCCGTTCTCCAGGGGGACTGCCGAAACAGCCCACCCCAAGTACTGGGTGGGGCTCCCCACGAAGGGAGACCCCATGAGAGAGGACGAACTAAGCCAAAAGGCCATGTCCACCCCCTCCCAAGACTTTCAAGGTAGGCCCAGAGACCCACACCGTACTCGTCGTGCAGGAAAAGAAGAGTGAAAGTGAAGTGACACACCACAAAGAAAAATACACACAAACAAAAAGGTGGGGAAGGGGAAGTGGAGAGGTGAATTAGTGCCTAAGTGAAAAACAAAGGCAGGCCTTCCGGCCGGAATAGAAATTCCTCTGGTCGAAGCCAAAAGGCCTTGCAGGACTGCGGGCATGGTACAGGAGAATGCAGTGCTGCGGGCATGGTACAGGAGAATGCAGTGCTGTGGGCATAATACAGAAGAATGCAGGGCTGTAGGCATGGTACAGGAGAATACAGGGCTGTAGGCATGGTACAGGAGAATGCAGTGCTGTGGGCATGGTACAGGAGAATGCAGGGCTGCGGGCATGGTACAGAAGAATGCGGGGCTGTGGGCATGGTACAGGAGAATGCAGGGCTGCGGGCATGGTACAGGAGAATGCTGTGCTGCGGGCATGGTACAGGAGAATGCGGGGCTGTAGACATGGTACAGGAGAATGCAGGGCTGCGGGCATGGTACAGGAGAATGAGGGGCTGCAGGTATGGTACAGGAGAATGCGGGGCTGTGGGCATGGTACAGGAGAATGTGGGGCTGTGGGCATGGTGCAAGAGAATGCAGTGCTGCGGGCATGGTAGAGGAGAATGCGGGTCTGCGGGCATACTACAGGAGATGCAGTGCTGTGGGCATGTACCATGCCCGCAGCACTGCATCTTCTGTAGTATGCCTGCAGCCCCTCATAATAGCAGGTAGTGTGGCTGTGGAGCAGTCTCACTTACCTGTTCCTAAAGGCGCCTCAGGATTTAAAAATGGCGCCGCCCCGGGCCAGCGCGTCACAGCGCATGCGCCACGGCCGCTCGGGAAAGCATGTTTGGCTATTCCCAGAAATAGCCGAACGTTTATGGGCTTTCCCGAGCGGCGGCGGCGCATGCGCAGTGTGCATGTCAGGCCGCGGACCTTTTTTTTTTTTTTTTTTTTTTAGCAATAGCCAAAGAAGAGAAGAGGCGGCCGGGGGCCGCCCCTCTCCAAGTGCCGCCTGGGTCCCATGGTCCCACCGGGACCCATGGTAGGGCGGCCCTGGCCGATATGCACTTTTCCCGATATACCGGAATCGGCCCCGAAGGGTTACCGATATTGCCGATATTTCGGGAAAGTGCATGTACCGGAGTGATGCCTGCAGCTAGAGGCATCACCCCGGTACCAGCGTCCATAGTCGACGGTTGACTGTCTTGTGATGACAACCCGATGCAGCTGAGAAGCCGCTGTCATTACAAGGAGCGGGAGGGGACATCCCCCACCCTCCCGCCTCCTTCCGTGGCTCGCCTGGGTCTCCCGTCCCATCGGGAGACCCGGGCAACCAGCATGTATGGCCGCCAAAGACCCGATCAAAGCCGCATCGGGTCTGATCGGGTCTCCATGCAACCGGGAAGTGATGTCACGAGGGACATCACTTCCGGGTACTGTCTGGCGCCAGATTAAAAAAAATGACAGCATTCAAAACAGCCAAACTTGGCGTTTTGAATGCTTTTAAGTGCAGAGGAGTGGTTTGGGGTCTTTTAGACCCTTAGATCCCTCCACAAAAGGTAACTGTCAAAAAAAATATATATTTTTTTTAAATGTACAAAAATATCGGCCAATATCGACTGATACCGATATGCATTGGCCAAAATATCAGTATCTGCAACGAAAAACCGATATCGGTCGATCACTAATGTCAATAGTACATTGTATACCATTGTATGTTGAGGTCGTTAAGGTGCCCATCTAATCATTTTTTTGAAACTATAGATGCTCTCCGCTGACACCACTGCTTGTGGAAGAGAATTCCACATCCTTACCGCTCTGACGGTATAGAACCCTTTATGCAATTTAATTGTAGCACCCTCCTAGTCGGATGCTAGATAGACAGAATAGTTTTTGGCTCTGTATGCTTAACAGCAGAGCAGCAGGCTAAATCGTTGTGCTCCCTGCTTCACAGGGAGCAGGATCTGTTAGCTAGGTCAGCTCAATGTGTCCTGTGTGTGATTCATCTGGGCTGAGGGAGTGTCTCCACTGTGTCCAATAGTGAGGCATGTAGGACAGTGGAGGAAACCCAGCTAATGACACACAGGCTTTGATATCTATCCCATGGGTTTGGCACAGAAGAGGTGCATCATGGGATAGGGTATAAAAGCCCAGGGCACATGTGGGTGGGAAGCCAGGTCCCCGAAGGATGATGATGGCTGTCTCTCCTTCTATAGCTGTGGATGGTGGTCACAAACAGTCAGCCTAGTGAATCAGGGAGTGTGACTGAACCCAGAGGTCCTGGAGAAGCTGACTGGAGGAGTTGGGGGCTGAAGTGAATCTGGAAAAACAGTATCCGTGAGTACAGAGGAACTTGCCCAGGGGTCTGCCCAGGAAGGGGACCACTCCAGAGTATAGAGTCAGTGGACAGGTGTCAGTACACAGAGAGAGTGAAAGGGGTGCCAAGTTTAGAGCCCTGAAGAGAATTTCAAGCAGGAACACTTAAAATATCTTCACTTCAGTGGCAGAGTGAAGCAGCGGCCTTGCCGAATTCTAAAGGCAGTTGTCCTCAGTACTGTGAATAGTTATCAGTTGGAGTATCCCCCTCATCCCTTCTCCTATCCAAGTTCTAAATAAAAATACAAAACAACATCCCCTGCACTGGTTATTGACTGAGCCAAGGACTTAAAGTGATACGTTTCTGCAACCAGTTGCTACGGGTAACCCAGGGGAATCCAGAAAGTGTCCTTTAGGGGGCAGTGCTACATAAGGTTAAATCACTTTTCTTCTAATTTTGGCAAATGGCTGCGAGTCCTTTTATATTCCCTTTCGCTGAATAGTTTGTTCCCTATGCTAAGGTCGCCAGTACAGTATTTGTACATTGATATCATATCCCCTCTCAAACATCTCTTTTCCATGTTTGTAGTCTTTCCCTATAGTGGAGATCCTCTAGTCTCTTTATTAGCTTTATTGCCATTCTGTGGACTCTCTCCAGTTCCAGCGCATCCTTCCTAATTACTGGTGCCCAGAACTGGACGGCATACTCGAGATGCGGCCGGGCCAGAGTCTTGTAGAGTGGGAGAATTATCGTTTTATCTCTGGAGTGAATCCCATTTTTAATACATGCCAGTGTTCTGTTGCCTTTTGTTTGCAGCAGCTTGACATTGCATGCCATTGCTGAGCTTGTCATTTTATATTCCCCCAAAGGCTCTCCCCCTGAGTTAAAAGACATAATAAGAAAAGGGAGAATTTGTTCATACGAGAAATTGAGGCACAAAAGAGAACTGTTAATATTAGATAAATGGAGGTATTTGCAATTAAAACATTTTGTGATAACACTACCACAACCAGTTAGATCAGAGGAGAATTTAAATCCAATAGAGCGATTGTGTAATTCACAGATAAAATTGAAACATAATGTATCCCAAATTTATAAAATACTTACGATGTTGGAGGGATCAGAAATACCTCCATTCATCGAAAAATGGGAAAAGGATTTAGGGCATGTACAAAAAGCAACAAGTGAGTAAAGTACAAAGAGCTGTACATGGCTTGGCGAGAGACATAAACACGATAGAAATGAGCTATAAAGGTATTGCAAGATGGAATATTACACCTGATAAGGCACAAAAATATCAGCCAAAAAAATTGCCGCTGTGTTGGAGAGGATGTAATCAAAAAGGCACTATGGCACATCTATGGTGGGACTGTAGGAAGATAAGGGAATATTGGAAGGAGGTACAACTGTACATAGAGGAAATAACAGGAATGGAGATCCCTGATGACCCATGGGTCTGTTTATTTCACAATATGAGTATTACTAAAAAATAATATAAAAGACCCAGAAAAACCCACAATTAGAGAGTGGTTTAAAAGGATTGAGTACATATATAAAATGGAATATTTAAGCAGTAGGGAAGAGGATCGGGCAGAGAGATTTGCCAGTATAAGGGATAAATGGGTGCAATTTAAGAAAACCAAGAGATATGTAGAAATAAAGATAGAATAAGGAAGGAAGAAGTATGAGGGAGAAGGTAGAAGAGTGGGTGGCGCAATTAGGGTTAGGTCGAGGTTAGGGTAAAGGAAGAAAATGGGAAAAATAAGAAGATTGTATGGGTATGGTTATGTTCTTTTTCCTATGAAATGTATTTATGTGGGACATATTTTTATATGGAAAGTTAAATAGAGATTAAATGTGAAAATAATAACTGAAAAAAAAAAGAAAAAAAAAAGAATAAGGCATGGTAAGACAGCAGTGGGGGGGATATCAGCTGCAGGAACACCACAGGCCAGAGACGTAACTAGAACCTTCACGGCCCCGGTGCAAGAAACCATGAAGGGCCCCCCGGACCCCTTGCCGGGGCCCTTCCCTTCAAGGCTGGGGCTCTTACCACTGATCCTGGGGCCCTTAATCTCATTGGAGGACCCTTTATTACGGTCCCGCACCAGGACCCTTTCACAAGTTCTGCAGTGGGCCCCCTTCCTGCCATATTGGGGCCTCCCCATGGTGGTCGAATGCCAGGCCCGGTCACAAGTGTGACTTTTGCGATCATGGAAGCTCACCCACTCATGTCAGTAGTTTTTATTTTTTGGTATTTTAATTGTATTATTTTTTATAATTTTATTTTATTTTTTTACAATGTCACTGACTATGACTCCATGTCCATTCAGAAAAAGAAGGAGCTGGTAAATTACATATTTACCGATCCCTTCCTGGTTCTCTATTGTGACACATCCCCTGCAGCAGCCGAAAGGAGAGGGAAGGGAGCACATGGGGGGGGGGGGAACACAGTGGGGGGGGGGGACTGGGGCCCAGAGACAGCAGAACACAAGTGAACTGATAGGAGGAGTGGCGGGCAGCATACAGAGGAACCAATCTCCTCAATTTTCCTCCTGCAGCTACGGGAGAAAAAAAAGGAGGACAGTGATTTCTCTACATGCTGCGCCCACTGCCCCTCCTATCCAGGTGTACAGGGGAGCGGCACAGGCCTAGAGCATGAGGCCTTGTTGCAATTGCAACCCCTGTAGTTATGCCCCTGCCACAGTTGAATTTCAGTTTAGGAAGGGACGGAGATCTTGACTGCTGTCATACATCTAAACAGAGAGAAGGGGTACATTTTCTACTTTAAAAGTTCCCCTGATTTTCCTGAATATAGAATATTTGATCATTTCTTTTTATTTGTTTATTTTCCCCATAATTTGTGAAAAAGGAACAGAGGAAAAAAATATTTCTACAGATAATTTTGCGCATATATTTATGCATTTAATAACATCAGATATCGGTTAACATTATTTCACTTTAGCTACATCTACTGCTTACAGTGTTGATACAGATTTTAGATAACTCAAATTATTGTTCCATATTTTGCTAAACAGTGTGAACCTGCAACAGTTAACAGTTTCCAAATACAGTTCTAATTTGCATCAATGCTTTTTCATAACAGAAAACAGTTGGATTATGGGATAGTAAAACGCGCTGAATGGAACAGACCAGTGAAGTATGCAAATAACTATTTTGTGGCATTTCAGTAACACGCTCTATGTGTTCCTTTCATTGAACATGTCGCTTTTATTTAACATGCATATGTGGTTTATCTTATGGTTCCATACAAAGATTCTAAATTTTTTATTCTGTGACAAGCCATGACCTGCAGGTAAAAAGGCAACAACCATACATATTAATCTAGTAAAAATATTATACTAGAGGAAACCATGAATAGGTCTGAGAAGAACAGCTAGTTGCATGCTAAAAAACTAAGTAATATTGTACCCTGTTGCCATGCAACAACCCATCAAATGTAGCATTAGATATTGTTACAGTAACTTTAAACCCTAAACCTGAAATGTAATCAAAACATTTACCAGTATAATATCTACTTTATGTGCTTTTATTTTTTTGTTATTTTTTAAGTGGTGCTGTGGCTGTAAATACCTGGTGATCCTGCCAGTTCCCTATTCTAAGTGGCAACTGATAGGTGGCACTGATGAGCACTGATAGGCGGCACTGGTGGGCAATGATAGGCGGCACGGATAGGTGACACTGATGGGCGTCACAGATGGGCAGCACTGATGGGCAGCACTGATGAGCAGGCACTGATGGGCACTAAAAGGCAGCACTGACTGGCACCACTAATGGGCATTGATTGGTGTCACTTATGGGCACTGATTGGTGTCATTGATGGGCACTGCTGGGGCTGTACTGTAATCAGGGCACTGATAATAAGTGCCCTGATTAGCGGTACAGGTCTCCCCTTCGAGGAGATGCTGCTGATCGGCTCTCCTCACCACACACTCTGTCAGTGTGAGGTGAGGATAGCCGATAAACGGTACTTCCTTGTTTACATATTGCCGGCTGTGATTGGACACAGCTGATCACATGGGTAAAGAGCCACGTCATCAGGTCTTTACCGAGACTGGGGTCATGCAGTCTCCTAGAAACAGGACTCGGCTGCAATCGCTGCATGCCCTCCCCCCCCCCCCCCCACCCGCGGGCATCCAAGTTCAGCGGTTCTGGGGTGCCGTCATATGATGTCATCCCAGAACGTGAGTGCATCCCGCCCCCTGTCCTTTTACTATATGTCGGGCCAGAAGTAGTTAAAGCTGGGTTTTGCAAATAGGTGCATCAAGCTTTTGGGTGTTCATGCATTCATTCCATTGGTCAGAATATGAATTTATTCTGCCAATTGAAATTAATGAATACTTAAAAGGGTAACTCGACTTTCGTCGAGAAAAAAAGATAGTGAAAAAATAATATAGCATGTACAATTGTGACACAAGTCATCTTGTAATTGAATGTTAATAAAAATTACCTTTCCTTTTCAATCTGCAGTGCTGTCATTTTTTGAAAATGCAATGCAATATGGCAAACTGGAGGTGTTCTGTACACAGAATGTGTACAGAACGCCCCCCCAGAAACATAATTTCCTGCTTGTGTGATTGGCTCACCAATTTTCCCAGAAGTCTGCCCTATGATACAAGTCAGATATCAGGAATCCCCTGCAACAAAAAAACTGTAAAATCCTTTTCTCTGATGTTCATTGACAGACACAGCTTCATATCTTCACTGACCGTTGGGTTATGCTGCTCTTCCTAGGAGTAGGACACTAGGCAGAAAAGGGTTAACAAAAGTGGTATACTACCAATTCCTGCTCTAGGATGTCCGTTTTGTACCAAGCATTGTCAGAAGAATACATAATACATACACATAACCCAACTCCACAGATGGGTGGGTGCTGTGTCCATTCTCTTAAGTTCATTGATGAACACAGCTTCATATCTTCATTGACCATTGGGATGTCCCAAAGTAATGTCATTATGAGGGATGGGCACACAGCAAACTGTTAACAAAAAACGGTTAACAGAAAAAATAGCCAACCGGGAGCCCAACCAGGAACAACTAAAGCTCACCAAGCAGAACAAAACACACCCTCAAGAGGACTTAGCCTCCACAACGGCGGCCTGCAAAACTTTGCGGCTGAAAGCAGCATCTGCAGATGCCAGACCGTCCACCTTGTAAAACTTGGTGAACGTATGCACAGACGACCAGGTGCACCACTGGACCACTGATGCCTGATGACGGAAAGTCCAGGAAGCACTTAGCGCCCTTGTGGAATGCGCCTTGACATGGAAAGGAGGGACCTGACCCTTCATGGCATAGGCCTGCACCCCCGTCTGCCTGATTCACCTGAAAATAGTCGCAGCAGACGCAGCCTGCCCCTTACGGGGTCCATCCGTAAGTCCATCCGTAAGTGCAAATAAGGAATCCGATTTACGAATTGTTTCAGTCTCCGCCAGGTGCACCCTGATGGCACAAACCACATCCAAGGAATGTAAGGCAATCTCTTTTGGATGTTTTGGCTTAGGACACAGCGAAGGTAACACAATGTCCTCATTCGAATGGAAGCCCGAGATGACCTTAGGAAGAAATGACTGATAGGGACGAAGAAACACCTTGTTCCTGTGAACCACCAGATAAGGTGACCGACAGGACAATGCAGCAAATTCAGAAACCCTACGTGCCGAAGTAATGGCCGCCAAGAAGGCCACCTTCTGTGAGAGAGTCAATAAAGGAATCTCGCGAATATTCTCAAAAGGAGCTTTTTGAAGAACAGATAACACCAAATTAGGATCCCACGGGGGCACCCGAGACCTCACAGAAGGGGCCATAAAATTGGACAAACCTTGCCCTCTTTTCTGGGAACAGTGAAAAGGTATGAATAAAACCCCTGAAAGTGTGATTATATGTGCTACTAATACTTGTGATGTGGTTGTTTAAACGCAACATTATTCAAAGTGACGCTCCTCTCTTCTTATCGGAAGAAACACAATTGTTTGCTTGGCTCTCCTTAGTTTTTCTCTCTCTGTCCTCTACACTACTTCTTAATTTCCTTTTTTCTTCTTTCCTTTTCTCTTTTACTCACCACTTATGTTATCTTTTTTACTTCTCAAATTGCATATCCTGTTGTTGTGTTTATGCACTCTTATGTTTTTCAATACTGCAGACATGTTGATCTACCAATGTGGTTTTGTATCCCCTGTGTACTTTGGGCCAGATGGACTCATTCCCTCACTGCCACAAAGTATTCATAGTCTCTTGATTGTGGAAATACATAGATTCAAAGCTATTGGAGTATGTTGTTTAAAACGGGTCCAAAGTTATATCTTAATTTATATATGCCTGTTTACTGATGCCACTATCTTTGTAAAACTTAACCATATACCACTCATGTTTGCCCCTTCTCTTATTGTTTGTTATGGTTTTTTGCCTTTGAAAAATCTAATAAAAATGATTGAAACACTAAACCCCTGAAAGTGTTCCATTTCTGGAACTGGCACGATGACCCCCTGCAAGAGCAAATCTTGCACTGTCCCTATGAGGCCCTGCAAACAATCCGGGGACAGGTGTAGGTTGGAAGGGAAGAACCTTGCCAGAGGCAAGGACCTAAATTCGATCTTGTAACCGGATTGGATCAATTTGTGAACCTATTTGTCTTGAATAAGGGAGGTCCAAGGATTCGGAAAGAAGCAAAGATGTCCCCCCGCCCCTTGAATGGGTGAGGGCGTCCCTTCAGTCTGTGGAGCCAGAGGGACCCGCTTTTGACTTACCAACTCAGGGTCTCTTGGAACCCCCTGAGAATGCTCGGGAGGGTTTTGAACCCTTGTCCTGGGTGGGGCAAAAAGGCCGCTTGTGGGCTGAGAACACCAGGCTCTCTGCCCTTAGTGCTCTGCAGAAAAAGTGTGCTCTTACCACCAGTGAGACCTTTAATGATCTCTTCCATCGAAGCTCCAAACAGATGATCCCCCACAAATGGGAGATCATTCAGCACCTTTTTGGAAGCTTGGACCGGAAACCAACATTTTTGCCAAAGCAGGCGATGGAGGGTCACTGCAGTCACAGACACCCTGCAGGTCAATGGGGCCGCATCCAGGAAAGCATCACAGATGCAAACCCTGTATGAACTGGTCAGTCAATTCCTCTAGGAGGATGTTGACTCACTTCCAAATCCTGGCACAGGATTCTTGCCTATTCCATTAAGATCTGAGAGACCAAGGTAATGGTAAACACACGCCTCAAAATGGAACCTGTCACAGTGAAAAGATGGCAGACCAGAGCCTCAGCCTTCCTGTCTGCAGGGTCTTTAAAGGACATAGCATCCTCTACCAGTACCTAGGTGGCCTTATTCAGCCTAGAAACTTGCGAATCTACCGCCGGTGAAATCGTCAGTTTCTTAATGAGGGACTCCTCAAAGGGGTAACTCCGAGCAAAATGCTTAGGTATCCCAACCATGCGTTTCGGGGAACTCCACTGACTGGTGACAATCTCATCAAAATAGGCAAGAACAGGAAACACCTTAAGCCTCTTTGATGGTTTGCGGGTACCAAACTGTACCGGCTTAGCCGATGCAGCACCAGCAGTGTCTTTCATCTTTAGAGTTTATCGCACTAATACTATCAGTGCCTTCGCAAGCGTCTTTTCTTGCACAGAGGAAGAGGGCTCATCCTCACTATCAGAGCTCTCCAGTTGCGTGGACACAGACCACGTGGGGTTGATGGCGTTCGCGGCGGCCACTTCATCCTTTAGAATCTGAGGGCACAGAGGGGGCAGGTGAGGGCGGGGGGCGCTTCTTTCCCTGTCTTTTCGGCAGGGCTAAATCCACTTTTGCTACCAGCGACTGCAGGACCGCCATCAAGGCTGCCAGGGTGGACGTGGATTCAGAGTGTCCCACAGCCTCTGAGAGTGGGTCCGGTGGTGACACATGCTCTGAAGGTTCCACTGAACAACCTGGGATCACAAGATTTAAAAAAAAAAAGATTATATTATATTTTATATATATATATATATATATATATATATATATATATATATTTTTTTTTTTTTTGCAAAAAAACATGTCCCACCACTTTAAATATGGCACTACAGGTCCCACCTAACGCTAAAGTAGGAAGGAGGGGTCGCATACACCCCCGGAAACAGCACAACGCACAGAGTGAGAGCCAGCAGTGCCAGTCAGCCTGCTCCATGCTGTTCTGAGAGAAATTAGAACGGCCGTGTCGCCACTAAAGGCCCCCGCCGCACACCGCTCCATATGACTACAGGAAAATGGCTGCCCATAGACTTCTATAGAAGTCTCCAGAACATGGACGCCGAGTGCAATAGAACGAGGCTACAATAAAATGGTGGTGCCACGCGGTGGGAGCGTGACACCCTAGACCAGAGGGCCTATTACAAACATATACGTCAGCAAAAGGGGGCTTACCAGGGACCCCTACCCGGACAAAAAAACGTGCTATATGTTGTGGGAACAGTCACACTGCGCTCCCAGACCCTACCAGTCACAGCTCCCCATACACATTCCTCACCGCTAGCACTGCCTTCGGCTGGCAGAGGGGGGGGGGGAGAAGGGGGGGATTAGCACAGAGGCCCTTTTTTGAAATGGGGTATCAGAGGGGTCGGAAGATCACAGGAGGGACCGACCACCTCAGAATGGGCCTGCTTCCACCCAAAGTTTCCCAGAGGAAAAAAAAGGGGAACAAGTTACTCACCACACCTTTGGAGACTGTGCGGGCACCACTCCTGGCAGAACACCTCCCCATCTGGGTATGGGAGGGAATTGCGGGCCAGGGGTACGCTGCAACCCGGTCGTGTGCATCCTTGCAAGGTGTTCCACTCACTGCCCAGCCCCCGTCCAGTGGGGCTATTTCACGGCCGACCGAGTGCAGAACTACAGTCTGCACGCGTTTGCTGGCCAGACTAGGGAAGCCGTTAGGATCTAGAATATCCATTGCAGTTGATTGCAGTTCTCATGGGAACAGCTTGATTGTAGAAAATAAAAAATAAAAATTTTATTTAAAATTGAAAAAAGCCAGGACCAGAGATCCCAGCAGGGAGATAGGTCCTTACTCCTACTAGGCAGAAAAAACTGACGTCCTAGAGCAGGAAGTGGGAGTATACCCCCTGGGATTGCCCATGGGCTTGGTCAAAGTCTTGTTAATGTTTGTTAAACCTATTCCTCCTAGTGTCCTACTCCTAGGAAGAGCAGCATAACTCAACGGTCAAAGAAGATATGAAGCTGTGTCCGTCAATGAACAAAAGAGACATGTCATTTTTGGTGATATACTTCCAACAGGAAATCACGTCTAAAAGGATGCAGGCCCAGCAGCTTTCCTCAGTAGAGCCCTGCAGGTGCAGCAGGAGATTGATAATTATGAAACCACTCCCATTAAACTCACTTTCCCACATGGACACAGAGAATCACACTCCTTGCAATGTACATTGATCACTCAGAGGGGAATTTTTTTTTTCTCTCAACAAAAGTGGAGTTACCCTTTAAGCACAATTAGATGTAATTAGACGCATTCATCGTATTCGCTTCTCTTCTGAATGTGCAATTGATGTGCCTATGTGTGCATGGATACATAAGCTAATATGGAGGAGTGTTTACAGTCAGGGAAAAAAGGGCAAACACCCTTAAAAGTAGTGTTTTTTTGGGGGGAGGGGGGAGGGGGGGGATATTTTTATTGCTTTTCAAATGCATTTGCAAAATTATTGTCCAAATAGCAGACAATACAAAAACAATAGAAAGCAAAAATACCACAGTACCGGTGGCTACAACACCAATTTGGGGAACAAAATCATACAGTGAATACTAATTATTCATATTAAGGGTCACAATGAGGATCAAACAAGATATGTAACCAAAAAAATGGATATGTCCCTGGCAACCTCAAGGGACAAAGGAGGCTGTCAAAGAGCAACTAGTTATGGAGGTCAAGGAAGGGATTACAGGAGATACCCGAAGAAAGTGATATGAGCAGTAAATTTAGCCAAATTCTACTTAAAGTAAAACTAAAGGCAAAACTTTTTTTTTTAGTTTTGGATAGAGTGGAGGAGGGAATAGACCCCCTGTCAGGTTTTATTGTTGCATGTGCCCCTGTAAAGGAGATTCACCCTCTCTATTTGTCCTGTTTATCATTATCATTGAAAGTGAAAGTAAAAGAAAATCACAAAAATTGGCGTTGTCCCCAGAAAACTAATAACGGGGAAATCTTCCGATGGGAACACTAGTTCTGGTGACCTGGGGATCCCCAATAAATTCCCTTAATTTGGGCTTCCTGTATGGCTATGGAACAAGAAGTGTAGGTAAGTCTCAATGGGACACAGATGGTGAAAAAAAAAAAAAAAAAAAACTTACAGGGGTTATAACTCTACTTTGCTCTGTCCAAAATAGAAAAAAAAAAGTTTTGCCTAAAGTTCTATTTTAAGCAATTAATCAGACACTGTAGATGTAGAATTACCCCAGCTCCCCTGGACCTTGTCAAATTTAGTGGGTACTTGCAAAAGTGGCCTTATTGCAATTATTTAATATTTACCAAGGCCATCGAAGCCAGCTAAAAGTGGTGTTTTTGATGCCCAGTATGCATAGGGCCTAAAGGCTGAAGAGATTCAAAAAGGGGGTTAGATAAATCTAAGGATAAAATAGCATGTCTCCTTTAAAAGGTCAGTCCACCACCCAGAACCAATATTTTAGTTGTTCCACTTGCTGGAGAAGAAAAATACCCAAATCTCATATATTGCTCTGTTGTTGAGTTCTTGTGAGCCTCTGGGTCTGCATACCTGCTGCGATCAATATGAGGGGGTAAAATTTTCTCTTTTGGGTTTTCATGAAGTTTTAAGGACATATAAGAAGCCAGAGGCTGTCTCAGCCCACCAGGTTGTAGATATAACTAATGTATAACTTATGGGTAAACTGACCCTTTAACACTTATACAACATTCATCCCAAAATGCCTCAAACATTAAAGCTTTCATTTTAGTTAATTTCATTTTTTTTCTTAACTTACATTGTCTGCGGTGCATGGTTATGAAGATATGTTAATTGAAAACTATTTCTATTTCTAATAAAGCCAGGGCTCCAGTCACACTCTATACCACCTCCACAAGCCCCTGCTTTCCAGATGTCAGCTTGTGGTGATAAAAAGTAAAATTAGTTTAAGAAAATCATTGTGTGCTGTAGATGAGTTTATTAGTTTAGCCAGAAAGTGTGAACGTGTCATGAATACATATGAGGAGAGCAGTAAATGTGAATCAACTGAGATGATTTTAGGGCCCAGCACTATCTTTCCAAGTGAATGGAAAGAGTAATCATTCTACATTGACAGCATAAAATCACATCCATGGCCAGACGCTCAAAGGACTAAATCACATTTTAACTTACTAATTTTAGCTCACAAAGAGATTTTACACATTACTTGTGAAATCATTTTTTCCTAAATATAATTTTTATATTTCCATAAAGCAAAAAAGGAAAATGGCTCTTTGCTGTGTACAAAAAGACATTCAATTTTCGACTGTGCAGTCTTTAGGAGGGGGAAGAAATATTTAAAGACAAATTTATTTTCAAGGACTTAAATATGCACAATACATTTTATTTTTTTATTTTTTTCTTTGTAAAGCCTCTATTATACATATTTTTTTTATTTTCTAAAAGTGGTTGAATATTCTTGTCTTTCATTTTGTTGTTAAGCTACATTGAAGCATATTAGGCTAATAAATTAGTTTAGGAAGGAGGATAAAAAAGGTAGCGTAGCCTGCCAGCCTAAAAAACTCAGGGACCCCAATTGGATACCTGTGCTGCCACACAGCTTTAACTGTCTAGCAGTTGTTATTACATGTTATGTTATGCTATGTTATTGGTATCATCCTTGCACCCCTGCTGTTTCCGGCTAGTTGGTTGCTCCCACCTCCATTTCCTGCTGTAACTCCCATTTTGTTTAGTTGTTATGAGGAGACTGCAGAGTGTGGAAGCTGTGTAACCTTATTGGAAATTTACCTATGGAAAAGCCTCTACGTTTATGCCTTTGCTAACTTGAATCATAAAGAAGCATTGGAGAACACCTCTGGAGTCTTTATTCATTGAGTAAACTATCTGTTAAAGTCATCATTCAACCTGCTGCACACACTTTTAGACTGGGTCTACAAGAAGGTCACAGGTACAATCGATGCTGAGACAGCACAGTAAATTTCCAAGAATCCATCACATGGTTATCTCTGCAGCTTCGGAAAGTAAATTTCCCAAGAATCCATCACATGGTTATCTCTGCAGCTTAAGAAAGTAAATTTCCAGAAGAATCCATCACAGGTATCTCTGCAGCTTCAGAAACGTGAGTATCCACATGCCTATGTGAATAACAAACACCCTAAGACCGGAACCCATCGTCAGACTGTGCACTGAAAGGCAATGCCTGTGTGTCACCAGAAGCATTACTCTGCATATGAAGCCAGCCACCTACTGGATGCTTCATTACTGTTACAGCCTTCTGAGCTGAGCTATCCAGTCTGAACCAGTTGCAGCACTAGCTGGCTCATTGTCTCAGCCTAGCCTGCTTACTAACAGAAGTCACTACTTACAGAGCTGAGCTCTGGCAGATTTCTAACAAGACACCAAAACTACAGTACTTATTATGTCTGACAGAGATTCCACAGAGTTACCTGCATTTAGTCAAGATAAATCAGACTCCTTACTTCATTCTCCTCGTCCTGTTAGAGCCCCTCATCCATCCTTGAAGGCAAGGGAGGTTTATGAAGCAAGTAAGGAAGAAACATCTAGTAACCTGACTGCATTATGGGAAAAGACTTTAAGTTGTATAACAGCAACTAATGAAACTAGCAACAATTCTGAGAAATTGAACACTGCTCTCTCAAGGGTTAAGAAGGCATTTGAGAATTATAAAAGACTAAAAGTACTATTCCCTATTGTCACATTCCAACATAGAGGAAGCCGCATTGGAATTAAAGGAATTTACTTCTAATGACCAGCAGAGGCATAGTACATATCTTGAAGCAAAGGCACAGATAGAAGGTAGATTAGCACAGCTACATGAAACTACATCCTGTAAATCTGCTTCTTCCAGACACTCAGGAAAATCTTCTAGGTCTGCCCGCTCATATCATAAATCTTCTTCTAAGTCATTACGGTCCTGCTCTATAAGGTCAATACTGAGCGACCAAATACTCAAAGCTCGCCAAAAGGTTGCAGTAGCCCAGGTTCAAGCCGCCTGCTCTGAAAAAGAAGCAGCCTTCAAGGCAGAAGCTAAATGCAAGGAAGCAGAAGCTAAACGCATTCAAGCAAGAATACAAGCAGAAACAGAGGCTCAGCTAGAAATTCTTCAGAAGAATAGAGAAAAGGAAGTAGCGTTAGCAGAGTTATCTGTCTTGGAACAAGCCCTATTGGAAGAAGAAGGAGCAGCTTGTACCAGCTTGGCTGCTTGTCAAGACCCTGTTGAAAGGACCCTACAGTTTGTCTTAACTCAGAACCACAGCGATACAGTCCCACCTACAGTTGGAGATTCTTCTCATAATCATCCAGCAAGTGGATCAGAAGGCAATGTGTCGCCAAAGCAAGCTGGTCAACTAGACACACATACTAACAGAGACCCTCCACAACTACCGCACGTCACAAAATCAAGTGAATCAACCTACGCAGCTCATATGCCACCACAACTCTATGTGCATAGAGATTACAATGGCACAGCAGAAGACTACAGAATGAACTCTTTACCCCCTTTGATACAGCTCTCTTTAACTTCAAATGCTCAGAGATCTTCAGACGACAGACCCTTACCTAGATTAAACCCATCTGCAACACCTTTCTCTCTACCTACCAGTCAACATCATATACCAACCATGGTCCAAGACGGCGCACCATCAGTACCCCCTGTGGCTATAAAAACTGAAAGCACTGACATTGCAGAGTTCAGCAAGTATATGATTCGACGAGAGTTGATTACAACTGGACTGTCTAGATTTGATGACCGCCCAGAGAACTACAGGAGTTGGAGATCTACATTTAAGGCGGTAACCAAGAACTTGGACACTGAACCTCAAGCAGAACTTGACTTACTAATAAAGTGGTTGGGGCGTCAATCTTTAGAACAAGTAAAGAGACTTAAATCTGTCTACATTTATAACTTTAAAGCAGGCCTTGATGCTGCCTGGGAATGTCTAGAACAAGACTATGGGAGCCCCAAAGTCATTGAATCTGCCTTATTCCAGAGACTAAACGACTTTCCTAAGATCTCTGTTAAGGACAATCATAAGCTTAGAGAGTTAGGTGACCTCCTTCATGAACTTGAAATTGCTAAGTTAGATCCTAGTTTACCAGGTCTTAGCTATTTAGACACTGCTCAGGGCGTAAATCGTATTGTAGCAAAGTTGCCTAGTTATCTTCAGGGAAAGTGGACTAGTGTAGGATCAAAGTATAAGTATGAACATCATGTTTCCTTCCCTCCCTTTTCTTATTTAGCAGAGTTCGTGCGGAAGGTTGCAAGATTCAAGAATGACCCAAGCTTCTTCTATCCAGATACAACCACCATTCCTTTAAGTACTTCAAGGGGTATTGCCACCAACAGTAAATTCAAGGATTTAAGGCATCCTATTGCCGTGAGGAAGACTGCGATAGCATCCAACGTCTTAGCTACAGACATTAAAGCAAGAAATCTTAATCAACAGTGTCCTATTCATACTGCGCCACACTCTCTCTCCAAATGTCGTGCATTTAAGGACAAGCTTATTGAAGAACGCAAGTCATTTCTCAAAGAGCATAATATCTGTTTTAAGTGTTGTGCATCCTCCGATCATTTAGCTAGAGACTGTAAGATCGCCATCAGATGTTCTCTCTGTAACAGTGCCAAACATGTGGACGCTCTTCATTCAGACCTGTTCAAAAGGAAACTTTCACCCGGCAGCAACCCCAAGACTACATCAGATGATGGCGGGGAGAGAACTGAGCAATATGCCAACCCCGTAACCACAAGGTGTACAGAGGTATGTGGAGAAGGGCTTCATAGCAAGTCTTGTAGCAAGATATGTCTTGTAAGGGTTTTTCCTGAAGGATGTCCACAAAATTACATAAAAATGTATGCCATACTCGATGATCAGAGCAATCGCTCATTGGCCAGTACAGAATTCTTTGACCTATTCAACATTCAAGGAGAGACCTGGTCCTATACCTTGCAGACATGTGCAGGAAAGATCAATACTTCTGGAAGAAGAGCCCATGGCTTAATAGTTGCATCAGAATATGAGGACACAGAGTTTCCTCTTCCAACTCTAATCGAATGTGATCAGCTACCGAACAACAGAGAAGAAATCCCCACACCAGAGGTTGCACATCATCACCCTCATTTGAGCCACATTGCTAACTACATTCCACCACTTAACAAGGATGTTAAGATTTTGATTCTACTAGGGAGAGACATTCCTAGAGTTCATAAAATAAGAGAGTTATGTAACGGTCCAGATGATGCTCCTCAGGCCCAGAAACTTGATCTTGGATGGGTGATAATAGGAGAAGT
The DNA here is from genome assembly GCF_965119305.1 of Pelophylax lessonae. Classification (NCBI taxonomy): domain Eukaryota; kingdom Metazoa; phylum Chordata; class Amphibia; order Anura; family Ranidae; genus Pelophylax; species Pelophylax lessonae. The sequence goes on from NC_138769.1 coordinate 438,292,397, forward strand.
CTGTTTAGCCCAATCTCACAAGCTCTTGGATGTAGCTTCCTACAAAACTAATGTTACCTAACGATTGATGAAACGTCCATTGCACTATTATGTGAAGGAAAGACTTGATTTCAAAAATGAAGTTCCATATCAAGCACTTCAAAGTATTAACTGCAAGCTCACTTCTCAAAAGGACTTTGGTGATTCAGTGTACCAGACTACTTGTGATGACAACAAGATTGCCCCTTCAGTCGAAGACAAGGAGTTCATCAAGATTATAGATGAAGAGTTCTTCAAGGACAATTCCAACAGACCCAAATTTTTAATGGACCAGTCTTCTACAAACTCAGAAGAAGATATCAATTTCCACCTGGAGGATCCAGATACTGATCCAGAAATCCAGCCTGAAGTTGTAGCTTTGAGTTCCAACATCTGCTCAAGAAGAAACTTGGAGGTAAGGCGTTTTGAACGTTTCTCCTCTTGGAAAAGGTTGGTGAAGACTATAGCAAGATTGAGTCATATTGCACAGATTTTCCGCAAATCGAATCAGACATCGTCTTGCCATGGATGGCACACCTGTAATCAGTCACCCAATGCATTAGAGTATGAGAGGGCTGAGCTGTTCATCATACGTCGTGTGCAAGAAGAAGTCTTTGTGGAAGAGATTAAGTGCTTAAGAGGCAATGGACCAGTCCCAAAATGTAGCCCACTATTCACACTGAACCCAGTGATCGACAACGAGGGCATGCTTCGAGTTGGTGGACGTAAAAAGTGGCAAACCCAGAAGCCTAACTTAAAGGAAGGGGACCTGGTTCTTCTAAAAAACAAGCAAACTCACCGAATCCAGTGGCCAGTTGGAGTTATTACAAAGGCCATTGCTAGTGATGATGGAAAGGTCCGAAGTGTGGAAGTCAGGATTGTAAAGGACGGGAGCCCAAAAACCTTCCTGAGACCAGTCACTGAGACAGTCCTAATTATGCCTGCTTCCAAAAATTCTGATTCAGTGTTATGTGAAGGAGTCACTTAGACCTCTAGTATAGTTTGCTTAGACTAGAGCGCTACATAGCATTCTACTGTATGCAATGTTAATTTTATGTTTATGGAAAATAATTGTGTAGTGGTATCTCACGATATCAGGCGGGGAGTGTGCTGCCACACAGCTTTAACTGTCTAGCAGTTGTTATTACATGTTATGTTATGCTATGTTATTGGTATCATCCTTGCACCCCTGCTGTTTCCGGCTAGTTGGTTGCTCCCACCTCCATTTCCTGCTGTAACTCCCATTTTATTTAGTTGTTATGAGGAGACTGCAGAGTGTGGAAGCTGTGTAACTTCATTGGAAATTTACCTATGGAAAAGCCTCTATGTTTATGCCTTTGCTAACTTGAAGCATAAAGAAGCATTGGAGAACACTTCTGCAGTCTTTATTCATTGAGTAAACTATCTGTTAAAGTCATCATTCAACCTGCTGCACACACTTTTAGACTGGGTCTACAAGAAGGTCACAGGTACAATCGATGCTGAGACAGAACAGTACCACTGACCAAAAGCGGAGCAATGTGTTGCAGCTCAATGTTATTTCATATTATACATGCAGCTACCAACTATAGGATGGTTGAGTATATGATTTCTATTGTCTTTAAAATGTCATTTGGGAGAATGGGAAAGTCTACGTCGCTCACTCAGGAGACTCTAGGGTGCAAGCACGCGCCCCTGGCAGAGCGCTCCTGCCCCCGCTCATCAGCTGGGGAGCCAGTGCGTGTGACAGGTGGCTTCGATGGTTGTCGGCCACTCGCGATCTCCCGACGCTGACAGAGAAGGATGGACGGCTGATGTAAAAACAGCCGTCTGTCATTCTCCCTGAAGTGATCACAGAGGCTATGGTATCCTGCTATATAGGATCATATGTCTCTGTGATGATCTCACAAGCCCAACCCCCCCACAGTTAGAATCACTCCCCTAGGCTTACATTTAACCCCTTGATCACTAATAGTATTAACCCCTTCCCTGCCAATGGCATTATTACAGTAACAGTGCATATTTTTAGCTCTGATTACTGTAGTAATGTCACTGGTACCCCCAAAAGTGTCAAAAATGTCAGTTAGGGGTCCGATCTGTCTGCCGCAATGTCGCAGTCCTGTAAAAAATGCAGATCGCTGCCATTACTAGTAAAAAAAAATGACATAAATCTTTCTCGTAGTTAGTAGACGCAATAACTTTTGCGCAAACCAATCAAAATACGCTTATTGCAATTTTTTTTGCCAAAAATATGTAGCAGAAAACAAATTGGCCTAAAATGTTAAAAAAATTTTGATTTTGAATTTTTTTTTTGGGGGGGGGGGGGATGTTATATAGCAGAATGTGAAAAAAAAATTGTTTTTTTTTTCTTCAAAATTGTCGCTCTTTTTTTGTTTAATAGCGCAAAAGATAAAAATCGCACAGGTGATCAAATACAACCAAAAGAAAGCTCTATTTGTGGGAAATTGTATTTGGGTACAGCGTCACATAACCGAGCAATTGTCTGTTAAAATAACGCAGTGCCGAATCGCAAAATAGGGCATGGTCATTAAGCAGCAAAATCTTTCGGTCTTTAAGTGGTTAAAAGAACATTATAACACAGTATAGCTCAGTATTTATCCCTGAACAGAATTCATAGTATAGAATGCAAATTGCCTTCACAGAAAACAGTGGTTCCCAAACTATTTAATTATGTGGTTGCTATCTGAATATGTTACAGTGTAGCCAAACTGCTCTGGGCCCTCTTTGCTTATGGGCTCCATACTAGTCAGATGGTCTGCTATGTTGCCTTTAGGTACACCCTTGATGATCGAAGTGTTATAAAGAACATTTACAAAGCAGCACTAATGAAGCTTCATTTCATTCAGGCAAAAATCTGGGAATCAAGTAAAACAAAATCACTTTAAATAAAATAACTGTTTAGCAGTTTGCCATGCTAGATTGAGAAGGTTACATCAACAGTGGCTTAAACTTTTCTGTCTCTGATGTAAACCTAAAAACTATCTTCCTGTCTCCATAATCTAAGACCAGTGGTTGCCACTTTTGAGAACTCCAGTCCACCCATTAATTTATTGTATTATTTTTGTACAAGAATGTGTTTTTCTTACTTGTATAAATATATGTCTGTTTTTCGTAAGTATGCCACAAATGTTTTTTTCTGATTATGCTGCTTTGATATTTTATGACATGTCACAGTACATTTGTCATGAAGAAACATACTGATCTATGTAACTGAACAAAATCTGTTCCATAAGTAGTTAACCCTTAATTATCTGGTTTACCAAAGCTGCCCATCCACCAATATGCCAGTTTTTTGTTCTGGAGATTTTTTTCTTTTAATTAACTTCCCCCCAGGGCATTCAAGCTTGTACCTCTATAACAAGAAAGTCAGCAAGTATGAGCCCCCCTGTTATACTGATACTAATCCATATGCTTGTCTGAGTGCACGAGGAAGGGTTCACAAAAGCACAGAACTTACATAATCAAAACACAGCTCCTTGGTACCCCAGGAGGAGGTTTAGGAATGTTGGAGGAGGTTCCGTGTAGCCTGTTTGTCCTTGGTGGGAGCAGGTAAGTAAACTATTGTATAGCCCCTCAAGGTGAAATGTTAAAAGGGTCCTTTTGGAGGAATATAACACCATTACAAAAAATAGTTACCCCCCCAACTCTTTTCTTACTCAAATCATTGTATTCTTTTGCCTGATTAATCTAAACTCTTTAAAGTGGAACTTCACTCTCCCAGTAAACAGTATATTTTATTACTTATGCTGATAGCATTAGTAAATAGATAGAAAAGTATATTATATTTACTTATTTTAAACTTCTTTTTTTTAATTTACATTTCTTCAGTTACTTACTGGTTTCCATGTCTAGGCAAATGCTGTCATATCTCAGGAGTCTTCAGGAAGGGTTTTCTCAGCTAAGCACACCTTCCTGCCTAAGCTAAGGTCAAATGGATTCCAGGAAGTAAATGCTATATAAATCATCTACTCTTATTTAAGATGGGCTTTTTACATTTTTGGTAAATAAATGGTGGGCTAGGACTAGCTAACAGACTACTGTTCATGGATATCCACTCGCTGGATATCCACTCTTTGTGACACAGTCTGAGTTAGATTTCAAAGTGCTCAGGCTCCATACAAGTGGCCAAAAGGTATAGCTGTATATCATGTGATCCTGTAAAAAAAAAAAAAAAAAACCTGTCAAAGTGATCCAAATGAAAAGCTGTCCCTGTATTTAGCTACTTCCCACAGAAGTGGCTTTATCTGTAATAGGATGCTTTATTTCCGCTGGTACTTATTTTGTAATAGTAGATAAAATGTAGAACACATGCCATGCATATAATTTTTTTTTTTTTTCCAAAAATATAATTTGAACATTTAGTTGCTTTAGTTTTTTCACAGTCACTTTTTTAGTTTTAAAGAAAACCTTACCTCTCTCTGGATAAGGATTTCGGTTCAGGTCTCACAGCCACCATTGCACAAGCTGGTTGCCTTACTGGAGAAGAAATTGAAAAATTAAGATCTAAAGAACCCGTTTTCCTGTGTAGTGGATGCATTCCCATTGCTCCTTGCATTTCACTTTCAATAGGACATGACCCAGCTCTTCCGTGGTTGGTCAAAGAAAACTCAAGTCCTACTGCTCCTTGTATTACACCTTCAACAATCGCTTGGGGGTCGTGTGTTGGTGAGATGGATGGCGGAGAACGGGCCTTTTTTTTTGCAGAGGCTCCAGCCAGCAGCTTCAGCAGCCCCCCTTTCTTCTCTCTCTGAAAGATAACATATTTTTCTATATTAACAAATCAGCACTTCAATAGTTTGTTACCAAACTAAATGAATAACTATTTTTCCCTATAAGAAACTATCAGTAAGTGAAAAAACTAAATGAAAATCAAATCTGGTAAACATTAGACTAAAGACAGTCATAGATCGATTGAAATCCAGCCAGTTCAGCAAGAACTAGCTGAATTTCCATCCGTCTATGGGCAGGCTGGTCATACTGAAGTCAATCCATTGATCAATTTCAGTACAACCAGCCTGTCAGGTTTTTTTTTGCCCGATCACTGCCAATGACGAAGGCTCTCCATGCTCCCCACTGACAGAACACATTAGAGCTGTGGTAGGGATTCCTCCATCAACACTGATTGTGGTTGAAGGAAAGAAAATTTGATAATGTATGGCCTGCCTTAGGGCTCAATTACATCAGATGCTTTAAACTGTATTGAACAGCAGTGATCAACACATTGATTTCTATGAACCCTGTTAAAACCATTCAGGTGCATTGTGTAAAAGTGCACCAAGCCATTACTTTTAAACAGCGCAACGCACAACAACATGTTAAAATGTACCACAAGGCATCGCAGTTCACTGCTGTGAATAGAGTTGTCATTTTGTGACACTTTAATAAAGTTAAAAAAAGTAAATAAAAGTGGGATGTGTTGGAGCAACACAATGCACCGCCCCTACACAAAGTATATGCGCAGGCTGGTTTGAATGGATGCTTATTTAATAAAGCAATACTAACACAAAAAAGTACAAAAGTCAACGTCCATAGCAAAAATTCAATATAATTCCATATACAATTGTGTTTATGGTACTAAACATTGTAGGAAATGTGATAACTGATAAGCCCCCATATTTCAACCATGCTACTGTCTATCTGTCCTGCTACACCCCTTTGTGCCTTTGGCCTTGGTAATTCACCATGATTTGTGCGAATATTTCATTTGTTTTACGTCCCTTTTTATGTCAGAGGCCACCAATCATATATTATTTATCCATTCATTCATTAATGATATTGTATCCAGTTAAAGCGGTAGTATCCCGCTTTTTGACACTTTTACCTACAGGTAAGCCTATAATAAGGCTTACCTGTAGGTACAATTAATATCTCCTAAACCGGCACGGTTTAGGAGATATTTGCAGTGCATGCCGCCGCTCACGCGAGTGGCGCATGCGCTCTGAAGGCCCAGGGGGACCTTCAGTTTTCCTTGCCGGGAGCTTGCTGGAAAATCACTCCCACGCACATGCGCGGGAGTGACGTCATCGCGGCTCCGGCCAATCACAGCGCCGGAGCCGCCGAACCCGGAAGAGACGCCGAGGGATCATGGCAGCACCCGCAGTGATGTCCGGGGGTCCGTGTCGGGACTTAGCTCTAAGGTAAGTAATACATAATGAGCTAGTATGCGATGCATACTAGTTCATTATGCCTTTGTCTTGCAGGGTTTTTTTTTTTTTTCGTTTTTGGGTTTACAACCGCTTTAAGAAAAAAACCACAACCTCCAGTTATTAGGCTGATTTCCTAAAGGAGTGGAGAATCTTTACACGGTAAATAGAGAGAATATTCACTTCAATTACCCAATTGTAGGAAAAGCAAATTCCTGTTTACTTATTTTTATCTGTGCATGATTGAAAAATTAAATTAATTACATTAATATTTACACAATTTATTGTGTAAAGATTGCAGCTTGTTTAGTAAATAAGCATTATTATATTACAATGCATGTGTTAGATGTCACAGCAAACACGGTAATCAACTTTGTTCTCTGGATACTTCAGCTAAAATGTATGAATCAAATCTACAAAAAAAAAAAAAAAAAAAAAGAGTTGTGTATATGTTAAAAGGGTGGCTGTCTGAAAATAAAAATAATCCTATTTGCATTTTGAAATTTTACAATAGTGCGAGCTTTTGGATTAAGTTCACATGACATCCTTACATCAGCACCCTCCAAATGTACAGAGACACAGGAACAACAGTTCAAGGAGGAAATCATGAACATAAAAAAGTCACTTAACAGAAACACATTTTTAATAATTACTTTCTATTTTCTTTAAGACTCTACTATGAATTATCAATTTATTCATAACTTTATGTAACTCTTATCCATTTTTTTTAAAATCCATTTTCTCATTGCATAGTCTGGATTAGTAAGAGTTAAAATGTGATACCAATGAACTGAATGTCATAGCCATATAATTCTTGATAGCAATATCAACTGTGTCACAGTAGGAGACAGAACTAAATGGACTATGTCTTACCTACAGGAGACCTTGGAAACAAAGGCTCTAGGCTCTGCAACTTTCATTCTCGACACTCTCTGTACTGGCAGCTCTACAAAATCATTATACGGTATATATAAGTAGTAATTATGTGACTTTCTGGGCCGAAGTTCATGGGAATCTACATGCTGCATATGAAGTACATACATCTGGAGTAAAGTATCAGCCAGCATTGACAGCCATGGCCACCTTTATCATCTAGCATTTCTCACATCAGATACCATAAACTGTTGAACCCTAATAATGCTTTGGTGGCACCAGGCAATCTTTGATATTAACCTACAATAGGTGCCCAAGTTGAATTTATAATTAGAGAAGTAAAAGCCTTAAAAAAATCCATCTGTCGGGTAAGTTGAATTACTGTATAAGACAGGTACGCTTTCTAGTCCTCTAGCACTATATCACTGAATGGAAACACCTACTCATTTCAAATTTATTATTCATTTTCATTTGTCAAAATGCAATTATCAGTGTTAGTAATGCCTGCTGAAATCATCTATTCATCTATTATATTCCTATAATTTCTAACATTAAAATATTTTCCAGTCAAAAAGAAATAAAGGAAATGACAATATACTTTAGGAACCTGAGTCCTGGAATTTAACAAGTGCTCCTGAGCCAGCACTGAGTGCTTCATGTGTGTTATACTTTAATTCGCTGTGCCTATGCAGCTGTGAATGTACTTAGGAGCCTTTCAGCTATTTGAATAACGTTATTTGATTGAAAAATGTATTAAAATATATCTTTATGCATACAGTATAAAAGAACAGGCTGGGTGATTTAAGAAATAAACTCATTCATTGGATGTCAACAATAGCTTGTTTGACAACTACTGTTCAGAAATTACATAAGCTAAAGAACAATGGGGGTGTAAAATTAATACATTCAGGAACACCTAAATATTACCAGCCACTTGACCTGTTTTAGTAATGTAAGCCAGCTGCATGAGAGGACTTCCTATGTTGACCCCATGAATAGGCTGCGTTGTAACCAAACCACAATACTTATGGTCAATTCATACATTTGCAGTAAAAGGCTTTAACGAATATGCATTTTTTTAAGCATTAAGACGCACTGTATTTAAATGAATGGGTTGTCAATGCATCACAGTAACAAAAGAAAATAGGAAAGACCTATAAGTATTTCAAAAAGTGTGAAAAGGGAATAGGACAGCTGGTGGTTTTTCCTTAAAAAAACTGTCCAATTGCCTCTTTACAATTTTTTGAACTATTTATAGGCCTTTCCCATTTTCTTTTGTTACTGTGATCATTGCCAGTCCATTCATTTAAATAGGATATCTTAATACAGCGCATCTTCATGCATGAAAAAAAAAAAAACACATCATTAAAGCCTTTTACTGCAAATGTGTGAATGGACCATAAATATTGTGGTTTGGTTACAACACAGCCTATTCATGGGGTCAACATAGGAAGTCCTCCCCTATGTTACTATATTGATATGTTCATGTGAAACAGGGGGTGCCCCACCTCTCATTCCAGGTGAGTTGGTACTCCTCACCACTTGGTATAGAGTTAACCCTACCAGTGTGATCCTGATGTTCTTTTTTTATCTCAATTGGCAATGCATCGCAGCATTCCAAAAACACTCATGCACTATTTTGCATTGTGGTGCACTGCATTGGATGGTTAATAAACAGTCAAAACGAAAAAAAAAAATGTGATGTCAGAGTGAAGTAAAAACGTAGAAAGGCTGGTAATAAAAATAAATGTGTCAAAAGGAAAATAAAAGAATAAAAAACTCCAAGGCTTTTTTTCATTAAATGTATTGGCTTGCATCTGGTTTAAAGTGGTAGTAAAGCCCGCTTTGTAATTTTTACCTACAGATAAATCAAAAACACAGCTTACCTGTAGGTAAAATTAATGCCTCCTACACATGCACCGTTTAGGAGATATTCACCCTGGATGCAGCCAGTGAACCCACCAGCGCATGCGCTCTGAAGGTCTGGCATACCGAGGGTTACTGCGCACATGCGCAGGAGTGACGTCATTGCGGCTTCAGCCACTCACAGCACAATGAACCCGGAAGAAAGACCAGGGGAAAATGTCAGCCCTCTCAGTGTTGACAGTGCGCCTCTGGAGGGCTTCATTATAAGGTAAGTATTTCATAATGTGCTAGTATGCGGTGCATACTAGAAAAATTATGCCATTGTCTTATAGGTGTCTTTTTTTTTTTTTAACTCTGCCATGGTTTACTACCATGTTAAAGTGCCTTAAAGTACCAGTAAAATTCCTGGTGAGAACAGATGCTGCAAAGTTTCACTAAGGCCCCTTTCACACAGGCGGACCGTTCAGATCCGCCTGTCCGTTTTTTTGGCGGATCTGAACGGTCCCCCCATGCATTCCTATGGGGCATCGGATGTCAGCGGAGACATGTCCGCTGACTTCCGACCCGATCCGATCCGTCAAATCTGGACGGATGGAAACCCTATTTTCCATCTGTCCAGCGGATCGGATCGGATGGCATCGGATGAGAACGGACCAACGGTCCGTTCCCATTCGATTTCCCCCATAGAGATGCATGGGGAACTGACAGCTGTGTCTCCGCACACAGCACGGAGGCACAGCTGTCCTCCTGCTGCTCAGCGGGGGATCGGCGGCTCGATCCCCGCTGAGAAAAACGGACTCCGTCCAACGGACGGAGTGTGTGAAAGGAGCCTAAGGATGATTTTATCCAGACACCCATGTAAATTCTAATACTACAGCTTGACAGGGCTGTGCATATATACCCTGGCTGCACTGCTTTGTGGTCACAGCATTTTTACCTTGGGCTGCAGAGTTTGACAGGCAGCACAGTATTTTGTTGGAGGTCTTACGTAAAATCACAGACCAATAATAGCAAACAAGTTGAATGGCTATTATACCTGTCATCTAAAGCTAAAACATTTTTTTTTTAATTATTTTAGCTATTTATAGTGTGGGGAAATGGCTAGAGGGTATATCCTCCTTTGGGGAGAACATTTTAATTACAATTGACAAAGGGAATATCCCTCACTTTGGAGGGATTTCCTCTCACTTCCTGTTGGGTCTGCAAGACTGGAAGTGAAAGTTTATATATATATATATATATATATATATATATATATATATATATATATATATATATATATATATATATATATATATATACATATATACATATACATATATATATACTAGTGATCAACCGATATCATTTTTTTATTGCCGATACCGATATTTTAGTCATCGCATATCGGTATAGGCCGATATTGGCCGATATTTCCGTACATTAAAACAATTTTTATTTTTTTTGACAGGTACTCTTGTGGAGGGATCTGGGGGTCTAAAAGACCCCAAACCCCTCCTCTGCACTTAAAAGCATTCAAAACGCCAAGTTTGGCTGTTTTGAATGCAGTAATTTTTTTGAATTTGGCGCCGAGTACCCGGAAGTGATTACATGACATCACTTCCGGGTTTTTACATGGAGACCCGATCAGAGACGAATGCAGCTTTGGTCGGGTCTTCTCTTCGGCGGCCGTGCAGGCTGGTTTTCCTGGGTCTCCCGGTGGGACGAGAGACCCGGCTGAGCCGCGGAAGGTTTCTCAGCCACATCGGTTGTCATTACAAGACAGCCAACCGTCGGCTATGGATGCAGGTACCGGGGTGATGCCTCTAGCTGCAGGCATCGCTCTGGTACAAGCACTTTCCCGAAATATTGGCAATATCGGTAACCTCAGGGGGCGATTCCGATGTATCGGGGAAAGTGCAGATCGGCCCCCCGATATAATCGGTCAATCCCTAATATATACACATACACAGTATATATATATATATATATATATATATATATATATATATATATATATATATATATATATATATATATATATAACAAAGGATTCCAGAACACATTTGATTAATCATTTTATTGTTTAAGTCCTGGCTACAATAAATAATATATAATAAGATAAAATGGGGTTTATTTAACGAAGGCAAATACGCTGTTCACTTTGCAAGAGAAACTGCACTTTGCAAGAGAAATTGTCAGAGCTTAGTAACTGAGGTGAAGTTCAACTGACTTCCATCATTCAATCATGTGTAAGTAAAAATGTAAAAAATATTGTGCAAGGAAAATAATACCAAGTGTATTGGTGTGATCGCTGTGCGTGATTAAATTAGGCTGTAGGATTGCTGCTGTGGACGACCCTAAGGTTATAGTATGGAATGTTGGTAATATGAAGAATATTACCCACAGCGCATGTCCTTATAGGTAAATTAAATCAATTATGTGATGAGACAATCTGTTATCTCCTAATCCCTGTGTTGATTACTGTGCACTTGTCTATACCTGTAAACCAGATTAAAGTGCAAGTGCTATGCTAGGTGTGACTTTACACTCAGTGCAGTAAAAAATATGTATATATACACATATACCATGAAAATCAATATATAAATGAATATAACACAGTGCATATGATGGTGGATTCCAATATTATATGTGCAAATATTGCAAGATGAAAATTTCAAAAAATATTATGTGCAAAAATAGATCCCCCCACTCGCTCCCGTCTCTCTCCTTCTCCTCCAGCTCTGCGGACCGAGGAGACACCGACATCGGCCAGCACCGCCAGGATAGCAGCGGCCAGGAGCATCCAGGACCACCCGGATACGGATGGCTGGGACCCCCGTTGGATACTTACCTACAAGCCTTATTGACCCACTTATCGTAAGATATTGGGGGTCAACACCATCTGGTGAGTTTGCATTGCCTACTCTATTAACACAGGAGCACGGAGGGTGACACCACCATTGCACAAAGTGTCCTTTTGAAGCACCGTCACTGAAGATAACACATTCAGCTGGGATTAATATTACTTTCTATTTGGACTATATGGACACTATCTATTTTTGCACATAATATTTTTTGAACTTTTCACCTTGCAATATTTGCACATATAATATTCATTTATATATTGATTTTCATGGTATATGTGTATATATACATATTTTTTACTGCACTGAGTGTAAAGTCACACCTAGCATAGCACTTGCACTTTAATATGGTTTACAGGTATAGACCATAAATCAAAGTTGCAATCTGACACATAACATTTTTCATAACTGTGCTGAAATCTCCAAGGCTACAACCAAAGAGGGTGCCACACCCGATGGAGAAAAGGAGCAAAGGAGGGATGGTCTTGTTATTTATCGGCCTCTCCTCACCCCTTGTCCAATCATAGAATAACTTGCATCGTGTGAAAGGAATGCATGTTATTAATGGATGGGAGGCAGTAATCAACACAATCCTTGACTGTATAAACACTGGAACTCCGCATCAGCATTTTTAGCATCTCCAGCAGTCATCTATACATAGTATATCCAGAATTAGAAGAAACTTAGCTGAACCAATGACAAGCAAAAGAAAAAAAATATTTTCTGGAGGTAGGTGCAAGTGAATATGAAAAATGTCAATCTGTTTTGCTTTCTGTAGTCACACATCACAGTAAGGGATGCGTGGATTATTAAACCATGCACATTATTTCACAAATTGAATTATCATTTTTCCTCAGGCATCTACATAACAGCTTCAAAATTCACTTATGTTTCTGACCACAAAGTAAATGCAGCGTATATATTTCTAGTATTTATATCTACTCACAGACACTCTGTTTCCTATGTTGGACGTAGGTCAATAACCTTTGTGATTAGTTTAATTCAATCTGTAGTGACTGGAATGGTAAGCTACTGGGAAAAAAAAAAAAAAAGATAGAGCACATTTTAATTATGCTGAAATGAGTGAATCTATTTTGGTATTAATCCACCTTTTCCAAGAGATAGTAATGCTCAGTTTAAAGAATAACTCCACTTTTGTTGAGAAGAAAACACTCCCCTCTCTGGGTGATCTCTGTACATTGCAACAAATGTTGTTGCAGATTTCTACCTTTTGTTATTTTGAAGAATCCCTTTGTGTTTGCCTGTGTCAATGTAGTAAGTGAATCCAATCGGAGTGGTTTCCTAATTATCAACCAGCTGCTGCACCTGCAGGGCTCTAATGAGGAAAATTGCTGGGGCTGCATCCCTTTAGATTTTATTTCCTATTGAGGGTATCCTACCAATATTGACATTTTTGTTGCAGGGCAAGCCTGAAATCTGACTTGTAGCTTAGTGTAGACTTCTGGGAAAATCAATGAGCCAATCACACAAGCAGGAAATTCTTTACTGTTAGGGCTACAAGATTGTGGAATTCTCTACCACAAGAGGTGGTTTCTGCGGGAAGTATGGTGGCTTTCAAAAGACTCTTATGCCTCGTACACATGCATCGATAGTTGGCCGTGAATTTTCGGCCAACGTCCGATCGGCCGATTTTCGGGTTGTTAGTATGATGCTTTCGACAACCGACTCCGACTTTACGGCCGAACAAAATCTGGTGTGCAGACTATAAAATTTTTGTTGACCGTCAACAGAACGGCCGATTTTCCGTCAGTCAGTACAGATTTCGGCAGACAAAAATCTGATGAGCAAGACTGGGCATGCTCAGAGAAGAAAAAACACACGGAAAGTAAACCAGCACATGACATCACTTCTGAAGTTGGTTTTTGTTGGCCGAGAAAATTCTTGTGCAGTCTAGAGCACATTTCAACCAACAAAACACAACACTGGACAAAAGACGGCCTATCGGTCGGCCAACTATCGATGCGTGTGTACGAGGCATTGGACGTACATCTCAAGAATCAGAACATTCAGGGCTATGTGAGATGATTACAGCCACACACACCTACAAAGGTTGAACTGGATGGACTATTGTCTTTATTCAACCTCACCTACTATGTAACTATGTAATTTATTGGGATTTTTTTGTTGCCAAAAATATGTGGCAGAATACAAGTTGGCCAAAAATGATGAAAAAATTTGATGTTTACATTTTTTTTATTGGGAATGTTATATAGCAGAAAGTGAAAAATACTGCTTTTTTTTTTTTTTTCAAAATTGTCGCTATTTTTTGGTTATAGCGCATAATCAAAAAAACACAGAGGTGATCAGATACCACCAAAAGAAATCCCTGTTTGTGGGGAAAAAAAAGGACGTCAACTTTATTTGGGTACATCGTCACACAACCGCGCAGTTGTTAGTTGAAGTAACGCAGTGCCGAATCGCAAAAAATGGCCTGGTCATTAAGAGGGCAAATCCTTCCGGTCCAGAAGTGGTTAATGATATGAAAGTGTCTTCAACATTTCAATTTTTGTTACAAGATAATTAGCTGGACACTTTAAACTCTAGCATACCTTTAAGGTATGACTTTCTTGTCAAATTTCCTGGTTTTGTTCACGCTACTACAAAGTGTTTTTCTTTCTACTAAACTCTCCATAATTGCAGGGAGCATGGAAGAAATTGGATCTGGTAGTTGGAAATCAATCTCTCCACCCAAATCCCCAAGCAATAGCAAAAAGCCGGTGTTGATTAAATTCACCAGCACCTACCCAGAACTGAAAGATCAGGTTTGCGTTGAATGACTCTTTGTTGTTTACACGCCCTTCAATAAGCATTTTCTTTAATTTGGTGTAGATGATGTGTTACAAGCAGAAAATGATAAAAGATTGTAGACAGCAAAGATGAAAGCAAAGTATAGAGGAATACATTTTTTTACAAAAATTTCCAATCTACTTTATTATAACAGACTTGACAACGGTGGCAGCTGTCAGACTGACCATTCATCAGAAGTGACATTTGCAGCAGGTGAAGTCAAGGCAAAAGACAACATGATTGAAGCATGAATCATTTGGTAGCCAACTGGAAAACAACCAGCACTGTGGGAAAATGCAACCTTCAGGCACTTTGTCAGAAGCTTCAATGGATATGTTACATGTGTATTAACAGGACCTACAAGTCATAATTGTCAAGCAATATTTTGTGTTCAATTTTGTTTGGCGAAATAGATCTTAATGCACTGCCCTCATTCACCATATGCTCTTAAGTAATCACAGAAATTAGTAACACTATACAACATATGAGCCCTGTCATAATTAATTACTGCATGTACAATGCACATACATTCTAATACAGCTGCAATAATGCCGTAGAAATGAAAACAATGGCACAAAGCATTTCCAGTTGAACCCCAGGGAATAGTTCTTATTATATATTAGTGAACAGGCACCAGCTGACATTTTACAGAAGCCATTTCATACAATGGAACTTTTTTTAATAAGGATTTTTTTTCCAAATTAAATTAGCATTTCAAGTAGACAGCAAAATAGGCAAATTCATTTTAAATAATTACGTGACAAAGGATTTAAAATTCTGTACAATCTGTCTTGTGATTTACTTTCCTATGCCACACAGTATGGCCAGGTAGTTTATATCGCTGTTGCAACTTCCAGTATCAGCATCTGTCCAGTAAGCAGAGAGCTGACAAAAGAACTGGCTATGCAGCATGCCAAGAACATGGAAAGCACAGGACTGGTTGAACAGAATTACCCATCCTATAAAACATAAAGAATTTTGCATTTATAAAAAGTGTCTAGCGCCAAAAGTGAATGAACAACAGTGAAATGTGAATACTGTGTTATAAATGGACAACACATCAAAATAAAGTCCAAAAAAGTGCTAACGTGAAAAAAAAGTATATATATATATATATATATATATAATTCCAATCTTGAATGAAAATCTTCAATAAAAAACAATATAATGAAAAATATAGGTTTAAATCAGGCATGTCCAACCTGCGGCCCAGAACCACAAGCAATGCGGCCCACTGGCTGGGGGGAAAGGAAGTCAGGTCGGGGGCATGGCCACAGCAGCTTCTAACTAATGGTAGGCAGAGGCTGCCTCGGAGGGGGGGGGGGGAGGAGGCGAGCATGTGCAGTGTTTCTGACTCCTACCACCAAGACAACTTCAAATCACTGAAGTGGTTATGGTGGTGAGAGTGTTCCTTTATTATCTCTCAGAAGAAGTAAACCTCTGTATACTGATTCCATTTCATTTGATCATCCTCTAATGAGCAGCGGCGCGGGAAGGGCGCGGCGGCATTTTATTACTTATTTACCTTAACTATAGTATATATTTTATATGCGGCCCGAGAAAATTTCTCTACAATCAATGTGGCCCAGAGAAGCCAAAAGGTTGGACACCCATGGTTTAAATGCAGAAACCCATGATAGGATCAGCAATATAAACTTATTGGTGAAAGCACAAAAGTCAGTTCACAGATGTGCACCAAAATTAGCAGTGACTTAACCACTTGCCGACCGCTGCAAGTACATTTACTGCGGCAGTCTGGCGCTCCTGGGCAAACCGACGTAGTACTACGTTGCTCGTCCAGGAGCCTTTAGGGGCGAGCGCGCGCCGCAGGAGGCGAGCGCGCGCCGCTGGAGGCGCGCTCTTGCCACTGCTCGTTCCCTGACATCCCCACGCGAGTGACCGGCGACTCCGATGTCCGCCGGTCACTCGCAATCTCCCGCTGGAGAGGGAGAAAGGCAGGCGGCTGATGTAAACAAAGCCGCCTGTCATTCTCCCTGGTCTAACTACAGAGACTATACGATCCTGCTATGTAGGATCGTATGTCTCTGTGGTTACATCATAAGCCACGCCCCCCACAGTTAGAAACACGCCCCTAGGGATACATTTAACTCACTGATCACCAATAAAGTTAACCCCTTCCCTGCCAGTGTCATTTTTACAGTAACAGTGCATATTTATAGCACTAATTACTGTAGTAATGTCACTGGTACTCCCAAAAGTGTCAAAAATGTCAGTCAGGGGTCCGATCTGTCCGCCGCAATGTCGCAGTCCCACAAAAAAAAAAAAAACGCAGATCGCCGCCATTACTCGTTAAAAAAAAAAAACAATAAACATAAATATTTCCCGTAGTTATTAAACGCAATAACTTTTGCGCAAACCAATCAAAATACGCGTATTGCGATTTTTTTGCCAAAATTATGTAGCAAAAAACAAATTGGCCTAAAATGTTAAAAAATTTTGATTTTTACATTTTTTTTGGCGAATGTCATATAGCAGAATGTGAAAAATGTTGTTTTTTTCCAAAATTGTCACTCATTTTTTGTTTATAGCGCAAAAAATAAAAATCGCACAGCTGATCAAATACCACCAAAAGAAAGCTCTATTTGTGGGGAAAAAAGAACGTCAATTTTTATTGGATACAGTGTCGCACGACCGCGCAATTGTCCGTTAAAATACCACAGTGCCGAATTGCAAAATAGGGCCTGGTCATTAAGGGGGCAAATCCTTCCGGTTTTAAAGTGGTTAAAAGCCAAAATAAAATGCATCATCAAACCATATGACAATGGGTGCCACTGCCCACCCGGTATCGGACAGTGGCCTGACATCAGCACTAGTGTCTTCACCCTGATGCGTTTCATCCAATAGGAAATTATCGAGGGGTACACCTTAATAACGTCTTATTAGATGAAACGCATCAGTAAGGAGACACTAGTGCTGACATCAGCCCACTGTCCGATACTTTTTCTTACGATTATTTATAAGTTTGGTATATTACTTATCTGTGTCAGCTGCCGCCCCACCACAGCGCAGAGATACACCTTTTTTAATTCTATTTTGCATATATTAATTTTAACTGTGTATTTAGCTGTTGCTTAAAGTTCTTCTTAAATAGATACATATAAAAATATCTATTACATATAGCAAGAAATAAGGCAGCTTGACCTTTAAAGATTTCCATGATTCAACAGCATGCTTGAGGTTTACATACATGAGAGCTCTATTGGTGCTTTTCCACTGCATGGAACCGAACGGTTCGGCTCGCTTTTGTGCTTTTCCACTGCTGGTACCACATGGTACGGTGTAGGAACGGTTCGGTACGGTACGGCGGCGCTTTTGCACTACATGGAACCGAACGGTACGGCTCTCTAAAACAGTACCGCCTCGATTGTGGTTCCAAGAGGTACCATACCGTTAACATATCCCACAATCCTTTGCATGCAGCTGACTGTTTGTCACTACTAGCCACTGATTGGTCAGAGAATCGTTGTTATCCCACCCACTTACTTTAGTACTAGTTTAGTTTAAAAGCAAACCATACCAAACCGTACCGAACCGTTTCAACACCGTACCATGCGGTACCATGCAGTGGAAAACCAAACAGGGCCAAGCAGGGCCAAGTAGAGCAGAGCCGGTATTGCAGTGGAAAAGTGCCATAAGTGTCCTCCCATAACACGATACAAGCATTACTTTGGATGCAGTTCAGCAAAAATGCCTTTGGAATTTTCTATACATTTCAAAGTGGAATTGGATAGTTGCTATATTGCTTGCCTACATTCAACACAATAAATACAGGATAAAGGAAATTATACAATTTGGGGTTTTAGGTTTATTAATTTTTAATTTATTTCATTTTTTTAAGTTTATTGATACAAATATAGGATTTATACCGGCTTTCTTCACATGATTTTAAGCAAAAAAACATTTAATATAGGCTGTAGTTGGGCAGGAGCACTTGAGCTACTGAGCTCTGTAAACATGTTTTCTTTTTTTTAAAAAAGAAGTAAGGAGTCAAAAGCTCCACCTGACTACATATAAAAATTTCAAAATATTTTAAAACAATGTTTAATATACATCGGGTAAAAGCAGTATTGAAAACATCACCTTTTTTTTTTAGGTAAATATATTTCTAAAGGTGCTATTGACATGAAATTTTCACTACATGTTGATAACAACCCATGCAATCCAAACATACAAAGAAACCAAAACCAATAGGTTCAGAAATTAAGTTATATGAAAGGAATGACAGGGAAAAAAAGTATTGAACACATGAAGAAAGGGAGGTGCAAAAAGGTATGACACCAGCTGAAATCTCTCAATAATTAGAAAGCAATCCTGCCCCTTGTCAGTACAAATTAATAATAGCTGGTTCAGTCTCAACTGATGGCCTAAAAAAGATGTCTCATTGCCAAGGGGTCAAACAAGAAAAATCCCTTGATGGGTAAAAGATAACAGCTCTCTCAAGACCTTCACAAACTTATTGTTGCAAAACATACTGATGGCATTGGTTACAGAAGGATTTCTAAATTTCTGAATGTTCCAGTGAGCACTGTTTGGGTCATAAGCCAGAAGTGGAAAGAACATAGTTCCACCATAAACCAGCTACAACAAGGTGCACCTCGCAAGATTTTAGACAGGAGTGAAAATAAATTATCAGAAGAGTTGTCTAAGAGCCAAGGACCATTTTTGGAGAGCTTTAGAAAGATCTGGAATTAGCAAGACTGAAGAAAAAGCATGTTGAAGCTCATTTAAAATTTTCTGCACAACATTTAGACAAGCCTGTGAAATCCTGAGAGAATATAGTCTAGTCAGATGAGACCAAAATTAAACTTTTTAGATGCCATAATACACACCATGTTTGGAGGTCAAATGGCACTGCACACCAAACCAAAAATGAAGTTTGGAGGTGGGACCATCATGATGTGGGCCTGTTTTCAGCATACGGTACTGGCAAACTTCATTATATTGAAGGAAGGATGGATGGAAAAATGTACCAAGACATTCTTGATAAAAACCTACTGCCATCTACCAAGATGATGAAACGAGGGTGGAAATGTCAGCAAGACAATGATCCCAAACACAAAGCCAAGGAAACTCTCAATTGGTTTCAAAGAAAGAAAATAAAGCTACTAGAATGGCCCAGCCAGTCACCTGACTTAAATCCAATAGAAAATCTATGGAAAGAACTAAAGATTTCAAACACAAAGCCAAGGAAACTCTCATTTGCTTTCAAAGAAAGAAAATAAAGCTACTAGAATGGCCCAGCCAGTCACCTGACTTAAATCCTATAGAAAATCTATGGAAAAAACTAAAGATCAGAGTTCATAGAAGAGGCCCACAGAACATTCAAGATTTGAAGACTGTTTGTTTGGAAGAATGGGCCAAAATTACACCTGAGCAATGCATGCGACTAATTACTAATTTACCCGCTGTATACCTGACCTGAAAATGTTACATTTTTAGTCCTGACAATAATTGAATTAAAAAATAAAATTCACAAAATCTTTATACATTACCTTTAAAATGAGACATCACATCACACTTTCACAGGACATTTAAGCAACTTTGGATCATTTAGGGTAAATTAAAATAATCATAATAACATGATAAAAACAAGCAAATTTGATTAGCTTTATATACAGTAGTATATGTACAAATGTACAAGTGAAAATAAATGTGGTAGCTGTGCAATAGGAAAAATTTTTGTAACATTCTTTACATAGGTTTGCTATATCACCATTCCACATTGAACAAAATGATTTAACTTCATCAATCATGATCATGATAGCAGAAAAAAACTTTAGCTGCTGAAAATGACTAATCAACAGAAATCTTTTCCAGGAAACCATAGGATTTAATAATAGAAAACAAAATGGTAATTCTATAAACAAAACAAATTCAGCTTAGTGCAGAAAGGAGCCTATATCCTTGAGGTATTTTCTGCTATTATTACCAAACATAAGCAATTATAATAGTTATAAAAGGAAGAGCTGCTGGCAAATTTAGCTCACAATTACAATTGTGTTAGTGTCTAGTGCCCATAGGCACCAGATGTCTGTTGGATGGAACTCCACAATCAAAATACTGAAGGCACCATGTATGCGTTGTTCCTTTGTGATGTCATTTATTTTGAATGGTACCCCAAAGTAATAAAAGTACATGCATTGCAGAGAGATGCAGCACACAGCAATGTACCAGATTGTGTTGCTGTGCCTTAGGAGTTTTGTGGAAAGTCAGATTTTCTGGACATTTTGATGCCCTGGTAGCCCATTGATTTTAATAGGCTTCTTATATTAACGTGCAACATGTAAATAGGTCACATGGAACTTTATTTTGATTTTCACTCATCTTGCATGGCTTGTAATGCTCCTAAAATGTATCTAAATACAAACACAAAAATGTAAAATATTGTAGGTACAAGTCCCTAAATATGGTTGCTGCATTCATTTTCTTTATTCAAGCTTCTGTTTCCCCTATTTCACCTGCTAATCCTAATAGCACATTTTCTGTTGCTGGGTGGCTATGCTCACTGCACTGTATTCATGGAGGGAGCCATGTTATCATCCAGGCTGGACTTGAAACATAGAAATGGCCCCTGCGCCCATCTATAACTGGCCTTCACAGCAAGGAGCACATTGAAGGGAAAGCACATGAAAGATAAAAACAGAGAAAATTCCCAGCTCAACTGACCAACCAGTCTGCTTACCAACCAGAATAACCTGTCCAACAGTATGCGTTAAAAACAGTGGTTTAGTTATCCCACATTTGCAAACGCACGCGTAGGCTGCAAGGCCCCTTCATGACACCCTGTATTACTTGCAGTCCTAACCCTATTAATCTATGAGAGTTTCCACAATGGAATCTAGTGGATAGATAAGAGGCCTGGAGGTAGCTCAGTCCTCCTTAAAGAAGGAGGGGCATCATGGACACCCAGCATATATCACAATGGCAGCAAAGGTGTCAAGTGTGTCCCTTCACCAATATTACCCCAGTAACAAAGAAATTACCCTTGCCCCCATCTATAACTGGCCTTCACAGCAAGGAGCACATGGAAGAACAAAAGCATGAAAGACAAAAACAGAGAAAATTCCCAGCTCAACTCACCAACCAGTCTGCCTACCAACCGAATTACCTGTCCAACAGTATGCGTTAAAAACAGGGGTTTAGTTAGCACAAATTTGAAAATGCATGCGTAAGCTGCACGGCCCCTTCACAGCACCCTGTATTACTTGCAGGGCCATTTCTTTGTTACTGGAGTAATATTGGTGAAGGGACACACGGGGCACCCTTGCTGCCATTGTGTTATGTGCTGGGTGTCCATGGTGCCCCTCCTCCTTTAAGGAGGACTTTAAGTAGGACTGGGTTACCTCCAGGCCCATCTGCCTCTTATCTATCCATTAGAAGGTGCCGTGAAGGGGCCTTGCAGCTTACGCATGCGTTTGCAAATGTGTGCTAACTAAACCCCTGTTTTTAACGCATACTGTTGGACAGGTACATTTGGTTGGTAAGCAGACTGGTTGGTGAGTTGAGCTGGGAATTTTCTCTGTTTTTGTCTTTCATGGACTTGAAACATGTCTGCCTCTCCTCATATCCTTCACATACATACAGTATGCCCTTTTGAACTACACCTGCCAGGATCCCTTTCTTTGCACAAGGTGTGTAGGCAGGCTCTTGAGAGTCAAGGCAACAGCACTGTTTGCAAAGAAATAAATCCATGCATGTGGAGTGGGACAATTATGCATGTGTAGTGGGACAGAGAGAGGTGGGGGATAGGTGGAATTCTGTCATTCAAAAAGTAGTTCTGACAAGGCTGGTTGGAATCTTACTGCAACCGAGGCACTGTATTGTTAACCCAAACAGGAAGTTAGAAGAACATTACATTTATAGTAAACCAATCAGGGGTAAACAATGGGAAAAATATATACTTCCAGGTGTGAAGAAATAGCTAAAGATTGGAATCATAAGATTTATCAGTTGCAAGGCATGGAAATTGCTGAAAATTACTACATCTAGTTGCAGCAATAGGTAATTGTCAAACTATCAGAGAACATAACTACATACATTGAACACAAGAGCACATAACAAATAACCAGATACAAATTAAATGAGACAATATGATGTTTATGATTGACAAATAATCCAGCTAAACAGATTTCAAACTTTACTTTCTGGAGTAAGATTTGAAATTGTAAGGTTCAGCAGATACAAATGTCATTGATTGCCTAGAAACAAAACAAGCTGCCAACCTTCCCGGCAGATATGTAGTTCAAGGCACTGCAGTTTACCAAGTACAACTTGTAAGATAATGAAAGACACTGCTGAGGACAAGGCTGGTTTACATTTTACCCCTAAAGCAATGTCAGACTTTGAATTTAACAGCATGATCGCAGTAAACATGAATGAATATAAGAAGTAAATCACCAGCTGCCTTGAAGAACTACAGTCCCCCAAGAGAGATCATTTATTTAGTGTTTGCAGAAACTTATTGAGGATGCAATTCTGATTACTGTGCACCTACCCCCCTCTTCTGATTAATAGGCAGACACATTTACCAGAGGCAGTGGTCACACAGTACACAGGGTGGCGTACACAAGCTCAAACTCCATTGCTGGAGGGGGACATAGATAGTAAGGACTCCAGCCTCTACTGTCTGGGGGAGAAGATTTGACATCTGTAGTAGATTGGAATACCGCTATACATGTAGGAGGAGAATGGAATAATGACTGTATATTTGATGTAATTGCAGTGTATGCATACAATTGACTGAGGTGATTAGATAATAATATAATAATATAGACTATAGATAACTTTGTTTGCTCCATATAGACCTATGCCTTTCAGGATCTCATAGAAGTCCAAGGTTTCAGCTTCACATGATTTCCTGCAGTCCAAGGGGGTCGCTATAGGCTCATATTTGGTGTTATATGCTCTATATACAGTATAAGGTAATATCATGTGACAACTAATATATAGACAATACTTGAATATGTATTATTGATATATGCACACATTTTGTATATTGACAAGAGAACTAGCTGCGGGGCAGACTGAACTGTGAGATGGATGTCAGGCTGTGTTCTTCTACCTCAGGTAAGTCTCTCTGCATTGAAGGGGAGACGGCATGCTGGTCACTACATTGATGGGGGGGGGGGGTACGCTGGTCACTACATTGATGGGGGGCATGCTGGTCCCTACATTGATGGGGGGCATGCTGGTCACTACATTGATGGGGGGGTACGCTGGTCACTACATTGATGGGGGGCATGCTGGTCACTACAAAAGGTAGGTAAGAGACTACTACTGTAGTGCTGTCTGACTGTACTAGTGACTGACTGAGTAGTGAGAAGTCTGTAAAGGAAAGGGGATCTATCTTATGGGGAAGCTGCCCTTGCCCAATGCCTGGCCTGCTGACTGTAAGGGGGGGATCAATGTGGGGGACCTCACCTCACCCTGGCCTGCTGTAAGGGGGGATCTATATGGGGGTCCCCACCTCACCCTGGCCCGCTGTAAGGGGGGATCTATATGGGGTCAGCAACAATACTCGGGTAGGCCATGGCATTTAAAAGATGCTCAATTTGTGCCAAGGGGCCAAAAAGTGTGCCAAGAAAACATCCCCTACACCATTATACCACCACCGCCAGCCTGAACCATTGATACAAGACAGGATAGATCCATGCTTTCATGTTGTTTACATCAAATTCTGACCCTACCATCTGAATGTCTCAGCTGAAA
Organism: Pelophylax lessonae; assembly: GCF_965119305.1. Classification (NCBI taxonomy): domain Eukaryota; kingdom Metazoa; phylum Chordata; class Amphibia; order Anura; family Ranidae; genus Pelophylax; species Pelophylax lessonae. The sequence goes on from NC_138769.1 coordinate 438,316,680, forward strand.
TCAAAACTCATCAGGCCAAGCAACTTTTTCAATCTTCTATTGACCAATTTTGGTGAGCCTTTGCCAATTGTAGCCTCAGCTTCCTGTTTTTAGCTAACAGGAGTGGCACCGGAAGTGGTCTTCTGCTGGTGTAGCCCATCTGCTTCAAGGTTCAATGCGTTGTGCTTTCAGAGATGGTATTCTGCATACCTTGGCTGTAACGAGTGGCTATTTGAGTTACTGTTGCCTTTCTATTATCTTGAACCCTTCCCATTCTCCTCTGACCTCAACAAGGCATTTTCAACCACACAACCGCCAGTCACCTGATATTTTCTCTTTTTTGGACCATCCTTTGTAAACCCTAGAGATGGTGGTGTGGTAAAATCCCAGTAGATCAGCAGCTTTGGAAACACTTAGACCAGCCCGTCTGGCAGGGCCGGCCCTACCATGGGCCCTGCTGGATCCATTGGACCCAAGCAGGACTGGGAGAGGGGCAGCAAATTGACTCCAAAGATTGTTTTTCCAGCAGTGTTGTGGGTCATCAGTTTGTGGCTTGCTACTGGTGGCATTTTCCCATCTCGTACTGACTGAAGATGGACAGTGGGTGTTTGGTGGACCGGTCCTGTGGTGAGTTATGGAAGAAGATAACAGTACATATAATATTTTCTAAATGTTATATTTATATCAAATAATGCATGTGGGGGCCTTTTGTTGGGCGTATTTTTTTTTTTTGGGGGGGGTGAGGCAGCATTTCATTCTTGGGCAGCACAATGTCTTGGGCCAGCCCTGCTTCAGCACGTTGTCTTTACCATGTCTAGATGCCTAAATGCATTGAGTTGCTGCCATGTGATTGACTGATTAGCAATTTGTGTTATCAAGCAATTAAACAGGTGTATTTTTATGTATGAGAATGCTCAGTATTCAAATTGAATATGCATTGTTGATGATGTGGACTGAAATTGTAAATAAAAGCTATAGTTCTAATTTCTGCCTTGTCATTGGTAAAAACAACATATAGACACCTCAGAAAACCAATTTACCTTGGTTTTATCTTTGGTAATGTATGCAGTTGAACAGAAACAGTTAATCAGGTGGCACCAAATCTGTCCATGCACACATAGAACTGGTGAGAAAAATGTGAGCCATGGGACATTGTCATTGACTTTTGTGTCCTTACCCTACTGTGTCTAGTAGTATAATATAGTTACACGGCTAACCTAGAAATTATAAGAGGCATGGCTCCTCACACACAGCAAAGCTGTGGCTCCTTTACCAGACAGGCATGGCTCCTCACACACAGCACAGATGTGGCTCCTTTACCAGACAGGCATGGCTCCTCACACGCAGCACAGCTGTGGTTCCTTTACCAGACAGGCATGGCTCCTCACACGCAGCACAGCTGTGGTTCCTTTACCAGACAGGCATGGCTCCTCACACGCAGCACAGCTGTGGTTCCTTTACCAGACAGGCATGGCTCCTCACATACAGCACAGCTGTGGCTCCTTTACCAGACAGGCATGGCTCCTCACATACAGCACAGCTGTGGCTCCTTTACCAGACAGGCATGGCTCCTCACACACAGCACAGCTGTGGCCCCTTTGCCAAACAGGCATGGCTCCTGTCACACAGCACAGCTACATATTTTTTTAGTAGTTACATAGTTAGTGAGGTTGAAAAAAGACATCAGTCCATCCAGTTCAACCTATGATGCGTGTGTGTGTTTGCTTTTAACCGTACATTGTATACCCCTGTATGTTGTGGTCTTTAAGGTGTCCATCTAATAGTTTTTTGAAACTATCAATGCTCCCTGCTGATACGACTGCTTGTGGAAGAGAATTCCACATCCTTACCGCTCTTACAGTGAAGAACCCCTTACGCACTTTAAGGTTAAACAGCCTTTCCTCTAGTTTTAGTGAGTGGCCACGTGTCTTATTGTATCTCCTTTCTCTGAATAGTTTGTTCCTTATGCTAGGGTCACCAGTACAGTATTTGTTCATTGATATCATATCCCCCCTCAATCGTCTTTTCTCCAGAGAGAAAAGGTTCAGTGTTTGTAGTCTTTCCTCATAGCTGACGTCCTCCATTCCCCTAATTATTTTTGTTGCCCTTCTCTGGACTTTCTCCAGTTCCAGCACATCCTTCCTGAGGACCGGTGCCCAGAACTGGACAGCATACTCCAGATGTGGCCGTACCAGAGTCTTGTAGAGTGGGAGAATAATCTCTTTATTTCTGGAGTGAATCCCCTTTTTTATACATCCCAGTATTCTGTTGGCTTTGCTTGCGGCGGCTTGGCATTGCATGCCACTGCCAAGCTTGTTGTCTACCAGTACCCCCAAGTCCTTTTCCATCCTAGACTCACCCAGAGGTTCCCCCCCTAGTGAGTAGCTTGTTTTCTGGTTTCTGGCCCCCAAGTGCATTACTTTACATTTTTCAACATTAAACCTCATATATATGTGTGGCGATCAGGAAGTAAAAAGATCCAGGAGTCAGCACCAGGGGATGAGGAGGGGCTCCCACCGCTGAAGTCCCAGCAAGGAAATAGATCCTTGTTCCTGACTAGGCAGAAAAAAACTGAGTGGCTATAGCAGAGAGAGGGAGTATACCCCCTGGGACTGCCCATGGATGTAGCCAGAATTATTTTCTGCCTAGTGTCCTACTCCTGTAGGGGGCAGTATAACCCATTGGTTATGAATACCAGGAGCTGTGTCCGTCAATGAACGAAAGAGAAATGGACCTTTTGTCCATTTACATCGATTTTTCATCCGATCTGTTTTTTAATGGAAGAAAAATAGGGCTTTGAACCGTTACAAAAATGGATGTTGATGGAAGCGGATGTAAACAGATGTAAGTGGATGATCATCCGTTTACATCCATTTTTCTATTCAGATGCACTGATGTCCGTTTTTCTTCCGTCAACGGATAGATGAAAAACAGACAAACGGCCCGCATGTGTGAAAGGGGCTTTAAAGTGTTACTAAACCCAGAACCTACATTCACTATATCTGGTCTCCCACATACAGAACATGGAAATGCAATTATTTAAGTAAATTACTAAATACCTTTTCCCATCAGCAGTATATAGCAGTCTTGCGACTTGTATCAGTTTCTAGTAAAGCTTGATCCTCTGTCTGGACAGTGCTGATTGGCTCTGTGCTGATCACATGCACTCTCCCAAGAAAAAAGAAAAACTCTCTAGCAATACACACCTAACTGATCAAGTGCAGCCTGACTCCTAATGCTCTGTTCTATCACAAGATAAGTTGGAGTGAGTTAAAGAAGAGGAGAATTAGAGAGACAGGATCACAAAGCCTTTATGCAGAGGATAACCCCTTAGGTTCCACTGTGAGTATAACAAGCATGCTTTGCTGCATATACAGACTGATTTTACTGGCGTGGGTTTAGTAACACATAAAGCTTTGACAATAAAACCTAGAAGCTGATTGGTTACTATGCACAGCTGCACCAGATTCTGTGGGCTCCAGTTTTAGTAAATCTCCCCCGATTAGTCTTGTGCATGTCATCTAGTAAGACTACATTTTCTGGGCTTTAGAAATTTGATAGCATTATTGTTCCAGTGATAGGTTAATTATAGCTCTCAAGATATAGCTGTCTTCTGCCTCTGGTACCATGGTTTTATTGATGTAGCAATAAATGAAGGACCCAAGATTACTTAAAAAAAAAGTATTAAGTATATTATTAAAAATGATGATGCATCAGCATTAAAGTGCCCATTCATAAGAAGTCCACTCTGCCCAAGGTCCCATTTTGTGTAAAACCAGCACTGAATCTACAGCATGAATAAGTCTTGGTTAGGGTTGAGCGAACACCTAGATGTCCGTGTTCGACGGGTTCGGCCGAACTTTAAAAAAAAGTCCGGGTCCGTGTCCCGGACTTTTACCGAACTTTTCCCGGACACCGAACCCCATTGAAGTCAATGGGGACCCGAACTTTAAGGCACTAAAATGGCTCTAAAACACCAAAGGAAAGGGCTAGAGTGCTGCAAATGGCAGCAAAACGTAATTAAGAGCATGGCAAGTGCTCTGCAAACAAATGTGGATAGGGAAATAACTTAAAACAACAAAAAAAAACAGAAAAATAAAACAATGTTCTTCTTCATCTCTGAAGGACGAGGCCCATATGGAGTAGGAGGGAGGTTGAGGTGGTGGTGGATGTGGCGGTGACTAGACATATGCCGGTTTTCGGTAATTCGATATATCGCGGTATTGCATAGCCACGGTATTGTTATTGTGGCATTTTTAAAATACCGAGTTTCTCTGTCAAGTCTGCCTGACTTGTGAATTGATACATTTCAGTGAGCTGGATGACTCATTCACTCACTCAGCTAACACCTTTCAGCATTAAGTCTCCTAACTATAAACAAAAATGATTACATTTGTATCTTTTCCTTCCCTCTGCCAGGGAGAAAGGAAGTTTAACCTCTTAAAGACTGGATCTTTTTCTGACACTTGCTGTTTGCAAGTTAAAATCAGTTTTTTTTTTGCTAGAAAAGTACTTAGAACCCCCAAACATTTTATATATTTTTTTAGCAGAGACCCTACAGAATAAAATGGCGATTGTTGTAATATTTTATGTCACACTGTATTTGCGCAGCAGTCTTTCAAACGCAATGATTAGACTTTAATGAATAAAAAAAAAAAAAAAAACGTAACAGTAAAGTTATCCCAATTTTTTTTTTTTTTGTTACACAGAGAATCGTGAGAGAATCGTGATCTTTATTCCAAGCTAAAAAATCGTGATTCTCATTTTGGCCAGAATCGTGCAGCTCTAATAAATATATATATACACACACACACGCCTAGCAGCCCACATTACATTATTATATAGCCATCAAGCAGTGTCTGGCCTACCTGGTGATGACTGGTCCTGGCGCTCTGATCCGATGGCCTGGTCTTTAAAGGGGCAAATCCTTGCGATCCAGAAGTGGTTAAACCTGCAGGAGGACCGGTGTTTTTATCTATTAATGACTTTACTATTGCTTTAGGCCTGGTTCACATGTATGCGGGTTGGTGGTTCACATGTATGCGGGTTGGCGGTTCACATGTATGCGGGTTGGCGGCCCACATTTGCACAGGCATAGCAGCCCATTGATTTGAACGGGCTGCTATGCCCTCATTTTCCGCAGAAAAAAGGTGCATGCAGCATTTTTTTTAAATTCAGTGGCCTTGAAATCCATCCTGCTTTTGCACCATGCGACTAACCTGCAGTTCCTGCTCTGGCAAGCTTTCTGCATTTTTTGTATACGTGGGCACGGCATTTAAAAATAAACAGTTTGCGTGTGCAGCAACGGCAGGTAAGTCGCATGGTGCAAAAGAAGGATGGATTTCATGGCCACTGCATTTTTTTAAATTCTGCATGCACCTTTTTTCAGCTGAAAACGCAGGCATAGCAGCTCAAGCCCATTCACATCAATGGGCTGCTATGCCTGTGCAAATGTGGGCCCCCAACCCGCATACATGTGAACCAGGCCTAAAGCAATAGTAAAGTCATTAATAGATAAAAACACCGGTCCTCCTGCAGGTTTAACCAATTAATGACTTTACTATTGCTTTAGGCCTGGTTCACATGTATGCGGGTTGGGGGCCCACATTTGCACAGGCATAGCAGCCCATTGATGTGAATGGGCTTGAGCTGCTATGCCTGCGTTTTCAGCTGAAAAAAGGTGCATGCAGAATTTAAAAAAATGCAGTGGCCATGAAATCCATCCTTCTTTTGCACCATGCGACTTACCTGCCGTTGCTGCACACGCAAACTGTTTATTTTTAAATGCCGTGCCCACGTATACAAAAAATGCAGAAAGCTTGCCAGAGCAGGAACTGCAGGTTAGTCGCATGGTGCAAAAGCAGGATGGATTTCAAGGCCACTGAATTTTAAAAAAATGCTGCATGCACCTTTTTTCTGCGGAAAATGAGGGCATAGCAGCCCATTCAAATCAATGGGCTGCTATGCCTGTGCAAATGTGAACCACCAACCCGCATACATGTGAACCAGGCCTAAAGCAATAGTAAAGTAATTTATAAACAACACCTCCTTCAGGTTTAACCACTTCTTGACCACAAGGATTTGCCCTCTTAATGACCAGGCCATCGGATCGGAGCCGAGCGCCAGAACCAGTTATCACCAGTTAGGCCAGACACTGCTTGATGACCTATTTTAGGCCTGGTTCACAGAGTCTGTACTGACTGACTATATAATAATGTGCATAAGTGAACCAAAGCCCCTAAATTCAGCAATGAAATTGAAGTGAGGTGGAAATTTAATAATTTAAATTTAATAATAGAATACCGTGATAATACCGTATACCGTGGCAAAACCTTAATCAATTAATCGCAGCATGAAAATCTGATACCGTCACAAGCCTAGCGGTGACATAGGCGTGCGCACAGGGTGTGCTGGGTGTGCCTGGGCACACCCTAATCACCTAGGGCACATAGCATTGCCAGTGAGGAGATGGGAAAGATCTCCCTGGGACCTGCTCTGCTCTATTTCTCCTTGCCTACAGGTACATGGCCCCGATACATTACTCTCCCTGCTGGCAAACACATGCATGTGTATTTCAACTTTGGGGTGCACACCTTAATGCAATAGGCTGCGCACACCTATGGGCGGTGTAGGTGGAAGCGGCGGTGGAGGAGGACCAGGGCCGGATTAACAGCATCATGGGCTTGGTGCTGAGGATTTTGAAGGGCCTTAAGGGCCGTGCCTTGCCATGCACCCAGAGGAGGAAGGGTGCAGCCATGCATGCCTAATTCAACATGGGATGCTGTCTCTGAAGCCCATAAACACATCCATGCATCGCCAACTGTCCCTCCTTGTCCGGCCTTCACGCTGTGTGGGGAGGTTCTGAGGGTGCTGCCTGGGGAAGCGAGCATAGAAGCCAGACTTCTGTGTTTACAAGTGACAGAAGAGCGGTAACAGTGAATATGGCCAACCCGGGGCCTATATAAAAGGTAGGGGCCTGGAGCTGCAGCTCCAATAGCCCCTACATTAATCTGGCCCTGAGGAGGAGGACGAGGTAGCCAACACTGCTTCTTTTCAAAAATTTTAAATGAGGGTACACCCCAAAAGAGTGAGAAAGAGCAAAAATGGAACAATGGGTGGGTAAGGTCGGTATCCATTGCTATTCTGCATAAGGTACGGAAAAGTCCCGTGGGATCCATGCCTGGTTCATTTTAATGAACGTGAGCTTGTCCACATTGTCTCTGGACAGGCGGCTGCGCTTGTCTGTTATAACGCCCCCAGCCGTGCTAAATACCCGTTCAGATAATACACTGGCTGCAGGGCACGCCAGCACCTCCAAGGCGTAAAGGGCAAGCTCAAGCCATGTGCCCAATTTGGAGACCCAGAAGTTGAAGGGGGCAGACCCGTCATTCACTACATGTAGGCGTGTGCACACATACTGCTCCACCATGTTGGTAAAATGCTGCCTCCTGCTAAGACGTTCCATCTGAGCTGCTGGTGCTGCTGTTTGTTGTGGCGTGCTGACAAAGCTTTTCCACATTTCGGCCATGCTAACCCTGCCTTCTGAGGTGCTGGCGGTGCCCTGGTTGCGTTGGCGACCTCCTCCTCCTCCTCCTCTGCCTTGTGCTTCCACTGTGGCCCCGCTGTCAGATGGGAATGCCAGCAGCATGGCGTCTACCAGCGTGCGCTTGTACTCGCGCATCTTGCGATCGCGCTCCAGTGAGTGAATTAAGGACGGTACGTTGTCCTTGTAACGGGGATCCAGCAGCGTGGCCACCCAGTAATCAGCACAAGTTAGAATGTGGGCAACTCGGCGGTCGTTGTGGAGACACTGCAGCATGTAATCGCTCATGTGTGCCAGGCTGCCCAGAGGCAACGAAAGGCTGTCCTCTGTGGGAGGTGTATCGTCCGTGTCCTCTGTATCCCCCCAGCCACGCACCAGTGATGGCCATGAGCTGGCCTGGGTGCCACCCTGCTGTGAACATGGTTCCATCTCCTCCTCCAGCTCCTCCTCCTCCTCATCCTCCTCATCCTCCAGAACTGTGCCCCTGCTGGACAATTGCATCCCTGGCGTTTGCGTGTGCAGGAACCCACCCTCGGAGCCCCTTGCGAATGACTGCCCTGAAAGCCTTGGAAATGTTACCTCTTCATCCTCCTCCTCCTCCTCATCCTGTGCCACATCCTCTTCCATCATCGCCCGAATTGTTTTTTCAAGGAGGCATGGAAGTGGGATAGTTAAGCTGAGAACGGCGTCATTGCCACTGGCCATGTTGGTGGAGTACTCAAAACAGCGCAACAAGGCACACAGGTCTCGCATGGAGGCCCAGTTAAATTAAATAGCGGAATAGAAAATATGATCCCAAAAAAGTGTATGTATATCACACGTACACAACCACACTAGGCCCCAATTACTATTGTTTGTACCCCTAAAAGGCTAGGAGTAGGGGGAGTATGGAACAGGCAGCACCCTCAAACCTTCAGAAGTATGAGATGAACCCCAACAACTTGGAAAGGTGGATCTCTCTCACACGTACCGACACAGACTATCCCGCAATTCAATTGATCCTCAAAGGTTTTTATTGAATAGCGGAATAGGAAATATGATCAAAAAAAGTGTATGTATCTCACACGTACACAACCACACTAGGCCCCAATTACTATTGTTTGTACCCCTAAAAGGCTAGATGAGGAGTAGGGGGGGTATGGAACAGGCAGCACCCTCAAACCTTCAGAAGTATGAGATGAACCCCAACAACTTGGAAAGGTGGATCTCTCTCACACGTACCGACACAGACTATCCCCCAATTTAACTGATCCCCAAAGGTTTTTGATTAAATAGCGGAATAGAAAATATGATCCCAAAAAAGTGTATGTATATCACACGTACACAACCACACTGGGCCCCAATTACTATTGTTTGTACCCCTAAAAGGCTAGATGAGGAGTAGGGGGAGTATGGAACAGGCAGCACCCTCAAACCTTAAGAAGTATGAGATGAACCCCAACAACTTGGAAAGGTGGATCTCTCTCACACGTACCGACACAGACTATCCCGCAATTCAATTGATCCTCAAAGGTTTTTATTGAATAGCGGAGTAGGAAATATGATCAAAAAAAGTGTATGTATCTCGCACGTACACAACCACACTAGGCCCCAATTACTATTGTTTGTACCCCTAAAAGGCTAGATGAGGAGTAGGGGGGGTATGGAACAGGCAGCACCCTCAAACCTTCAGAAGTATGAGATGAACCCCAACAACTTGGAAAGGTGGATCTCTCTCACACGTACCGACACAGACTATCCCCCAATTTAACTGATCCCCAAAGGTTTTTGATTAAATAGCGGAATAGAAAATATGATCCCAAAAAAGTGTATGTATATCACACGTACACAACCACACTGGGCCCCAATTACTATTGTTTGTACCCCTAAAAGGCTAGATGAGGAGTAGGGGGAGTATGGAACAGGCAGCACCCTCAAACCTTCAGAAGTATGAGATGAACCCCAACAACTTGGAAAGGTGGATCTCTCTCACACGTACCAACACAGACTATCCCCCAATTTAACTGATCCCCAAAGGTTTTTGATTAAATAGCGGAATAGAAAATATGATCCCAAAAAAGTGTATGTATATCACACGTACACAACCACACTAGGCCCCAATTACTATTGTTTGTACCCCTAAAAGGCTAGGAGTAGGGGGAGTATGGAACAGGCAGCACCCTCAAACCTTCAGAAGTATGAGATGAACCCCAACAACTTGGAAAGGTGGATCTCTCTCACACGTACCAACACAGACTATCCCCCAATTTAACTGATCCCCAAAGGTTTTTGATTAAATAGCGGAATAGAAAATATGATCCAAAAAAAGTGTATGTATATCACACGTACACAACCACACTAGGCCCCAATTACTATTGTTTGTACCCCTAAAAGGCTAGGAGTAGGGGGAGTATGGAACAGGCAGCACCCTCAAACCTTCAGAAGTATGAGATGAACCCCAACAACTTGGAAAGGTGGATCTCTCTCACACGTACCAACACAGACTATCCCCCAATTTAACTGATCCCCAAAGGTTTTTGATTAAATAGCGGAATAGAAAATATGATCCCAAAAAAGTGTATGTATATCACACGTACACAACCACACTAGGCCCCAATTACTATTGTTTGTACCCCTAAAAGGCTAGGAGTAGGGGGAGTATGGAACAGGCAGCACCCTCAAACCTTCAGAAGTATGAGATGAACCCCAACAACTTGGAAAGGTGGATCTCTCTCACACGTACCAACACAGACTATCCCCCAATTTAACTGATCCCCAGAGGTTTTTGATTAAATAGCGGAATAGAAAATATGATCCCAAAAAAGTGTATGTATATCACACGTACACAACCACACTAGGCCCCAATTACTATTGTTTGTACCCCTAAAAGGCTAGGAGTAGGGGGAGTATGGAACAGGCAGCACCCTCAAACCTTCAGAAGTATGAGATGAACCTCAACAACTTGGAAAGGTGGATCTCTCTCACACGTACCAACACAGACTATCCCCCAATTTAACTGATCCCCAAAGGTTTTTGATTAAATAGCGGAATAGAAAATATGATCCCAAAAAAGTGTATGTATATCACACGTACACAACCACACTAGGCCCCAATTACTATTGTTTGTACCCCTAAAAGGCTAGGAGTAGGGGGAGTATGGAACAGGCAGCACCCTCAAACCTTCAGAAGTATGAGATGAACCCCAACAACTTGGAAAGGTGGATCTCTCTCACACGTACCAACACAGACTATCCCCCAATTTAACTGATCCCCAAAGGTTTTTGATTAAATAGCGGAATAGAAAATATGATCCCAAAAAAGTGTATGTATATCACACGTACACAACCACACTAGGCCCCAATTACTATTGTTTGTACCCCTAAAAGGCTAGATGAGGAGTAGGGGGGGTATGGAACAGGCAGCACCCTCAAACCTTCAGAAGTATGAGATGAACCCCAACAACTTGGAAAGGTGGATCTCTCTCACACGTACCGACACAGACTATCCCCCAATTTAACTGATCCCCAAAGGTTTTTGATTAAATAGCGGAATAGAAAATATGATCCCAAAAAAGTGTATGTATATCACACGTACACAACCACACTGGGCCCCAATTACTATTGTTTGTACCCCTAAAAGGCTAGATGAGGAGTAGGGGGAGTATGGAACAGGCAGCACCCTCAAACCTTAAGAAGTATGAGATGAACCCCAACAACTTGGAAAGGTGGATCTCTCTCACACGTACCGACACAGACTATCCCGCAATTCAATTGATCCTCAAAGGTTTTTATTGAATAGCGGAGTAGGAAATATGATCAAAAAAAGTGTATGTATCTCGCACGTACACAACCACACTAGGCCCCAATTACTATTGTTTGTACCCCTAAAAGGCTAGATGAGGAGTAGGGGGGGTATGGAACAGGCAGCACCCTCAAACCTTCAGAAGTATGAGATGAACCCCAACAACTTGGAAAGGTGGATCTCTCTCACACGTACCGACACAGACTATCCCCCAATTTAACTGATCCCCAAAGGTTTTTGATTAAATAGCGGAATAGAAAATATGATCCCAAAAAAGTGTATGTATATCACACGTACACAACCACACTGGGCCCCAATTACTATTGTTTGTACCCCTAAAAGGCTAGATGAGGAGTAGGGGGAGTATGGAACAGGCAGCACCCTCAAACCTTCAGAAGTATGAGATGAACCCCAACAACTTGGAAAGGTGGATCTCTCTCACACGTACCAACACAGACTATCCCCCAATTTAACTGATCCCCAAAGGTTTTTGATTAAATAGCGGAATAGAAAATATGATCCCAAAAAAGTGTATGTATATCACACGTACACAACCACACTAGGCCCCAATTACTATTGTTTGTACCCCTAAAAGGCTAGGAGTAGGGGGAGTATGGAACAGGCAGCACCCTCAAACCTTCAGAAGTATGAGATGAACCCCAACAACTTGGAAAGGTGGATCTCTCTCACACGTACCAACACAGACTATCCCCCAATTTAACTGATCCCCAAAGGTTTTTGATTAAATAGCGGAATAGAAAATATGATCCAAAAAAAGTGTATGTATATCACACGTACACAACCACACTAGGCCCCAATTACTATTGTTTGTACCCCTAAAAGGCTAGGAGTAGGGGGAGTATGGAACAGGCAGCACCCTCAAACCTTCAGAAGTATGAGATGAACCCCAACAACTTGGAAAGGTGGATCTCTCTCACACGTACCAACACAGACTATCCCCCAATTTAACTGATCCCCAAAGGTTTTTGATTAAATAGCGGAATAGAAAATATGATCCCAAAAAAGTGTATGTATATCACACGTACACAACCACACTAGGCCCCAATTACTATTGTTTGTACCCCTAAAAGGCTAGATGAGGAGTAGGGGGAGTATGGAACAGGCAGCACCCTCAAACCTTCAGTATGAGATTGTGTTCACTGTACCCCACAAAGATTGAGTTCACTGCACCCCACAATGATTGTGTTCACTGCACCCCACAAAGATTGTGTTCACTGCACCTCACAAAGATTGTGTTCACTGTACCCCCCAAAGATTGTGTTCACTGCACCCCACAAAGATTCTGTTCACTGTACCCCACAAAGATTGTGTTCACTGCACCCCAAAAAGATTGTGTTCACTGCACCCCAAAAAGGATGTTGTTCACTGCACCCCAAAAAGGATGTTGTTCACTCCACCCCAAAAAGATTGTGTTCACTGCACCCCACAAAGATTGTGTTCACTGCACCCCAAAAAGATTGTGTTCACTGCACCCCAAAAATGATTTTGTTCACTGCACCCCAAAAAGGATTTTGTTCACTGCACCCCAAAAAGGATGTTGTTCACTCCACCCCAAAAAGATTGTGTTCACTGCACCCCAAAAAGATTGTGTTCACTGCACTCCACAAAGGATTTTGTTCACTGCACCCCAAAAAGATTGTGTTCACTGCACCCCAAAAAGGATGTTGTTCACTGCACCCCAAAAAGGATTTTGTTCACTGCACCCCAAAAAGATTGTGTTCACTGCACCCCACAAAGGATTTTGTTCACTGCACCCCACAAAGATTGTGTTCACTGCACACCAAAAAGGATTGTGTTCACTGCACCCCAAAAAGATTTTGTTCACTGCACCCCAAAAAGATTGTGTTCACTGCAGCCCAAAAAGATTGTGTTCACTGCAGCCCAAAAAGATTGTGTTCACTACAGCCCAAAAAGATTGTGTTCACTGCAGCCCAAAAAGATTGTGTTCACTGCAGCCCAAAAAGATTGTGTTCACTGCAGCTCACACACAGAAAAATGGATGTGGATCACTGACACCTGCCTATCTCCAATCCCACACCACACAGCAATATCGATTGTAGTTTGTAGAACACAGTTTCCCTAAAATTCAGCAGACTCTGTCCCTAACAGGATTGAGAAGAGATCGTAGATCAGGATTGAGTGCAGACCCCACCCCCCACACAGCAATATCGATTGTAGTTTGTAGAAGACACTGACCCTATATAATTCAGCAGACTCTATCCCTAAAATGCCTACAACTCGCCCTGCCTAAACACTCCGACCTGTCCCTCAATTCTATCCGGACACAAATGGTTTTTTCCTGCCTATCTTTCCCTAATCAGCAGCCAGCACGTTGATGTGTGCTCTGTCCCTGAATCTAAGCAGCATAATGACGCCGCTGCGGCTGCCTCGAACTTATAAAGACTTGGTCACATGCTTCAGACGGCCAATCACAGCTACTGAGACATTTGCAGGCATGGCTGGGATGGCTTAAGGCACACCAGTTAAACGATTGTTGATTGGCTGTTGAAAGCCCGCCATGAAAAGAGCGCCAAAGCATGCAAAACCCGGAAATAAAACGACCGAACACGGATTTTTACCCGAACATACAGTAAAGTGTCCGTGTCCGTGTTCGGGTACAAAAAATCCAATTATTCGGTACGAACACGAATAATACAGTCCGTGTTCGCTCAACACTAGTCTTGGTCTAATGACAAGCAACTAATTATGGTTTTTGTCACATTGTCTTTATTTGCCTTTAGAATAATGGGAGATATTCTGGCTTTGGTAATATGGTCCTGCCTGTAAAGCTATACTCATTATTAAAATAGCATTTACCATGTGGCAGTATGAAAAAGAACGACAGAACCTACTTTAATTTCTTTTCTTTATTTTTAATTGGCCTTATATGGATTATACTGTTAGGTTAGAATTGGTTGTAAAATACTCAATACAGGCAGTCCCCGGGTTACAAACAAGAATGTTTCTGTAGGTGTGTTTTTAAGCTGAATATGTAAGTAAGTTAGAACAGGTACATTTTTTAAGTGCAACTCCAGCCAAAAAAAATATTATTTTTTTTGGCCTAAAGTGTTCTGTTTCTTCATTCAGCATTTGGACACCATCTATTGAGGACACATAATTTTATCAACTTGTACATCATGGACTTTTTATGAACTGCTTATGAACTTTTTTCTTATATCATTATCAGTTGCGTCGCTGTGGGGGTGGGGACCCCACCCGGGTGACACTGGTCAGAGGAGTGACACCAGAGCTTTTTTCAGCCAGTGACCACCTCTGGCGATAGCCCCTTACGTGCCGTTCACTGCTTTCACTTCCACACAGGAGCCAACCTTCTATGTGTACAGGTGATAGCGCCCCTCTCCCAGCCATGTGCACAGTCCTCCCTGCCCAGCAGTATCTTTATGAGAGAGGGAGGGGGCAGGGGATTTGCACAGCAGCTCTACTATCCCAGTGGTAGCTCTACTGTCCCAGCGGCAGCTCCTTCTAAAGCCCATGTGCGCAGACTGCATACCCTCTGTAAATTGTAGCTGCGATTTGGCAGCACCCCTTATGTCCTCTCTTCTGGCCTGTGAAGCATGCAGTATTTAACTTTGCACCCTGTACATAGGGAACTTCTGATCCTTGCACCCTATACATAGGAAACTTCTGATCCTTGCACCCTGTACATAGTGAACTTCTGATCCTTGCACTCTATACAAAGCAAACTTCTTATCCTTGCACCCTGTACATAGCTAACCTCTGATCCTTGCACCCTGTACATAGCTAACCTCTGATCCTTGCACCCTGTACATAGCAAACTTCTGATCCTTGCACCCTGTACATAGCGAACTTCTGATCCTTACACCCTGTACATAGCAAACTTCTGATCCTTGCACCCTGAACATAGAGAACTTCTAATCCTTGCACCCTGTACCTAGCGAACTTCTTATCCTTGCACCCTGTACATAGCGAACTTCTGATGCTTGCACCCTGTACATAGCAAACTTCTGATCCTATGCACCCTGTACATAGCAAACTTCTGAACCTTGCAACCTGTAAATAGCAAATTTCTGATCCTTTGCACCCTGTACATAGCGAACTTCTGATCCTTGCACCCTGTACATAGCGAACTTCTGATCCTTGCACCCTGTACATAGCGAACTTCTGATCCTTGCACCCTGTACATAGCAAACTTCTGATCCTTTGCACCCTGTACATAGCAAACTTCTGATCCTTTGCACCCTGTACATAGCAAACTTCTGATCCTTTGCACCCTGTACATAGCGAACTTCTGATCCTTTGCACCCTGTACATAGCAAACTTCTGATCCTTGCACCCTGTACATAACAAACTTCTGATCCTTTGCACCCTGTACATAGCTAGCCTCTGATCCTTGCACCCTGTACATAGCAAACTTCTGATCCTTTGCACCCTGTACATAGCTAACCTCTGATCCTTTGCACCCTGTACATAGCAAACTTCTGATCCTTGCACCCTGTACATAGCGAACTTCTGATCCTTACACCCTGTACATAATGAACTTCTGGTCCTTGCACCCTGTACATAGCAAACTTCTGATCCTTACACCCTGTACATAATGAACTTCTGGTCTGGTCCTTGCACCCTGTACTTAGAAAACTACTGATCCTTGCACCCTGTACATAGCCAACTTCTGATCCTTTGCACCCTGTAAAAAGCAAACTTCTGAGCCTTGCACTGTGTACATAAAGAACTTCTGATCCTTGCACCCTGTACATAATGATAATGAACTTCTGGTCCTTGCACCCTGTACTTAGCAATTTTCTGATCCTTGCACCCTGTACATTGCCAACTTCTGATCCTCTGCACCCTGTACAAAGCAAACTTCTGATCCTTACACCCTGTACATAATGAACTTCTGGTCTGGTCCTTGCACCCTGTACTTAGAAAACTACTGATCCTTGCACCCTGTACATAACCAACTTCTGATCCTTTGCACCCTGTAAAAAGCAAACTTCTGAGCCTTGTACCGTGTACATAAAGAACTTCTGATCCTTGCACCCTGTACTTAGCAATTTTCTGATCCTTGCACCCTGTACATTGCCAACTTCTGATCCTTTGCACCCTGTACAAAGCAAACTTCTGATCCTTGCACCCTGTACATAGCGAACTTCTGATCTTCTGTACATAGTGAACTTCTGGTCCTTGCACCCTGTAAATAGCAAACTTCTGATTCTCTGTACATAGTGAACTTCTGGTCCTTGCATCCTATAAATAGCGAACTTCTGATCCTTGCACCCTGTACATAGCCAACTTCTGATCCTTTGCACTCTGTACATAGCAAACTTCCGAGCCTTGCACCCTGTACATAGCGAACTTCTGATCCTTGCACCCTGTACACAGCGAACTTCTGATCCTCTGTACATAGTGAACTTCTGGTCCTTGCAACCTGTAAATAGCGAACTTCTGATCCTTGCACCCTGTACATAGCAAACTTCTGATCCTTGCACCCTGTACATAGCAAACTTCTGATCCTTGCACCCTGTGCATAGCAAACTTCTGAGCCTTGCACCCTGTACATAGTGAACTTCTGGTCCTTGAACCCTGTACATAGCGAACTTCTGATTCTTTGCACCCTGTACATAGCAAACTTCTGAGCCTTGCACCCTGTACATAGCGAACTTCTGATCTTTGCTCCCTGTACATAGCTACATAGTGAATTTCTGATCCTTGCACCCTGTACATAGCAAACTTCTGATCCTTTGCACCCTGTACATAGCAAACTTCTGAGCCTACCACCCTGTACATAGCACACTCCTGATCCTTTGCACCCTGTACATAGCAAACTTCTGAGCCTACCACCCTGTACATAGCGAACTACTGATCCTTGCAACCTGTACATAGCAAACTTCTGATCCTTTTCATCCTGTACATAGCAAACTTCTGAGCCTACCACCCTGTACATAGCACACTTCTGAGTCCTGCACCCTGTATGTAGCGCATTCCTGAGTTTGTATTACACACCTGAATGCTGAACTCTATGTATATAGTGTATTTTTGAACCTTGTGCATAATGCACTCATAATAATTAACTATGCATGTGTAATTCGGCCACACATACCCTTTCATGAGGTGTTCTCTCCCCCTATAGGTGGGTTGTCTTGGGGGCATGGTTGAGGGACACCATCCAGTGCACTGTGGCAGGCTAGATAGCCTGCCAAGTGTCTGCTGCTCTGTCCTGCTCCTGCTGTTACTCCACAGTGGCAGGACCGGGCACTGTGACAGGCTGGGGGGGGGGGGGGAGAGATTTGCAGTGGTGCTATAAAAAAATGGTATGGGGGAGGGGGTTGACACCACATTTTTGTGCACAAGGTGACACCAACCTTAGTGACACCACTGATCCCTCACCTTAGAGCTTGCAATTTCTCACCCTTACATTAAGTTTTAGCAGAGGGATGAGTTAACACCCCTGTAATATTTGTTTTGCTGTCTCTGCCCCTGTTCAGAAGATTTCCCCTCACTTTTTGAATTTAGAAAATTTTGGGTTGTCATGGAAACAAGGATTGGTGATAAAGTTTCAGTGGAGACACCTTTTTCCAACGATAACTCTTACAGAAGTGACTTTCCCTTCCTAGTGGTAGACTTCCTTTAATGTCGTATGTAGGTTGTATGTATAACACGGGGACTGCCTGTACTTTATATAGCCACTATTACGACAATAAATGTATGTTAATAGGTGTTAGTTCAACAATTTCCCTGCACAACAAAACATCAACAAAAATCCAGTCACTAACAGAATATAAAACTCTGAATTATCTAGATTACCATTTAAATGTCTTTAAGGTCCAGAAATATTTGAATATAATATCGAAAATTGTATTATACATTCCGGTGCTTTGTGTAGGCATATTTTTTATTTCCTCCAAAAGGAAGAGATATATTTTCTGATCTCTGTGTAAATATCTGCTGAGGTTTGCACTGTGCTGCTGACCGCATATTTCAGTATAAATTTAAAAATTGTATTTTTAGCACTACTGCCTGCTTTTACTTTTATCTGGTACTAAAAAAATATAACCAGTAAAATGCAGAGTGGAGACTCTATACAGGTCAGAAAAATGATCTGAGCATCATAATCATTGACGGCACATGGCAAAATCAGAAGCCCAGGGAAGGGCTATGTTTTTGAACTTTATATAACATTATATTTAGGTGTATGTTCTGTGGTACAAACTACTCTAAATATAGAATCTTCCACTTTTGTGGCAACATTTCTTAAAAAATATTAAGCTACCTGTACACTATTCTGAATATTCAGAGTCTTTACACTGGGCTACATGTATATATATATATATATATATATATATATATATATATACAGTGGGTACGGAAAGTATTAAGACCCCCTTAAATTTTTCACTCTTTGTTATATTGCAGCCATTTGCTAAAATCATTTAAGTTCATTCTTATTCCTCATGAATGTACACATAGCACCCCATACTGACAGAAAAACACAGAATTGTTGACATTGTTGCAGATGTATTAAAAAAGAAAAACTGAAATATTACATGGTCCTAAGTATTCAGACCCTTTGCTGTGACACTCATATATTTAACTCAGGTGCTTTCCATTTCTTCTGATCATCCTTTAGATTGTTCTACACCTTCATTTGAGTCCAGCTGTGTTTGATTATACTGATTGGACTTGATTAGGAAAGCCACACACCTGTCTATATAAGACCTTCCAGATCACAATGCATGTCAGAGCAAATGAGAATCATGAGGTCAAAGGAACTGCCTGAAGAGCTCAGAGACAGAATTGTGGCAAGGCACAGATCTGGCCAGGGTTACAAAAAGATTTCTGCTGCACTTAAGGTTCCTAAGAGCACAGTGGCCTCCATAATCCTCAAATGGAAGATGTTTGGGACGACCAGAACCTTTCCTAGAGCTGGCCGTCCGGCCAAACTGAGCTATCGGGGGAGAAGAGCCTTGGTGAGAGAGGTAAAGAAGAACCCAAAGATCACTGTGGCTGAGCTCCAGAGATGCAGTCAGGAGATGGGAGAAAGTTGTAGAAAGTCAACCATCACTGCAGCCCTCCACCATTCGGGGCTTTATGGCAGAGTGGCCCGACGGAAGCCTCTCCTCAGTGTAAGACACATGAAAGCCCGCATGGAGTTTGCAAAAAAACACCTGAAGGACTCCAAGATGGTGAGAAATAAGATTCTCTGGTCTGATGAGACCAAAATAGAACTTTTTGGCCTTAATTCTAAGTGGTATGTGTGAAGAAAACCAGGCACTGCTCATCACCTGTCCAATACAGTCCCAACAGTGAAGCATGGTGGTGGCAGCATCATGCTGTGGGGGTGTTTTTCAGCTGCAGGGACAGGATGACTGGTTGCAATCGAGGGAAAGATGAATGCAGCCAAGTACAGGGATATCCTGGACAAAAACCTTCTCCAGAGTGCTCTGGACCTCAGACTGGGCCGAAGGTTTACCTTCCAACAAGACAATGACCCTAAGCACACAGCTAAAATAACGAAGGAGTGGCTTCACAACAACTCCATGACTGTTCTTGAATGGCCCAGCCAGAGCCCTGACTTAAATCCAATTGAGCATCTCTGGAGAGACCTAAAAATGGCTGTCCACCAACTTTTACCATCTAACCTGACAGAACTGGAGAGGATCTGCAAGGAGAAATGGCAGAGGATCCCCAAATCCAGGTGTGAAAGACTTGTTGCATCTTTCCCAAAAAGACTCCTGGCTGTATTAGATCAAAAGGGGGCTTCTACTAAATACTGAGCAAAGGGTCTGAATACTTAGGACCATGTGATATTTCAGTTTTTCTTGTGTACATTCATGAGGAAGAAGAATGAACCTAAATGATTTTAGCAAATGGCTGCAATATAACAAAGAGTGAAAAATTTAAGGGGGTCTGAATACTTTCCATACCCACTGTATATACAGGCTTAACCCCTTGGAGCTGGCTCCTCACAGACCTTTAAGGATGCTGGGAGGCGGGGTTTGTAATCATGTGACAGCCGTGATTGGCTGTGACGGTGGTCACATGATTGGAAAGCCCCCAATCGCAAGTAGTGTTCCGGAGCTTTCTGTTAGCTGCCAGGTAACTGTGGCAGGAGCACGCAGGGCGCTAGCTCTTGGCACAGCTGTATTTGCACTAACGCGTGCAAATATGCGGCTGCTCGTTGCCAAGGCCTACCTGCCAAGAGGCCACATATTTGCCTGTGGCCAGCGCCAAGAGGTTAAAGTGGTTCTAAAGGCTCAAAAAAAAACCTTCTGTGTGCAGCAGTCCCCTCAGCCCCCCTAAAACTTACCTGAGCCCCATTGCGATCAAGCAATGTGCATGAAAGCCTCAGCTCTCTGGGAACTCTCCCTCCTCATTGCCAGAAGAAGCCACTGGCTCACGGTGCTTTCATTCACAGCCAGTAAACCAAATAGAAGAGAAAGGGGGCAGGGAACAGCCATGGCTCTGTGTGTGAATGGACACACAGAGCCGCAGCTCGGGAGCGAGCCTGCTTGGGTGCCCCCACTGCAAGCTGGTTGCTCTGGGAGCACTGGGCAGAAGTGGTGAGGGACCTGGGGATAAGAGGATTAGGGCTGCTCTGTGCAAAACAGCTGCACAGAGAAGGTAACTATAACATGCTTGTTATTTTTCTTTTATTAATTTTTTAATTAAAAAAGAATCCTTTAATATCACTTTAAAGAAACCCTGTCAGTAACCTAAAACATTCCAGAAGAAAACTCCGTGCAATAGAAGAGCTATTTCCTCTCTGTGCCCTGTGTCTCCTTTACTCTGTTTAAACCCTCTAGCTTTCATCAGACTCTTCAGCATCCAACATTTCAAGGAGTGTCAGAGGTGTGTGCCCTGTACACAGCGCAGGCTGCAGTGCTGGAACAGGGTAAAGGTAGGAGACACAGGCCACTGGAGAGGTGGGTATAACAGTTCTTCTATTGTAGGCAACTTTCATCTGGATTTTTTAGGGGAAAAACAGGGTATGCTGTATGCAAACCTAATCACTAAAATCTCATACAAGCTTTAATATTTTAAAATATGTTTAAAATTACTTTTCAATATTTTAAAACTGTCACTTTTGTTTTTAAAAAATCCCTGGCATGAAGGACCTCATGCAAACGTTGTGTTTATATTAAGGGCTGGCAACACTTTGCTTGTGTCTAATAGTCCTCCTGCTGTGTTACTTTATTACACTTTCTACCACAGAAGACTACAAATTGATGTACAATGCACGCTACACAATCATTTTCCATTGTTGTCACCATCAGGAAGTCTGCCCTGAGAAATGATGTGCAGCGACCCTGCCCTAGGCTGTTGTCTGCCTACTAAGTTAGGCCCAGTCTGAGCATCTGTTAAACTTTGTCAAGGTTCTGCAGGTCCTCCCTATAAACTCAGTTGGTTGATTATTTCTGCCTGTTACTGTGGATGCGGTTCCAGTAATCAGAATGTGAAGGACAATCTTTGAGCTATGAATATGTATCCGTCCCAATCCCTGAGGTTCTTGTTCAGCGGAAAAGTTTGGAAAGATAATAAATATCTGCGTCACCTTTCCAGAGTGTTCTCTAACTTCTGGATTTCTATCTGGAGATGAAGGGTCTCTACCTGGGCCTTTCCCCAGCCAAGGGCACGTGCCAGAGGCCCAAGAACATTAGATGCCTGTTGTAGTGGCTATCTGGAAATAACTGGGCTTGTACAGAGCCCAATTGCTGAACAGTGTTGCAGAGGAGCAGGGTAGAAGCTACTAAATGGAAATTTTAAGAAGGATTCATTGTCTATCAATTGCCCCATCCCACATACCAAGGACCAGACTCTTAAATGGAAACGTTAGCCTGCCATACTTCTTAGGGGGTTATTTCACACCACCCAAAGAGGAGGGGTGCTACAGATGTGCAACAGATGTAAAAAGGCTGCAGGAGATGAGCAGTGTTTACATGCAACAAAGGTGAAACAGTAAAACACAACATAGTGTTATTTATATTTATTTTTATATTTTATATATTTAGCAAACTAAATGTCATTCAAATAGCATTTGTATATACTCAATCAGTAAGACATTAGAAATCAATAGCAAAAAAATTCAGTAATAACTTTCACTTATCAGATTATACCGAAATCTGGTTGGTTGTTATGGGCTACTACAGTTATGTCTTATTGTTTAGCCTTCCATTCACTAAAGGAAATCTCATCTATCAAACTAGATTGCTGATAAACATCCAGCTGAAAAGCAAGTGACTAAATTGGTATGGAAGCTTTCAATGGTTATAAACCTCAGACATGAAATCTTAACAATGCACGTCCTTCTATACTGTGTATTTGTCTCTATCAAAAGCAGTGAGTGTAATTTCTCTTTGCTACCTGCTGATTCTGCTATCCGTATGAGTCACTTTTGACAGCTTTCCCCGAAACCAAGAGAAAAATGTTTCTATGTTTGCAAGGCTGTGGAGAACAGATAGCTGGAGATAAACAGGTACAATGTATGTTGGAGGATTTGTTTCATCTCTGTATATTACCATGCTAGTCACTTCACTGGTTACATATAAGGGTTTAAAACCAGTTTACTGTCAGTCTGTTTCTTAGAGCTGTCATCAGGGCCGGAATTTCCATTAGGCACTGTGGGCATGTGACTACAGGTGCCCTTCCTAAAGGGGCACCCGTCAGTATGAATTTTTTAAA
This sequence comes from Pelophylax lessonae, assembly GCF_965119305.1. Taxonomy (NCBI): domain Eukaryota; kingdom Metazoa; phylum Chordata; class Amphibia; order Anura; family Ranidae; genus Pelophylax; species Pelophylax lessonae. Next base: position 438,339,661 of record NC_138769.1, read on the forward strand.
AAAATGTTTCTTAACCCTTATTCTGCCAGGTTCATATGTGATACAGACCTGACAGTGGGGGGGTTTAGGCAGACTCCTATCTGTCCGGTGGAAGCATTCGGGCGGCTGCACTGCCCCCTGATTGCTTCCATACATCCCCAGTACTCGCACCCCCCCTCCCCCTGCGTGCCCCCATCATGTATATCGGTCTCCACTTGCCCATGTGTGGGCCCGGGACTGGCATGGCTAGTGGGTGGAGGGGAGGGAGAACAGCGGACACACATCCACTCTCCTCCCCTTCTTATTGGTGAACTGGAAAGTGATGCGTATGATGTCACCCTGCCACTTTCCCCGGCTAGCATAGGGATGTATTGCAGTGCAATGTGCATTGCAATACATCCAGTGGAGCCCAGAGGAGACTTGCAATGTCTTTTAAACCCTGCATGTCTCATTAAAGAGAACCTGTTACCTAAAAATCATCACATAAGGGACTTTTTGTCCCCAATGCGATAAAAAAACATAACAGTTAAGCAAAGAAAAAAATCCCCCCAAAAAAATTTTGAGGCCCCCCCACTTCCACATATTGTATAAGCACGTATGAATGTAAAAGCAAATGTCGGGGGCGCCTACACCTGAAAACGTTAATTGCGATACACATGTTACATACCGCCGTGCATGCCAGAGTGAGAACAATAATTCTTGCACCAGACCTCCACTGCAACACTAAACTGATGACTTTTAGGGGGCTTTTGAAGCCTTGCCTATAGAAAATATAGAGTACTGAAGTATGTCGCCATTTCACGAGCACATCCAAATTTAAGGTTTGACATGTTGGGTATCTTTTTACTCGGTGCAACCTTTTTTTTATAATTTACCAAAATTGTGGGTAGTTTATTGCCTTTGTTTGCCCTAAAAGTTCACTTCATTGTATTTTTTACTGATACTTTGCGTTTCCTAGACCTTTGCGGTAAATTATCAAGAAAAAAAAGCCGGTCTTACTCTTTTTTTTTTTTGGGGGGGGGGGGTGGGCTGCTTCAGAATTCTCTGTCTGTAGGCTCCTGAGAAGTAAATCCGGCCCTGCTTGTCATGAATAAGGTAGACATGTCATAAGAATGTCATGGAATTGCTGATCTTCTGAAAAGGCTTCTTATCCAAAGGTTTAGGCTGACTCTCCAGCTTCAGTACTGTCTAAAGCCCCATACACACGCGTCGATAATTGGTCGTGAATTTTTGGCCAACGTCCGATCGGCCGATTTTCGGCTTGTTAGTATGATGCTTCCTCCGACAACCGACTCTGACTTTTCGGCCAAAAAAAATCTGGTGTGCAGGCTATAAAATTTTTTTTGGCCATCAACACAACGGCCGATTTTCCGGCAGTCAGTACAGATTTCGGCAGACAAAAATCTGATGAGCAAGACTGGGAATGCTCAGAGAAGAAAAAACACACGGAATGTAAACCAGCACATGACATCACTTCTGAAGTAGATTTTTGTTGGCCGAGAAAATTCGTGTGCAGTCTAGGCACATTCCAACCAACAAAACACCACTCTGGACAAAAGTCAGACGATCGGTCGGCCGATAATCGTTGCGTGTGTACGAGGCATTTGTTATTGACCCACAAACAGGTTTGCAGATTGAAAAGACCTTATCTGCATATGTTTTCCTAGTAAGTACTGAAAGTTTTCAAAGCTAGAGGGTCAGCATTAACTAGCACTTGGATAAAGGAGAGCAATAGCAGCCTCTGTGCTTTTTTCATGACAGGCGGCCTTGTGCTTTTTTATATTCGTCCCAAATAGTGGTTGGCCATATGTCGTTTTCAACCTAAAAGGCAATTTAATTAAGTATTGTCATATGGTTCCTAGCCAATACCCTTAAAAATTGAGGATGTTGATTAAGTAACTTTGGTTGTACAAAATTAAAAGCCTTCAAATATACAGGTGTAATTTGTATGGTATCATGAAATTAGCATATGGATATCATACAAAAGATAAATTCATGAAGGCATCATTTAAGATGAATCAGAAAAGTTGGTAAATTGCTGCACTGCAGCAAACCTCATCTAATTGTAAAAACAAAGATGTATAAAATGAACATTAAACACTATAAACCAGCTGGCTCTTGCTGAAACTTTATGGCAGACAAAATGCCAGGTGGGCTATAACCCACTTTAAATCTTTATAATGTTTTGTGCCTTTAGACAATAATGTATATTATACACATTATCTAAAAACTGAGAGCTTGTAACTGAAGGTCAGCAAAGGCGGAAAGGTATGAGTTAGGAATCCAAGAACATCATGCACAGATGGATACCAAGAAACCACATGCCTCCTCTCTGCCTAATTAAGAGTTATAATCAATAAAGTCAAGAGATCTCAGTGTTGACAGGTAAGATGTTTTTTTTTTTTCATAACTCTGCTGTGAATCTTGCAGTTTAAAGAGACACTGTCACTACCTAAAACACAGCATATATATTCCATGCATCAAAATAGTAAATTAAAAAACTTACTGTTGCTGCCTTTTTAGAATTAAAGTAACTGCAGCAGCAGGGAGCTCTGATGAAATGTAGACAGGGGTACAACTGAGGGCAGAAAGGTAGTGACAGTGTCTCTTTAATAGACTATAAGGACTTAGTTACATTTGGCTTGTTCTGTAATGTTGATAACATTTCACTGCTCATACAAGAATCTTCCTCCATTCCAATGACTGTCAAGAACATACCCCAACATTTATAACTACAGAGGTAAATTAGTCACCTGAATACAGTCACCATGAAATGTGTTAAGGCAGATGTTGATTGTCCAAGAACACAAAGGAAGGTCAGCTTGTAAAACCACCATAGTCGAATAATATCATTTAATCACCATAGTGCCATGACATCTGTGAGAAGTGTTTACTGTTTCAGTCACATGACTAAAGCCGGCCATACAGTGGGGGGAAATATGTATTTAATCCCTTGCAGATTTTGTAAGTTTGCCCACCTACAAAGAAATGAAGGGTCTATAATTGTTATCATAGGTGAATTTTAAATGATAGCGACAGAATACCAACCAAAAATCTGGAAAAAACACATAAAACCAATGCAATAAATTAAGTTGCAGTTCAGTGAGTGAAATAAGTATTTGATCCCCAAGCAAAACAAGACTTAGTACTTGGTGGAGAAACCCTTGTTGACAAGCACAGAGGTAAGATGTTTCTTGTAGTTAGTGACCAGGTCTTCATACATCTTAGGAGGGATTTTGGTCCACTCTTATTTACAGATCTTCTCTAAATCCTTAAGGTTTCTTGGCTGTCTCTTGACAACTCGAAGTTTCAGCTCCCTCCATAAATGTTCTATAGGATTAAGGTCTGGAGACTGTCTAGGCCACTCCATGACCTTAATGTACTTCTTTTTGAGCCGCATTGAGGGCCAATGGACAGGGCCATATATTGTAAAATATTGGATGAGAACCTACTTCCTTCAGCCAGAACAGTGAAGATGGGTCATGGATAGGTCTTCCAGCAGATAATGACCAAAACCAACCTGCCAAGGCAACAAAGGAGTGGTTCAAGAAGAAGTAAATTAATTAGTGGCCTAGCCAGTCGCCAAACTTTAATCCTATTGAAAATGTCTGGAGGGAGCTGAAAATTTGAGTTGCCAAGCGACAGCCAAGAAACCTTAAGGACCAAAATCCCTCCTGAGATGTGTGCAAACCTGGTAACCAACAACAAGAAATGTCTTACCTCTGTGCTTGCCAACAAGGGTTTCTCTACCAAGTACTAAGTAATGTTTTGCTTGGGGGATCAAATACGTATTTCACTCACTGAACTGCAACTTAAATTATAGCATTTGTTTTATGTGTTTTTCTGGATTTTTTTTGGTTGAAATTCTGATTTTTGTTTTTTTTTTTTTTTTGGTTGATATTCTGTCTCTATCATTAAAAATACACCTATGATAAAAGTTATAGACCCTTAATTTCTTTGTAAGTGGGCAAACTTACAAAATCTGCAGGGGATCAAATACTTATTTCCCCCACTGTACATCATTTGTTTTTAGTTAACAAAACTGAGCCAATTCCCCCTTCCGCACATTCAATGTGGATCTGTTAACCACTTCTGGACCAGAAGGTTTTACCCCTTAATGACCAGACCATTTGGCACTGCATAAATGTAACTGGTAATTAAGCAGTCATGCAATGCTGTACCCATGTACCCAAAATAAATGTATGTCCTTTTTTTCCCACAAATAGAGCTTTCTTTTGGTGGTATTTAATTTCAATGTGGATGTGGGAATCCTTCCTCCTGAGCTATTGTATTCTTACAATGGGGAAACTTCCCCTCCATCATTCAACAATGATCAGTGTTGCTGGCTTTAGCCGGCGGCACTGATCATTCAGCAAAAACCCAACAGCCTGGTTTTACACAAGTTGATTGATCGATCAACTTGTGTACAACCAGCTTGCACATACATTGATTGAAGTTTCTGCTTGACCTGCTTAATTTCGATCCATGTATGGCCATTTTAAAGGTGTGAATTGTTGTCAAATTGACAGGGTAGAGATGTTAAAATCAGATTATACTGTATGTGGATGGTAGACAGTGTCAACGGCTTCCACCCTTGTTTATGGGTGGTTGTTTACAGTTTAATGTTGATGCATCTCTTTTACATCTATCAACTTTATAGACCTAGAAGAAAAAGTGTATATTTTTAAAACATCATCATCTGAAAGGCGCTTGTGACCAAATCATCACTGGTGCCTGGTAGAAGAAATTTTCCCATAAGTCTACCAAAGATATAACATTTGCTTAAACTGCTACTTCGAGAACTATGCCTTAGCTTTGCCAAAAACCTAAAAATAGAGGCTTGCAAAGTTTCAGACTGGATCTTCTTTGGTACAATGTACAATATATAATACTTTGTACAACATAACAATATATACAGCTATCAAAAACAAACTTACTTTTTCAGTTTTCCTCTCTTCTGCTTTGCAGCCTGTATTGGTTGGGCTGCCAGTAGGCAGGCAGTTGATTTGTCCATTGGCAGCATCACCATTAATGTGGGCGGCAGTAACATTTGGTGGTGTGATGGCAGCTGCAGCTGATGTTAGAGGAATGATTGCTCTGGCACAGTGGATTGCAGGAGAAGTCTGTACAGATGTCTGCTGCTGTTGATGCATATGTTGTGGAGAGATATTGGATTGTGGCCTGTTTGGGCTAGCTGGGAGTCGTGATGGAGAATTCTGAGTCCTTAAAGGTGATACAGTAGCTGTGGGACGTTCTTGGGGTTGTGCTGATGAGTGTGCTAAAAGGTAATAGAGTAATAAAACACATAAGCCAAAGCAGTATTAAACACAGGAGTTATGTTTACTAAATTGTATCCATGTGTACATGTATGTAAAGTACATCATTCAAACACTTTTTTAAGTAAGTTGTTTTGTGGTCTGGCTCATAGGGTTCTTTCAGAAAGAATCTCTAAACACAACTTCCTCACAAAATCCCCATCTTTAGTGCTGCCTGGTCATAAGCTGCTTACTTTGGCCTTTCTCTAACTGACCACACTTCCTTATCCCACATGTGTGTTATTAATCACACACTTCTGTGGAGAAATGGCATGGACACAAGAGGGGATGTTGACAAATTTACTACAGACCAACACAACACAGGCTGTATTTCAAATATTAGGTCCTTATCTACAACATTGTCTGGCAACTTGCTAAGAGTCAGCTTCTACTATTGAACAGTCTATGTAGCAGTGCTCCAAACTAGCAGACATGCTTGACATATTTTCAAAAATGGCCTAATTTGCCTTTGCAACCTATGAAAATGTCTATTTTTTTCCACCATATTTCTTGGGGTGCCCTTTCATGGCCTCTGAAACTGATAGGTAGTGAGGAGTGAAATCTACAATTTACGCCCTTAGAAAGCCTAAAGGCGGTAATTGGTTTTGGAGTCCTGTACGCGGCTAGACTACCAAAAAGTCTCACACATGTGGTATCCCCGTACTCAGGAGAAGGAACATAATTTCACATATAGCCATGGCATGTTTGAGTAATATATCATTTAAATGACAACTTTGTGTAAATTTTTTTTGTAATTTTCCCAAAACTTGTGGCAAAATATAAAATATTCCATGAACTCAACATGCCTCTCTGCAAATCACTTAGAGGGTCTACTTGCAAATCGGGGTCATTTGTGTTATCTTGATATTTCAGGGCCTCCGAAAACTGTGATAGGTAGTGAGGAAGTAAAATAAGCAATTTACGCCTTTAGAAAACCTGAAGGTGGTAATTGGATGTCAGGGTTCCGTACAAAGATAGGCAACCAAAAAGTCACACACATGTGGTATCCATGTACTCAGGAGAAGCAGCAGAATGTATTTTGGGGTGTCGATTCACATATACCCATGGCATGTGTGAGCAATATATCATTTAGTGACAACTTTGAGTAAAAAAAAAATAAAATAAATTGTAATTTTTCTGAAACTTGTGGCAAAATATAAAATATTCCATGGACTCAACATGTGTCTCAGCAAATAGCTTTGGGTGTCTACTTTCCAAAAAGGGGTCATTTGGGGGTTGTTTGAACTGTCCTGGCATTTTAAGCCCAATATTAGAGGCTTATGCCACACATCACCCACTCTTCTAACCACTTGAAGACCAAGCCTTTTCTTACACTTTTTGTTTACATGAAAAAATATTTTTTTTTTACTAGAAAATTACTTTGAACCCCCAGTCATTACATATTTTTTAAAGCAGAGGCCCTACAGAACAAAATGGTGGGTGTTGCAATTTTTTTTGTTACACGGTATTTGCACAGAGATTTTCCAAATGCAATTTCTTGGTAAAAAAAACACCTTTTTTTAAATGTAATGCACAAATACACTATATATTGCCCTATTGTTTGATAAAATATAAAAGATGATCTTATGCCGAGTACATAGATACCAAACATGACATGCTTTAAAATTGCGCACGCCTGTGCAGCGGCAACAAACTACGTGCATTTTTAAATGGGGACGCTAGTATAGTTCTGATCAGATCAAAGATATTGATCTGTTCAGACACTATACTAGTAATGGAGGTGTTTAGTGTTTGTGTCTGTGTGTGTGTGTGTGTCACTGGTAATCAAATGGTTAAAATGTATTACTAAATATGCGGAGGGCAATCTGACGCTATCCTGTATTGATGCAAACGAATGTTAACGCTAACTGATGTCACCTGTGACACCAATACAGTGATCAAGAAAAACGATCTGTACACTACAATAGTGACACTGTGACAGGGCAATGAAGGGATTAACTGGGGGTGATCAGGGGGTTAAATCTTTAATAGGGCATGTATAGCAGATACCCTAAACCTATCTGGGACTGCCGCTAACTACCACTAACTGTCTCTCACACTAACTGAATTCACAAGTGACACTAATACAGTGATCAGTGAATTATCTGCATACTGTATATAAAGTACACTGTGACAGGAAGAGAAAGGGTTAACTGGGGGTGATCAGGGGGTTAAATGTGTGCCTATGTGTACTGGTGTCAGTGTAGTGCTTGTGTACTCACAGTTGATGTCCTCTTCTCTCATGCCGGAACCAGAAAGGGCTCCAGGAGAGGAGATTGCATAATTTCCTGTGCCTGTGTTTGCATTACACAGGCACAGGGTGTTCTGCAATTGGTAAGAACCGATCACCAGGTCCAGGCCGATGAGTGATCGGTTCTGAACTGAATCAGAACATCGCATGGGGCAGTCGACAACTGGTTAATGAGTGCCATGTGTTCTTCATGAGAGACCAACATGTGCACTACCTTTTTAAGTGCTCCTATGCACTGAACTAATTGCCAGAAACTACAATGCCACTTATAGCTGTCCAACCCCAACACCCTCCCACACCAGCTAGGGTCATAAACAGACTCCCACAACAATTCGAAATTATTTTTTGCCCTACTCGTTTGCATTTTCCATATTCTGTATGGTCTAAGCAATCATTTTTTCACTACATTTGCATAATAGTCTGAAAAAGGATGTAATGCACATGCACAGAGGTTAGCATCACGAGGTTTGCCAGAATGTACAGTCAATGCATTTATGTTCTTGTATTTCTTACATGGCTTGTGTACTACAACCTGTATTCATCACAGCTGTATTGAATGTGAGAACACTAGGCAGCAAAAGGCATATTTTGGGATGCATCTAAAATACCACTGTGCAAGAGTCTAAACAAAATGTATAACATTGCCCTAATTGTTCACCATGTGTTTGCTACTACTAAATGATAACTATTTAACAGTACAAAATTACTGTATACAAAATATGACTTTGGACCTGAATTTCTTGAGCTAACCGTAAATAAGAATATTTAATATGAAGTTGGTCAATTTAGATTTAAACAGCAACCATGTAATATAAAAGCATTCCTCTTGGCTTTATTTTAAGTGTTTAATTTGGGATAAGCCAACCTTTTTGTTTATATAAATCAAAATCTCTGTGCAAACATTGTGATGCTACTTACAATGTTACCTTGCTGTTCCTTGGCCCCCTACATCATCCTGGTGTATTCACCATTCACTTATAAAATAATTATTTTTGTTTTTTGTAATCATTTTTTTTTAAAAAATTAAAATAACTAGTTGGATTTCCATCCAGTGTACAAAGCAAAAATGGAATTCCTTCCAAGGATGCTGTTATTAAAAATAATTCCTAAACCTGAGCTGCCCATAAAATTCTGAGACATTTGATAATGATGAAAGTGAACAACATGATTACTGAACCTCTGGCATTATTTACACGATACAAGAGGCTGGCATGCTGTAGTTGGCTCTTTGAAGAAAAATCCTGGCTGCAGATCAAGTAAAATCACAGCTGTACAAGTTTCTCTTGGAAAATGCAGAAAAAAAATCTGGTCTCTATATCAGTGTCCAACCTATATATTTGGTTTGACAAGGTTTCATTGCAAGCCATTTCAAATCTAGGACGAGCTGAGAAGGAGGGAAAAGACTGTCTACCTCCTCAGTTAGTCTATAAAGCGAAACTCTGAATTAAAAAAAAAAAAAAAAAGACTCTTTCATGCCATTTATATGAAGCACCAAGATTTTAGCAAATGTTGTTGCTGATTCTTACCTGCTGGTGCGCTGTACATACAAACTTCAAATTAGTGACAAGATGGAGGTTGTACTTACAATTAACTACGGTAACTAATAATTGCATAACTAGTCACAGTATTGTAACGGGAGAAAATAAAACCCAGAATTTCCTAATGTTTAAAACACAAATACAACATGTTGTACTTTCAGTTTGTTTTAATGTTACAGACTAGAACTAAAATGATTTAATTCAAATATTTACTTGGTTTTTACACCATACACTACCCTGCCAAAAAAAAAAGTCGCCACCAAAACAAAAGGTCACACACTCTGATATTTTGTTGGACCACCTTTAGCTTTGACTACGGCACGCATTCGCTGTGACATTGTTTCGATAAGCTTCTGCAATGTCACAAGGTTTATTTCCGTCCAGTGTTGCATTCATTTTTCACCAAATGATGGGAGAGTCGGACCACTGCGCAAAGCCTTTTCCAGCACATCCCAACGATTCTCAATGGGGTTAAGTTCTGGACTCTGTGGTGGCCAATCCATGTGTGAAAGTGATGTCTCATGCTCCCCGAACTACTCTTTCACAATTTAAGCCCGATGAATCCTGGCATTGTCATCTTGGAATATGCCCGTGCCATCAGGGAAGAAAAAATCCATTGATGGAATAACCTGGTCATTCAGTATATTCAGGTAGTCAGCTGACCTCATTCTTTGGGCACATGCAGTAACTATCCAATAGGATAGTTACTGCATGCTTAGTTTAGTTAGTTGATTAGTTAATTCCAGTTGGCGACTTTATTTTTGGCCGGGCAGTGTACTTAATTTAAACCTGGAATTATTTTTATTGCAATCACACAAAAAAAGTAAAAAAAAAAAAAAAATCAAAGACAGCTTTGGGGTATGCCTACCAGTTCTGCATATAAGGATTCTGCAATATATGGCCACTCTTATTGGCAATGCTGTACTAGCTCTGATTGGGTAGCGCTGGTGAGAAGCAACTTTAAAACTTGCTACGCTTGCTCAGGTGAATTGTGGCCTAAGAATTTGAGTTCCTAATTTTGAAAACACTCCAGTGTAGCTGTACCTTTTATGGTCTCATGTCTCTTGCAGATTGAAAAATGCTTTTTGGTAGGACAGCCCTGTATTGGCTCCATCTAACTTACCCTGAATATTTTGAAGTTTCCCAGTCCCGGCTAAAAAAGCATACCCCGACTGCAAGATAGAATCCCCATATGGATTATTATAGAGATGGTATTTCCTGAGTAATTAGCATTGTTGGCCTTCCAACGCACATCGTTTAAGCCCACGCATTTGGCTAAAGCTAGAAGTTTACTTTTTGGCCTCATCTGGACAGATAACCTGATTCATTTCGGCAAACTCCAAGAGGGGTTTAATATGAGACTCTTTCAACAATGGCTTTCATCTTGTCACTATTTTGTAAAGTCCAGCTTTATTGAGAATGCAGATTATAGTTGTCCTACGCATGGTTTCTCTCAGCAAAACAATGAAACTTTGAAGGTGACCAGTGTTCTTTGTATTGTTTAACAGGCTTAATTAGTTATACAAGAGTTTTGCAAAATTTAGGATATTTTTCAAAATGATATATGATTGGAGCTTTTCTAGACTTGGTAAAAGTTTTATAACAAACCTTGGGACCTTCCAGAGAAAAATGTATTTACTTTCAAACCAAGGTACACTGAGTGATACCATTTAACTATTTATATAGAGTCTCTTGGTATTGAAAGATAATTTGCATAGGTTTAACGGCAAAAGGGGTGATGTTTGCAATTGTGGCTTTTCATCTTATTTGTAAAAATCTTACAAAATTATATACGTAGCTTTTTTTCCACATTACTATTATTGATTATTTTTCTTAGATCCGAAATATAAAATCTAACTTACACTTGATTAAAGGTTGAAACACTATAATATATATATATATATATATATATATATATATATATATATATATATATATATAAAGTTTGTGTAAAAGTGGTTGAAAATCCAGTGAAATTACTACACTACACAAGTTGTACCTATCTATCTGCAGCCATCGGTGGCTCTTTTCCCTTGACTATGCCTTTTTTGGGAGAAACGCATTGGACGTAGCCTGGTGTGTGATGTCACCATGCACGCCAAAGTGAAATGCAGCAGTGCTGGTCTATGTTTCATGTGCTGATCTGTTTCCTGCCATCTTAGGTGCATTTTCAAATAAACCTAACAATTTGTTTTTACTGCAACACTATGGCATTCATTCCTTCTTCTTAATACCTCTGCTGAGATTGTCACCCTAAGTATCACTGTGTAAACATGACAGCGGGATTCCTTAAAGCTGTGAGGCAGCCAGGTCTGATTTCTCTTTGGGGATCTGTTTTTCTGGAAAGAAGTGTGTGGACACCAGTGGGAGGTATATTGATACACAATCCTATCCACTGTGTGAACACTGCTGAGGCGAATAATCCAGTTGGATTGATAAGAAGTCACTTGTGGGACTTACTCACCTGAACTTATTTACTTTTTATTTTGCGCATTGCATGTTTGATCCATTATTTATGTTATGTAATTTAATATTGATTTTGCATGGTTAGCTCTATGTTGATATGGTTTATTGACCTTTAAAGAGGCAGAGCACCTTGCTTTTATTATATAACATTGTTTTGTGACCAGTGATACAGTGCACTTACCCATGTGCATAGCGGTTCGTGATTGGTTGGCAGACTGCTGGGCAGACATCTTTGAAGAGCTGTTGTGAGAGGATGTTGGAGACTGATGAGGTACAGTAATAGGGAGCATTGGCCTGACAACATTTGTGCAGTTTGTTAGTCCAGCAGAGGATGAATGTGAAGAGTGGGGAGAACTTCTACTTGCTATCGGGACTCCCATAGCGCAATTTCGTGCCTGGAGAAGTCCAGCAGGCATCCTGTATCCGGGAGACAAATAAATATGCTCAATAAGAAATATAACAGCCAAAAATCTGCACTCACAAAAAAAGCAGAAGTATTACTTAGTTACCTTATTTCTGCACTTTAGTCACTTTAGTTATCTTAGTTACCTTAGACTGCACTGACAACGTATAGAGAAGTTGAAGTGCCATCTCAGCTAGCCAATCAAGTGGATAGAAATGGAGGCCACACTCTAAAGTTCAGTCATGGGATATATTTAATGGACCAAGGGGCTCAATAACTGAGTACAGCTACTGCTATCCACTTGTTTGTGTATACAAAACAGTGCTAAACAACTTCTTAACTGATAACTGTAATACAGTCAGGCTGCATATACAGTAATACATGAAACGTTTAGGCTATACATACAGTCACTTGCAAATTATCACAAATTTCCAATTTCACCATCAAATTCCTTATTACAGACACACAACTGGATACATTTTTGTATAATAATGCTTGGTTCATGTGCTCCCCCAAGCTGGTTGGGGTACTATTGAAGGCCATTAAATAATAGGAGTATATTATTACAAGATTTGCTATTCTATATATCCATAGCCAGTAGATTTCTTTTATGATAGACCCAGGGCTTTTTTTTAGTAGGAATACCAGGAACGCAGTTTCAGCACCTCCAGCACTGAATGTATATTATGCCAAGGGATGCTGGAGGGGTGCTGGGGGGTCTATTTATGCTGGCTGCTGGGGGCTCTATTGTCACTGGGAGGATCTATTGTTGCAGGGGAGATCTGTTGCTGATGGTGGGGTAGATCTATTGTTTCAGGGGGGACTCAATTGTTGATGGGAGTGGGAGAGATCTACTGTTGTGGGGGGCTCTATTGTTGTTGGCTGCTGGAGCGTTCATTGATGCTGGATACTGGGAGATCTATTTTTTCTGGGTGTTGCTGTGGAAATATATTGTTGCTGGGTGGATCTATTGCTGCTGTGGGAATAAATAGGTGCTGGAATGGATCTATTGTTGCTGAGGAATCTATTATTGCTGAGAAGGTTTATTGTTGCTGGGGAGAGCGGTCTATTGTTGCTGGCTGCAGGGGACCTATTTTACTGCCTTTTTATTAGCAAATTCCATACATACTACATAGAACCAAAAATTATACTTGATTCTGTATTCTCTAGAAAAGGGGTAGAACCAAGGGACAGTGCCCAGAGGTGGGTAGGAGGCGGAGACAAGGGATGACTCAAAAAGAGGGAGTACCTGCACCTATGGTCTGGGACAAAAAGCCCTGGATAGACCTGATTACAAACAATTACATTACCCAGCTGTGATAATAAACAGAGATTTTATGATTTGCAGATCATCTCTGCAGATGTAAGGAGCCTACTTTTTACAATATGACCCATGCAAAAACAAGTAAATATGAAAAGAATTATGATGTAAAGATTTAAATGAAGACTTCTGGTAAATACCATACCATGATAACACACAGGGTCTATACTGTGCATAGCTGGTTAGTTTAATGTATTTCCATCTTGTTCTACTATGTAGGCCCTCAATTATGCACCATCTCAATAAGATATACTGTTAACATATTCATTTTATGAGTTCCCCTTCATGCAAGCTTTATTCTACAGCATATTATTATATCCCCTGCCATACAGTATAAGCTGTTTTCCATAGCTTTAATCCTATTACATGTTTATATTTTCATTTATTTTTGATTGTACGTTACACCAAAGCTCTAGAGAAGAGCTACAGGGAATCTTCTGAAGGAAATTGTTATTTTAGTAATTTAACGAAAATAAAGGATTTTGGTAGTTATCTGACAAGCAGTTAACCCAAAGCAGTCTGCATTCAATTTTTATGGAAACACTGATGCAGAAATGTGTCTTATTTGTGAAGTTTGACTCAGCTACTGGACAACAAAGCAAACCTAATTGGTTTCTGTGCATGATGACCTTTGTGTCCACCTCTGAAGGTATTGTTTAACATATATCAATAGATCTGAATTTATTTACAAATATGATTGCAATAAAAGTGATATATCTTGCTACAAAAAGTGGTCACTTCCTCCACCTACAGCTGGTTTAAACAGCAAGGAGCACTGGAAGGGGAAACACATGTCAAAAAAGCCAAGGAATTTCCAGTCACAACTTACAAACCAGCCTGCGACCAACCAAATTAACCTGTCTAACAGTATGCGTTAAAAACAGGAGTTTAGTTGCACGCATTTGCGAATACACGCGTAAGCTGCAGGCCCCAGCAAGGCACACTGATATCTGCAGTCCCTAAATCTACCTTTACAGAGTCTCCACAGTGAGAGCACATGTATTCTGATGGATAGATGGAGGACAGGTGACTGGAGGGAGCCCACTCCACCTTAAATGCACAGGAACACACTGAACACCAAGCACATTGCACAATGGCAGAAAAGGTGTCAGTGCATTGCCTGATCAATATAAGGAGGGGTGGGCTCCCTCCTGTCACCTGTCCTCCATCTATCCAGCAGAATACATGTGCTCCCACTGTGGAGACTCTTTAAAGGTAGAGTTAGGGACTGCAGATATCAGGGTGCCGTACCAGGGCCTGCAGCTTACGCATGTATTTGCAAATGTGTGCCACTAAACCCCTGTTTTTAACACATACTGTTAGACAGGTTATTTCGGTTGGTCGCAGGCTGGTTGGTAAGTTGTGACTGGAAATTCCTTGGCTTTTTTGATATGCGTTTGCCCTTCCAGCGCTCATTGCTGTTTAGAACAGTTATAGGTGGGGGAAGTGACCACTTTTTGTATTGTTGTTATATTGGTCAGGCAACGCACTGACACCTTTGCTGCCATTGTGCAATGTGCTGGGTATTCAGTGCATTCCTTCGCCTTTAAGGAGGGGTGGGCTCCCTCCAGTCACCTGTCCTCCATCTATCCATCAGAATACATGTGCTGTCACTGTGGAGACTCTACCTTTAAAGAGTTAGGGACTGCAGATATCAGGGTGCCTTGCCGGGGCCTGCAGCTTACGCATGTATTTGCAAATGTGTGTAACTAAACCCGTTTTTAATGCATACTGTTAGACATGGTAATTCGGTTGGTCGCAGGCTGGTTGGTAAGTTATGACTGGAAATTCCTTGGCTTTTTTTATATATCTTACTATGAAACTGTCAGGGTGCCAGGAAACCAGACCACACGAAGGTGCAAGGAAAATAAAGCAGTTTATTAGCGCAAAAACAATAAACGCAAGAGTGAGGAGCGAAATCTGGAACAGCCGGGGTCATGTACTGACTTTATGTCTTGCTAGTATGTCCTAAACATAGAAGCCAGTAATGCTGGCCATACACTATATGAAAAATCGTTCAAACCCATTTTAAAAAAACAAACACTTGGCCGTGAGAGCAGATGATCGTGCCATCATGTAATGACCGATAAATCATTCAATGGACATAAATTAGTCCTTTTTTTGCTTGTTAAATCACATATACCTATGCAAACAGTTTGGATGAGAAACACATTACCCTTTCAATTTATCGTTCATTCGGCAGAACATTTCCAAACTTGTCCTTCATTTTTTTTGGCTCAAAAATGTCACATCCGATTACCGATTTTTGCCCATTAACTGGCCAAAAAATGAACAAACTGTCAAAATGACCGCATTTCGGGCGATTTTAAGTATAGTGTATGGCCACCATAAGACACAGGAAGAAATGAATCAGTTGACCTCAGTACACACCTGTGGCTGTGTTTCCTCCTTCCAGCAGATCCTGGATAGAGCTGTAGTATTGAACACTAAAAGGAGAAGCGTGTCCTGGGTTCTGTTAAGTTCAGCATACACAATACAATCTTATTGTACAATCTCCTTTGGATCTGCCATCAATTATGTAGTACAAAGGCCTGCCTGATTGGATACAGAGTGATCGGATAGCTAGTGTGTCCTCCCATTATATTATTTTGGTAAATCCAAAGGAGATTGTACAGAGCTTGTACAATGAGATTGTACAAGCCACCTAAAACGAGCTAGTTGCTAATTACTTCTAATCCTTGTTTGCTTTGCAACAACATTTTCAAAATACAAATCGACTTCAGTAACATTTAGAAAGTTAGGGGTAGCTCTTAATTGTGTCCAGGTAACTCTACGTAGCTTTGTGGAGTTGAGTTGTGCTGCCTGCCACAAGTGGGTGTAACAACACAAATTTGATCAAAAAAAAAATTGGCGTGGGGGTCCCCCCAAACCAGGCTCTTAGGTCTCCATTATATGATAAATAATTGGTAATGTCTAAATTGAATTGTAATCGAATGTAGACTTCAAGTTATATATGTTTATGCTTTTATCATGGTACTACTATATATTCTAGGTATAAATCTGATCAACACGGTGGCTTAGTGGTACTGGTTAGCGCTCTGATCTAGCAACAGTCAGGTCATGGGTTCCAATGCTACCTATCACATCCCTAAAGTTTCAGTGGCGAAAGGATATGTGCGTAATTGAATGCATATTTGCCATTAGCGTGATACAATTTATCTCTTGCTGATGACATTTCTGCGTTCACCAAAGCCCATTTGCCATTGCAATTCTAGGGAGGTGGTAGCATGGGTGGGATTTGAACTCATGACCTAAGAGCTGGGCTGAGGACAATCATACCTAGAATGTAAAGAAGTACCATGATTACAGAATGAACATTATATAAATAGAACTCAATATGTTCATAAACTACAAATCAGACATAAAAAAAGTTTGACATATACAGTATCTCACAAAAGTGACTACGCCCCTGAGATTTTTGTATATATTTTATTATACCTTTTAATGTGACAACACTGAAGAAATGACACTTGGCTACAATGTAAAGTAGTAAGTGTACAGCTTGTATAACAGTGTAAATTTGCTGTCTCCTCAAAATATCTCAACACACAGCCATTAATGTCTACGCCATTGGCAACAAAAGTGAGTACACCCCTAAGTGAAAATGTCCTAATTGGGCCCAGTTAGCCATTTTCCCTCCCCGGTGTCATGTGACTCATTAGTGTTACAAAGTCTCAGATGTGAATGGGGAGCAGGTGTGTTAAATTTGGTGTTATCACACTCACTCTCTCATACTGGTCACTGGAAGTTCAACATGGCACCTCATAGCAAAGAACTCTCTGAGGATCTGGAAAAAAGAATTGGTGCTCTACATGAAGATGGCCAAGGCTATAAGAAGATTGCCAAGACCCTGAAACTGAGCTGCAGCATAGTGGCCAAGACCATACAGCGGTTTACAGGACAGGTTCCACTTAGAACAGGCCTTATCATGGTCGACATAAGAAGTTGAGTGCACATGCTCAACGTCATATTCAGAGGTTGTCTTTGGGAAATAGACATATGAGTGCTGCCAGCATTGCTGCAGAGATTGAAGGGGTAGAGGGTTGGCCTGTCAGTGCTCAGATCATACGCTGAACACTGCATCAAACTGGTCTGCATGGCTGTCGTCCCAGAAGGAAGCCTCTTCTAAAGATGATGCACAAGGAAGCCCACAAACAGTTTGCTGAAGACAAGCAGACTAAGGACATGGATTACTGGAACCATGCCCTGTGGTCTGATGAGACCAAGTTAAACTTATTTGGTTCAGATGGTGTCAAGCGTGTGTGGCAGTAACCAGGTGAGGTGTACAAAGACAAGTGTGTCTTGCCTACAGTAAAGCTTTGTGGTGGGAGTGTCATGGTCTGGGGCTGCATGAGTGCTGCTGCCACTGGGGAGCTACAATTCATTGAGGGAACCATGAATGCCAACATCTACTGTGACATACTGAAGCAGAGCATGATCCCCTCTCTTCAGAGACTGGGCCCCAGGGCAGTATTCCAACATGATAATGACCCCAAACACACCTCCAAGATGACCACTGCCTTGCTAAAGAAGCTGAGGGTAAAGGTGATGGACTGGCCAAGCATGTCTCCAGACCTAAATCCTATTGAGCATCTGTGGGGCATCCTAAAATGGAAGGTGGAGGAGCGCAAGGTCTCTAACATCAACCAGCTCCGTGATGTCATCATGGAGGAGTGGAAGAGGACTCCAGCGGCAACCTGCGACACTCTGGTAAAGTCCATGCCCAAGAGGGTTAAGGCAGTTCTGGAAAATAGTGGCGGCCACACAAAATATTGACACTTTGGGCCCAATTTTGACATGTTAACTTAGGGGTGCACTCACTTTTGTTGCCAGAGGTTTAGACATGAATGGCTGTGTGTTGAGTTATTTTGAGGGGACAGCAAATTTACACTGTTATACAAGCTGTACACTCACTATTTTACATTGTAGCAAAGTGTAATTTCATCAGTGTTGTCACATGAAAAGTTATAATAAAATATTTACAAAAATGTGAGGGGTGTTCTCACTTTTGTGAGACACTGTATATAAAATAGAGATATAACTCTTATGTTAACTATAATAATATAAATATCAGCAAAAGAAGCAAAACAAGTTACATCTACTAATTTTTGACGATTGAGAAATGATCTTGCATTTGTATTTTAGTGGAATATAGATTCTCTTGATCTATGTTCATTCATTAATAATGGTACTACTGTATATTCTAAGCATAATTGTGCTCATCTCAATGGCTTAGTGGGTAGCACTGCTCCCTAGAAAGAACCAGACCATGGGTTTAAATCCCAAGCATGGTATCACCTGCTTACATTTTAAACAGCAGAGTATGCTGAAAATAGGTGAACACCGAATTGCCACTACCACATCAGATTGGTTGTTTCCATAATTTACATGCAATGGTATGTTATTTAGCAAAAATATTATTGTAAGGAAATAAAATAGTCAAACACTAGTGAACACGCAGGGTGTTAACATGGTTGTGATTTAAACTCATGACCTAAAAGCTTTTTGGTCATGAGCACAGACCACTAAGCCAATGTGCCAAGTACAGTTAGACTTGCATAATAGTTTAGTATGATTAAAGAATGAACATAGAAAATTAGAACTTTAAAGTCTCCTAAAAAAACTAAATGTAACATGAAAAAAAAATTTACCATACAACAGATATGGAACTGTAAATGATAAATACATGTAACCTCATGCAATAGCAGACATTACACTGTAATAACACTGTAATAATCCTTCAGAACAGCATTCGTTAGCAAAAGAAGAAAACAAACTATACACAATAATTATAATATAAATAAATAGCCACACACAAGGTGGAGCACACCCCATATTTATTGGCACACATGTATGATCATAGCTAAAAGTGCAGTTTCATAGTAGAAACTTGTTGGCAATTGCCATTTATGGGCCTGTGACTATGCCGATTTGGAATTCACTAGTGCATATTTGCCTATATGTACTCCTAAGTTTCTGTTCACATGTTCACCTAGTTGTTTTAATAGGGAGTAATTAAATGTAGAATTACTATTTCTTCTCCTTATTCTTAGGGAATTAGGCCCCAAGTAACTAATAAACTGGGTCACTAACGGTAGGTCTAATTTGAATTAAAGTCTGAATGATGATGAATCTCAAAAGAAGGCCACAAGCCCATGTATTTTACAGGTACTGGCATGGGGTAATAGAAATCATAGAACTCAAGTCCTCCCCTGGCTGGCAATTTCAGATATATTTGTATGTGGTCTTTAACCCTTTTTTACATAAATGTAAAAAAAAAATGTTTGGTCCAAACTCAAAAGTAATAAAAATACAATATCAGCATTTTGCTAATGGTATAAAAATACATGATATACAATCATAAGACTTTAATCTATTCACTTTAAAATAAGTTTTGAATTAGGGTAGAATTAATAAAATAAAGCTTTGTTTTGCACAGCATATTGTTACAAAGGAAAAAACAGTTTACATAAAATACCTCCAGCTATACAGAAGACAAACTACATACCACAAAAATTAGCAGAGGTAGTTGGGATGCCCAAGGTTTCAAGCAGTTTGTATGCAAATTAAGCAGTTTGCTCACAGTGGTAAGCCAAATGCACAGTATGAAAGTATATGTCATAATATCCTAATTAAAATAAAGCCTGCATCCAAGTCTGATTTTATAAACAAGTAACTATGTATATATGTACTGTGTTTATATATATATATATATATATATAGTGGTTTTGTTTTCCAAAACATTACTTGTAAAATCAAGCTAAATGACTAAATGAATCAGCAGACATGCTTGGCTTTGCATAAAGTCTCTACAATCATGCTCCAAATTTCAGCTAATATCTTTATCCTAGGGAAGGACAAAATAATCAAGCACATAGCAAAAAGACAATTTATGTTAAGGGTCCTTGTGTTAAAAGCAATTTTAGTCAGATTTAAAAAAAAAAAAAATAATAAGCCTTGAGATATACAGTATCTCACAAAAGTGAGTACACTCCTCACATTTTTGTAAATACAGTATTTTATTATATCTTTTCATGTGACAACACTGAAGAAATTACACTTTGCTACAATGTAAAGTAGTAAGTGTACAGCTTGTATAACATTGTAAATTTGCTGTCCCCTCAAAATAACTCAACACACAGTCATTAATGTCAAACCGCCAACAACAAAAGTGAGTACACCCCTAAGTGAAAATGTCCAATTTGGGCCCAAACTGTCAATATTATTTTCCAGCACTGCCTTGACCCTCTTGGGCATGAGCTTCACCAGAGCTTCACAGGTTGCCACTGGAGTCCGCTTTCACTCCTTTATGATGACATCTCGGAGCTGGTGGATGTTAGAGACCTTGCGCTCCTCCACCTTCGTTTTGAGGGTGCCCCACAGATGCTCAATAGGGTTTAGGTCTGAAGACATGCTTGGCCAGTCCATCACATTTACCCTCAGCTTCTTTAGCAAGGCAGTGGTCATCTTGGAGGTTTGTTTGGGCTCATTATCATGTTGGAATACTGCCTTGCCTCCCAGTCTCCGAAAGAGAGGGGATCATGCCCTGCTTCAGTTTGTCACAGTACATGTTGGCATTCATAGTTCCCTTAATGAACTGTATCTCCCTAGTTCCAGCAGCACTCATGCAGCCCCAGACCATGACACTCCCACCACCATGCTTGACTATAGGTAAGACACACTTGTCTTTGTATTCCTCACCTGGTTGCCGCCACACATGCTTGACCCCATCTGAACCAAAAAAGTTTATTTTGGTCTCATCAGACCACAGGACATGGTTCCAGTAATTTATGTCCTTAGTCTGCTTGTCTTCAGCAAACTGTTTGTGGGCTTCCTTGTGCATCATCTTTAGAAGAGGCTTTCTTCTGGGACAACAGCCATGCAGACCAATTTGATGCAGTGTGCGGCGTATGGTCTGAGCACTGACAGACTGACCTCTCACCCCTTTAACCTCTGCAGCAATGCTGGCAGCACTTAAACGTCTATTTCCCAAAGACAACCTCTGGATATAACGCTGAGCATGTGCACTCAACTTTTTTGGTCCACCATGACGAGGCCTGTTCTAAGTGGAACCTGTCCTGTTAAACCACTGTATGGTCCTGGCCACTGTGCTGCTGCTTAGTTTCAGAGACTTGGCAATCTTCGTATGGCCTAGGCCATCTTTATGTACAGCAACAATTATTTTTTCCATATCCTCAGACAGTTCTTTGCCATGAGGTGCCATGTTGAACTTTCAGTGATCAGTATGAGAGAGTGAGAGCGATAACATCAAATTTAACACACCTGTTCCCCATTCACACCTGAGACCTTGTAATACTAATGAGTCACATGACACCGGGGAAGATAAATGGATAATTGGGCCCAATTTGGACTTTTTCATTTAGGGATGTACTCACTTTTGTTGCCAGTGGTTTAGACATTAATGGCAGTGTGTTGAGTTATTTTGAGGGGACAGCAAATTTTCACTGTTATACAAGCTGTACACTCACTAATTTACATTGTAGCAAAATGTCATTTCTTCAGTGTTGTTACATGAAAAGATATAATAAAAAAAAATTACTAAAATGTGAGGGGTGTACTCACTTTTGTGAGATACTGTATATAGGGAGAGTATAGCATCTACTCGCTGTTTTTTTTTTTTAATATATAGTAGCTGTAGTGCACCAGTTCACCCCA
This sequence comes from Pelophylax lessonae, assembly GCF_965119305.1. NCBI lineage: Eukaryota > Metazoa > Chordata > Amphibia > Anura > Ranidae > Pelophylax > Pelophylax lessonae. The sequence goes on from NC_138769.1 coordinate 438,361,631, forward strand.
CCCCATTTTACAGAAATCTAAACATCTGAGAAAACCTGCTTGCGGCACAGGAGAGCTAAAGTACTTCTCAGTGTTGGTTCCTTGCTGCTCCTGACATATACTGTAAAGCCTCATGGGACTCACATGTTTTTCACAGCCAAAAGCCATATCCAAACCTACTGGTAGCTTAAATGTGATTGGTTATATAGGAAGTGGAGCAAGAAGGGACAATACAGAATACAGGCTTCGGGAAGTACACTCTCGCTGAACATGTAAAGAGCTCCATAGGGTCTGGTTACATGAATTACAACAAATTCAGATTAAATCAGAGCTTTCATATTTTTTTATCTTTATCATATTGCCCCCTCAGTATTATAATATTATAAAAAAGCAAAGCATTTCCCTATTTAATTTTTGCTAAATACCCTATATTTTCATCTGACCCTTACATTACCTCCTTTTTCGCTTGTCAAAAGTGACATATCTTTTTTCCAATGTTTCTGGTAAATGAGAGGATTTACAAATTTATGAATGGAGGGATTGTACAATGGGTTGAAGGATTGAATCTATATAAGTGGAAAGACCATGAGTGATACTCTCCATGGAGGCTATAATTGGCCTCCCAGGAGGGTGTAGATGGTCTTTGTGAATTTTGGGTATAATATAAAAAAAATTGAGTCTTGAAAATATTGCTAAACAGAAACTCATACTCTTTTTTAATAATTACTTTATTGTGTTTGGCTCTGTCCAAAAGAGATGTAAACTCCAATTTGTAGTGGTCTATATGGATGAGCTTCGAGTTCGAGTCGAAGGTAAGTTTGACTCGAACATTGCTCGTTTGATCGTTCATTGAATTACAAACAAATGTGCTTCTTCGCCGGAAAGTCAATTTTCCCATAATGCACTGCACGCACGCCGCTCGTGCAGCGCGATATGTGATTGGCCAAAGCATACACCCTGACCTCATGCTTTGGCCAATCAAGTGATCTCTGCCATGATTGGATTAAAGGCAGGCTGCCTTTAGCCAATCACGGCTCAGGGGCCAAGTAGACGCGCAGCTGCAGCGTGTAGTGTCAATGGGCGGACGATGAGACAGGGACAGGCACGCAATTGAGGCAGGGAGAGAGTAGCTTTTTTTGGAGTTTGTCAGACAGTGCAGAGACATTGCTAGCAGTGTAGGGAGGGCCAGGTACGTGTGTGAGGTAGGGAGAGATTTCTTTCTTTACATCATATCAGACAGTGCAGTGCCAGTGAGTGAGTAGCAGTGTAGGGAGGGCCAGGTACCTGTGTGAGGTAGGGAGAGATTTAATTCTTTACATGAGATACCAATCAGAGTATTTTTCATTGGTCAGTTGTGGAACATTGTATAACCATAACAGACCTATAGGATTATAGATCACTTCAGGTATCAGTCAGTGTATTCATTGGTCAGTTGTGGAACATTCTATAATCAACACAGACCTATAGGACTATAGATCACTTCAGATATCAGTCAGTGTATTAATTGGCCAGTTGTGGAACATTCTATAATCCTCACAGACCTACAGGACTATAGATCACTTCAGATATCAGTCAGTGTATTCATTGGTCAGTTGTGGAACATTCTATATTCATCACAGACCTATAGGACTATAGATCACTTCAGATATCAGTCAGTGTATTCATTGGTCAGTTGTGGAACATTCTATAATCATTACAGACATTATGACTATAGATCACTTCAGATAAAAGTCAGTGTATTCATTGGTCAGTTGTGGAACATTCTATATTCATCACACATCTATAAGACTAAAGATCACTTCAGATATCAGTCAGTGCCTTCATTGGTTAGTTGTGGAACATTGTATAACCATAACAGACCTATAGGACTATAGATCAATTCAGATATCAGTCAGTGTACTCATTGGTCAGTTGTGGAACATTCTATAATCATCACAGATCTATAGGACTATAGATCAATTCAGATATCAGTCAGTGTACTCATTGGTCAGTTGTGGAACATTCTATAATCATCACAGACCTATAGGACTATAGATCACTTCAGATATATATCAGTGTACTCATTGGTCAGTTGTGGAACATTCTATAATCATCACAGACCTATAGGACTATAGATCACTTCAGATATCAGTCAGTGCATTCATTGGTCAGTTGTGGAACATTCTAAATTCATCACACACCTAAAGGACTATAGATCACATCCAATATCAGTTAGTGTATTCATTGGTCATTTGTGGAACATTCTATAATCATCACAGACCTATAGGACTATAGATCACTTCAGATATCAGTCAGTGTATTCATTGGTCAGTTGTGGAACATTCTATAATCCTCACACACCTATAGGACTATAGATCACTTCACATATCAGTTAGTGTATTCTTTGTTTAGTTGTGGAACATTCTATAATCATCACAGATCTATAGGACTATAGATCACTTCAGAGATCAGCCAGTGTATTCATTGGTCAGTTGTGGAACATTCTATAATCATCACAGACCTATGGGACTATAGATCACTTCAGATATCAGTCAGTGTATTCATTGGTCAGTTGTGGAACATTCTATAATCATCACAGACCTATGGGACAATAGAACACTTCAGATATCAGTCAGTGTATTCATTGGTCAGTTGTGGAACATTCTATAAGCATCACAGATCATCCATCTATAGGATTATAGATTACATCAGATATCAGAGAGAGTATTGTTAATCGGTCACTTATGTACATCTATATCCACCACAGGTCATCTATAGGGCTATCAATTACATCATATCAGGTCATTGAGTATCTATTGGTCAGTTGCGTATACCCTATATTGATCTGTGTCAACATCATGTTCATCAAGGCCGACAAGGAGAGGCCGACATTCACAGGCCACAAAAAAGGGCAAGCGGCCTCTGTGTCCATTGTGAAAAGTGGTGGTCACAGTCGACATAGTGCATCCTCTACAGGCGGGACACGCCCATCCTTTATTTCCAGTGCTGCCCGTGCTATTCAGCCACAACATGTGGAAAAGTTGGTGGAGTGGATCAATAAGCCATCCTCATCCTCCTATTCATCTGACTCCCACGCTCCCAATAGTTTGCCTTCCACCGCAGCTGCCACAGCGGCCTGTTCCACGGGCTCCTTCTCCACAGCTACTCCTTCAGTCGCCACACCATCATGCACGGAGGAGTCACCTGAACTATTCGATCATAGTGTCGGTGACATGCTCCTGGAGGATACGCAGCAATTTGAAAGCTGTGATGTTGGTTCCCAGGTTGATGAAGGGAATAATGTGAACCTAGAGAGAGGGGGTGACAATGACGGACAAGAAACCAGCAGTCATGTTGTCACAGCTGAAGCATATTGCCAAGTTTGCTCCAGTGACGAGGAGGGAGGGGACGATGAGGTCTCTGACTGTACTTGGGTGCCTGACAGGATAGAGGAGGAGGACACACAACTCCAATGAGGCAGGATGTGTTCCAGGGGCCGCCATAGCAGTAGCCAACCTATTGCGTCACAGCACAGAGCTCCACAGGTGCAGGGTGCTGCAAAATCCCAGCGGACTCCAAAAAGTTCATTAGTGTTGGCTTTTTTCAGCATCTGTGCAGTAGACCACAGCGTTGCTGTTTGCAACATCTGTCTAAAGCGGATCAAGCGTGGCCAGAAAACCAGCCGCTTGGTCACCACATGCTTGACAAGGCATATGAAGACCTGCCATGCATTCCGTTGGCAGCAGCACCTGAAAGAGGCACTAGATCAAAACAAGCATACATCACCTTGCTCCTCATCTGCGATCTCTAACCCTACTATACCTCATGCCTTCTCAAATACCAGCATTGAGAGGGATGATGGTATAGCAATGAGTGACACAGAGACTTGTACCCAATCTGCTAGCAGTACACCACCGCTTGATATGAGCAGCAGGCAAATTTCACTACCCCAGTATTTGAACCGTAGAAATAAATACTTTCCCAGCCATCCACATGCTCACCGTCTTAATGCTAGCTTGGCCAAATTGCTAGCATTACAGTTGTTGCCTTTTCATCTGGTAGACATGGCTCCCTTTCACGAATTTGTGGAATGTGATGCACCACAGTGGCAGGTCCCAAAAATGCATTTCTTTTCACGTAAGGCCATTCCGGCTCTCTACCGTCATGTGGAAGGTAGTGTTTTGGCCTCGTTGAACGAAGCAGTCAACAGGAAGGTGCACATTACTGCTGACTCTTGGTCCAGCAGGCATGAACAGGGATGTTACATTTATTTTGTGGCGCACTGGGTAACTCTGCTGGCAGCTGGAAAGGATGCAGGACAGGGTACGGTGCTGGAGCTTGTTTTGCCACCACGCCTCCAAAAAGCTGGTGTTGGTTCTGCCACATCTGGCTACTCTACCACCTCCTCCTCCATGTCCTTTTCTGCTCAATTCTCCTCTGCAGCAGCAGTGCTCCCTAAGCGTTCAAGGGGCTATGCATGCAGTCAGGCTAAAAGATGCTATGCTGTGCTTCAGTTGGTCTATCTAGGGGATAGGAGTCACACCAGTGCAGAGATTCTGTCAGCTCTGCAGGGGCAGGCTCAGAGATGGTTGACGCCATGACAGCTTGAGCCAGGAATGGTTGTATGCGATAATGGCACCAACCTTCTCTCCGCCCCCCAACAGGGACGCTTGACACATTTTCCATGCTTGGCACATGTTCTGAATCTGCTGGTGCAGCGTTTCTTGAGCAGATACCCGGGCTTCCAATATCTCCTAAAGCAGGCCAGGAAAGTCTGTGGCCATTTTCGCCGTTTGTTCACGTTCAATGCCAGTGCTCGCTCATCTGACATTCAATGGGAATTCAACCTGCCCACCAACCGCTTCATTTGTGACATGCCCACAAGGTGGAACTCAACATTGGCAATGCTGCAGCGGCTGCAGCAGAGGGCCATCAATTAGTACCTGTGTAAGTATGGCGCAAGAACAGGGTCAGGGGAGTTTGGCTTTTTTTCGCCACGCCAGTGGCTTTTGATTAAGGATGCATGCATCATCTTGTCACCATTTGAGGAGGCCACAAGGATGGTGAGCTGGGACGATGCATGCATCAATGACACTATACCGCTCGACAGGGTACTTGAGGCAGAACAGCCGGAGGAACTTTCCTCACAAGGCCCCCTTTTTGCAGACATCATTCCTGCAGGGCCACAAAACACACAGGAGGAAGAGGAGGAGGAGGATAAGGATTTCGGCAGCATGGATGTAGAAAAAGAGGATAGCATACAGCAGTCTTCAAGGGATAGGTTTGATTCCCCAGAAACCACAGGAGTTGTATGTGGTTGGGGAGAGGTTGCTCCTGTTGATGATGTCATCCTTAGTGACCCAGAGAACTCAGAAGCTCATGCCTCCTCAAACTTACATTGCATGGGCTCCCTGATTCTGCAAAGCCTGCGAAAGGACCTGAGGATTCGTGCTATCAAGGAGAGGGATAATTACTAGTTGGCAACCCTTCTTGATCAACGTTACAAGGGTAAAGTTGCAGAGCTCATCCTGCCTTTGCAGAGGGAGCAGAGGATGAAACATCTTGAGGAGGCCTTGAAAAAAATGTGTGTACCGCCTTTCCAAACACTGGGAGGTCAACATTCTCCAGACGTGTTTCTGAGGCATCGTTCAGCCAAAGGAGGAGCGGTGGAGAAGGCGGCCGGCTGACCGATGCCTTTAAAACATTTCTTTTGTCCTCAGCAGCACCCAGGGCTGTTAGGTTTAAGCAACCATCGGCAGCGTCTCCATCATATGGTGCATGAATATCTAGGCGCAAGAGCAGAATTGGAGACCTTTCCAGCTGAGCATCCACTGGCTTACTGGGTCTTGAGGATGGACCACTGGCCAAAACTTACTCAATATGCAATGGAGCTACTGGTCTGTCCTGCTTCCAGCGTGCTTTCCGAACGGACGTTCAGTGCTGCTGGAGGTTTTGTGACGGACAAAAGAGTGCATCTGTCCACAGACTCTGTTGACCAGCTGACTTTTATCAAAATTAACCAGTCCTTGATCAACAAGAGCTATCAGGCCCCTGATGCTGATGTAACTGATTGAATTTGCTAGGGGTCTGCCATCCCTTGAAGACTGCATATGCTGCCTATCCTATTCCTCTACCTTTATTCTGCTAGCTTCCAACAATGTTTTTAGTTTAGGTCATTACCAACCCCAAAGGCCTAATTTTTCTGCACTTGTATGATAGATGATAGGTGCATACATTTTAAATGTTGTATGTCATTTTTAACAGCAGGCCCTGTCCCTGTGCCCTGCTAACTGTGAGGGGTTACGGTGTTCAGGCACCACCAACACCAAAAGCCTAATTTTTGGCACCTGTGTAGTACATGCAATTTCAAATTTGTAAGGAATTCTTACCAGCAGGTCCCATGCCTGCACCCAGCAAGAGTAACTGCGAGGCCTTGGTTATGGTGTTCAAGCACCACCAACACTAAAGGCCCAATTTTTGGCACTTGTATAGCACATGCAATTCCAAATTTGTATGAAATTCTTACCAGCAGGTCCCGTTCCTGCTCCCAGCAAGAGTAACTGTGAGGGGTTGGTTACAGTGTTCAGGCACCACATACGGCAAAGGCCCAATTTTTGGCAATTGTATAGCACATGCAATTTCAAATTTGTATGGAATTCTTCCCAGCAGGTCCCGTTCCTGATCCCAGCAAGAGTAACTGCGAGGGCTTGGTTATGGTATTCAGGCACCAACTACGGCAAAGGCCCAATTTTTGACACTTGTATAGCACATGCAATTTCAAATTTGTTTGGAATTCTTACCAGCAGGTCTCGTTCCTGCACCGAGCAAGAGTACCTGCGAGAACTTGGTTACAGTGTTCAGGCACCACCAACAGCAAAGGGACAATTTTTGGCATTTGTATAGCACATGCAATTTCAAATTTGTAAGGAATTCTTACAAGCAGGTCCCGTTCCTGCTCCCAGCAAGAGTAACTGTGAGGGCTTGGTTACAGTGTTCAGGCACCACCTACGGCAAAGGCCATTTTTGGCACTTGTATAGCACATGCAATTTCAAATTTGTATGGAATTCTTACCAGCAGGTCCTGTTCCTGCTCCCAGCAAGAGTACCTGCGAGGGGTTACGGTGTTCAGGCACCACCAACAACCAAGGCCCAATTTTTCTGCACCCGTATGACAAGTACATGCCATTTTAAATTTGTATGTATATTTGTATATGACATTTTTTGGTTTAGAAATGTCAGTATTGCTGCAGCAGGCTACATACATCGTAGAGATGCACTACTTTACAGGCTAATTCAGGGGACCCCCCCCCCCCCCCCCGGCATGATATTTGAAGGAATTTTTCATTTCTATAGTTTCACTTTAAGCCTCATTAAAATCAGTAAATCAGTGCTCCTTTAAAAACGATTGTTTTCAAAAACTTTTTTTTCATTGCTACATGTTCCTCAGGTCAGTAGCCGGACCCCCATACACTTTTTTGGGGCAATAACTTGCATTTAAGCCTTCAAAATGAGGCAATTTGATTTCCAAGGTTCGAGTCCCATAGAGTTCAATGGGGTTTGATTGTTTGAACGAGCAAATGTCATGTGCAGGTCTACTACTACTACACCAAGTAAGGGACGGCTAAGCCGGGACTCAGCAAAATCGTATCGGCCCGTGGATCGGTTAATTTTAACGATCCCCCGATCCAGCTATTGTGGCAGTATCAGCGCCGATATCTGATCCTAATATCGGATCGGTGCATCCCTAGTTTGAACAAACTTTTCTTCTGTTCACGGTGTTCTGGTGCGAACCGAACCGGGGGGTGTTCGGCTCATCACTAGTGGTCTACAGAATCTTTCAGAAGTCTGCGATAAGTAACTAGGTCTTTTAGTAATCTGTGGGCCTCTGCTACATGATCGGATCTGTCCAATACCACAATATCTCCCCCTTTTGTCAGCTTATTTGATTACGATTTTGTCATTGGTGGTCAGGCTGCCTAGGGCTTTACGTTCAGATGGAGTGAGGTTATGATGCTGATATTTGCTTGCGTTGGAAATGGAGCACAATGTCATGATATCATCATAGACAACTGGTAAAAGGTGTCTATAAAGGATTCCTTGACCTGAGTGGAATACAAAACTTATTTAGGCTTCAGACCAGTGTGTATTATGTCAGGAACAATGTATGATGGACTGTTTGAAGATGGAGATGTGGAATATAGTGTCTGTAGATACTTCAGTGTGGTCAGTCGACAGATGGTCTTTGAACAAATACCCAGCAATATCCCATTTGCTGAAAGGTTTCAGAGACTGTGTCTATGTGTTACTTAACCCAGGAGCCTGCATTCACTATATCTGGGTTCCCACGGTACACAGAACATGGAAATGCAATTATTTTAGTAAATATAAACAGCTAAATAACTTTTCTCATCAGCAGTATTTAGCAGTCTTGTGATTTATATCAGTTCCTGTGCAGGGCACATATACAGTATAGCTGTTCTGGGAGGGAGGGGGAGGGGCACATATACAGTATAGCTGTGGTGGGCTCCTACCATAGGAGAAGAGAAGTAAGAGGTGAACACGAGGGGGGGCGACGACTGTCAGACAGTGTAGCTGGAAGTGCTCTGGGGTCTCAGCTCACAGTCCACAATGGTCATAGTATAGGCAACCACACTAAGTCTAAATTTCCACTAGTGCGACTTGTCATGTGACTTTGGACACACAAAGTCACAGCCCATTGATTTTAATGGCACCCGTTCCAGTGTATGCGACTTTGAGAATCAGTGACTTTGAAAAGTTACCTGCACTACTTAAGTTGCATCAAAGTCACACTCTAAATCGCAAAAGTGGAAATGTAGACTAGAGCTCCATTTCCACTTGTGTGACTTGTCAAGCGACTTTGGACACACAGTGTCGCATGACAAGTCACAGCCGATTGATTTCAATGACACCCGTTCCTATCTATGCGACTTTGAAAAGGTACCTGCACTACTTTGATGCAACTTTGATCCAGAGAGTGTAAAGTTTAATCAAAACTGCAATCAAAGTCGCACTCTAGCCTAGTGGCTGTTTCCACTAGTGCGACTCTTAAGTTGTGCGATTTAGAATGAGTGCTTTGAGTGCAGCTTTGATCCAACTTTACACTCTCTGGATCAAAGTCGCATCAAAGTAGTGGAGGTACCTTTTCAAAGTTGCTGATTTTCAAAGTGGCATAGATGGGAACGGGTGTCATTGAAGTCAATAGGCTGTGACTTGTCATGTGACTTTCTGTGTCCAAAGTCGCATGACAAGTCACACTAGTGGAAACAGAGCCTAAAATGAATTTCTCATATGTAATGAGCAATATAAATGGATCTGTATCCTTCTAAACGTTCACAAATGTTCCTTCGTACCTTATTCATTTCATGTATTGCACTGGTCACGTGACCCCTCTCTCTTTTTCTCTCTCTCCCTCCCTCCCTCTCTCAGAAGAAGCTGCTAGCCTAAACGAGGCTTTGAAGACAAGAGATCATGTTCTGTGAAGGATAGGATGGATGGGGGTGATGCTGGGTCTAGGCATGTCTATCTAAGAAAGATCGACAACCTTTTCAGGAAGTGAAAGACAGCTTAGCAAATTCAGATAAATTGAGATAGCTTTGTCGGTGAAGAACAAGAAGAAGCTGTTTGTATAGTTTAGATAGGACTTTCTAAGCTAGACAAGCAGCTAGCAGCTAGCCAGAAAATGAACAATATAAAAGATAAAGATATTTAACATATTATTATTAGGAAAATTTTCATTTTTACATGGAGTTTCCCTTTAAGTTATCCTCCTTATGTCCTTGCACTTCGAGTTGGTTGGTGGTGGCTGCTTATCTCACATGGATGTTTTTAACATTTTCTTTTTTTCTCTCTCTATTGAACTTTTATTTTTATTTTTCATTTTCAAATATTTTAATATATTTTTTATTTACATGTTTATTTAATTTTTCGCCCAATTTTTTGTGAAGCTGTTACGATTAGCCCCTCTAGTTAGATCGATCCTAACAAATTGGCCCATGCAGCTGTTACATCTTAACAAATTAAAACAAAACCTCCTTTTTTTTTGTTTTGTTTTCCCCTGATGGCTTTTAAGCCTGATCTGTACCTGCACGGTAAGACTTTGAAAAAGGGGCAGGACCCTGAAATGCATACAACTGCTATCCCTTGCCCAAGGTCTACATAGGACGGCACAGTGTGTAAGGACACATCGCAGTTGTGTCTTGAGGATAGGCTTATTTGGCTGTTCGTATCCCTGGCTTTCAGTCTCCCATTCAGTTGTGTTGACCATCCAGATCTCTGCCACCCCTGCTGTCCAGCACTTTCTTGGCCATCATCTGCGGGTTTAAACATTCCATCTTTGCCTTGAACCAGGCTCCTCGGTGTGGAGTAAATCACATCCCACACTTTCTGTCAGGCAGCTTGCCTGCATGCATCCTGCTCGACTCCCCACCACCCAGCCCACAGTCTCCTCCTGAACTGTGCTTTGACATTGATTCCCCCTCACCTCCTCCACTGTGGTCCAGGACATCCATGTACCACCACCACCCAGCCCGCTGTCTCCTCCTGATCTGTGCTGCGACATTCTGTGGATTCCCCTCTCACCTCCCCCACTGTGGTCCAGGACATCCATGTAAGTTTAAGCTAATGCTTAATAAATAAACCTTTAGAATTCATGGTCCACATGCTTGGTCACTTGTTAGCAATTCTCCGTACATCTTCCCCCAATCTTTTAAATCAAGAGCTGCAGATCATAAACTAGAACTTGTGTTTTTCATTTTTACTGCCACTTGCCGACTGCCCCGCGTGGATTTACTGCGGAAGGGTGGCTCGGCTGCGCATAATCAAGTAGATGTACGTGATTATGTGCACGCGGTCTCAGCAACGCGCGCGCGCTGCGGGAGCCACGCTACCAATGTGATTAGACACAGCGGCAGCCAGACCACGGGAGGAGCGGACTCAATCGCCGCTGGCCTCCGGAGATCTTCAGGGAAACTGATAGAAGAGCCGCCTGCCTATGTAAGCAAAGCAGATGGCTCTTCTGTCAGTTTCTGTGAAACCCCGATCTCTGTGTGTCTTGTCCCCACAGTTAGCAAGTACCTTAGGCATACATTTAACCCTTTGATCAAACTCGGTAATTAACCCCTTCCCTGCTAATGTAATTTATATAGTAACAGTGCATAATATTTAGCACTGATTACTGTATTATTATCACTGGTCCCCAAAACGTGTCAAAAATGTCAGTTAGGGGTCTGATCTGTCTGCCGCAAAGTGTCGCAATCCCGCTAAAAATCTCTGATCGCCGCCATTACTAATAAAAAATAAATAAATAAAAAGTCCAAAAATCTATCCCGTAAACCAATTAATATACGCTTTTTGGGATTTTTTTTTTACCAAAAATATGTAGCAGAATACAAATTTGCCTAAACTGATAAAAAAAATTAGGTTTTTAAAATTTTTTGTATTGTATTTTTTAATAAAGGAATTGTCAAAAACTGTCTGTGTTTTTATTACTTTTTGACACTTTTTTGGTGAATGGGTAGGGGTATTATATACCCCATACTCATTCACATAGGGAGGGAGCCAGAATCTGTGGGTCCCCTTGTTAAAGGGGCTTCCAGATTCCGATAATCCCCCTGCCCGCAGACCCCCACAACCACAGCCCAGGGTTGTGGGGATGAAGCCCTTGTTCCCATCAACATGGACACAAGGTGCTTTGGGGTGTAGCACCCACCCCCCCAATGATTAAAGGGATGTGGCCTGGTATGGTTCAGGAGGGGGCGCTCACTCGTCCCCCCTTTCCTGACCTTTCAGGCTGCGTGCTTGGGGGGCCCTTTCCGTTTTTTTTTTTTATTAATGGCCAATAGGGTTCGCCGTTCGGGTCTGAATTTTTTCTCTGTTTGGGAGTTCTGGTGCAAACTAAACAGGGTAGTGTTTGGCCCATATCTACTAGAAACATGGAACAAAGTTATACATGGCACCATCTCAAAAGAAATAGCCATGTTCTTGAACAACTGTGGCATAAAACCAAATCCCTGCAGGACTTCCCACTATACAAATCTGCCCTCCTAAAATACAATTCCTGCCTCTATGCTGTCAAACAAACCTACATTTCACTCCTATTTTTACCTTGTCATCCAGTCCTTGTCAGCTCATCTCTACTTCAAACTCTATGCTTTGTCCCCCACCCCCTCTACCCACTAACTCACACACTGCCCAAGACAGTGGTAATCACTTCAAAAACAATTGTACAAATATCTTCCCCAAATAACATACCCGATCTAACAGTACATTCATCACTTTCCTATTTTGAACCAGCTACTATTTAAGAGGTTACCAATCTTTTCTAAGATGCCCACCTAACCAATTGTCCCCTGGATCCTGTTCCCTTGCAACTACTGCGATCACCTTCTTTTTCTATCATATGCTCTCTCACTCACATCTTCAATCTCCCCCTATCTACTGGCACCTTTTCCTCCCCTCTAATGCATGCACAGATCACTCCAGTACTTAAAAACCCCTCATTGGACCCCACAAACCTAAACAATTTAAGACCTATCTCCTTGCTCCCATGCAACTGTTTTGGAATGCTTAGTCTATAACCGTCTGAGCTTCTACTTCACGGCAAACAACCATCTTGACCCCTTACAGTCTGGCTTTCACTCCCAGAACTCCACAGAAGCTGCCCATTTACTAACTTCTAAAATCAACAGCCACTACTCCATACTCTTACTACTAGACCTCTCTGCGGCCTTTGATATGGCTAACTACCGCTCCTTCTCAATAAACTCCACTCCATTGGCCTCCATGATTCTGCTCCTTTCTAGTTTTCCACCTCACATCACAGCGCTCCTCCAGTGTTACATATAACTCTGGCTCTTCCTCTTTCTGTAGGGTTCCCCAAATACTCTTTTCTTGGACCCCCTTCTCTTCTCTATCTGCACCTCCTCTCGTAAATACTGGACAACCTCTCACAGCTTCCAATACAATCTCTACGCTGATGACGCCCAAATCTATCTCTCTACTCCTCACCTCACTCTTTCAGTCTCCTCTCACATTACTATCCGACTTATAAACATGAATACAAAGCCATCTACAACTCTGCCGAGCTACATCACTAATCTTGTCTCCAAATATCCCCCAAACCGTCCTCTCTGCTCATCCCAAGACCTCTTTCTCTCAAACTCTGGCTGCCTTTAGTCAATCCCTGAAATCTCATCTCTTAAGGGAAGCCTATCAAGCCTCCAAACCGTCCTCTCTGCTCATCCCAATACTGTTCTTCTCTCAAACTCTGGCTGCCTTTAGGCGATCCCTGAAAACTCATCTCTTCAGGGAAGCCTATCACACCTCCAATTAACAACAGAACTTTTAACTCTTCCATAAAGCTCACCCCCCACAGTTATAACCTTTTGCATCACCTGTCCTACCCTATTAGATTATGAGCAGGTCCCTCTCAACCCTCTTGTATTTTATTGTATTGTGACTGTACTGTCTCCCCTTAGAGTCGGTTCACACTGAGGTGACACGACTCTGTACTACTTCGGGAGGCGACTTGTCAGTCCCGTGCACCGCGACTTCGGAGCGACTTGCACGGACTTCATATAATGAAAGTCTACGGAAGTCAGTCCGAGGTCTCCCCGAAGTAGTACAGGACCCTTTTTCTAAGTCAAGAGTGACTTGTGTCGCTCCTATTAGAACGGGTCCTGTAGCAGTCAATGGACTGCGAGGGAGTGTGACTTGTCAGGCTGACAAGTCGCCTGACAAGTCGCGCTAGTGTGAACCGGGTCTTAGATTGTAAAGCTCTGTGCAAACTGTTGGCGCTATATAAATCTTGAATAATAATAATAATAATAATAAAAATAATAATACATGCGCTATTTTTACCTTGGCTACCAGAGTAACTGAGATAAAGTTGGGTGAATAGGTCTTTAATGATTGCTGTCCAGAACAGAGAATGTAATTTCCATGCAGTCACTTTGGAACATGGTGTGACACTCAAGGGCATGTGACAGCAACAGCTCATACATGGCAATGTGTTTCGGTAATGCCAGGCAGCAAACAATAAAGGATTACTTTTTCCTGTATATGCTGCATAGGAGTTTGCAGTCATTTAGATCTGTGGGAAGATGGAGCCCCTTTTTGCCAAAATGGGGGAATCATTAAATCCTCTTTGTGTCACATAAAACGATAGTAACTGATAAGCAGTGCATTGTTTTAACTTTAAAACACACACAGAAGGTACTACAGTAAGTTTTAAGTTATTAAAACATGGATATATGTGATATTCAAGCCCGTAATATTGAAAATGTACTTGAGATGTAAAATTGCGGCAATTGTACATAATAACAGTGCTAGTGATAGACTGGCCCCTTGAAATTAATTTTGTTTGCCATGTTTTTACTAGTACCAACTGTGAAAAAAATGCATATAATAATATATATCCCACAGGACAATCTGTTTCTATAGTAACGCAATGCCATTACAAACACATAAACTAGATAAGACAGATCTGAAACACTAAACAAGCAAATAAAGATAATCCACTGGCATTTGCAGGTTGATACTGCCAAAATGTGATGAAAGTGAAAGAATATAAACTGTAAACCTTTCCCATAAAACAAAAAGTGTTAAGCATTTTAAAAACTATAAATTCTTCTTTACCTAATGAGAAATGGTCCCATTGATACTAAAATGAAGATAATGATAGTATGAAGCGTTTACTGCCAAGGAAAACAAAACAAGAACATAAGCATAAAAAAAAATATGTGTATATATACAGAAATCATATCAAACCATCACTTTTTCATATATCATGAAAATATGATCTCTGCTGGGAACCCATCACCGTAAGAAAAAAGAAGTTTGTTCAACATTTGCAGTGCTACAGCAGGTCAATGTTCCTGCAAAAGGGGCCTATTTAACCACTTTAAGACCGGAAGATTTAACCCCCTTCCTGACCAGACCCTATTTTGTGATTCGGCACTGTGTTACTTTAACAGACAATTGCGCGGTCGTGCGACGCTGTACCTAAATTAAATTTATGTCCTTTTTTTACCACAAACAGAGCTTTCTTTTGGTGGTATTTGATCACCTGTGCGATTTCATTTTTTTGCTCTATAAACAAAAAAAGAGCGACAATTTTGAAAAAAAAAAAAACAATATTTTTCACATTCTGCTATATAACATTCCCCAAAAAAAATGTAAAAATCTTAATTTTTTTAACATTCTAGGCCAATTTGTATTCTGTTACATATTTTTGGTAAAAAAAAAAATCGCAATAAGCATATTTTGATTGGTTTGCGCAAAACTTATCACGTTTACTAACTACGGGAAAGATTTATGTCATTGTTATTGTTTTTTTTTTTTTTTACTAGTAATGGCGGTGATCTGCGATTTTTTTGCAGGACTGCGACATTGCGGCGGACAGATCAAACCCCTAACTGACATTTTTGACACTTTTGGGGGGACCAGTGACATTACTACAGTAATCAGTGCTACAAATATGCACTGACATGTGTGTGTGTGTGGGGGGGGGGGGGGAGAGGGGGGTTCTGTGACAGAGATCGCAGGTTCAACTATGCTGAATCCTGTGATCTCCTCCTGTCTGTTTACATAAGCAGTTGGGTCTTCTCACCATTTCCACGGCAATCGCCGCCTCTCCTCCCCTGGCCCGGAATCACATGAACTCCAGCGACGTAATCTACATCGCTGGACCCAGGAGAGCGGCACTGCCGCAGTAGGATTACTGTGAGCAGTCGGCAAGTGGTTAACAATGTAATGCAGCAAGCTGTATTAACGTGTAACATGCTGTAAATCACAGCAAATATTTCAATTTTAATTTACTGTAGTCAATGATAGTTAATGTAAAGGATACCGAGTGCAGGCATCCAAAGGAAGCAGAGATGACCAGTTCGGTGTATCTGTACTTAGGATACTGGAATCCAACTGAGTATGATTACAATAAGTTTAAAACATCTCCAGACCATGAGCAAAGAAAAAGTGAAAAAGAAACGTAGCAGTCAAGCAAAATGAACCTGACAGCTAAACTATATATATATATATATATATATATATATATATATATATATATATATATATATATATATATATATATATATATATATATATATATATATATATATGTATATATATATATATACTTTATACAAATTGGAAGGAAGCTATAGGTATAGGGCTAACAGAAAAAACACTGAAGCAATGATGCAAGCAAATTAAGAAAGGGGTTATACAACTTTCCAGTAACAGGTGCAGCCAAATTACTGGGACACCCACTGGTGGCCACTAGAACTGCGCCCTTCAGCCCTGGGATTCACAGTGCCATCAAGCAGGTGATCCAAATCCTGACAGTTAAGGCCCATACACACGATCCAAAAATCTGACGAAAAATACTGCTTTCAAAGGGATAGTAGGATAATCAGATCGTTAGTACAAAGCTTTCGGGAGCCGATTACGACCAATATTATCCGTTCGGACAAGCACGAAAATGTTTCTCATACGATACCTGATCATGTGATTTTCATTTAATCAGTACAGTTGCCGTTTGAAAATACAAAACAAATACATTACAACCCATGACATCAATCCAATTTTTTTATTCTGTCGTTTTTTTTCTGTCTCGACATGCGACTAGCATGGAAAAAAAACAGACGATCTGTTGTACAATTTTCAGATCATGTGTATGGGGCTTTAATTTCTGTTGTTTCAGCTCTTTCTGCTGTTAAATAAGTCTGTAAGTGGTAAGTGGTAGCATCAACATGTATGGAAAGAGTATCCCTGGAGTTTCTATATTTTCTGCATCACAAAACAGCTAGATGAAGTTATCTCTGATTGTTGTTTTCACAATAAAAATGATCCACTGAAGTGCCCAGCTTTTTAAATCTTTCTGCATTTTGATGCTGAGTTGTGCACCCCAGCTGGTAATTATACAAGTAGAAAATAGATGCACACTAAATTCTGTGGGATTCAAAGGATTATTCAAAGCAATGTCTTCTGTCAGTCCTTAATACAGATCTTCATTCCTACTGTATGCCCACATATGAAGAATGAGTTAGGGCAGCACACAACATTTCTTAAACTGATAAATATATTCAGTGTAGTCAACTTAGATCATTACAATGTGAGGATGGGGGGGGGGGGCACTGCAAAGCCTGAGGATGGGGGACTGTGAAGCATGAGGTTGAGGGGGAGACTGTAAAGACTGAGGATGAGGGGCTGTGAAGCCTGAGGTTGAGGGGGAGACTGTGAAGACTGAGGGTGGGGGACTGTGAAGCCTGAGGTTGAGGGGAGACTGTGAAGACTGAGAATGGTGGACTGTGAAGACTGAGGATGGGGGACTAAGCCTGAGGTTGAAAGGGAGACTGTGAAGACTGAGAATGGCGGACTGTTGTCACGGAACCATGAACCAGACGTACAACAACAGATAAGTGAAAATAAGAAGGCTTTATTGAAAATCAAGCTGTAAAGCAAAAGTCCAAACGGATGGTGAAACCGAGGCAGAGTCCTTGCGAAGCCAGAGGTCAGGGACCAGGAGGGTAGTCAGACGAAGCCGGGATTAGGAACCAGCAGGGTAGTCAGACGAAGCCAGGATCAGGAACCAGCAGGGTAGTCAGACGAAGCCAGGATCAGGAACCAGCAGGGTAGTCAGACGAAGCCAGGATCAGGGACCAGAAGCAGCAGCAGTCTTAGAAGCATGTGAACACAAGAGGACCAAGCAAGGAACTGAAGCCACAGACCTCCTATATATATGAGCTAGGCATCCAGCTCCTCCCAGTGGGAAGGAGGAGCCGCAGGGTGGGAGGCTACAAGAAACCCAGAAACCAAGATGGCCGCCAGCACATGTCAAACGAAGGAGAACAGCAAGAAGGTAAGACCATGACAGTACCTCCCCCTCAAGGGCCCCTCCTCCGCGGAGTAAAGAACGGTTTCTGAGGGAAGCGTGCGTGGAAGGCTCGGAGCAAGGCAGGAGCATGGACATCTGCGGAGGGAACCCAGGAACGCTCCTCTGGACCATAACCACGCCAATGAACCAAAAACTGCACCCGACCGCGGACCAGGCGTGAGTCCAGGATATTGCTCACCTCATACTCCTCACGATTGCCCACTTGGACCGGACGAGGCCGAGGAACCGAGGAAGTGAAACGATTACACACCAGTGGCTTCAACAGGGAGACATGAAACACGTTGGAGATCCGCATGCCAGGAGGAAGCGCAAGGGCATAGGCTACCGGGTTTACCCTGCGAAGCACTCGGAAGGGACCAACAAAGCGAGGCGACAGCTTGGGAGTGGGCACTCGAAGGTTGAGGTTGCGGGTGGACAACCATACACGGTCTCCGGCCTGGTAGGAAGGAGCAGGCGCTCGTCTGCGATCAGCCTGGAGTCTCTGGCGCTGCGCAGAGACCTCAAGGGACTTCTGGATCTGTACCCAAGAAGCACGTAGGACGGAAAGGTGATCCTCCACAGCCGGAATATCCTGGGGAGAGAATACCTCCGGTAACACGGCAGGTTGGAACCCATAATTGGCCATGAAGGGAGACGTCCCAGAGGAAGAGTTCACCGCCGTGTTCCTGGCAAACTCAGCCCAAGGCAGGAGGTCAACCCAATTGTCTTGGTGATCGGAGACATAGCAACGAAGGAATTGCTCCAAGGCCTGATTGGATCGTTCTGCGGCCCCATTGGACTGAGGGTGGTAGGCCGAGGAGAAGGAGAGATGAATCCCCAACTGGGAGCAAAAGGCGCGCCAGAATCTGGACACAAACTGACTCCCCCGATCCGACACAATCTCCTTGGGCAAACCGTGCAACCGGAAGACCTCCCTGGCAAAAATCGTGGCCAACTCCTGTGCAGAGGGTAACTTCTTGAGAGGAACACAGTGGCACATTTTGGAAAATCGATCCACAATCATGAGAATGACCGTATGGCCTCGGGATGCAGGGAGGTCCACAATGAAATCCATCCCCAGGTGTGACCATGGGCGCTCCCCGGTGGCTATGGGTTGCAGAAGGCCCAACGGAAGGTGCCGAGGGGACTTACTCTGGGCACAAACGGAGCATGCCGCTACATATGCGGCGATGTCGGAACGTAGGGAAGGCCACCAGAACAGACGTGAAACAGCCCAGGACAGCTGAATCTTTCCAGGATGCCCCACGGTCTTGGAGTTATGGTAGGTTCGCAACAACCGAGTGCGCAACTCCTCAGGCACAAAACATCTGCCGTTGGGTCTCCCAGAGGGAGCACCAGATTGAGCCGCCAAAATCTGCTCACCCAGGGGAGAGGTCAGGCTGGTGCGAATGGCGGCCAGGATCTGATTCGGAGGTATGACCGAAGTCGGAATCGACTCCTCCCTGGACAGGTCGGAGTACTGCCGTGATAAGGCATCCGCCCTGATGTTCTTGGAACCGGGTAGGTAGGAGACCACGTAATTAAAACGTGACAAGAACAGAGCCCATCTGGCCTGACGTGGTGTCAATCTCTTGGCCTCAGAAAGGTAGGTCAGATTCTTGTGGTCCGTCAGGATGAGGACCGGAACCACCGAACCCTCGAGCAAGTGCCTCCATTCTTTAAGGGCCTGCACGATGGCCAATAACTCCCTGTCACCAATCTGATAGTTGCACTCCGCGGAAGACAGTTTCCGGGAGTAAAACCCACAAGGAAGCAGAGGACCCTCTGGTGTTCTACGCTGAGACAGAAGGGCGCCTACTCCCGTCTCAGACGCGTCCACCTCGAGGACAAAGGGCAACCCAGGGTTGGGATGCGACAGAATCGGAGCCGACACAAAGGCGGACTTTAGAGCCTCAAAAGCTCGGATGGCCTCGAGCGGCCAGACCTGGGAATTACTGCCCTTCCTGGTCAGATCCGTGAGGGGCTTGGCTAGCATGGAAAAGTCCCTGATGAACTTCCGATAATAATTGGCGAAGCCCAAAAAGCGCTGCAGGGAGCGAAGACCACTGGGCTGGGGCCACTGTAAGACAGCCGAAACCTTCTCAGGATCCATGGAGAACCCCTCAGCGGAAATGATGTAACCTAAGAAGGTTACCTGGGATCGGTGAAATTCGCATTTCTCAAGCTTACCGAACAGCTTGTTCTCTCGTAACCGTTGCAACACTCGTCTGACATCCAGAATGTAGGCCTCCATGGATTCAGAATATACCAAGATGTCATCCAAATAGACCACCACACACTGCTGCAACAGGTCACGGAAAACATCGTTAATGAATTCCTGAAAGACTGCGGGCGCATTGCACAACCCAAAGGGCATAACCAAGGATTCATAATGACCGGTCCTGGTGTTAAACGCGGTCTTCCACTCATCGCCCGCCTTGATCCTTACGAGGTTATATGCCGCCCTCAGGTCGAGTTTGGTAAAGACCGTGGCCCCTTTAAGGCGATCGAACAGCTCGGAAATCAAGGGTATCGGGTAAGCGTTCTTGATCGTGATGCGATTGAGACCCCTGTAATCGATGCAAGGCCTCAACTCACCGCCCTTCTTTTTCACAAAGAAAAATCCAGCCCCTGCCGGGGACGAGGATTTGCGAATGTGTCCGCGTGAAAGCGCCTCCTTCACGTACTCCTCCATGGCCTCATTCTCCGCTACCGACAGTGGATAGACCTTGCCACGAGGAGGAACGGCACCAAGTTGTAACTCGATGGCACAATCGTATGGGCGGTGCGGAGGTAGGGCAACCGCGCGCACCTTATCGAATACATCCCGGTACTCCTCGTATTCAGGAGGCAACAGTGAGTCCGAGGAAGTACACAGCAACTTAACAGGCCCATGGATGCAACTAGCCCCACACTGCGGTGACCACGAGAGGATCTCGGCCGATCTCCAATCGAAAGTCGGATTATGCTTCTGGAGCCAGGGGTACCCCAAGACCACCGAGTAGTGTGGAGACGAAATAACCTGGAAGCAGACCGACTCTCTGTGAACGGCACCAATGGCTATTCCCACTGGAAGGGTCTCATGAGTCACCCCTTCTGCCGTCAATCGCCTCAAGAGCCAGTGGAGAACCTCGGGCCTGCAGAGGAATGGAATTGGTGGCAGCGAACACACTATCAATGAACAAACCACCAGCACCAGAGTCCACCAACGCCTGGGTCGTCACTGAGCCCCCGACCCAGGAGAGGACAACAGTGATCAGTGGTTTGTCAACACGGGAAACCGGGGACGAGGAGACTCCACCCAAGATCTGCCCCCGACAGGATCTCAGGTGCGAGCGTTTCCCGGACGGTTCGGACATGCCAACCGAAAATGCCCACCGAGACCACAGTACATGCATCGACCCTCGCGTCTTCGGAGTACCCTCTCCCCCTCGGACAGGCGAGCAAAGCCCAGCTGCATGGGTTCACCCCTAGCCAAGTCATCCCCAGGAGGCGAGGGAGGAGAGGGAGGCACGGGTGGGACAGCAAAGGTAGGCGCCAATCTGTTAGGAGGCCTCCGCAGACTCTCCTTAAAGGAAGGTCTCTCCCTGAGTCTGGTGTCAATCAAAATCAAGAAAGAAATAAGAGACTCGAGCTCCACTGGTAGGTCCTTAGCTGCAACCTCATCCTTCAAGGCATCCGAGAGACCATGAGAGAAAGCAGCGACCAGAGCCTCATTATTCCAGCCCACCTCTGCTGCCAGGGTACGAAACTCAATGGCGTATTCAGCTATGGATCGTGAACCCTGTCTGATGGACATAAGGAGCTTCGCAGCAGAGGCAGCACGAGCCGGCACATCGAATACCCTCCGAAGAGAAGCAACAAAACCGGAAAACTCGGCAACCACCGGATTGTTGTTCTCCCATAAAGGGCTGGCCCAGGCCAAGGCCTTGTCCGAGAGCAGCGAAATTAAGAAGCCCACCTTTGATCTCTCAGTAGGAAAGGCATGTGGCAGCAACTCAAAATAAATGCCCACCTGGTTAAGGAAACCTCGGCACTGAGTTGGCTCTCCCCCAAAGCGCTGTGGAAGGGGGGCAGAACCGGTCATACCCCGAAACACCGCAGGCGCAACAACAGGTGTCGGGGTAGACTCTGGCGCAACAACCGGAGCGGCAGTAGGAGCGGGCCCAGGAGCGACAACCGACCCATCGGCAACGGGAGCGAAATGAGCCATGCGTTCAAGCAGGGTTTGCAACGCCACGGCGAACTGACCCAACAGGTGATCCTGCTGATCAAGTCTGGCAACCAGCGTGGGTAGCGAGGATGGCCCTGTACCGTCAGAATTCATGGCTTGGTCCTAATGTCACGGAACCATGAACCAGACGTACAACAACAGATAAGTGAAAATAAGAAGGCTTTATTGAAAATCAAGCTGTAAAGCAAAAGTCCAAACGGATGGTGAAACCGAGGCAGAGTCCTTGCGAAGCCAGAGGTCAGGGACCAGGAGGGTAGTCAGACGAAGCCGGGATCAGGAACCAGCAGGGTAGTCAGACGAAGCCAGGATCAGGAACCAGCAGGGTAGTCAGACGAAGCCAGGATCAGGAACCAGCAGGGTAGTCAGACGAAGCCAGGATCAGGGACCAGAAGCAGCAGCAGTCTTAGAAGCATGTGAACACAAGAGGACCAAGCAAGGAACTGAAGCCACAGACCTCCTATATATATGAGCTAGGCATCCAGCTCCTCCCAGTGGGAAGGAGGAGCCGCAGGGTGGGAGGCTACAAGAAAACCCAGAAACCAAGATGGCCGCCAGCACATGTCAAACGAAGGAGAACAGCAAGAAGGTAAGACCATGACAACTGTGAAGACTGAGGATGGGGGACTGTAAAGTCTGAGCTTGAGAGGGAGACTGTGAGGACTGAGAATGGTGGACTGTGAAGACTGAGAATGGGGGACTGTGAAGACTGAGGATGGGTTGGCTGTGAAGCCTGAAGATGGGGTGCTATGAAGGTTGAACGTGGCATCTCATGGCAAAGAACTCTCTGAGGATCTAAAAAAAGGAATTGTTGATCTACATGAGTGAAGGCAAACCTTGACACCCCAGATGGTTTGGAACTACATTTCCCATGATGCTCATGCACTCTGAAATGTAGTTGAGCATCATGGGAAATGTAGTTCTAAAACATCTGGGGTGCCAAGGTTTGCCATCACTGCTCTACATAAAGATGGCCTAGGCTATAGGAAGATTGCCAAGACCCTGAAACTGAGCTGCAGCACGGTGGCCAAGACCATACCTTGGTTTAAAAGGACAGGTTCCACTCAGAACAGGCCTCGCCATGGTCAACCAAAGCCTCTTCTAAAGATGATGCACAAGAAAGCCTGCAAACTGTACAAAGACAAGAGTGCCTTGCCTACAGTTAAGCATTGTGGTGGGAGTGTCATGGTCTGGGGCTGCATGAGTGCTGCCGGCACTGGGGAGCTACAGTTGTTTGAGGGAACCATAAATGCCAACATGTACTGTGACATACTGAGCATGATCCCCTCCCTTCAGAGACTGGGCCGCAGGGCAGTATTCCAACATGATATCGACCCAAAACACATCTCTAAGACGATCACTGCTTTGCTAAAGAAGCTGAGGGTAAAGGTGATGGACTAGCCAAGGATGTCTCCAGACCTAAATCATATTGAGCATCTGTGGGGCATCCTCAAATGGAAGGTGGAGGAGCGCAAGGTCTCTAATATCCACCAGCTCTGTGATGTCGTCATCGAGGAGTGGAAGAGGAATCCAGTGGCAACCTGTGAAGCACTGGTGAACTCCATATCCAAGAGGGTTAAGGCAGTGCTGGAAAATAATGGTGGCCACACAAAATCTGGACACTTTGGGCCCAGTTTGGACATTTTCACTTAGGGGTATACTCACTTTTGTTGCCAGCAGTTTAGACATTATTGGCTGTATGTTGACTTTTTTTGAGGGGACCACAAATTTACACTGTTATACAAGCTATACACTCACTACTTTACATTACTTTACATTGTAGCAAAGTGTCATTTCTTTAGTGTTCACATAAAAAGATATAATAAAATATTTACAAAAACGTGGGGGGATGTACTCACTTGTGTGATATACTGTACATATATATATATATATATATATATATATATATATATATATAGTGGGTATGGAAAGGACTCCCCCCCTTTAAAATAATCCTATTGTGTTGCTTTGGAACCTAAAATGAAGACAGACACAGCTTTTTGTTTTGTCCAGCTGTATTTACTAGTGCAGCTTTTAACATCCAAGTGAAAGCTATAACACCATTATGTCATAACAAAATATAAAAAAAAAAAAATCAAAAACAGAACAGAATTACTGAGTCGGAAAAAGGTCACCCACATCTTATGTCAGGATTTTGTTGAGCCACCTTTTGCTTTAATTACAGCCTTTAGTCTGTTTGGACATGTCTCTACTAACTTTGCACATCTAGAGTATGCAATATTTGCCCACTTTTCTTTGAAGAACTGCTCAAGTTCAGTTAAATTTGATGGTGACCGTTTGTGGACTGCAGTCTTCAAATCATTCCACAGATTTTCCACAAGGTGATAATTTTCTATACCCACTGTATATATGTATATGAGCTGTTTTAATTGTTTACTTGCAAATTAAATTACATTTCTGTCTATTCAGTCTTGAGATTTACACAGCCCTGTCAGACAGCATAGTGTACTTGGTGGGCTGACTTTTCTAAGTCAAAGTCTTTTCTAAGTTTTCTAAGATATCTGCGTAACAGATCTGCATTTTCTAAGTGCTGCATAACAGGACATTGCAAGGAGTGGAAATTAAGTTACATTCAAATATTTATACCAGTTGAATTAAAAAATGCAATAAATTATCTTTTCTTAAATAATTAAAAAAAAAAAAAATATCTGTCTGGCTTATCTTTAAATAAATGTTACTATCTTATCTTTCTATTAAAAGCCTAGACAAGGTTCTTACCCCAGTTCAGCCACATCAATCATTTAAAAGTATAAGTACTTGATGTTGAGTTTGATGTTCACATTTTTTGGGATACATAATAGATTGGACATTTTGACCACACAGTCATGCTTTAAAAATTCGTTCTTTGTTCTTTTTGTTCTTTTTATGCTTGGGTGTCAGGATATATGGCTTTTTAATAGCTTGTCTAAATTAAACATACTTCCAAAGTGATTTCAGTTTTAGTATTTAAAGGTGTTATCATCCTTACCTATAGATTTATTCAGTTATGTTTTAGACCGCCTAATGGTTACATTACGTACATCCTGATTCTTGGAGGAATAATGTATTCATCTTAAAACTAGCTGTAACTAAGAATCCTTTCTTTGGTTTGTTTTATTTCTGTATGAGGGGAAAAAGGTCATTTAAACCCTTTATATCATGCAATATTGCCATTTAGAGACAGGCGTCTGCCTCTCTACAGGTTTTACACCTATAGTAAACTAGTAAAAGAACACAAATAACTTTTTAGTATTGTTCTGTGAACTCTTACAGACCAGTAATGTATCAATGGCAGCAATGTTTGAAGCCCTGTCAGACAGAAGGTATGACAAGAAACAGATCAGAAGAGTAGAGACCAGACATACAGAAATAAAACCAATGCTACATATAACATTACAAATTGGCTAATGATACATGAACTATGATAGATTTATAAACAGTTCCAATATAGTTTCACAACATCATGATACATAGTTCTTACACATTTTCAAATTGTTGGAAAAACACGTGGCACAAACTATAATTGCATTTTTCTCAAAGGTTTTCATATGCTTTTTCATCTATCAATGGCATCTGCATATTTTAAGACATATCATGCATTAAAGGCCTATTAACCACTTTCAGGCCGCCCACCGTACATATACTGTGGCAGGGCGGCCGTTCTGTGCCAGATCACATACCTAGCACTTGATCTGACACTTCCGGGTCTGGTGCATGTGTGCACCGCCGTTGGCCCACTCATGCTGTGATTCTACACAGCGGGAGCTGATCGGCGGTTACGGTGGATTCGATGTCTGCCGGCAACCACTGATGCTTCGGTACACAGGCAGAATGGCTGCCTATGCAAACAAAGCAGATTGCCGTTCTGTCAGTACAGAAGGCATGGATCCTGTGTTCCCTTAAAGCACGAACACCGATCCATGCCTTCGACTAGTAAAAGCATCTCCCCCACTACACTAAATCACAGGCTTGGCACACAGTTAACCCTTTGATCGCCCCTGATGTTAACCTCTTCCCAGCCAGTGTCATTATTACAGTGACAGTGCATATTTTTTAGCACTGATCATTGTATTAGGGCCACTGGTCCCCCAAAAATTGTCAGAAGTGTCAGTTAGTGTGCAATCTGTCCATCACAATATTGCTGGCCCGCTATAAGTCACTGATCGCTGCCATTACTAGTAAAAATAATTAAAATAAAAATAAATAAAAAAATATCCCAAAATGTTTGTAAAACGCTATAACTTTCGCGCAAACCAATCAATATACGCTTATGGGGATTTTTTTTTTACCAAAAATATGTAGCAAAATACATAATTACCTAAATTGATGAAGAAATTTGATTTTTTTTAAAAATTTTATTAAATATGTTTTATAGCAGAAAGTAAAAAATATTGTTTTTCTTTTCAAAGATTTCTGTCTTTTATTTTTGTTTATAGCGCAAAAAATAAATCTGCAGAGGTGAGCAAATACCACCAAAAGAAAACTCTATTTGTGGGGAAAAAAAGGAGATTCATTTTATTTTGGTACATTGTCGCACAACCGCGCAGTTGTCAGGTAAAGTAACGCAGTGCCATATCACAAGGTGGTCAGGTGGTTAATGACCCAACTTTACAACCTATTCTGGGGTCATTTTGTCAAGTACTGTATGTCAGTTATTACAGAATAATTGGCATCTTGTGACACTCAATGCAAACTGATGGTAATTTATGGTGATAATAGAAATGTTCTTACCTAGAAACTGGGGTAACATAATTGCCTGGGAAAACTCCAGATGTGCCAGTCCGGAGGGATGTGCCTTTGAACCAGCCATCTTGGCATTTTTCTATGACTCTGTACATCTCTCCCTTACGCAACTCCAGCTCATCATTCTTTTGTGGCTTGTACGCATATAGGGCTAAATATCTGTATAGAGATTAAATAGACTTAATATTCTGATATAAATGATATAAGGTAAGAATAAACACAGACATTCTTATTTAAAGAAACCAATTTTACTTTTGATAAATCGATGAGGTAAAACTTGCACAAGTGAGAATCATAATGGGTCTCCCAGGACTGAAACACTTGTCTACATTGAGCCATCTACATAATAGATCAGTGTAGAGAAATATTTGGATAAGCATTCTTCCTAAAATGAATGTAAAGTGTAAGATGAGTAGCCATTAATATAGGTGTCTTGTGCTTTACCCAATCAAATTGCAGCTCAGGGAAAGGCCAAACTTCCAAATAGTGCAAGAAACGAAAACCAAGAGCACCAATTGTAATGTTCTTTTTTAAATTGTAGTAATTTCGATAAGTGCATACAGTATATCACAAACACCCAGGGGAAGACTGACAACTCATTGGGCCCCCGGGCAATAGGAGATCACAGGGCCCTCTGTTTCCCTGCCCACACTCAAACATAACAGAAAATGACATTCTACACTCACAAGGTTACATCAATGCATAGATCACATTTATACAATGTCTCTATTATTCCCCATTGCTTTAGGGCTCTTTCACATAGGCAGCCAGGAAGTGGTAAAAGCAGGCAGTTGAGCCATGGTTTTTACGCCCACCACCACCTAAAGAACGGTATGCAGCTGCTCACAGCTGTACAAATGGCACAGCACAGTACTGCCTTTTAATGCAATCCATTTAATTGTATGAGGCTGCATCACAACAGTTGTTATCGAACTCCCGCTCTCTCTTCAAAGCCAATCCGCAACTCTTCCACAAAATGCACGTGGTTGCAGAGCGATAATGTGGCATTTAAAGAGTTAAAACAGGCTGTGAGGAGACGACATATCACCCTCCATGAAAGATCTCTGACAAGCGATCCACCATGGATTGCTTTTCTGAGAAGTAGAAAGAACAGACCCCTCTACCCATGTTCCTTGATACCCCTCGCACTGTGACCCCTCTACCTATCCCCCCATACCCCCTCACTGTGACCCCTCTACCCATTCTGCCCCCGATACCCATGCACTGTGAAATCTCTACACCCCAGATACCCCTGCACTATCACTTCTCTACCTCACAGATATCCCCAACACTGTGACCCCTCTACCCATTCCCCCCCTAATACCCATGCACTGTGTCCCCTCTACCTATACCCCCGACATCCCCGGTACTGTGACCGCTTTACCCATACCCCCCCTCACTGTGACCCCTCTACCCATTCTCCCCTCCGATACCCATGCACTGCGACCCCTCTACAACCCAGATATCCCCTGCACTGTCACCTCTCTACCTCACAAATTTCCCAGCACTGTGACCCCTCTATCCATTATTTCCCAACCCCCTACGTTACCCCCCCCCCCCCGCTCGCGATGTGACCCCTCTACATATTACTCCCTCTGATACCCCACACACTGTGACTCCTCTACCCATCCCCCCCTCCGGGTAACCCCACAATGTGACCCCTCTACCCATCTCCCCTTACTGTGACCCCTTTATGCCCCTGATACCTTTAGCGCTATGACTATGCAAGATACCCCCCAGATACTCCTTCACCACTGTTTCCCCCCATACACCCTAGATATCCCCCCGCACTGTTATCCTATCAATACAATACCCCCTTTTCTAATGAAAATACAGTTGTTACATAGTTAGTCAGGTATAAAAAAGGACACAAGTCCATCTGGCTCAACCAATAAAAAATAAAAAACAAAAAACAGTAAAGAAAACACAACCAAACAATCTCATATACACAATCCTATACCCAAAGTTTATCTAGAGGAAAGTGAAAAACCCCAGAAAAGCATGATCCAATGTGCTACAGCAGGGGAAAAAATTCCTTTCTTATCCCCCAAGAGGGGATCAACTTTACCTATAAATATTAGTACCCAGTTGTATTATGCACCTAGGAAAGAATCCAAGCCATTTTTTAAAGCAATCTATGGAGCTCTTACTGTAAAAATATCTTTTCGTATTTGGAGACAAAATCTCTTTTCCTCTAGACGTAAAGAGTGCCCCCTTGTCCTCTGTGATGACCTTAAATTTAATAACTCAACACCAAGTTCACTATATAGACTCCTTATATATATTTATACATGTTGATCATATCCCCCCCTTAATCTCCTCTTTTCAAGAGAGAATACATTTACTCTAATCTTTTCTCATAGCTGAGCTCCTCCATGCCTCTTATCAGTTTGGTGGCCCTTCTCTGCACTTTCTCCAGTTCCCCGATATCCTTTTTGAGAACTTGTGCCCAAAACTGAACTGACTATTCTAGATGAGGTCTTACTAATTATTTATACAGGGGAAAAATGATATCTCTCTCTTTGGAGTCCATGCCTCTGTTAATACAAGAAAGGACTTTGCTTGCTTTAGAAACCGCAGCTTGACATTGCATTATTAAGCTTATGATCTGCCAGAACACCCATTTCCTTCTACGCTATAGATTCCCCCAGTTCTACTCCCACTAGTATGTATGATGCATGCATATTCTTAGCCCCCACATGCATAACTTTACATTTATCAACATTAAACCTCATTTGCCACATAGTAAGTTGGAGACATCCTGTATGGACATTATTCCACTACATAGCTTGGTGTCATCTGCAAAGACTGAAATGGTACTTTTAATCCCAGACCCTATATCATTTATAAAGATATTAAAAAGTAATTGTCCCAAAACTGACCCTAGGGAACATCACTGATAACCTTAGACCATTCAAATTGAGAAACACTAACCACTTCTGTCCCTGAATTCTATCTTTTAGCCAGTTTTCTATCCATTTACAAACTGATCTTTCCAAGCCTGTAGACTTTACCTTACATACTAGCCGTGTGTGGGGAACTGTGTCAAACGCTTTTGTAAAATCCAAGTATACTACGTCCACGTCCACTTCTGTCTCTCATGAATCCATGCTGTCAGTTGCTTAAAATATTTTTTTCCAGCAAGAACACATCTATGTGGTCTTTTATTAAACTCTCCAGTATCTTCCCGACTATAGAAGCTAAACTAAAAGGTCTATAGTTACTTGGCAAAGACTTTCATCCCTTTTTAAATATAGGCACCACATTGGCCCTATGCCAATCCAGTGGTACTATTCCAGTTCTTAAAGAGTCCCTATAAATTAGAAACAAAGGCTTTGAAATTACAGCACTCAATTATTTTAGGATGCGTGGGTGGATGCCATCTGGTCCAGGCGCTTTATCCACCCTTATTCTGTCTAAATATCTCCGGACCATATCACTTTGAGCCATTGTGGATCATTTGGGGCTGTGTCAATACTGTCCTCATTATGGTCATGAGCTCCCCCCATGCTCCTTTGTATATACAGAGCTGAAGAAAGTTTTTAATAAATGTGCCTTCTCTTTGTCCCCAGTCACCCACTCCTGATTATTTTGTAAAGGGCCTACATGCTCAGACCTAACCTTTTTACTGTTAATATATTTAAAGAATTTTTTGGAGTTTGTCCTGCTATCTTTTGCATTTTATCATTCATTTTGAATTTTTGCATCCCTGATTTCCTTTTTACATATTCTGTTATATTCTTCGTAGCAATTAAACAATGATAGTATTACTTCATTTTTATAATTTTTAAAGCTTATTTCTTATTATTTGTAGCTTTTTTATCTTTGGCCGTAAGCCACATAGGTTTTATATTTAGCCTTTTAAACGTATTGCCAATGGGAACATTCTTTGTCGTGAGTTTGCAGGCAGTCTTTTTGAAGAATTCCCATTTTTGTTCTATGTTTATTGATGCCAATATTCCCTCCCAGTCTAAGTCTTAGAGAGCAGCTCTCATCCTTGGAAAATTTGCTCTGTTAAAGTTAAGTGTTTTTATATTTCCTGTATGCGTTTTCTGCTTACAGCTAACATTAAATGAAATCATAATATGGTCACTGCTACCAGATGTTCTTTTATATGAACATTAGTAATAAGCTCTGCATAGTTTGAGATTACCAGGTCCAGCAGAGCATCATTTCTAGTAGGGGCCTCAATAAACTGCACCATAAAATTGTCTTGTAATAGGTTTATAAATGTTTGCCCTTTAACTGTTCCAGCAGTGCCATTACTCCAGTCAATGTCTGGGTAGTTAAAATCCCCCATTATTAACACTTTCCCAGCCCTTGCAGCAGCCATTTTTATCTGTGTAAGGAGCTGAGTCTCCACCATTTCATTAAAATTGGGAGGTCTATAATAAACTCCAATGATAATCTTTTTATTATGCACAACCATGTACATTTCCATCCATACTGCTTCAGACTCATCGTATGCTCCATCAACTAGGTCCTCTTTCACACTCACAACGAGATCACTTCTCACATAGAGACAGACACATGTGTGCTGCAGAATGCAAGAGAATGCATATCAATACACATACTATGAATGAATCCCAAGTACTTTTCTTTTCTTTTCTAAAAAAGGAGGGAATTTTTCCACAGTGTCGCTGAAGCTATTTTAGATACTACTAAGTACTACTTAGTGGACACCGTTGTTAAGGAATTGTGATTATGTAGAATTGTTTGCTACATTGTGCAAGCTCTTAGGCCCCATTCACGCTTGTGCAACTTCAAAATCGTGCGATTTCCATTGCGATTTTACAGTTCGACTTGATGAACTTTAACACAATTTCTATGCAACTTTAGATGAGCGCAACTTTATTACGACTTGGCTTTGACCAATGCGATTGTTTGTGCTCAACAAAGTCACTGGACATGTGCAGAATGTAAAAATTCATTTCATTTCATTTAATCATTTTCTAACAAATTTCACATTTTCAGAACAATTTGAATTCTGTGTGAAGAATAGCTGGTTGTTAAGGAGCAGGACAAGAAACCGACTGCTGCGTTCTTAACCACTTCTGGACCGGAAGGATTTGCCCCCTTAATGACCAGGCCATTTTTTGCAAATCGGCACTGCGTTATTTTAACGAACAATTGCGCGATTGTGTGACGCTGTACCAAAATAAAATTGATGTCCTTCTTTTCCCACAAACAGAGCTTTCTTTTGGTGGCATTTGATCACCTCTGCAATTTTTATTTTTTGTGCTATAAACAAAAAAAGAGCGACAATTCTGAAAAAAAAAAAAAAAAAAAAAAAAACAATATTTTTCACATTCTGCTATATAACATTCCCAAAAAAAAAAATTAAAAAATCGAAATTTTTTAACATTTTAGGCCAATTTGTTTTCTACTACATATTTTTGGTAAAAAATAATTGCAATAAGGGTATTTTGATTGGTTTGCACAAAAGTTATCGCGTCTACTAACTATGGGAAAGATTTATGTCATTTTTTGTTTTTTGTTTTTTTTTTACTAGTAATGGCAGAGATCTTTTAGGGAGACTGCGACATTGCGGCAGACAGATTGGACCCCTAACTGACATTTTTGACACTTTTGGGGGGACCAGTGACATTACTACAGTAATCAGTGCTAAAAATATGCACTGTTACTGTAATAATGACACTGGCAGGGAAGGGGTTAACCTAGTGGGTGATCAAGGGGTTAAATGGGAGCCTAGGGGAGTGATTCTAACTGTGGTGGGTGGGGTTTGTGAAATGATCACAGAGACATGTGAACCTATATAGCAGGATCACATGCGCTCTGTGATCATTCCGGAGAGAAGAACGGTCAGCTGTGTTTACAACAGCTGCTCATCCTTCTCTCTCAGTGGGAAATGATCATGGGTGTCCGGCGGCGCACGCTCGCCTCCTAGCTGGAAGCGCGCGACTGAAGTATACCTACGGCGGTTTGCGCAGGAGGGGCTGCGGTCCTTAAGTGGTTAACAACCAATGATTCATCAGCTGTCAGAGGGTTTCCCCACTGAAGGCAGAATATAAACAAAAGAATGACAGCAATGAAAAATAAAGGAAAGTACCAGCTTCCCCCCTATCAATACCAGGCTCTTTGGGTCTGCTATGGATTTTAAGATGAACCCCTCTCCAAAATTGAAAAAAAAAAAAGAATGCATTCACCCCCCCCAAGTCCATACCAGACCCTTACCCAAGCATGCAGCCTGGCAGGTCAGGAGAGAGCAAGCACCCCCCTCCCTCCTGAACCATACCAGGTCACATGCCCTCAACATGGGGGTGGGGCTTTGTGGTAGTGGGGCCTCCCCCAATGCACCTTGTCCCCATGTTGATGGAGACATGGGTCTCTTCCTCACAACCCTGGCAGGTGGTAGTGGGGGTCTGTGGGTGCAGGGCCTTTTTGGAATCTGGAAGCCCCCTTTAACAAGTGGACACCCAGATCCTGGCCTCCCCTATGTAAATGACTATTAGGTACATTATACCCCTACTGCCTCTGACACAAAAAAAAAAAAGAGGTCCATACCCGGTTAAGGCTCCTGCCATCTGACAGCTCCACTGTCTTGCAGTTTTTAAAGTGGAACTTTAGTCAGAAAATGAAGTCCTGCTAGATCACTTCAGGTAGGCCCCTTTTGCAGGTATAGCATAGCATACGTAAAACATTTAAAATAAGAGCCTATACTGTTTATAGTCCAGTAATAAACTGTTTAACCCTGCTCTGCACATGCTCAGTTTCTCTCCCATTTTAGGCATTTTTAGGCACTGCTGAGTTTGTAGAGGCCAATCTGCTGACAGCCTTAAAGCAGAATTTAACCCTCCTATCCTCTACAGCCAAGGAAGCTTCTTCTGTTTAAACTGCAACTGCGATGGTGCAGCACATGTGATCAGTTATGACACCAGCCATTTGATGGTTTGACAGTTTGGTTAAGGACACAAGCAAATGTGACAGTTGGCAATTCCAGCATTCCAGGAATGTAACTATTTTCCGAACCCAGTAAATTGATGGGTTTAGTTACACTTTATAATTTACAGATGTTTGGGGGCTCTGGGCTTCATCAAAATTGCAGCCTCCAGCAAGAAGCAAGTTATTATGGGTAAAGTTCTGCTAAAAATACCTAAGAGGCGGGGCCACTCGATGATGTTACTGGGTGACCACGCTGTCTTGTGATACCATCAACCCAGCATGCACTGGTTGATGATATCACAAGGGGTGGTACCACTCAATGACATCATCAGGGGCCCCACCCCTTAGTTATTTAAA
Organism: Pelophylax lessonae; assembly: GCF_965119305.1. Lineage (NCBI taxonomy): Eukaryota > Metazoa > Chordata > Amphibia > Anura > Ranidae > Pelophylax > Pelophylax lessonae. Next base: position 438,395,716 of record NC_138769.1, read on the forward strand.
AACTGTCAGGCAGTGGAGCTGTCACACGGCGGGAGCCTTTATCGGGTGCGGATCTCTTTTTTTTTTTTCTCGGGTCGATGGTGGCGGCGTTCATCGTGATTGACGCTGGATTTACTTCGGGGGAATATTGTTTCTGTTTTTTTTTAATAAAGGAATTGTCAAAAACTGGCTGGTCTAGTATGGATTTTGGGGGGGCGCAACGCCATTTTTTTTTTTATTTTGGCGTGGGGTTCCCCTAAAATCCATACTAGACCCGAAGGCATTGCCGGCATTACTTTTTTAAATTCAGCTGTCAGTGGTGAAACCCACTGACAGCTGATGATTAATCAGTTCTTTAGGAGCGGGGCGGAAAACCAGCTGCTGCTATTCTTCACACAGAATTCAAATCAGTTGGTAGATTTTCAACCGATTTGAATCTGAAACATTCTGAAAACTTGGAATTTGTTAGAAAACAAATACATGAAACAAAATTAGTTTTAACGAAATTAGTTACCATTGCAATTCGGAACTAATTGGACATGTCTAAAAGTTGCACACAAGTCACATGTATATCATGCAGCTGTGACTTTTTATGCAACTTTTGAGGGTTTACATTGAAGTCTATGGCCATGAAGTCGCATGAAAGTTGGACCAAAGTAGTGCAGGAACTACTTTACAGTGACTTTAAGTCGCTCAGGTATGCACGGTACTCATTAGGAAACATGGGGCGCGACTTATTATGCGACTTTGGGTTCCAAAGTCACATGAAAAGTTGCAAAAGTGTCAATTGGGCCTAAACTCAAAGTGTATGTTCATTATATTTATTTATTCATTATTTAGATTATATTTATATGGCTTTCCAATAAAAACATTTTAATGTGTTTTTAATGTGTTTATTCTCCATTATTGTAAAGGTAGTATGATAATGAGAATGGATGAATGAATAGCATAAAAGGATATACTCCGCAAATGTAATGTTCCCATATGTAGCTTCTTTCAAGTATCTGCTTACATTTTGCACAGGTGAGTGGACTTATTACATACCATTCTTTTCCCCTACTATCTCCCCTGCTATCTTAATTAGGTTACTATCCCACACTATAACATAATGAAATCCTTCACATTATTTTTCTCCTCTACGACTGTTGGAATGGATGCTGGTAACAAGTCATACCTGATGTACCGGAACATAAAAGAAGAAAACACTTTCATCCTTCATTCTTATGACCCTGACATCTCAGTTGCAGCATTGATGATGCATAAATTGTATTGTATTATTTCATTAAAAATGATCTAACTATTAATGTCAGTGAGCAACTAGATAACAAAGGCAAAACTGTTTCAATTCAACCTAATTGAATAACCTCGGTTAATTGCTCTCAGTCAACTCTGCAAAATTGGAAATAGCAAGTGTTACTCAAATGTGCATTTAACTTCAAGAAAGATCAAATGAGTAACAAAAAAAAAAAAAAAAGAAAGAAATACACCATATATTATTGTGCAGAAAATTCTGCTTTTTACTGCCTGCTATAGGCTTGTTCACACCATCCCACCTGCTAATAATGGGCTAATTTAGCATGTGGACTGGTGGCCATTGTGAAGCAGCAATGGGGTGAGGTGCCTTCTGTTATTACAACGCAAATCACTGTTTACCTTTTTTTTTTTTTTTTAACCCCATTGAAATGTCACAAATAATTACATTTATATGCACCACAGCAGAGCTTCAATGTGGTCTGAAGCATTGACATGGGGTGTGGTATAAAAAAATGCAGTGTGTCTGCTTATTTTCACCAAAACTCACCTTCACGCAGCACTGTGGTGTAAACAGGGCATCCAGAAAACAATTGTTTTTTTTTTTTCCACAGTTGGTTTATTTGAAATAATTATTGTAACATATAATTGTTTTTATGTGCCCAGATGTTGAGCTAGCATTAGTCTGTGCAGATAAACGTAGCTTAACTCATTTGAGTCCTAAATGTTTACACCCTAGATAATATTCATTTATGGTATACTGTATAGTGAACTAACTTTAGTTCACTAAACACAAATCTTAAAAACAAAAGCCAGAACTTCCGGTTCCGGCGCCACATGAAGCAGGAGTGAGAGACGGCGGCTCCGGCATAATCGGCATATAAAGGCTCTTCTACACCGCTCCGACTGCCTCGGATCCCAGCCACACTTGCCCCTTGAGGTACCGCTGCACCTAGCCGATCTAATGGACCGCTTCGTGGTCCACAACGGGACCGGATCCACCGCGCTGTCCCGCCAGGACTCACAGCAGCACGGAGCACCCTCCCCCACAGGCAACATGGCCGCTGCTGAGCCCATGGATGGCGCAGCTTCCCCTCACATGTCGGCTGCACACCCCGCTACGCCGGAAGATACACAGTGCCATAAAATGGCCCAGGCTGTCGCAGCTATCCTCTCTCCCACCATTACAGAGGCTGTGGAGAAGGCGGTTGCGGCGGGGATAGCTCAACTTAGAAAAGATCTTGCTGACCAGGCCAAATGCCTATCTGAGGTGGAACACAGAATTTCTGACATAGAAGATGAACTCCAATCATCCTTCACTAAAGAAGCCAAGCTTGCTCAGACACAGCATTACATTCTTGACAAGCTGGATGACTTTGAGAATAGGTCAAGAAGGAATATCCTGCGAATCACCGGGCTGCCTGAATCCTTCAATGCCAGCATGCTTACGGAGGTATGTACCACGCAGATCCCACAGATCCTTGGCATCACCACCGCCTGCACGATAGAACAGGCTCACCGTTTGGGAGCTCCCTCTAATGATGGCAAGACGCCTCGTCTCGTCATTGTACGGTACCTCAACTATTCTGACAGACTGGCTATTCTCAAGTCCTTCAAAAATGCAAAATCGCTTGTTCCGGATAGCCACAAGCTTTTGTTGTTTGCTGACTACTCACAAGAAGTCGCCCGTCGGCGTAAAGCTTTCCAGCCTTCCTGTAATGCCTTGTTCCATAAAGGTATTAAATTCACACTGGCATACCCTGCAGTTCTACGTTTTACAGACCAGCATGGAGAAGCCCTTTCTTTTTCTCATCCTGATGAGGCGGCTGACTACATCAAATCTCGCCTGCATATCAGCATGGATTCCCCTGCTGCACCCTCCTTTTCCCCCTCGACCAGAGATATCATGAGCCCCAGGAGGGATTCGCCCAAGAGAGCCCGAGTGTCATATAACCGCTGCCAGGACGGCCCGCGCTAAAGGCCTCTAGTATCGTCTTCTCTCAGGCTAAGTTTGCTATCAGGGGCACTGTGACACCTTACTCAGGTTATTTTATTACTTGCCATCTGGGGCGAATAGCATATGTCTTATGTTTTTCACTTCCTAGATGCCTGCTGCATTTTGCTATTCTTTGTGACATGTTATCCTATTTTTTTTTTGCTCCTACTATGATGTTGCTTATAACCCTCTGCATTCCCACAGCCTTATCGGAGTGCTGACCCCTCTCGCTATAGGTGCTCGGCTAGTATACTGACTGTCCTCCGAGATTCTTTCCTCCTGTGAGCCACTGTATCATCCTCCCGATGGCGAGCGGTCTCAGCTTCAACGCCGGTAACGCTGTCGGTAACGTGAGTTTTATGTGGAAAAAAGTGAAGTCCACACTTCCTTTATTATGTGTTTTGTTGTTAACTGTGATCTTCAATGTTTTTTGCTCTCTATGGTTAACGACCTTCCTGGTCGGGTTAGCACTATACCCATACCCATCTCCATTTGCTCCTGGCATATCCCCCTGCTCTTCTTCGTACCGATAGCTTTAGCCACCGATCTACCCACCTCCCACTCACTACTCTTCTAGTCCTTTCTGTAAGACCCCCCCCCCATCGATCCTCCTTGATCTCCAGATAGTCTCTTGGAATGTCAAGGGACTTCGTTCACCTAACAAACGTATGGCCATCCTCAGGCAATTGAAAAGACTTAACACAGACAGCGCTTTGCTGCAGGAAACTCACCTTTCCTCAGCTGACTTCGAACGCATGCGCAAACTTTGGGTGTGCCGAGTCTTCGGATCGGCCGCATCCAAAGGGAAAGCAGGTGTTATGATTTTAGTGCACAAACGCCTTACATTTGACTGTTCCCCCCTATTCACCGATGATCAGGGGAGACTCCAAATCCTCAAGTTGTCCCATGGCCCTAAGGAAGTTATCCTGTCCAATGTGTATGCTCCCACACCCTCGACGCAGTCCTTCTTCGGCACGCTCACGGGCATACTGGCTCCTTATATTCACCTTCCCCTGTTAGTAGGTGGCGATTTCAATGCTGCCATGCACTTTACCGAGGACAGATCATTGAAATTGCCTGCAGACACTGCCCATCCCCCCACCTCAGTCTCTGCTCTGTCGGTTTTTGCTGGCAGCCTGCAACTTACTGATGTTTGGCGATTGGCTCATCCCACAGATAGGGAATTGTAATGTTCTGGTACCTCTGGTACCCTTGTTCCATATTTCTCCTTTGCTAATTGCGTCCCATCTTGTGTAACAAGAGACGCATATACCTTTAAGACCGGATGACATCATTGCCGAGCGCCGCTATGAGCGGCTATTTCAATCGCCGGCTTTCTCTCACTCATCGCTCGTTCAAACCACATGTTCACCGCACCTTCTCCTGTGAAGTCGGAGCTGCTGACATTTCCTTTGCTGAACTGACGCCGGAACCTCGCCGCTGATCCGTATCTCGCTACGGGATCACCTCTCTATCTATGGACATTGTTACTACTAACCTATCTAAGTGATAAGTACCCCACAGGGGATTCCTTACTAACCAATCTCCTACTGTCATCTACTGAAATTACCAGGACTATCTATCTATCTATTCCATACCATCTGCATAGACTGTTAGCTCTTGGGACTACCTTCAACTATCCTTGCACTAGGTTACTCTGTCTAAGTATACTCCATCTGTGTCCTCTTACCATCTACACTATACTAGACATCAGAACCTATCTGCTTTACCATCACCTGCAACTCTCCTAATATTACTCCTAGTAATCACCATACAACCTGTCTCTCATCTATACATTCTCATATGTTCTATCCCTCCACTAAACATCTGATTGAGTATATGTATATTGCATAACAGGCTGTACACCGTGATGAAGTCCTGAGCGTTGGATAGGTTTATTCAACAGTATCTCTACAAGGCTACTGAGTGTGATAATTCTGCAGCTGAAAATCCATCCATTAACAAAAACGCATGAACTTTACAGATTGAACGAGCCTTAAAAAAAATATGGATTCAGCAGAATTACCCACTCATGTACTACAAATAAAACAGCAAGTAGATGCATTGATCCTTGCGCTTACAGAGGTACAAAACGAAAATCAGACCTTGAGACAGCAGGTTGGCCGTCTCACACAGCTTTCTGCTACTCAGCCCCGTGAGCCTAAGATAAACCCTCCTCTAGTGTTTTCTGGTGATCGGAGCAAATTTCGTGAATTTAAAAACGCATGTCGTTTGTTTTTTTTGTTAAAACCTCTAACCTACACCACTGACCAAATTAAAGTTTGTACCATCATCTCCTATTTAACGGGTGAACCCCGGGCCTGGGCAGACGCTCTCTTTGAAAAGGATGATCCACTCCTTAATTCTTACCCTCTTTTCCTAGCACAACTCGCTAGTTTATATGAAGACCCCAATAAGCAGAGTACCGCTGATACCCAGTTACGGGCCTTGAAACAAGGAAGGAGACCCGTTGAAGATTTCGTGGCAAATTTTAAAAGATGGTCCCCTGATTCAGGGTGGAACGACACATCTTTGAGAACGCAGTTTAGACTCGGCCTATCTGAGGCCGTTAAAGACGAGCTCGCCCGAGCGGATTTACCTGGCACTCTGGAGGGACTGATACAGACCAGTATCAATATTGACAGACGACTACGAGAAAGAAAGGCTGAGAAGATGGGCTCACCATTTTCCAGTCCTTCTCGGATGTTGCCTGCTGACCCTACTCCTATGGAGGTAGGAATGATACGCCCACCTCTGACCCTTTCTGAACGTGCCAGAAGGAAGACCGAACATCTCTGCAAGTACTGCGCATCCCCGAATCATTTGATAAGCGGCTGTCCCCTTGTCCGCAGAAAAGAGGGTGAGTGTTCAAATGTCTTGCTAGGCGGACTCACAACTTCCTTTTCTAATCCTTATCTTTTTGTTCATTTAACAGTGCAGTGGGACCAAACTAGGATCACCACCAAGGCTATGATCGACACAGGATCTTGTGGAAACTACATTGACATTTGTTTTGTCTCCCTTAATAAAATACCTATTGTTTCAAAACCCAAACCTGTCTCCGTTAGTTTTATTAACGGTACCCCCCTATCCTCTGGTCCTATCACCAGTCAGACACAGGCACTCCTTGTAACTGCTGACGGGTCTCATGTGGAGACCACCACCTTTGATGTGTTAACATCACCACATTTCCCAATCATTTTGGGACTTCCCTGGTTACACATACATCAACCAATCATCGATTGGAAAACAAGAACGCTAGCGTTCTCTTCTCACTATTGTGAAACGACGTGTAATCTCCCCACATATGATAGGATCCTGTCTGTAGTGCCGGATGACATTATACCCAAGTGTTATCAGGACTTATCGGAGGTTTTCCTTGAAAAAAACGCTCAAATGCTACCTCCTCATAGGGATTATGACTGTTGTATCGATCTACTCCCTAATAGCAAGTTGCCCTTCGGACATGTTTATCCTCTCTCACAGGATGAACTCTCTCATCTTAAGGAGTATCTGGATGAGAACTTGGCAAAAGGATTCATCCGACCTTCTACTTCCTCCACTGCTGCTGGACTCTTCTTTGTCCGCAATAAGGATTCTAGCCTTAGGCCTATCTTTGATTTCAGACAATTAAATGCCATTACAATAAAGGATCGTTATCCTTTACCTCTTATTCCTGAACTTATCGAACAGGTGCGTGGAGCTTCTCTCTTTTCAAAATTGGACCTAAAAGGGGCATACAATTTAATTTGAATCCGTAAAGGGGATGAATGGAAGACGGCATTCAGAACCAGATACGGACTGTTTGAGTACCTTGTAATGCCATTTGGGCTATGTAATGCTCCCGTAGCCTTCCAACGGTTTATAAATGAGATATTCAGAGACTTGCTTGACGTTTGTGTTGTAGTATATTTGGACGATATACTTATCTATTCTCATTCCTTACCTGAGCACATAAAACATGTGAGACTTGTGTTGTCAAGACTACTTGCACATAACTTATATGTTAAATCAAAAAAATGTTTGTTTCATAAAGAGGAAGTACTATTCCTAGGATATATTATATCAAAAAATGGAATTAAGATGGACATGAGCAAAATATCCTGCATTCTAGATTGGCCTGTGCCAACCACTCGCAAAGCATTGCAAAGGTTCCTAGGATTCTCTAACTACTATAGGAAATTCATTAAGAACTTCTCTGCGATTGTGAAACCTCTCACACAACTCACAAGCACGAAGAAACCATTTAATTGGTCAAAAGAAGCAGATGGAGCATTCTGTCTGCTGAAATCAAGCTTCACTACCGCCCCCATACTATGCCATCCAGACCCATCCCTTCAATACATCTTGGAGGTAGATGCGTCAAATATGGCAGTAGGAGCAGTTCTCTCACAACGACCAACAAACACCTCACCTCTTCACCCAGTTGCTTTCTTCTCAAAGTCATTAAGCAGCCCCGAGGTGAACTACCCAGTAGGAGAGAAGGAGTTATTAGCCATAAAACTGGCATTAGAGAATTGGCGACATCTACTTGAGGGCACTCAATTGCCAATCCTGATATATACTGATCACAAAAACCTTCAATACCTTCAGACTAATAGAACTCTTTCCCACCGGCAGGTTCGGTGGTCGTTATTCTTTCTGAGGTTTAATTTTTTAGTGACTTATACGCCCGCAGACAAAAATAAAAAAGCGGATGCACTTTCAAGACTAGCCGAGAAAGATTCTACCGAGGTTCCCTCAGTTCCTATAATACCACTTGAACGTATTATCGGTGTCATTCGCTCCCTGAAGGAAGAGATTTTGCACAGCATAGGACTGGACTCACCTCCACCACAACTAACTACTGACGCAGAAGGCTTCCTCTATTACAACGATAAATTATACATACCCCTTACTATGCGAACCAAGATCTTGGAATTGTCGCATGATGTACCTATGGCAGGACATATGGGTATGACTAAAACTTTAAATCTACTTACTAGGCAGTTTTGGTGGCCAGACATGAAGACAACCGTAAAAAAGTTAGTTTCATCTTGTGATATCTGTGCAAGGTCTAAAATCGACAACACGAAACCATCGGGGTTACTTTGTAGTTTACCGATACCCCAGGTTCCGTGGGAAGTGGTATCCTTAGACTTCATAGTGGAACTACCACCTTCCCAAGGCTTCAACACCATCTTGGTATCAGTGGACCATCTGACCAAGATGGCACATTTTACTCCTATCCGAAGACTACCTTCGTCCAAACAAACAGCGGAATTACTTGTGAAACATGTCTTTAAGTTACATGGTATTCCAAAAACACTGCTGTCTGACCGTGGTTCACAATTCATCTCAAAGTTTTGGCTAGCTCTATGTCAGATACTACGAATAGAGCGTAAACTTACTTCTCCATACCACCCTCAGACCAACGGACAGACAGAGAGAGTTAACCAGTGCATCGAACAGTATCTGCGTTGCTATACTTCGTATCTACAGGACGATTGGGCAGATCTCCTCCCGCTGGCGGAATTCGCCTATAACAACGCGACTCATAGCACTACTAAACAAAGTCCATTTTACCTAAATTACGGGTTTCATCCCACACTCCTTCCACCACGTATCTTGCCATCAAGTAATCCAGTGGCATCTGATTATCTTGCCCAGATAAAGGATTCTCTGGGATTACTCAACAATACCATATCACATGCTCATAGCCAACAAAAGAGGTACTACGACCTCCGTAGGAAACCCTCTCCCCAATATGCCATTGGGGATCTTGTTTGGCTTTCTACAAAAAATCTGAGATTAAAAATCCCTAGTAAAAAACTTGGACCTCTATTTCTGGGACCTTTCCCAATAGAGAAGCTTATTGGAAAAGCTGCAGTACAACTCACATTACCAGCAGACCTCAAGATACATCCTATCTTCCATGTGTCTCTACTGAAGCCCCATGTTCCTAACCAAGGAATAAGGTCTACTATCTCACCTCCACCTCCTGTACAAGTGGAAGGTGGAGAAGAATTTGAGATAAAAGAAATTTTGGATTCCCGTTTCAATAGAAGAAGACTCCAGTATCTTGTACGATGGAAGAACTATGGGCCCCAAGATGACACCTGGCTGGATACCTCCGATATACATGCCCCTAGACTGATTCGCAATTTCCACTCGAAATATCCAGAAAAACCAGTTCTAGAGGCCTTCCGGAGCCGGCCTTAAGGGGGGGTACTGTAATGTTCTGGTACCTCTGGTACCCTTGTTCCATATTTCTCCTTTGCTAATTGCGTCCCATCTTGTGTAACAAGAGACGCATATACCTTTAAGACCGGATGACATCATTGCCGAGCGCCGCTATGAGCGGCTATTTCAATCGCCGGCTTTCTCTCACTCATCGCTCGTTCAAACCACATGTTCACCGCACCTTCTCCTGTGAAGTCGGAGCTGCTGACATTTCCTTTGCTGAACTGACGCCGGAACCTCGCCGCTGATCCGTATCTCGCTACGGGATCACCTCTCTATCTATGGACATTGTTACTACTAACCTATCTACGTGATAAGTACCCCACAGGGGATTCCATACTAACCAATCTCCTACTGTCATCTACTGCAATTACCAGGACTATCTATCTATCTATTCCATACCATCTGCATAGACTGTTAGCTCTTGGGACTACCTTCAACTATCCTTGCACTAGGTTACTCTGTCTAAGTATACTCCATCTGTGTCCTCTTACCATCTACACTATACTAGACATCAGAACCTATCTGCTTTACCATCACCTGCAACTCTCCTAATATTACTCCTAGTAATCACCATACAACCTGTCTCTCATCTATACATTCTCATATGTTCTATCCCTCCACTAAACATCTGATTGAGTATATGTATATTGCATAACAGGCTGTACACCGTGATGAAGTCCTGAGAGTTGGATAGGTTTATTCAACAGTATCTCTACAAGGCTACTGAGTGTGATAATTCTGCAGCTGAAAATCCATCCATTAACAAAAACGCATGAACGTTACAGGAATACACCTTCTATCCCCCCCCCCCCCATGGTACATTCTCCCACATAGACTACTTTTTCTGCAATTCACTCCTACTCCCTATACTGCACAAACCCTCGATCTCTGATTTGGTGATTTCTGACCACTCCCCTTTGTCGATCGAGATGTCTCTGACCGACTCAGTATCTGCTCGTAAACCCTGGCGATTCCCATCATACCTTGCCAACAATGTGGATCTTCTGTCGATCCTAACCCGCATCTGGGATGACTTTCTGCGAGACAATGAGTCTCACTCCTCTGACCCAATTTTGCTATGGGAGACTGGCAAGGCTGTCCTCAGGGGCAGGATCATAGCGTTCGCCTCAGCATAAAAAAAAAGCGGAGGCAAACTACCGGAACGCAAGCACCCTCTTGAGGGTGGCACATTCCAATCTCCTTCAGCAAAACTCCCCCGCCCATAGGACCCAATGGAAGGAGGCCAAACACCGCTTTGACGAGTGGGCTATGGCACACGAGCAATTCCACCAGTCTCTCCAAGACTTTACATATCACAAATATGGCAATAAGTCAGGTAAGCTCTTGGCCCGCTTGTGCAGGGGACCCTTCACCCCGACCCATATCACCTCCCTCAAGGACCAGTCAGGCAGCCTAATTGACACCCCGAAAGGTGTCAATTCTGTCATGCAACAGTTTTATGCGAAACTTTATGGCCCTGATCCGATAAATGTAACAGAAGCCAATAAATTCCTAGATGAGGTCCACCTCCCCTTAATTACTGTGGACCAATTGGCCCTTTTGAACGCCCCCATCACCCATGCAGACGTTGCCTCGGCCATATCGTCACTCGCTCCTGGCAAGGCCCCCGGGCCAGACGGGTACACTTCCGAATTTTATAAATTATCCAAAGACCTACTCACCTCCACGCTAACCAAAGTCTTCCAACACATAATGGATGGAGGGAGATACATGCCCCCAGGCTTTTATTAAGCTCATCCCGAAGCCGGGCAAGGACACCACGGAGCCCGGCTCCTACCGGCCCATATCCCTGATAAATCTTGACGCAAAAATCCTCTCAAAAATTGTTGTCTCCAGACTGGCCGTGATCATGCCATCTCTCCTCCACCCATCTCAGGCAGGCTTCACAAAGGGGCACTCCGCCACCGCCAATATCAAAAAGGTATTGGCTGTGCTGTCGCAAGCAAACGCTGATCCCACCAACAACCTTGCCATTATCACATTGGATGCCGAGAAGGCATTTGACAATGTCAGCTTCCAATGGCTCCGCATGGCCCTCCTTAAATTTGGTTTCTCAGGACCCTTCCTACACCTCATTTTGGCGATGTATGCTTCCCCTACTGCTAACGTTGTCACCTCTAATGTAATATCGGACCCCATTCCCCTGCACAAGGGAACTAGACAAGGTTGCCCTCTATCCCCTCTCTTCTTTAACTTGGCCCTAGAGCCCCTCTCCAGACATCTCTCCTTCACCTCTCCCCTGACGGGCATACGGATCGGCCGAGAGGAAATAAAGTCCACCCTGTTTGCAGACGATATTCTGCTCTTTACTGCGGATCCAGCCCGCGACATGCATCATGTCAAAGACATATTCGACAGGTTTAGACTCTGCTCAGGGTTGCGCATCAACTACGCAAAGAGTGAAATACTTCCTCTCGGCCGCTCGGGCCCATTAGCTTGGACATCAACATCTCCTTTTGCCATTGCCAAGACTAGCATAAAATACCTGGGTATACAGATAGGCAAATCTCCTTCCTCCCTGTATCACCTAAACTACACACCGCTGATCTCCAAAATATCCAAAGAATTGGATAATTGGGTCACCCTCCCCTTGTCTCTCCTAGGCAGGTGTCATCTTTTTAAAATGGTCACATTTCACAAATTACTATACTTGATGCAAACGCTTCCTCTGCTCATTAAGCATACTGATATTAAAACTATCCACAAATCCCTTTCGAAATTCTTGTTGAGGGACAAAAGGTCTAGGATCTCCATCCCCAAATTGTGCTCCCCCAAGTCCCTTGGGGGCGCCAACCTACCAGACATCAGACTTTATAACTTATCTTGCTTGTTGAGAGTGGGTATGGATTGGCTAAATGGATCTTCCAGGTTCTCAAATTACTCATTGGAATCTCAAATTCCGGGCCCATTTTCACTGCCGGGCCTCCTGCATAGCAAACTTAGTACTCTTCCCCCGAGTCTCAAGCAGAATGTCCTTTTTCGGGACACTCTCGTTGCTTGGAGAGAAATAAGGAAATAACTGGGCCTACCTCAGAACATCTCCAGCCACCTTCCCATTGTGGGCAACCCTTCTCTATGTGACATGAACCTGGAGCGAATCTACTCCTCCTGGGCTCAGTCGGGACTGAAGACTTTTGATCAGCTGTTTGACTCCTCGACGGGAGCCCCTCTCACTTTTAGTACCATACAACGCCAGTTCAACCTACCGGCTCATCATTTTCTATACCTGCATCAGGTCACCTCTCATGCCATGGCACTTTGCAGGGATGGGACGAAAAGATTTCTGCCCTCTATTTTGGACACCCTCCTCTCTGTGGATAACCCAAGACTTACGAACATCTACTGCCCTCTCCGAGCCACGCTACTGGATGCCCTGGCGGACTCTTCCAAATCTTCCTGGGACAAGGATCTTAACATGACTGGGTGCAAGCAGCTCCTACTGGCAGGCTTCAATTCCAGGTGTGCATTCATCACCAATGAATTCTGGAGAGAACAACAACTGGAAATTCTACACCGTGCTTACTCTCCATTCTCCTCCTCACCTCTCCATGTGCCTTATCAAGGATGCTCTTGGTGCTCCTCCCATCGCCCTACGCTATACCACGACTCTGGAACTGCCAAGTTATTTCATCTTTTTGGGACACAGTGGAACAATGGGTTCCTCGGGTCACGGGCCTCCTACCAACTAAAAGCCCTTTCCTGCTCCTCTTTGGACTACTGCACAACAGACCACCAAAGGTCCTCATCGTCCGGTCTAAAACTCAGTCATCACTTCTGATAGCCCATAAAGCTTGGATCTCCACGTGTCTCATGATTGCTCGCAGGATAATCCTTAGGCATTGGATCTCCCCCTCCCCTCCTACAGTGGGGGAAGTTCGTACAGACCTGGACAACCTACTCGCCAAAGAGCGCTTGGAAGTATCTGTATTTAAGTCCAACCCATCCAAATTCCTGCGCAAATGGCAGTCATACGTCACACAGTTTCACCTCTCTTGGCCCACAACGGACGCCTGATGGATGACTCAGTAAAATAGCCCCCCACCTTGACGTTTTTTTTTTTTTTTCTCTCCCTCCCTCTCCCTCCTTTTGTCCACCAGTGACTTTTTAGTCTTATATTGAGTCTGCTTGCAAGTGCCTTACTAAACCCCCCCCCCCCCATTTCTGGCTGAAGAGTGTCTCTTAACATCACATGATATGTCTTGAAAGTTCCTTCTCCTGGTTTGACTGCTAACCCGGTCCTTCCTACCCCACCCGACCCCACGTTCCCTGTTCCCCTCCTCCTCTTGCCCCTCCCTCCACGTGATCCTCGGTTATCCCTCCCTTGCCTCCCCTACCCTCCTCTTCTCCTCCCCCCCTCCCTAACGCATCCTGAACTACTTCCTGGCCCCCCCCTGCTGCCAACTTGGTACATTGGTCCGATACCTCGGGCCCCTTTCCACAGCTGTCTGTTTATCTGGTCATTGTTATGTAACTTTGGTTTTTGTGGCTTATTCATATGCCTCGTTATTGTTTTAAAAATCAATAAAAATTTATTAAATAAATAAAAAAAACAATAGCCACCATGCACCAGTGAGAACCCAAAACACAAGTATAATAAATGTAATTTTTATTTTCTCTTCATTAATCCAAGCTAGAACTAAACGAAGAAAAACAGCCAAAGCTTGTTTGTTTGCTCTGCACTCCTGTGACCCATTTTCAGCAGACAGCAGGCTGAAGCCCTCTGTCGGCTGATGTCACAGAGCCAGTCCAGGCTGGGGAAAGAGCGCAACCATATGGTTGGTATCCACCCACATGCCTGGACCAGCACCCGGCTCAACCTCTGAGCGAGCCGCGGAGAGCCTGAGCCAGCCGCTCCCACCCCCTCCAAAGCCCAGAGCTCCAGTGAGCATGAGGGTAGTCACCAGCTCTTTGCTCTGGGAGCTCTGAGAACCTATAGGGATCTGCGGTGCTTGATCACTCGGTTCTCAGTCTTAAGCCTCGTACACACTATCAGATTATCGAACGATCTGCCGTCCATTTTTTGTGGCATGCTAGTCTGATGTGGAAAGTGAAGAGGTTATTTTCATACGAATTTTCCCGTATGACAGAATTCTACTTCAGAAGTGATGTCATGTGTTGGATTGCTTTGTATGTGTTCTTTCGTCTCTGAGCATGCCTAGTCTTGCTCATAAGATTTTTTTCCGTCAAAATCTGTACTAATGAGATGAAAATCGGACGTTGTATTATGGACGAAAAAAATTGTATAGCCTGCACATCAGGATTTTGTCAGCCGAAAAGTCGGAGTTGGCTGTCGAAAGCACCATACTAACAATCCAAAAATCGGCAGATCGGTCGCCGGACGAATTTTCCCTACAGATTTTCTTTTCGTGTGTACGGGCCTTTAGAGCTGGAAGGGGACAGATGCTGCCTGCACATAGGCGCATCCTAGGTTCTGCATGCACCCCCAAAAATAAAAAAATATTCCCATACTTCTCTTTGAACTGTTGCCCATAATAACCAATTCCATGTCACTATTATTGTCAGGGAATGAAAATAAAAAACTAACGGGTTGATATGATTCTGCTGCAGTTTTAATATGTTGCCCTCAGCGTGTTAATGACAATGACCAGGAATAGTTGTGTAGCCTTGTCTGCATCATTGTTTCTCTCAGTCTTTGTTAATGTCTGATTTAATGTGTTTCACATGACAACTACCTGAATTTTGACCTAATCTTGATATATGCCTATATAACATATTTACCTGCACTGTATTTCAGTTCCTATTGTTGAATTGTGTAGTAACCTCAGCTCCTGTCTTCATCCTAAAACAGTGAGCAACACCTGCTTTATTCATCCCAGCACCACAAGGGAAGGAGGAACAATGCTCTAGATTCTAAGGCCCTGTTCACACCCAAGCGTTTTTCAGCTCGTAAAATGCTCATCTCTAAAGTCTCAAAAAGCCCAACAAGCAAAATCCTGTTCATTTCAATGGCCCCTGTTAACATATGAGCGTTTTGTCGTTTAAAACAAAATGCCTGAAGCTCAAAAAAGTATGAGCTTCTTTTTTGGCAGATTACAAGTGTTTTTGTTAAACGTCAGTGCCTGCCTCCAAACACCTGCAAAAAACGGCCTGAAAAGCGCCCACAAAAATGTCTGAAAACGATACGGTCAGATGTGAATGGAGATGTGAAGTCCATAAAAGTCCAAAAATATATTATTGATAAATTCCAGGACCAAGCTCCCTTGAGGGTATGTGCTTACCAGATGAAGGTAAGAGAAAGGCAGTCTCGCTGCGTGGAAACTTGTCACCTTGACAGTAGATCCAAGCTTCTATGATCGATCAACTCAGTGGACATAGGATCATGAAAAGCAAAAAAGTAACGCAATAGCGTAAAACCCAACAAACAAATTGTGACTATCACCACAGGTGAGAAATGAAGATTGTGATGTGAAATGACCTCCACCGCAATAAAATGAACTAAATAAGTCATGCAAAAATTTAGGGAACTTAGGGTAAATAACCCTTACCAGAAAGGTTAAGGGTTGACGCCTTAAGTGATTAAATGTGTATCGGTTGGAGTAGCCTCTTACCAAACATAAAAATAATGACACAGTGAAGAAAACGTTGAAAAAAAAAAAAAGGTATTCGTGCTGAACCACCACCAGCTGAATTCGCCTCTTACCCTGGATAGATATAGATTAGCCAAAGTGTACTAAACAAATCCAATGTACCACTCAGGAGCCCGCAATATCACACCTGTGAGAGTTGCCTCTTACCACATATGAAGTTGTATCAAGCCTGTAGGGTAAACCAAGTGGCCAAAGACCGACCCCAAATTGCATGTAATCCAAGCCTGTATGTATACGAGTAACCAGGGGATCCGACCAGAGGTGTAGGTAACTGGGTCTCAGAAGTTTCAGCAATATAGGATATCACCACCTGTGTTTTGGGACTTTATTTTATCTCTATCTTGATATTATTGTTTGGATACGAGTTGTATTCTTTTTCTTTTTTAATACAACCCTCATCCACATAAGGTTTAAAATCTTGTCAGTTTATTTGCATTTCTAAAATGATTTTCAGATTCCATCACTTCCTGTAGATCGTCTTTCAGCATCTAGCGATCTACAGGAAGTGATGGAATCTGAAAATCATTTTAGAAATGCAAATAAACTGACAAGATTTTAAACCTTATGTGGATGAGGGTTGTATTAAAAAAGAAAAAGAATACAACTCGTATCCAAACAATAATATCAAGATAGAGATAAGATAAAGTCCCAAAACACAGGTGGTGATATCCTATATTGCTGAAACTTCTGAGACCCAGTTACCTACACCTCTGGTCGGATCCCCTGGTTACTCGTATAAATACAGGCTTGGATTACATGCAATTTGGGGTCGGTCTTTGGCCACTTGGTTTACCCTACAGGCTTGATACAACTTCATATGTGGTAAGAGGCAACTCTCACAGGTGTGATATTGCGGGCTCCTGAGTGGTACACTGGATTTGTTTAGTACACTTTGGCTAATCTATATCTATCCAGGGTAAGAGGCGAATTCAGCTGGTGGTGGTTCAGCACGAATACCTTTTTTTTTTTCAACGTTTTCTTCACTGTGTCATTATTTTTATGTTTGGTAAGAGGCTACTCCAACCGATACACATTTAATCACTTAAGGCGTCAACCCTTAACCTTTCTGGTAAGGGTTATTTACCCTAAGTTCCCTAAATTTTTGCATGACTTATTTAGTTCATTTTATTGCGGTGGAGGTCATTTCACATCACAATCTTCATTTATCCACACCTGTGGTGATAGTCACAATTTGTTTGTTGGGTTTTACGCTATTGCGTTACTTTTTTGCTTTTCATGATCCTATGTCCACTGAGTTGATCGATCATAGAAGCTTGGATCTACTGTCAAGGTGACAAGTTTCCACGCAGCGAGACTGCCTTTCTCTTACCTTCATCTGGTAAGCACATACCCTCAAGGGAGCTTGGTCCTGGAATTTATCAATAATATATTTTTGGACTTTTATGGACTTCACATCTCCATCCAATATATTTAGCGCGACTTATATGTATAATATTTATTAGGGTGTGGTCACACTTGAAGTTGCTGCTGTCCCAATTTATTTGTTCCTTTAGCGCGGTTATTATTCCCTTATTCCACAGATGTGAATGGAGCCTTAAGGCTCCATTCACACCTGAGAGTATTGTTTTCAGGTGTTTTTTTGGGCATTTTTCATGCTTTTTTTGGCATTTTTCGGGCATTTTTTGCAGGTGTTTGGAGGCAGGCATTGACATCTAACAAAAAGGCCTGTAATCTGCCAAAAAATAAGCTCATGTACTTTTTTGAGCTTCAGGTATCTTGCTTCAGGTGACAAAACGCTCAGATCTGAACAGGGGCCATTGAAATGAATAGGATATTGCTTGTTGGGTGTTTTGAAACTTCAGAGATGAGCGTTTTACGAGCTGAAAAACACTCAGGTGTGAACAGGGTCTTAGAGGGGCAGCATTGACCCACTGCAGCCTTTAGGGGTGCATGCAGAGAGGTCAAGGCTGCACCTTCTGCTATCTCCAAATGTCATCAGAACATCAGAATGGTGGATGCAAGCAGGAAGGGAGTGGCAGAGTCTAGTTATCTCAGTGATGGGTTACATAGGATTGTACTTCAAGAATTTCTTATCCTGTTCTTTTTTTTTTTTTTTTGGATGCTAGTCTCAAAATGAAGAGGTTACAAAAGTAATGTAAATTCCCAGACACCAGAATAAAAATTCAGAAACAAAGTAATGTGTTCTAGTGTATTAATGTTGTATTTTCAGGCAAAAACTGTGCTGATTAAATGAAAACTGTACGATCTGGTATCATACTAGAAACATTTTGGCATTTATCCCTTCAGATAATTTTGGATGAACTGTCGTGATCGGCTCTCGAAAGCTGTGTATTAACAATCGGATTATTGTACGATTGCTTCGAAAGCTGTATTTTTTGTACGATTTTCTGATTTCTAAAGTGAACGGACCTTAAGCAGGAAAATACTGACTACCCCATGATTATATAGGCTACAACTCTTTGGTGACTGTCATCTTATTGTTGTTAGGAGGTTTGTTATCCAGAAGCTTATGCTGCTGATAGGTCCTCCCAGCCCTAACAGGTTGAAGGGTAAGAGCCAGATTGCACTGCCTTGATCACAAGACTGCCTGAACAAAAAGTACAAATCTTTTTTGCAGCTAAAACAGTCTACATACGGTGTATTTAGCTGTTTGCCTAAAATTCAGTTTTAACCTTTCTAAAAATCGATTTTTCCTCTAGTTCGCTTCCAGAACTATCATGTCGAACCTACTTCAAACATGCTGACTAACCAACTTGATGTTTGTTAAGATGTTAGTTTAAAGAATGAATATGCAGATGGGGTCCAAAAGTACCCAATCAGCATATATGGGGCTGTGGCTTGACAATAGTTAAGGAAAAATTGTCAGTTTTTTAAAGTAGTAAGGTTATTGGTCATTAAACATAGAAATACAATTGGTCAGTTAAAGGGATGAAATAGATTGGTAAAATACTGGTCACTAAAAGGTAATTGGTCAAATTTGAATACCGTTATGTTAATCAGTTGCCTATAAAAGAAGAAGTTTAAGTGAGCCCTGGCTCAGTCAGCGGGAGCAGAGGAAGAAGGTTTTTGCCTGTGACTTGCCTGGATGGAGTCGCTTTTGAAGCAGTTGGTAGAAAGAGCGAGCAGTGCTGATGGAGAAGCCTGGTTGCGGAGGTGCCTGTCGATGCAGCCTGAATCGGTCGTTGCCGGGACATCGGATCCGCCATCTTCGTCGCCTGCTAATGACGTTCTTCCGGCCCCCGTTGACCTAGGAAATGACGCATCTTTAAGCCGGCAAATTGGTAATGTTGGAGGACCTGACCTCGGTGACGACTTCCGCGGTCGTCATATCCGCTCGTCGGCCGAAGATGGAGGAGTCTCTAGGAGATCTCTACGGCTATCAAAACGTCCACGGAGGTTCGGTCCGGTTCCCGTTTCTGCTGCGAGAGGGGCAGCGAAGAGGGGGAGGGTAAATAAAATTTGTTTGGGAGCCTGTGCTCCGTGGTTGAGGCCTGCTTTTAACGGTTTTGATTTGCAGGATGAAGCTCCTGTGGATGGTCAGAGAGCGGCAGTTGCTACGAGTACAAGGTCGGTCGTCCCTGATCCTTCATCGACGGTGATTCCGAGGGTTCAACGGTCGCCTTCTCCTGGTCCTGCGGTCACTAGTGGCGCAGGTATTGAAGGTGAGCCTCAGTCTAATGCTGTGATGCAAAAATTTTTTGACATGTTTCAGTCTTTTTGTGACAAGTTAATGCCTAAATGTAATGTTGTTAACCCTGCTTGTTTATCCGATGTTGCTGGTAATGTAGTCCCTAATTTACATGAGGTATGGGGTGATTGTAATGATGTTTTTATTCCTACTGGTGAGATGGCTAGTGGTAGTGGTGTTATGGCCAGTGTTTCTCCCCCCCTACCTTCTGTTGCTATTCCTACTCACCATTTTAAGGAGGCATTGCCGTGTGCTGTTTCCCCATTGGGGTTTCATCTTAAAGATGGTGTGAAAGAAAAAATTTGGAATGGGGATTATGTGGATGTTTTATCCTTGTTACCTAACTTTAGACCTTCTAAATTTGACGGTGACAAAGTACATGAGGACAAGCTTAGATCTCCTCCACGTTCATTTAACAATTGGTTACAGGGTTTCTGCATCTTTGCGAGTGTTTTGGGGGAAAAGAGACCTGAGCTGTGTAGCGGATTGTTCCAGCACCTGGAAATTATTTTGGAGGCGTATAAGAGTTTTCCAGGTCTGGGTTGGTATGGTTATGACGAGTCTTTTCGACAGAAATTGTCTATTTACAAGTCCCTGACTTGGGGAGTTAAAGACGTTGGGCTGTGGATTAATCTTTTGTTACCACAAAAGCCTGTCGTTTTTCCTAAAACAGGGACTTTGGGACAGCACCGTAAAGGTGTATGTTTCAGTTTTAATGACAGCCAAAGTAAATGGCCTAATAACTGCAGATTTAGGCATGAATGCTCTTTTTGTGCTGGGTCACATCCTGCTAATAAATGTTTTAAGAAGGCCTCAGGTATGGTGGCTCAAAATCCTAGAGAAAGTCTTTTTCTCAAAAGCGGAAACTCGGGTGAGCTTGGTAAAAATGTTACCATGGCTACATCTCTACCCAGACAGTGAAAATGCCTTTTTGCTTTTTCAAGGTTTTGATTCTGGTTTTTTTCTACCTGCTTTTACAGGTTCAGGTTGCATTATCCAAGCTAACCTGCCTTCCATTGCTTCCTTTAGTGAAATAGTTTGTCTAAAAATTGCTAAAGAAATTGAGCTGGGTAGGGTGTCTGGACCATTTGCGGATCCACCTTTTGAGAATTTTCGTATATCCCCGTTAGGCATTATAGCTAAAAAGGAGCCTGGGGAATTTAGGGTGATACATCATTTATCATATCCAGATGGTATGTCCCTAAATGATGAGATCAGCCCTTACTTATGTTCGGTTACATATGCAACTTTTGATGAAGCGTTAGATAAGATTAGGATAGTGGGGTCTTCGGCTTTGTTAGCTAAGGCGGATGTGAAGTCGGCCTTTAAGCTGTTGCCTATACATCCCAGTGCTTTTAGCTCTCTAGGTTTCTTTTTTGAGGGTTTTTACTACTTTGACAGGTGTCTGCCGATGGGGTGCTCCCTATCCTGCGCTTATTTCGAAAAATTTTCTACCTTTTTGGAGTGGGTGGTATCTTATCGGTGCAATTCCTGTGCAATTTTGCACTATTTGGATGATTTCCTCTTTATGGGTTCTGCTGGTACATCTGATTGTTTGCGTATGTTTAAGGAATTTCAGGCGGTTTGTGCTGAATTCAATGTTCCGTTGGCCGAAGGTAAGTCTGTTGCTCCTACGACTTGCCTTGAATTCTTGGGCATTGTCATTGATACTGTTACTATGGAATTTCGTTTGCCTTTAGAAAAAATTTCAAGGTTAAAGTTTCTTTTGCATTATGTTTTGAGCAAACCTAAAGTGAGACTTAAGACAGTCCAGTCTCTTCTTGGTATGTTGAACTTTGCTTGCAGAGTATTGGCTATGGGTAGAGTTTTTTCTAAAAGATTGTATAGGGCCATTTCTGGTTTAGTAGGGCCTCATCATTTTATAAGGGTTGTTTCTGAGATTAGAGAAGATCTGGTGATTTGGTTACGGTTCTTGGATGAATTTAATGGTTCTTCCTTGTGGCAGGACTGTTTTTGTTTGTCAGTTGCTCTTAATTTGTTTACCGATGCTGCTGGTTCCCATGGATATGGTGCATTCTGGGACGGACGTTGGTCTGCTTGTAAGTGGCATCCTACCTGGATTTCTAGGGGACTTACCTCTAGTATTGTATTGTTGGAACTATTTCCAGTTGTTGTTGCACTGGAATTGTGGGGCCCTGAATTTCGTAACAAGCGCATTCGTTTACATTCAGACAATAAAGGTGTAGTGTTTGCAGTGAATTGTTTGGCTTCTCGTTCTCTCCCAGTGATTTCTGTGTTGCGACATATAGTTTTGTTGTGCTTGAGATTTAATATTTGGCTTAAGGCTAAATATGTTCCTGGGTTGTCTAATGATGTCGCTGATGCCCTTTCTCGTCAGCAGATGGACCGTTTCCATGCTTTGGCGCCAGGAGCAGATGTTGTTGGCCTACCTTGCCCTCCTCACCTTTGGAGCCTGGTATGAGCGCAGTTGATTCAGCTATTTGTAATGCGTTGGCACCTTCTACCTGGCGTGCTTACCATTCTTCTTGGGAATTGTGGCTTTCTTTTCTGCGTGAAATGAAATTTACCCCTAATTCTTTTCATGAAAATGTGGTGCTACAATTTTTGAATTATTTGATGCAAAAGAATTATTCCTACTCTCATATTTTGAAATCCTTATCTGGTGTTTCATTTTTTGCTAAACTGAATGGAGGTCCTTCTTTTATGGACTTTTTTTCAGTAAGGACCGCGTTGAAGGGGGTATCGCAGGTCGGTGGTCACACATGATCGGAGGTTTGCTATATCTCTGTCCCTTTTGGGTCAACTTTGCACAGCGGTTGACACAGTTTGTTCTTCCGCATATGTCTGTTATTTCGGCGCATTCCGAATTTCGGAGCTGTTGGCTACTGCTAAGCATGCTGCTAATGGCTTGTTTTTTTCGGATGTGTCTATTTTAGATGGCAAATTGCGTATTTTTCTGAGGCATAGTAAAACCGATAGATTGGGGAAAGGCAATTGGGTGTCTCTTCGCAAGTGTTCTTCTGGAAATATTTGTCCGGTGTTATGGTCTATTGCATATGTTAGGGTTCGGCCTTTGCCTTTCCCCCAATTTTTTGTGCATATTTCGGGTTCCCCTTTGACAGTTTATCAGTTTAATTCTGTTTTGAAACGTTGTCTGTCGTTTTTGCACTTAAGCCACCTGCCAATATCTGCACACTCTTTCAGGATGGGTGCTGCTACTACTGCGGCTAAATTTGGCTTTTCTTCAGATACCATTAAAGCTATTGGCAGATGGCAATCTGAAGCATTTAGATCATACATCAGGCCTAACGCATGCATTTAAATTTCAGGTACTCCTAAAGTGGTGTGGTTGATTGGCCACTCGTACATTTATTGGGCCTACAAATGTGCTGAGCTTCGTCCTTATGGAGTACAATTAGGATTTCCTTCATCAGAAATTCAACTTTTTTGGTTCAGCAACCGGGGAATGTCGTGGAGGTATTTGGCAGCCACTTTTGATAGAGTTTGCCTTCAGTGGCCTACCCCTGACATATTTATTGTACATTTAGGGGGCAATGACTTGGGTTTTAGGAAGTCAGTGGATCTTCTTTTGAATATTAAGGCAGATTTTTTGTTTTTTCATTCTATTTTTCCTCGTTGTTGTTTTGTTTTTTCTGAAATTGTCCCCCGTCTCTTATGGTTTTCCGATGACTATGCGTTCTTGGAAAAAAGTAGGAAACGGATTAATAGAGCTGTTTCCAAATTTCTACCTTCAATTTCGGGTTTTTCTTTTCGACACTCTGATCTTGAAGGTGGGCTTTTGAGATTTTATAGGTCTGATATGATACATTTATCTGACATAGCCAATGATATTTTAAATCTTGATATACAGACTTGTGTTGAGAAGGCCACTGGCGTGGTGGTGGTGCCAAACACATGAATTATGTGTTTGGCTGGTGGAATGGTTTTTTATTTTAAGTTATTGGATATGCAGTTTGAGCTCTTTGGCTAAGCTGCATTACATTTGTGTGTGGAGTTTGGTTGGTTCGAGCTCTTGAACTGAACCATTTTAAGTATATATTGTATTTATATTTTAATAAATGGCCATGGCCAATCAATCCAGCAAGTCTGTTGTCAAGTCTTTTTTAAAAAAAAAAAAAAAAAAGGTATGTTTGTTACATTAAAGTTCAGGCCTACAGCACCATGAATATGCAGATGGGGTCCAAAAGTACCCAATCAGCATATATGGGGCTGTGGCTTGACAATAGTTAAGGAAAAATTGTCAGTTTTTTAAAGTAGTAAGGTTATTGGTCATTAAACATAGAAATACAATTGGTCAGTTAAAGGGATGAAATAGATTGGTAAAATACTGGTCACTAAAAGGTAATTGGTCAAATTTGAATACCGTTATGTTAATCAGTTGCCTATAAAAGAAGAAGTTTAAGTGAGCCCTGGCTCAGTCAGCGGGAGCAGAGGAAGAAGGTTTTTCCCTCCCTCCCGCCCCCATTTGTCGCGGTCATTTTGTTTTTGTAAATTCCTAAATTGGAATGTTTTTTTATTTTAAGTTATTGGATATGCAGTTTGAGCTCTTTGGCTAAGCTGCATTACATTTGTGTGTGGAGTTTGGTTGGTTCGAGCTCTTGAACTGAACCATTTTAAGTATATATTTTATTTATATTTTAATAAATGGCCGCGGCCAATCAATCCAGCAAGTCTGTTGTCAAGTCTTTTTTTAAAAAAAAAAAAAAAAAAAAGGTATGTTTGTTACATTAAAGTTCAGGCCTACAGCACCATAATAAAATCTTACCAATTTTGCAAAGACACGTGTTTTTTCTTTGTTTTTTCTTTGTTGTAAAGTACATTACTTTGATCTAATAACTCTTATGTGTATTTTCAATAGGATAATAACCTGGACAAATGTAAGAGGGGAGTAAAACATTTATAATTTTAGAATGACATGGTCATAGGCTTTTACTAATCCAAGTCCAGCTACAAGTATACAAGATACCTGAAAAAAGATTTGCCTGTTATAACTGTATGCATCTTTGCTAACAGTGTGACTCTTAATTTAAATGTATTCTTATGGTCTGCGTGCACTAGTATGCTTGTCTATTTGGACTTTTTATACCCGTGTGTTAAAGCTTGGGGAAATGCTATCCTATTTTTTTGTATGTTTAAACAAAAAAAAAATGTACGAAAAAAAATGTATTCGTGTGGTCTGCATGCACTAGTATGTTTGTCTATGTGGACTATTTATACCCATGTGTTAAAGCTTGGGGAAATCCTATCCTATTTTTTTGTATGTGTAACCTCCCTGGCGGTATTCCCCAGTGTGGCTCAGGGTGGAATTTCAGTGCCATTAGCGGTAATCCTGAGCCACACTCGGGGTACCGCCAGGGAGAAGTCACTGGATCCTGGAAGAGGTTACTTACCTTGTCCCCGGGATCCCGCGATGTGTTCCGGCAGTGTATGGCGACCGGATCTTCCGTCTGATGCTCTGTGCCCCGGCTTCCATTCCCTGCGAGCGACGCATCGCAGGGGGGTGGAACCAGTGGCAAATTCAAAAAGTAAAACACACAAACACACTGATATATTGTAATCCTATTGGATTACATTACTAAATAAAATAAATTGAACTTAGTTTGCCCACCAGTGCCCTTGCCAGCAGTTTTACTGTACTTATATATATATATATATATATATATATATATATATACATATATATATATATACTTTAACTTATTTACAGTTATTTATTATATTATAATTTATGATTTTGTGTTTCAAACTTTATCATACCCGACATGTTATAAAGAAGAACGCACAGTAAAAAAAAATCATATGTAAATAGTTGGTTTGGGCTGCTTGTCCTTAAGAATTACATGCAAAATAATGTATTCTTTTGGTCTGCGTGTACTAGTATGTTTGTCTATGTGGACTATTTATCCCCGTGGGTTAAAGCTTGGGGAAATGCTATCCTATTTTTTTGTATGTTTAAACAAAATTAAAAAATGTACGAAAAAAAAATGTATTCTTATGGTCTGCATGCACTAGTATGTTTGTCTATGTGGACTATTTATCCCATGTGTTAAAGCTTGGGGAAATCTATCCATATATATATAATCATTGAAACTGATAATAAAATCAGTTCCTATTTATAATATCAATTGCTACTCCTTTAGGCAATTAACCCCCAAATTTGTGTGTCACTGTTGTATGGCAGAGAATTATTATTCCAGGAAGACTAGAGGATGGGCACCTGGCAGATGTGTTGAGTGGAAGGAGTATATACATAGAGCATCATCAGAAAATGCAAGTGAAGCAGCAATATACAATAGGGAAATAATGTGCCTATCCACCCTTTCAAACAGTAAACAGTCACAAAGCTGTAAGTGGCATTTACAGACTACAAATATTGTGACATTTGTACATGAGAAAAAATGTTGAATTCATTAAATGCCTTTCATCCTCTTACTAGTGCCACTGATCATATTTGGACCCTCAGCTAACTTATTCATTCAGCTATATCTTTGCTATTGTATGTTTGTACACCATCCCTATTTCTATGGATCTTTTCAAATTACATACAAGCTTTTGTGCTGTAACTTACACATTAAGAGGTAATTGAACCTTTGCTGAGGTCCCTTGTTCTCCATTAAGTGTACTTGTCTTGGGACTTGAAGCTCCTGCTGCAGCTGAAGTACCAAATGTTGCAGAATCCTGCATAAAGAGAGTAAATGAAAGAACACAAATAAATATATACTGTCAGGAAATATAGGATCAAGCTGTATTCCCTACAAGTAAACTACAAAAAAGAGCTAAGAAAAAATTATTTAATTTTAGCATGGAAAACAATTATTTTGATTGTAAACACAATCAGGTTATTAAATGTGTTTAATATATATGCAATATAAAAACCATTCACTCAATACAACGTAAATGTATGACTTGCAGAAATGTTTCATTTCAAAACATTTCCCCATATGTTATGGGGATACATCTAGCTTTACCTACTCAACTGTCGAAGGCTAGAAAACTTAGAGACTTGTGTATGTGGCATTACTAGTGTTTCAAAAAAGCACAAAAAAAAGGAATGTTTCAATTTTTAAAAGTTTGTAAAGTAAAAAAAAATACAGTATATACAAAATATGCATTTTGGTTCTCTGGTCATATATACTGTATTTATTTTTCTGTAATATTGTGTCTAACACTAACTGAAATTTGAGTTATTGCCAACCGCCGCACGACTATTTACTGCGGCGGTCAGCCCCATACAGGCAAAGTGATGTAGGACTACGTCGCTAGCCTGTGAGACTCTAGGGGGCGAGCGCGCGCCACCGGAGGCGCGCTCCCACCCCCGATCGTTCCCTAACAAGTCCGCGCGTGTCCGCCGGTCACTCGCGATCTCCCGGTGGAGAGGGAGAAAGGCAGGCGGCTAATGTAAGATTATGCTACGATGTAGGATCATATGTCTCTGTGGTTACATCACTAGCCACACCCCTTTACAGTTGGAAGCACGCCCCTAGGGACACACTTAACCCCTGCATCACCAATAAAGTTAACCCCTTCCCCCCCAGTGTCATTTTTACAGTAACAGGGCATATGTATAGCACTGATTACTGTAGTAATGTCACTGGTACCCCCAAAAGTGTAAAAAATGTCAGTCAAGGGTCCGATCTATCCGCCGCAATGTCACAGTCCCGCAAAAAAAAAAACACCAAAAATGACATAAATCTTTCCCTTAGTTAGTAAACACAATAATTTTTGCGCAAACCAATCAAAATATGCTTGTTGCGATTTTTTTTACCAAACATATGTAGCAGAAAACAAATTGGCCAAAAATGTTAAAAAATTTAGATTTTTACATTTTTTTGGGGGAATTTCATATAAAAAAATGTGAAAAATATTGTTATTTTTTCAAAATTTACGCTCTTTTTTTTGTTTATAGCGCAAAAAGTAAAAATCGCACAGGTGATCAAATACCACCAAAAAAAAGGTCTGTTTGTGGGAAAAAAAGGACGACAATTTCATTTGGGTACAGCGTTGCACGGCCGTGCAAGTGGTTAAATCATCTCATTCTGCAAAAGCCCCCAGCACAATTCCCCTCCCCCCAACAAGAAAAATCCCACTTACTAGGACAAATCCTCTACCCCTCAAATCTCCCCTCTGAGCACAAATCCTCTCCCCCCACTCAACATCCCCCCTCCCAGCACAAATTCACCTACCCCAATCCTCCAGCCTAGCTCAAATCCCCCTCCCCCAATTCCCCCTCCTATTCCAAATGCCCCTAAACATCCCTACTAACACAAATTCTCCTCCCAAAAAAAAAATCGCCTCCAAGCACAAATCCCCTGACCCCTTCCATATTTTCTTTTTTAGCACAAACCCCCCAAATACACCTCCTAGCAGACATCCTCTTCTCCCATCAATCTTCTCAAAACAACCCCCCCCCCCCAAATCACAACTCCTAGCACACCTCCTCAAATGTCTCCTCCTAAAACAATTCTTACCTCGTGTGGCCCCCCAAATTCCCACTCCCACACAAATCCCCTCCCCTCAATCTCCTTGTGGTGCCCCCACACCTCACATGATACCACAGTGCCCAGGGCAACTGTCTCTCCTGCCCACCCCTTGTTCTGGCCCTGATTCCAATAGTCCTGGATCAAATAAAACTCTGATAGGTAATCATGAATTATAAAAGTCCCTCTCTATTACCATAATTAAAACCAGCTTTTAAAAAGAGGACCTCCTCTGTATTTTTTAAGATCAAATGGCCAGATAAGCACAGTTTAAATGAAAGAAAATGGCTTGTTATGTATACATATGCATACATTGTAACAGCTCTTAACTAGAAGGTAGCAACACTTCCTACAGAATCTAACTGGAAAGCAATTGTTAACTCTATATACTGTAAAACATCTTACTGGAACAGACAGGTTCCCCTCTGACATTTAACACAATGGAGCTCAACTGTCATTGGTTTCACAATTATATTTTAGAGGGCCCTTAGAGACAATGGATAAGTGAGACAGCTTTATGCATTAACATATCTGTATGGCACTGTGGAGTATACAGAAGGGTCATAAAAAATCTTGACATATAGTCACAAAAGTTTTACAACATGTATACAATGTAAAAATATCAGAAGCCTATAAGAATAAGAATATATGCAGCTTAAGATATTTAGTTGTTCCATACATGAAATAGAAATAATGCTATTTCTTACCCTTAGAAAAACTAACACTTTATGAAGTGCTTTGAAAAAAAAAGGTCTACCCCTCACATAGGGTAGAAATAGGAGTATAGGTATATCCCCCTGATGAAGACACGTGGTTCCCTGTGTCGTAACACGTAGGGGAGGGGCAAGGACGGAAGGAGCACTACACTCATTCAGTGGCAAGCAGGCTAAACGGCGTCTTCTCACCACACCACCATGATTGATTCCCTGAGGGGAGACTGTATATAAGCGGCTATAGATCGGTGCACTGAAGCACCTTTTAAATGTGAGTGCTATTTATTTCTCTTAATAAATTGATTCGTTTTAAAAGGATGTCAGCACTAGCTTGAGTTTCTTCTTTTATATGGTACACGTTTGAAGATTTATGCAAGAGCTGCTGTATGGGAGAGGATCCTGACCTGGGAGTACCAAGCAGACACCATTATGCGCTATATGACTATAGCTTGATCGCATAGTCGCATACTATAAGGTGAGCACCCACTCACAAGGGAGTGCACAGTTTGCTGTGCTACTCTATCACTGTGTCACCTTGGAAGCTCCAATCACTTTATGTGTTTTTTTTCAACACTATCTAACACTATTGGCACTTTCTGGCAGAAATTATTCAAGTTTGCACTAATCCAACAGGAACTTTTTGCACATTATGAACTCGGTACAAGCTTTATGCTAGAGACTCTTATTTTGCACATTATGGATTTTGCACATTTATCCATATTTTTTTAGCACTGTTTGCACTTTTTAGAGGTCCGTCACCATATCGACACTGGTTTGGTCGGAATCACAATATTTGGATATCTCGTCACTGTGTGTTTTTTCACATTGGGCACTTTATTTATATATATTAATATTTATGCAGTGGATCTGTTTTTTTTTTAGATTAGATTATTTATATATGTATATAAACATATTAGAGGTCATATATATATATGTATGAATTGCTCAAGATCTCATATTTAGTACATCATATATTTTTGCGCAGCATTTTTGGTATATATTAATTGCACTGTGTGAGATAGTTGAGTGTTGCATCAATTATATTATCGCTTGGTTGCTCGTGGGATTTCTTGATTATAAGGAGTATAGGTATGATTTTTCTGTTTAAAGACATATTGCAAAAACAGGCCTTGGAAAGCCTAAGCAAAAATGCCATCTGCTGTTAGGCAGTCTGCGTACAGGTGTCAAGTAGGGCTCATTACATTTGCATCATAATCAATACAACTATATCAATAGTGAGAGCAGTAGAGTAGCACAGTGCGCTCCTTGCATGTAAAGCATCACCTAGGTAGAGAAAATATAACCAAGATATTTAGGTCCTCATTCAGATGCAATATCACTCTGAATGAATGGCCATTATTGCTGTGGACATGTAGAAAATTGTCTGCTCCTTTCTGCAGCAGAGGGGGGGTTGATCTGCCAATTTGTCACTGCGATGCAAGACACATATCAGCATGACTCCGAGCTCTCTTTAGAAACTCCAGCAATCCCATGTTGCCACAAGGGACGTCAGCTTGTTAACAACTTCTCTGCAGGTACTGTAAAGCTTCTCTCCTGGAACTTAAATGGAAAGCAGTCAAACACCTCATTAGTGTGTCCGCTTCACTACTCTGCGGATAGGGGTCCCGAGGTGGATTGGAAGTCAATCTTATCTAGGTGTCTCTTCTAGGTAATGGGTTAAAGACCACTTCAACTAATCTGATTTTTTTTTTTTTATATTTTAAAAAAGACAAATAAAAAAAATCTGATTGAATAGTTTGTAGAATAATAATTGTTTTAGGTCCTTTATTTTATTTACCACTTCTTATATTCACCAATAAAATATTTTGGCTACACAAAGAAATAATGAACATTACAACTATTTTTCAAAATGAACAGTCCCTACTCATGGAATTTGATGTACTAGTGGATATTGTTTCCTGATATGGGGTTAATTTACTAAAGTCAAAAAAAGGCGGTTCACATTGTAAATATGTTGAAGTAATGTGGTGAATCCGTGTTCACTTCAATCAAATAATCATGTTCTAACAGAAAAGTGAATGTTTACTGAGTTTAATAAAGAAGAGGAAGCTGAGTTCACTCTGATCCACCATTCGTGTGCATAAAAATTTCCCTTTCACGTGATTGGTAAATAAAGTCAACATGACTTAAACGTATTTATTGTGAATTTAAAAAAACTTTTTTTTACATAAATTGTTCTAAAATATTAAATACATTATACCATGGCTCCGCTTCTATCATTGTTCTTGCTTCTTTTATGTCCTGTGAACGCACCCCATCCTCCATTGATGCACTCCATCACTACTTGTGCAGACAGAGCAATGCCATTATTTTGGGTCACATGCTCTGCTCTATGCCTATTACAAATCCTGTAGAGCTGAATGTGTCTGCACATAGATGTATAGTCCATCTCTGGGGCAAGCAGGAAAGGGGGGCTACATTCACATACACTGGGGAGCATTGAGAACAAACATGGCCACCCTATTACGGGAAGTCTGAGAAAAGCAGAAGAAAACTTGCATTTCAAAGATGAAACAAAGGAAAAGAGAGTTGGAAAGTACATTCTACTTATATTTTAATGTATTTGATTTAGTTATTTTATAAAAATGTGAGTTTAGTGTCACTTTAAGCACAGTGCATATAGTATTTATATACTCCTTTAGGGTTCATTCACACCAAGTGTGCTGAGCCGTGTTATTCAGCTAGATGCTTCGGTCTACACCACTTACAAATGCAACATGTCTGCATCTTCTATGCAGTGCAAAGCAATGGCAGTATGTCACAACATTTTGGTGTACATTAAAATTTTTCTTTTTTCTGTTAGTGTTAAATAAAGTGACAAAAAAGTAAACACTGCAATGGGTTGTTACAGCACCTTGCACTCCAGGTTCACAAGGCACATCAGCACATACTCATTATACACATCATAATGCATGCCCACGTTTGTGAATAGGCTCTTAGTAAATAAACCTCAGTGAAGAAGAGAAGCAGATAATGATTCTGCATGCTAAAGTCAAGTCAAGTGAAATTGCATTTAAATGAAGTGAGACGATACACTGAATCAATCAGTTTGCTTAAAAAATTCAATTTAATTAGTTCAATTAAATTAAAACCAAATATGAGTGTTGACCCCCAAAAAAACTGAAGGTGTTAAGAGAAAGCTTTTTATGAGTGGTTTAGGTAAGTTACAAAAAAGTGGAACAGAAAAAGCAAAAAGGAACTAATTGGTTTGCAGAACACATAATTGCATGTATAAGTCATTTTTGCTAGATTTTTAAAACCTTAAAGTGGTAGTAAAGACTAAGGCTCCATGTACACGGGACGTTAGAAAAAACGTCCTGCAAAGCTATTTCTGACGCCGGGAAAAAGCAGCTGTTAAACGTGCTTTCAGTAGCTTTTTTTTTATTTGCGTTATTGCACGTTTGGCCACGTTGCTTTTAGCAGCGTTTTTCTGCATCCATTCAAAATCAATGGTTCCCTATGGGAGTCTATTGATTTGAATGGAAGTCGCACCGCAAGTCGGACTTGCGGCGCGACCTGCACTGTGAGAATCTTGAGGGGGAACTCCACGCCAAAAATGGGAAAAAAACTGCGTGGGGGTCCCCCCCAGGTTCCAAACCAGGCCCTTCGGGTCCGGTATGGAATTTGAGGGTAGCCCCACGCCGAAAAAACGGCGTGGGGTCCCCCCCAAAATCCATACCAGACCCTTATCCGAGCATGCAGCCCAGCAGGCCAGGAAAGGGGAGGGGACGAGCGAGCGGCCCCACCCCCCCTGGACCACACCAGGCCACATGCCCTCAACATGGGGGGGTGTTGGTGCTTTGGGGCAGGGGGAGCTCTGCACCCCCCACCTCAAAGCACCTTGCCCCCATGTTGATGAGGACAAGGGCCTCATCCCCACAACCCTGGCCGGTGGTTGAGGGGGTCTGCGGGCAGGGGGCTCATCGGAATCTGGAAGCCCCCTTTAACAAGGGGGTCCCCCAGATCCCGGACCCCTTCCCTATGTGAATGGGTATGGGGTACACTGTACCCCTACTCATTCACCACATAAAAGGCAGTGTATGGAAATAACGACAGGAGACGTTTTGGAAAGTTTAGTAAAAATCTTCATCCGGCTCTTCTTGTCTTCTCCTCTCCGGGGGTCTTCTGCTCTTTTGCTGTCCGCCCTTCTGCTGTCCTCTCTTCTTTTCTTCTCCTC
Organism: Pelophylax lessonae; assembly: GCF_965119305.1. Lineage (NCBI taxonomy): Eukaryota > Metazoa > Chordata > Amphibia > Anura > Ranidae > Pelophylax > Pelophylax lessonae. The sequence continues at coordinate 438,428,857 of NC_138769.1, forward strand.
TCCGGTCTTCTGCTCTTTTGCTGTACGCTCTTCTTCTTCCTCCGGTCCTCCTCCGACGACGTCTCCGGTGATTATGCCGGTCTCCGGTCTTTGCAGCTTATTATATAGCCATTAGGGGCGTGGCCCCTGATGACGTCATCGGGTGGCCCCGCCCCCTCATGTCACAGATGACGTCATCTGACTTGCGGTGCGACTTCCATTCAAATCAATAGGCTCCCATAGGGAACCATTGATTTTGAATGGAAGAAAAAAAACGTATAACGTGGCTGAACGTAGGTTCATCACGTTCAGTCACGTTTAGTCACGTTCGGCCGCGTTTCTGCGTTTGAAACGCTGGGAAACACACGTTCGAACGCAAATAATTGCGTTCTAAAAAAAAGTCCCTGAACGCAACTGCCTGCAAATGACTGTAAACGAACATGTGTACATGGACAGATAAGATAACATGGAGCTGCATTCAGGGGCTTCTAAACAAAACGCCCAACTGCTCCTAAACGGCCATTTCCAGCGTCCCGTGTACATGGAGCCTTACTATAACTATTCCTAAAAATGTTCCTTCCCCCTCCTTGTACCTATCTTGCAAACACTGTATAAAAAAGATGTGTGTACTTACTTTTTTTTTTTTAATCCATTCCAATCCAGTCATGTGATTCAGCAGCTCTAACTCCCCTTACGCAAAGGAACATTTAAAGGAGTTGTAAAGTCAGAAGGTTTTTTTTATCTTAATGCATTCTATGCATTAAAATGTAAGTCCACCCTAAAACTAAAATCCCTGCCTCTATAGACCTCCACAATCTAACACTAACCGATCTAGCCCTGTAAAGAAGAAATGAGTATACCTTTTTTGAAGCCGATCTGACCAAGTCTCCAGCGGTGGAAGCTCTGCAGAAAACACGGCCGACAACGGCTGTGAAATGAATGGTAAGTGGTGTCACCCATAGACTTACTATGGCGTTTCCATTGCCGACTGTGTCCTCTGCACCCGCCTACACAGCAAAGCCGCCACTGACAGCTCAGGATTGGGTCGGATCGGCTTCAAAAAAGGTAAGTATACTGATTTCTTCTTTACAGGGTTAGATAGGTTAGTGTTAGATTGTGGAGGTATAAAGATGCAGGGATTTTAGTGTTAAGGTGGACTTCTACTTTAAGATAAAAAGCCTTCTGTGTGCAGCAGCCCTCCTCAGCCACCATAATACTTCCCTGAGCCCCATCTCCCTCCAGCAATGTCGCAGGAGTGTCTCAGCTGCCTGGGACTCTCCTCCTTATTGGCTGGGATCAAAAGAAAGTGAGCTAATGAGGAGAGAGAGAGAGGGGGCAGGAACGAGCTGCGGCACCATGTCTGAATGGACACAGGGAGCTGCGGCTCACTATGGGGGCACTAAACAGGAGGGAGGGGCCAGGAGCACCGAAGAGGGACCCGAGAAGAGGAGGATCCGGGCTGCTCTTTGCAAAACAAACTGCACAAAGCAGGTAAATATGACATGTTTGTTATTTTTAACAAAAAAAAAAAAAACATGAGACTTTAGTATCACTTTAACCCCCTTCCTGACCAGGGTTTTTTTTGCGATTTTTTACTGCGTGACTTTAACGGACAATTGCGCAGTCGTGCGACGCTGTACCTAAACGAATTTCACGTCCTTTTTTTCCCACAAACAGAGCTTTCTTTTGGTGGTATTTGATCACCTGTGCGATTTTTTGATCATGCGCTATAAACAAAAAAAGAGCGTAATTTTTGCAAAAATAACAATATTTTTCACTTTTTTTATATGAAATCCCCCCCCCCCCCCCAAAAAATGTAAAAATCTAAATTTTTTAACATTTTCAGCCAAATTGTTTTATGCTACATATGTTTGGTAAAAAAAATCGCAAAAAGCGTATTTTAATTGGTTTGTGCAAAAGTTATCGTGTTTACTAACAAAGGGAAAGATTTTTGACATTTTTGGTGTTTTTTTTTTTAACGAGTAATGGCGGCGATCTGCGTTTTTTTTTCGCGGTACTGCGACATTGCGGCGGACAGATCGGACCCTTGACTGACATTTTTGACACTTTTGGGGGTACCAGTGACATTACTGCAGTAATCAGTGCTATATATATGCACTGTTACTGTAAAAATGACACTGGCAGGGAAGGGGTTAACTGTATTGGACAGGGAGGAGTTAAGTGTGTCCTAGGGGTGTGCTTCTAACTGTAGTGGGACATGGCTACTAGTGTAAAAACAGAGATCAACGGTTCTACATAGTAGAACCGTCTGATCTCCATTTTTACACAGGGGAGAATGACAGGCGGCTTGTTTACATAAGCCGCTCTGCCTTTCTCCCGCTTTACCGACGATCGTAGTGTGACCGGCGGACATCGGGTCCGCCGGTCACACGCCCGCACTCCTCCCTGAATGAGCCGAGGCGGGTGCGCGCTCGCCCGCTATTGGCTCAAATCCCAGTGAAAGGCAAGTGACGTAGATCTACGTCACTCTACCTGGCCGGGGCTGACTGCCGCAGTAAATATACTGTGCGCAGTCGGCAACCGGTTAACAGTGACTGTGACTTCCCAGAGCCGTGACATTACCCATAGGCTCCCATGGACCAGCCATTGTTGGTGCTCCCTTCTCTCCACTACAGCAGCTGGCACTGACACAGGGGAGCTGTAGCTACTGGATCATGCAACCATAATAAAAATTGGTAGGTGCAGAGATCTTTTTTATATAGGGAATGCAAGATAGGTAGGGGAAGGAAATTTTTTGAGTTACTTTTTCTTCCACAATTATTAAAGCATGTAAGTGCAGCTTGTTTGTAAGTTATGCCTCGTACACACGCATCGATAGTTGGCCGTGAATTTTTGGCAAATGTCTGATCGGCTGATTTTCGGCTTGTTAGTATGATGCTTTCGACAACCGACTGCGACTTTTCAGCCAAATACAATCTGGTGTGCAGGCTATAAAAGTTTTGTTGGCCGTCAACACAACGGCTGATTTTACGTCAATCAGTACAGATTTCGGTAGACAAAAATCTGATGAGCAAGACCGGGCATGCTCAGAGAAGAAAACACACACGGAAAGTAGACCAGCACATGACATCACTTCTGAAGTTGGTCAGTCTAGAGCACATTTCAACCAACACAGCAACACTGGACAAAAGTCGGCCGATCGGTCGGCCGATAATCGTTGCGTGTGTACGAGGGCTTTAGGTTTATAAGGATGTATAGAACAAGTTTGATTTATTGGAAGATAGGAAAAAAAATTACACCCTAGAAAATAATATATTCCCAATTCTCAAAGCCATCTTCCAGCAAGTGCAAAGCTTCAGACAGCACATAAAGCATTCCCAGCTGATATGTGTACAGCTGAATAGAGAGGGTTATAAACGTGCATTATAGCACTTTGCAGACACATACAGTATCCATTGCTAAATATTCTGTAAGCAAATTACTGCTGTGCTTTTTAATCCGTGACCTGAAAGAACCTGAATGAAGTAAAAGGTAAATATGATCATTATTACTAATATTTAAACTAAACCTCAGAAACACTCATTTACTTGATGCCTTGGATTGAAAATGTAGTCCGCCCATGACAGCATGCATTTTTGTTTACTGAAATAAATATTAAAATATTAGGCTGAGATGGAAAAATGTAGGTGTTTTTCTGGCATAATAGAAAAGATGCACAATAAGGCGAAACTTCTACAATAACTTTTTTTTATTATTATTTGAATAATGTCAGGGGCAGCATGAACCCTTGCCGTTTTTTTTTTCTTTTTTTTCTTTTTTTTATACCTTTGGGGGAATTTCTACTCACTTTTGGTTTTGTAGGACACCAATCACATTGATAGGAAACGAAGAAATGTCTCCTTGAAGCTAGCCATACACATTTCCATTCAAGTGTACAATCAATGCACACTATCCTTTAAATTTAAAGAGCTTGTAAACCTCTGAAATGAAAAATGAACAGGGCATACCCCACTACACTCACCGGCCACTTTATTAGGTACACCTGTTCAATTGCTTGGTAACACAAATTGCCAATCAGCCAATCACATGGCAGCAATTGAATGCATTTACGGATCTAGACGTGGTGAAGATGACTTGCTGAAGTTCAAGCCGAGTATCAGAATGGGGAAGAAAGGGTATTTAAGTGACCTTGAACGTGGCTTGTTGGTGCCAGATGGGCCAGCCTGAGTATTTCAAAAACTGCTGATCTGCTGGGATTTTTACGCACAACCATCTCTAGGGTTTACAGTGAATGGTCAGAAAAAGGGAAAATATCCGCTGAGCAGTAGTTGTGTGGTCGAAAATATCTTGTTGATGTCAAAGGAGAATGGGCAGGCTGGTTTGAGATGACAGAAAGGTAACAGTAACTCAAATAACCACTTGTTACAACCAAGGTATGTAGAATACCATCTCTTATCGCAAAACACTTCGAACCTCGAAGCAGATGGGCTACAGCAGCAGAAGACCACACCGGGTGCCACTCCTGTAAGCTAAGAACAGAAAACTGAGGCTAAACACACAGGCTCACCAAAATTGGACAATGGAAGATTGGAAAAACATTGTCTGGTCTGATGAGTCTCAATTTCAGCTGCGATATTCAGGTGGTAGGTTCAGAATTTGGCGTAAACCACATGAAAAAAATGAATCCATCCATCCTTATATAAAATGATTCAGGCTGGTGATGTAATGGTGTGGGGGATATTTTCTTGGCACACTTCAGGCCCCTTAGTTTCAATTGAGTATCATTTAAATGCCATAGTCTACCTGAGTATTGTTGCTGACCATTTCCAATCCTTTTATGACAACAGTGTACCCATCTTCTGATGGCTCCTTCCAGCAGGATAATGCACAAAGCTCAAATCATCTCAAACTGGTTTCTTGAACATGACAATGAGTTCAGTGTACTCCAAAGGCCACCACAGTCACCAGATCTCAATCCAATAGAGCCCCTTTGGGATGTGATGGAATGGGAGATTCACATCATGGATGTGCAGCTGATAAATCTGCAGCAACTGTGTGATGCTATCATATCAATTTAAACCAAAATGTCTGAGGAATGTTTCCGATTCAACAAGGTGTTGGAATGGAAACATTCCTCACACATTTCTGGCATTTCTGGCAGTTCTGAAGGCAAAAGTGGGTCCAACCTGGTACCTAATAAAGTGGCCTGTGAGTTTACATTATGTACTTAATAATAAATAAAAAATTCAGAGCAACTGTATAAAATAATAATAGAAAGCTGCTATGCACTAAAGGATCAATAAACCAAAAGTCCCAATAACAAATATATAACAAAAAGTGCAGCGCTATCAAATATGGATTATGAAGATGATATCGAGGAGAGCAGTCCACAGGTGCAAATTATGGTGAAGCATGCACAAGATATAAACATTCAGTGCTCTTCAATGTGCTTGTAATCCTCCACCCAGTCTCATTAGCCTCTCACCTCACACTTAGCCCCTGTGTCACAAGACGGGCTAGTAAGACATAAACTTTCTCCAAGGATATCACCAATATAAATCAGATCAGTATTCCTCTTCATCAGAAAATAAGGCTCACAGGTAACAGATCACAGGTCCATAAAGCGGGTCACAGGTCCATAGGAAAACAAAGGTCCGGACATAGTGCATTACCGCAATAAATTACTTTATTGAACATAACATAAAATCATAAAATTACCTTTTAAAGCACTAAAAAAGTGCATGTGATGAGCAGATCATATTACACACCGCATTCTCGACCGCAATGGATAGCGGGTGACGTCACCGGCCCCTCCCCCTTCGCACATGTTACGTCCCACTGAGCGGGACTTCATCAGCTATTGGTAAGGGAGAAGGACAGGGCTACATATAGTCATTCATAGCCATCAGACCTGGAAGTGCAACCAAGAGAACACCTCACACAGGAAGTGAACACCTCACACAGGAAGTGAACACTTCACACAGGAAGTGATACTACTTTGCCCCGGGGACAGCCAAATAAACAACAATAAAGACGCCAGGACTCTAAATGCAAGCTACAAAGCAGACGAGAACGATATACAGGAATCAACTGGCGATGTTCACCTTCTATAAGCACATATAAACATATAAAAATTATGGATAATTGCAGATACATAACTGATCAGACCTGCTGAATCAGATATAATATTTTAAAAGCTAATTCCTTTTTAAAATAGGATTTCATGGGCTGATCTCAACTAAATAGTTGTAGAAACACAACCCAGAATCTGCGGGAAAAAGGGGCCAGGACCTCAAAACCAGCCATCCATATAACACAAATAATACACCACATACAAATCGGTAATGATGAAAAAAAAATAAAAATAAAAATAAATAATGATAAATATATATGAAAATAAAAATAAAACAAAAATAAAAATACAAATACAAATACAAACGGTCAGAAATAAAACAGTTTAGTTCGAACTCCACGTTAAGGCCTCTGGGGGCAGACACCTTCGTTTCGTGAATCCAAAAAGATTCACGTCGGCCTAACTGGCGTATAAAATTCCCTCCTCGCCAGGGAGGTTTAACGTGTTCAATGCCCCAAAATTTAAGACTACGTGGATCACGGTTGTGGACATTCTGGAAATGTCTTGACACACTGTGTGTTTTAAACCCTTTTTGATATTACCCACGTGTTCTCGGAGCCTAACTTGTAGTTGTCTGGAAGTCCTCCCTATATACTGCTTGCCACAGCCGCATTCTAACATGTATACGACTCCTACACTAGCACATGTTATGAGACCTCGGATGGTATATGATTTATTAGTGGCAGTCGCAGTAAAATCTTTGCGTTTTTTTGCAATTGGTTTTAGAGTGCCTGTAAGCCACACACCTACCACATGCATAAAATCATGATAAAAACAGAAAAGATCTGTTTTGAACAGGAATCGAAGGATCCACCACACCAGGGGCTATACAGTCCCTTAAGGTGGGTGCCTTCCTATAAACAAATTTGGGTATCTCAGGGAGGGTAGGACCCAGTATTATGTCTTGCTTTAACCACTTAAGCCCCGGAGGATTTGGCTGCTAAACGACCAGGGGGTATTTTGCGATTCGGCACTGCGTGACTTTAACGGACAATTGCGCGGTCGTGCGACGCTGTACCTAAACAAATTTGGCGTCCTTTTTTTCTCACAAACAGAGATTTCTTTTGGTGGTATTTGATCACCTGTGCGATTTTTTGATCATGCGCTATAAACAAAAAAAGAGCGTAAATTTTGCAAAAATAGCAATATTTTTCACATTTTTTTATAAGAAATTCCCCCAAAAAAAATGTAAAAATCAAAATTTTTTAACATTTTCGGCCAAATTGTTTTATGCTACCTATGTTTGGTAAAAAAAATCGCAAAAAGCGTATTTTGATTGGTTTGCGCAAAAGTTATCGCGTTTACTAACAAAGGGAAAGATTTTTGTCATTTTTGTTGTTTTTTTTTTTTAACGCGTAATGGCGGCGATCTGCGATTTTTATTGCGGTACTGCGACATTGCGGCGGACAGATCGGACCCTTGACTGACATTTTTGACACTTTTGGGGTTACCAGTGACATTTCTATAGTAATCAGTGCTATATATATGCACTGTTACTGTAAAAATACACTGGTAGTGAAGGGGTTAACTTTATTTGGAAGGGAGGGGCTATGTGTGTCCCTAGGGGCGTGCTTTCTACTGTGATTGGCTGTGGCTTTAGCTGTAGAACCGTATGATCATCTCTCATACACAGGGGAGAATGACAGGCAGCTTGTTTACACAAGCCGCCTGACTTTCTCCCTCTCCCCCGCCGATCTCAGAGTGAGCGGCGGACATCGGGTCCGCCGGTCACATGCGCGGGGGGGTCCGTGACCACGCGGGAGCGCGCCTCCGGGGGCGCGCGCTTGCTCCCTAGACCCTCACAAGCAAGCGACGTAGACCTATGTCAGTTTGCCTGTGAGGGGCTGACCGCCGACGTAGATAGTCGTGCGGCGGTCGGCAAGTGGTTAAAATGGACCAGTTCTTTTTGACTATTATTTTCTAACTTCTTATGTTGTATAATATTATCAAATATGAGTCTTTATTGATTACTTTCAGGAAGATGGTGAGCATTAGGTTTAGGAGCCACCAGTGTATTTCTATCGAGCTCCTTTACTCTGGCTACCTCGTTGGCCAATATTTCCCTATCATAACCTTTTTTGCAAAGCGTTCTACTAGCACCTCTGCTTGTGACAAATAGTCACCTTCAGTGGTACAGTTATGCCATAATCTGACAAACTGGCCTTTTGGTATATTGCAGAGCCATGAACGATGATGGCAACTGTCGAGCGGAATATACGCGTTTAGATCAGTTGCTTTGAAATGGTTCTGCATCTTAAAATGGTCATTCTCGATAGAGATCTCTAAATCCAAGAAGATAATTTTCTCACTTCTCATATTCCAGGTCAGAGAGATGTTCTTATTGTTGTCATTCATTTTGTTCATGAAGGAATTAAGGCCACTGGTATCTCCATCCCAAATAAGTATCAGGTCATCGATATACCTGTAGTAGCACAATAATTCAGGGGGGGCGGCCACGGAACACCACCTCCGACTCCCAGTGGGACATAAATAAGTTGGCCACACTGGGAGCGAAACGGGCTCCCATGGCAACCCCCCTCGTCTGAAGATAATACTGTCTGTTGTGCCAGAAATAATTTCTGGATAGACAGAAATTAAGACTTCTACATAAGAACCTTTTATTCTTCCTGGGTAAATCAGAAGTTTCTAATGTCCAATTCACCACTGCTAAAGCCTCTTTGTGACTGATGATAGTGTACAGCGAACTTACATCCGCTGTAACCATTATCGTTGATTGGGTACAAGATAAGGATTCCAAGATTTGAATTGCATGTTTTGTATCCTTAAGATAGGCCTCTGTTTTAATTACCAAGGGCTGCAGGAAAACATCAATGTATTGCCCAAGCCTCGCCACGACCGAGTCCATCCCATTTACAATGGGACGACCCGGAGGTCGTTCAGCGTTTTTGTGGATCTTGGGAAGACAATAGATAATAGGTGTCCTGCAAAAAAGTGGGTGCAGATACTGAGACTCCTTCTTGGTCAACACACCCCTTCCACTAGGTCATGAAGTTCATTCTTAAATGAGAAAAGCTATTCTTTACCTAAGAAGGAAAATGTGTCTTGGTCCATCTCCTCACGGTAATATTCTTTACTGAGAATAACCAGGCCACCCCCTTTATCGGCGGGCCTGATGACAATGTTTTTGTTATTCTCAAGGGATCTAATGCCCTTCTTGATGTATTTGGGGTCATTAACCTTTTTCACATTCAATCCTTCAAGGTCCTTACATACCATATTCCTAAACACCTCAATGTGTTTGTTATCAGAAATGGCAGGGTTGAATGTGGATCTGTTCCTAAGGTTGGAATCCACCACCACTGGTGCAGCGGAGTTCCTAACGATAGGATTGGACAAAAAATATAGTTTAATATTCAGAGTCCTCACAAATCTATTGATGCATATATATGCCTGAAATTTATTGAGATTTCTGACTGGGGCAAACTTCAGACCCCTATCAAGGGTCCTAAGTTCGTCATCATTGAGAGGTATTCCACTAAGGTTATAAATACCAGATCCTATTGGGATTTTGGTCTTTTGTAGCCTCCGCCCCCCTCGGTTTCTTCTCTGTCTTTTCTTTTGCGGAATGAGTCGTTGGCTCTCCCCTGTTGAATGCTCGGGGGGTCCCTCTTCCACCTTTCTACTTGAGGTCGGAATAGGGGTGGCCCCTCTGCATATCTCATGGGAGACCCTAAAAAATCATTCTGAAAGTTGCCAGTATTCCCTATGTTTTGTAAGGGTTCAAAAGAGTTTGGAGTGGAGTAATTTGGATGGTCATAACCTCTACCTGAATAACTCCCTCTTGGATTGTGTTGAGGTTTAGGGTGATAATAGGGGGAGTGATGCCCATTATTCCGAAAGGGCACAGAGCCACCATTCCCACCATTACCCCTTCCTGGATGTTGATAATTCCAACCACCCCTCCCTCTCTTTTTCCCACCTCTTTTTCCTCCACCCCCGAGGTCGGCCATTACCTCTCTGGGGAGTGGAAAACCTTACTTCCTGAGTAGCTGGTAAATATTGAGGTCTAACTCTTTCCAAAGGGGTTAAAGGGGCTGGGTCCAAGGATGGTCCAAGGTGCATGCTTCACCATAATTTGCACCTGTGGACTGCTCTCCTCGATATCATCTTCATAATCCAAATTTGGTAGATCTGCACTTTTTGTTATATATATATATATTATGTACTTACCTCAGGCCAAAGAACTGAGTGTCATTTGTCTCTGATTTCTCCTCCCTCTGATGTTTGTATGAGACAATACCGAGAGACGGCCCTGCCCCCTCCAGCACACAGAAGGTGATTTACAAGCTCAACCGAGCATGTTTCTCTATGAGATTATGTTGAGGGGGGTGTGCCCATTCCCTCCACTCATATCCCAGATTACACTCAGCCATTTAACCTATACTGTGCAGTGTGTGACATTAGATCCCTGCCCCCTGCCTTCTAGAGCTGAGAAATAGTCTTTCATCTGTGTGTTTTAGAAGGCTGTAGAGAAGAAAGGAGTGCGCATAAACAGGTACAACCTATGTAGCAGGAGGAGAATTTTTTCATCTCTGTGTATCACTTGAAGCTAGTTACTGTAAGGGTTTTTAACCACTTTAACAAAAGGGGAAAAGTTGTGGAAATTGTACAATCAAATTGTAACCTGTATGGTCAGCTTAGCAGGAGCACACACGGGTGTAAAAACTTAGCAGACATTCTAACCCTCCCTCATTCTACTAACTAATTGGTTTTACTGCTGTTTTCTCATTAGACAGATCTCTCACTTTTTGACCTGCCCTATCCTGTCCCCCACTTCTCCAAGAACTGACTAAGACACAAAGAAACAGTTAGGGAAAGGTACAAAGAGACAGTTAGGGAAAGACACAAAGAGACAGTTAGGGAAAGACATAAAGAGACAGTTAGGGAAAGATATAAAGAGACAGTTAGGGAAAGGCACAAAGAGACAGTTAGGGAAAGACGCAAAGAGACAGTAAGGCCCCTTTCACACTTGCCGCTCCGACGGTGGACTCCATTTTTCTCAGCGGGTGATGGATCTGCCGATCCCCGCTGAGCAGGCGGATGACAGCTCCGTCTGGTGTCAGGTCCCCGCTCTTCTTTATGAGGGAATCGTATGAGAACGGACCGCCTGTCCGTTCTCATCCTATCCAATCCACCAGACAGATGGAACATAGGGTTTCCATCCGTCCGGATTTGGCGGACATGTCTCCGCTGACATCTGATACATGGGGCATCTGTTCAGATCCGCCTGAAAAACTGACAGGCGGATCTGAACGGTCCGCAAGTGTGAAAGGGGCCTTAGGGAAAGACACAATGAGACACTTAGAGAAAGACATAAAGAGACAGTTAGGGAAAGACACAAAGAGACAGTTGGGGAAAGACATAAAGAGACAGTTGGGGAAAGACATAAAGAGACAGTTAGGGAAAGACACAAAGTGACAGTTAGGGAAAGACATAAAGAGACAGTTAGGGAAAGACACAAAGAGACAGTTAGGGAAAGACACAAAGAGACAGTTAGGGAAAGACACAAAGAGACAGTTAGGGAAAGGCACAAAGAGACAGTTAGGTAAAGACACAAAGAGACAGTTAGGGAAAGGCACAAAGAGACAGTTAGGGAAAGACATAAAGAGACAGTTAGGGAAAGACACAAAGATACAGTTTGGGAAAGACATAAAGAGACAGTTAGGGAAAGACACAAAGAGACAGTTAGGGAAAGACATAGAGACAGTTAGGGAAAGACACAAAAGACAGTTAGGGAAAGACACAAAGAGACAGTTAGGGAAAGACACAAAGAGACAGTTAGTCTACTGGCTACAACTAGGAAAGTAAGGATATCTGTTTTTCTATTCTACTGTTAATTTGGTTTTAGGTGTACAGACTAAGCAACGTGTTGTATAGGTGGATCATGGATGTATGCCAACCCTGGCAGATTTAGCAGCCCAGATCATGACCTATGTTGGCTATACAGACATTCTGCCCTACAGATCTGTAGACATTTTCTTGCCAGTGCAATGAGTCAAATCAAGCACTAAAACTGAATCTATGTAAAGTTTTGGTGTGTGAGCAGGACAGAGTATGTGTGTAATGGTTGTACCCTTGTATTTAACCCCTCTTAACCTTGTTACGCTTACTCATATTGTGTCATCACCATCATTGTTCAGTACAGAAGAGGGTCCATTTATGATTCTTGTTTCAGGGTCAGACAGTAAATGCAAAGTCAGCCAGAAAATTCAAAGGACTATTACATATTTAATGATATTAACCTGCAATTAGTGTAGATGACATCTTGAATGATGATAACTAGAACTGCAAGCATTCATTATGTGCAAGTCATCTACTCCATAAAAAAAGTAAAAAGGCATGACAAAAATGCAATCCAGTCCCAGAAGACTGATAGAAACACTCATCACCCTCTCTATGAAGTCACCAGGATATATTAATGACACTGGTGTTCACTTATTTATGCTGCAATGGCTCACATGGTCTGCAAGCTGAGATAAGCAGCTGCTACTCTGCATTAAAAAAAAACAGGGAAGAGATTTCAGGAACCCAAGACTCTCAGAAGCTACAATGAACAAAGCTGAACTCACAGGAGATATAAAAAAAATATCATTTAGTTATGTGATCTTTAAAAACGTAGAAGAATTTTTACATAGTAGGAGCATGCAAATACATTTATCTTTATATCAGCCTACTGTATTAAACTGTGGAACTTGGTACTGTATGAGGCCCCTTACATATAGGAGGATAGATCAGGTCTGCTAATCATTTTTTCAGGCAGACCCGATCCGACTATCCATTGCCCTCTATGGAGCGGCTGGTGTAATTGGGCATGTGTCCATTTACACCTGCCGACATTTGATCCTATCCACTAAAAACAGATGGATAGGAGATCCGTTCCCCATCTGTCTGGCAGATCAGATTGGATGACAGTTTGATGTAAATGGACCGGCGGTCCATTTACGTTTGACTGCCCATAGTGGAAAGCATTGTGTGGCCTTGACAGATACCCCACTAAGCAGGCAGATCTGCTGGCGGGGTCCACCCATGTGAAAGAGCCCTAAGAGAGGAACAGCCCCAAGGGCTCTATTGCTTTGCAAAATGCTGTCTGTGAACATGCTAACTGGAAAAAAAATTGGGGGACAGCTATGGCCCTATCAGTGTGCTACTCCTTGTTCAAATATCAGGCAGTAATGGTTAACCACTCCTAGACCAGTAGGTTTTACCCCCTTAATGACCAGGCCATTTTTTGTGTTTCGGCACTGCATTACTTTAACTGACAATTGTGCGGTCGTGCGACGCTGTACCCAAATAAAATTTACATACACACGAACACAGGTTGAACTGGATGGACTATTGTCTTTATTCAACCTCAGCTACTATGTAACTATATGTAACTATGTAAAAAAATTAATGCCCTCTTTTCCCCACAAATAGAGCTTTCTTTTGGTGGTATTTGATCACCTCTGTGATTTTTTGCGCTGTAAACAAAAAAAGAGTGATCATTTTGAAAAAAAAAAAACAATATTTTTTACTTTCTGCTATAAAACCTTCCCAATAAAAAAAAATGTAAAAATTTAATTTCTTCATAATTTTAGGCTAATTTGTATTCTGACACATATTTTTGGTAAAAAAAAATATCAATAAGTGTATATTGATTGGTTTTCGCAAAAGTTATCACGTCTACAAACTAGGGGAAAGATTTATGCTTTTTTTTAATTTTATGATTTTTAGCAGGGCTGCGACATTGAGGCAGACAGATTGGACACCTAATTGACATTTTTGACACTTTTGGGGGAACCAGTGACATTACTACAGTAACCAGTGCTAAAAATATTTACTGTTACTGTACTAATGACACTGGCAGGGAAGGAGTTAACACCAGGGGTGATCAAAGGGTTAAATGTGTCTCTAGGGGGTGCTTTCTGTGTGGGGGATCATCTTGCTGGATGGACACAGAGATCTGTGTTCCTAAATAAGAGGAACACATGATCCCTGTGTTCATTACTGACAGAAAAGCAGTATGCCATGTTTGCATCAGCAGACCGCCGTTCTGTTTTTACAGGGAGTGATGGCAGGTGCCCGGTGGACATCGTGGCCGCAGGACCCACTGATAGGCTCCCCCTGTGGCCAATTGGTGTGTGTGCACCCCTACTAGCTGTCCTGCGAAACAACGTACATGTACGTCATTTCGCAGGACAGAGCCGACCTGCAGCAGGTTAAAAATATCCTTATTCTCCAAAAAAAAATCAGTTCTCATACACTACTTAATGGTCCTGTAAACTATTTTCCATGGAATTGTTTCTTACTGTGTTTTTCTGCCTCCTTGTAATATCTTCTGTAAGTTTCTGAACATCTCCTCTTCCCCCTCAACTTTGGAGATGTGCACTGCTTTAATAAACAACCTAACAGGGATTATATCTCTCCCCTACTCTATACAAAATGGAGAAAAAAAAAGCTTTCAGTTGCACTTTCATAATAAGGAAACCATTTAACAATATTAACAGTAGATGTTAGGTTATTATTTAAAGAAACGTTGTGTTTTGTGTAACACATTTTGGTAATTTATAATCTGCCAAGTTTATAGCCTGTTCTGTTATTTAAAGTTGAGTCAACTCAAATCTAATATTTTGGTTTTGTGGTTTCCAAGAAGTTGAATCCAGAGCTGGCCTGCTTTTATTCTGGAGATCCTATCCTCAACAGAAATCCTGCCCATGGTTACAATGCCAAATGGTGTTGCATTCCCTCAATTGATTTTCCATAATGTAGAATAAACAAAGAACTGTAAAGTACTGCAAAGGGAGAAGAACTTTCATAATGGTGTTGTGGCTGGAAAAGGACAGAGAACCAAACTACTGCGTGGACTTTTTTTACCATTGGAATATCTTGGAGAGATATGGTATGAGGTCAAAAGACGACTCAAACTATTAACACCTACTCAAAGCTGTTCTACAGATTACCTGTCCTGTAAAATTTGTATTCAGTTTAAACAGAAGTAACACTGACTGTGTGGAGCAGCAAACCTGCAACATGGATAAACCATGAATAATAAGTGCAGTGGAGAATCATATGACAGTATGCAGTAAGAAAAACCCAAAGAGCCTAGTTATGGAAGGTTAGACACAACTCCGTAAAGGTAAATTTGGTAGATGTTCTTCCTATGGTTTTGTATTGCAGACAGGAGAAAGCTTGCTGCTTTTGCCAATAGGTAATCCAAGTTGTTGTGGTTCTGCAGTAAAAACAATATAATGGCAGTAATTTACTGTCATTCTACTTGTCCTGGATTTCCCAAGTGCTGTGAATTTGGACAAAGCAAGCAGAAACTGTGTATCTTGCCCCAGGAAGTCATCTGGCAATGTTGGCAACTATGCTAAATGATCAAAAATGGAGAGGAAAACCCTTTTTGTTGGCTCAGCAGATCTGTCATGGGTTTGAATGTTATTCCTTTGGAAAACATAATGTAAGATATTCTTTCATGTATTAGTTATGTCAGTTAAGACACAGGCTCTCAGCCATTAGAATGTATATTCCAGGGAACAATAGTAACAGATTCAAGGTTTCTTTTCCTTGGCAAAGCAAATTCATCAGAGCAGTTCAGTGTTTCAACAAATAATAGCTCATATGTAAAACAGATCTAAGTACCCATTTTAGTCATTTAAAATCCAAAGGAATTGTTTAAAGTGGGAGTAAACTCCCTTGATTGATTTTTACCTATAGGGAAGCCAATAATAAGCTTACCTATAGGTAAAGTAAATATCTCCTAAACGTGCACTGTTTAGGACAGGGGTGTCCAAACTTTTTCCAAAGAGGGAAAGATTTGATGAAGTGAACATGCGTGAGGGCCGACCATTTTGCCTGACATTCTTTGGACCAATAAAATTAAATGCAAATTAACTATTTTATGCAAAGTTTATTGCAAACGACATACTTTTCATTTCGCCACATGGGTGACAAATCTAAACTGGTGTTAAATCACTCTGCCTTTCATATCTGAAGGCCAGATGAAAAAAAAAATCCAGGAAGCTGAAATATGTCAGGAACATTGTAAAGTACATTACATATTATTGGTAATCAAGGTTGTCTGTCAACGTTTAAGTTCAAAAAATATGAACAGGAACATAACACCAAGTATACATGTTGTGTCCAAATATATTTGTAGCAGGATTCCCAGCCGTTTTGCTGTTTATGAGTTCGCCAGGGTTACCGCTAACAACAACAACAGCACATGTAGTTCTAGCTAAAGCTTCCTTTACCCCTCTTCACTGAGGTAGCTGCTTATAAGACTGCTGCATTGCTTGACACTTCAGGGCCTGCACCGGCACCCTCTTTCACACACACTTATCTTCAGGGCTTAAGCACTGGCACCCCCATTCCAAGCCCCTTTTCTGGTTAGCTGGCTTCTGGAATCCTCCAACCCTCTGGAGTGGTCCCCTATCCTAGGCAGACCCCTGGGCAGTTTACAGTACTCACGACACTGCTTTCCTGGAAACTTCTGCCCCAGCAGCTCCACTCCGTCAACAGCACACCGGATCCCTCTCTGCAGCTCAGCTCAACCTTCTGTCCTTCAGGCCCACTGCCAAGGACAGCTTCACTACCGCTGACAGGAAGAGAGACAGCCGTCACCCTCCTCCTGGGACTCTGCTTCCCACCAAAGACAACCTGTCCCGTGCAACCCTCAGACTTATACCCCTTCCCAGGATGCATTGCAGGATATTCTGCCTTCTGGGATAGCTACAAGCCCTGGTGTGCTATTGGCCAGGTTTCCTCCACTGTCCAATGATAGCCCTCATTGGACACAGTGGGGAGACTCCCTAAGCTCAACAGGCACACCTGGAAACACATGACAGCCAAGCTGAACAATCAGACCCCCCTGATAAGAAGGCAGGGCCCCCTTTAAAGGTTTTCCTAGCACCTACCTAGGAGGGTGCTACATATTTATAACTGATTTATACCAACTGACATTATATGAGATTTTACAATGTATTAATCTCAATTGGGAGCATGCGTGCTCCCTAATCAGTCACACACGGGTTAACCACGTATAAGCTCTATATGAACCCACCAATGATGATTAATGATGGCAGCAATATTCGTCATGAATGATGCCAATGTATTTTTCCAAATTACATGTGGGGTCGTATTAAATCGGCCCGCTGACCACAATTGACCCGCGGGCCGGACTTTGAACATGCCTGGTTTGGGAGATATTTACTTGCAAAGCCGCTGGTGATGTCACCGGTGCATACGCTCTGAAGGAATGGCTATTACTTCAGAGCCCTGTGCCGTGAACAGAAGCTCCCGCACGCAGAAAGTACTTGGAAGGCACAGGCATTTATAAAGCGCTACAAACTGAGAAACAGTTACACAATGAGTTTGGTTATTTATAAGAAGGACTGAATGGGATCTCCATATTGAATTGATATTAGATCATGCTCATTATTTAAGAATATCAAAATGTATGATTCTAAATAATTCCCCCCCCCCTTTAGGAATCACTAATGGCAGTGATTTATTTTGCCCGCCATCTCTTCCTTGTGTGTTGAAACTGTTAGCCATTCTTAAAGCAAGTCAGTATTGAAAGTTATTACATAATTCTAAGTGTCGAACTTTAGCACAGCGATTTGACCATAAAGAGATTGAGTTCTGCCTGCATCTTCTGTGATTTCTGCCAAGCAGGTAATACAGCTATATGTTGTTCCAGGACTGCTTGAAAACACATCTTACTTTAATGCATCTTTTTCCCAAATGAGGTTTCTGATGGCTAAAGTGATAAGTGTGCAAGTGCAAGACACAGCAGCAATTCCAGCAGCACACTAGAAGTAATTGCTTCAGCAATACGCTGAGTGTTACTATCATCAATAAAATCACCAGCCTGAAATCTCTATTCTAACTTCAAAGCAAATCTGGAACTGTCTCTCCGCAGGCCACTGCCATTTTCATTAATTCAGAGGGAAATGTACTTCTATGTCTACGACGCTTACTTACATCTTATCTTCTGCTCTTACTTATTTATTAATTTATTTTGTTATATAAGTGATGCACACAGGGCTGGCCCACGGCTTGAGGAGAGGCTGCTACCCAACAAAATATGACTTGGTAAATTTCTAATGACCTTTGAGATTCAGTTCAGTAATTTCCATGCTCAATAAAACAAAGACATAGGCAATCACTTTTTAATGTTTCATAGAACCATGCCGGGCAAAGCATTTCTGTGGCACAAATATTCTCTCTGTTGCAAAGCATTTCACTTTTTGGATGTTGTTATTTCGACTCAGCAGTCCAAAACAAATTGGAAGTTAAGTGGCATAACAATTCTAAAAATTATAGAGATGTTTTCAGGGTAAAACAACATGGTTTTGCTCAATGTGTTTTCTGTCCTAAACTTGGACCCTCCAGCATTCTTGAGGCATTCATATGTATACCTTCATTAAGAATTAGACTTGACTCAAATTCCAGTGGGTTAGCATTTTAAAAATGACTATATTATTTCAATAGAAGCCTAATAGTACATCAATGCAACTGCCTGAGCAATATTATTCTTCTAAATTGTATCTGATACACAAACTATTTTTTCAATTTTGATTAGGGGGTTAGAGGTTGAGAACCTGTGTTTTTTTTTTAATTAAATATATAACATAAAAAATCCGCACTAGCTATAAAATGAAATCGTCAAGGTAAACAAAAAAACAGCAGCTTGCACGGGCCAATGCAAAAACCCAAAACAAATATAAACTATACATACAGCGCTAGTGAATGATACAAATTGACATAGCATATGTTTTAAATACAAAAATGATGCATAAGTGTCCATAGAAATAACGTGAAAAAAAAATAATTTTCCAGTGATTGAGCAAACACTCTCCTTTAAAAGGTACCACAAATCCCAGGATGCAAATGAGAGTCAGTCTTTCCAGATCTTTGTGGATGAAGGCACCAATACTAAAAGTAAGAAAATGTTTGCTTACCAGAATCAAATGGCTTTCAAATTAATGTAAAAGCCTACAGCTCTTTTAGGGAATACTTCTGCCCTTAATATATTACACACTGATAGCAATACTTCCGCCCTTCCTTAGGTTCCGTGGGTATATATAGCGTGGTGCACGTCTGGTAGCCACGCCCCTGACGACATCAAACGTATGACGAAACGCATTGGGTAGGACCAGACATGAAATCACCATGTCCCTCGGCCAATTCGTACATGGAACGCTGCAGTTTTATCCTCTTTGGAGTCTATATATGCTTGATTGCATATTTCACAATGCGAGTGCACTCTTTTAATAACAAATGGATAGTGTTTTAGACTGAATTACGCTATGATTCTTTGTATTTATTTCACACATTAAGGTTTTTTTTTATTGCTGTCTGACGTCTCCTGGGGGTGATTACTTTTCACTTCCTACCCCGGTAATAACACTGAGGGAAATTTCGCCGCAGGACACAGGTACGTAATATACCAAACTTAAAATAATCTTAAGAAAAAGTGTGTAGTCCCAAAAGTGAATGAACAACAATGAAATGTGGATACATAAGTAAGTAAATAAAAATGTACATATATAAGTCCAATCTTGAATGAAACATACAAAAGCTGTTCTAGCCTTATCTTGAATTTACCTGTTGGAAATTTACCTCACTTCCTGGCCTGATGACAAGGTTGTGAACCTTGTTACTAGGAGAAGAAGTCAAGTCTTCCCCATGGAGCCCCTGAGAGCAGTGAAAACCTGACAGAGGTTCCAATCCCTCAACACTCTATCAAAGGCTTATAAAAAGATGGTTGACCAATACAATTGAATATCTGATGAGTCTGAGCTACATACAGAAGTAGTAGAATACACAAGATTTATCAAAAACATGGTATATCTTTAGCTAAATATTATTGTACTATTTTTTTTAACATTGCTGCACTCGAAAAAAAAATGGAATAATGAAGCCCGAAAACCATTTTTTTTCAAGATCACAGTACATGCAACATAAAGTTCCATTGATCTAGGAATCGAAATTCAAGTACTTTGTATGAATAAGGGAAGGGAGGATGGGTAGTGCCAAAATCTGCAATGTCTTAAAAGGTCAGAATACATAAAGTAGTTGTTTGAGGTTTACAGTGATTTACACTCTAGACATCTATGTGACAGAAATATGAGTTGAAAATCATAAGTTTAATTTCTGACCTGGCTGATATGCATATAGCTTACACTCAGTCTTGGTGGTTTTAGCAAGGGTTCACACTATAGCCTCCATTTACACAATGAGATGATTTCTGATGAGCACCAACACGCAATCTTAGATCTCTCTTGGCCTCACCTTTGCCTTTTTATATTGTTTACTAAGCATTCCCAATCAAAACCGCAGTATACAGCAAAAGAATTGCAAAAGCTTTTGTGCCTTGACCAATAGTCATATGGCTTTTTAATTTCTAAATTAGTACATACATATCTCAGAGCCTTTACCACTACTGGATGCAGTGCATTTTTTTCCTATTTTCATTTTCAGTACAAATACAACAAATGCCACTATTTTTTACCTATTTTTCCCTACTGTCATTCACAGGTGTTTGCTATCTTAGCACAAGCATTATTCTCCATTTCTTCTGCCTTTTTATTGACTCATTGTGACTTTCTCTTTCTAATAAACAGACATATCAAGTGTCAAGGCAGAATCTACTAGTTAACAAGGGTCAGAGTAATAGAGGAGAGTTTTCCGTTGGTTCTTTTTAATACTGAATACCTAGAATTACCAACATTTTTTTTACTGAAGGGCGACCAACCTCAAACCCTATTTTGATTGTGTTGAATTTCAAATTTTGTACAATCGTTCGCAAGCTGTTTGCCAGAGCATTTGATAGTACTGTTATGGACTCAAAACATTTTGTATAAAAACCCTCATAATTTTCATTAGCTCGCCATGCCAATGTTTTGAATTCTATGTTTAATTTTAGTATATACAGTATCTCACAAAAGTGAGTACACCCCTCACATTTTTGGAAATATTTTATTATATCTTTTCATGTGACAACACGGAATAAATGACACTTTGCTACAATGTAAAGTAGTGAGTGTGCAGCTTGTATAACAGTGTAAATTTGCTGTCCCCTCATAATAACTCAACACACAGCCATGTCTAAACCGCTGGCAACAAAAGTGAGTACACCCCTAAGTCAAAATGTCCAAATTGGGCCCAATTAGCCATTTTCCCTCCCCAGTATCATGTGACTTGTTAGTGTTACAAGGTCTCAGGTGTGAATGGGGAGCAGTGTTATCGCTCTCACACTCTCATACTGGTCACTAGAAGTTGAACATGGCACCTCATGGCAAAGAGTTCTCTGAGAATCTGAAAAAAGTATTGTTCATTGACAAGACCCTGAAGCTGAGCTGCAGCAAGCCTATACAATGGTTTAACAGGACAGGTTCCACTCAGAACAGGCCTCGCCATGGTCGATCAAAGAAGTTGAGTGCACATTCTCAGCTTCATATCCAGAGGTTGTCTTTGGGAAATAGACATATGAGTGCTGCCAGCAATCCTGCAGAGGCTGAAGAGGTGGGGGGTGAGCCTGTCAGTGCTCAAACCATCCGCTGCACACTGCATCAAATTGGTCTGCATGGCTGTCTTCCCCGAAGGAAGCCTCTTCTAAAGATGATGCACAAGAAAGTCTGCAAATGGTTTGCTGAAGACAAGCAGACTAAGGACATGGATTATTGTAACCATGTCATGTGGTCTGATGAGACCAAGATCAACTTATTTGGTTCAGATGCTGTCAAGCTTGTGTGGCGGTAACCAGGTGAGGAAGACAAAGACAACTGTGTCTTGCCTACAGCTAAGCATGGTGGTGGGAGTGTCATGGTCTGAGGCTGAATGAGTGCTGCCAGCACTGGGGAGCTACAGTTCACTGAGGGAATCATGAATACCAACATGTACTGTAACATACTGAAGCAGAGCATGATACCCTCCCTTTGGAGACAGGGCCGCAGGGCAATATTCCAACATGATAACAACCCTAAACACATCTCCAAGCTGACCACTGCCTTGCTAAAGAAGCTGAGGATAAAGGCGATGAACTGGCCAAGGATGTCTTCACACCCAAACCCTATTGAGCATCTGTGGGGCATCCTCAAATGGAATGCGGAGGAGCGCAAGGTCCCTAACATCCACCAACTTCGTGATGTTGTCATTGAGGAGTGGAAGAGGACTCCAGTGGCAAACTGTGAAGCTCTGGTGAACTCCAAGAGGGTTAAGGCAGTGCTGGAAAATAATGGTGGCCACACAAAATATTGACACTTTGTGCCCAATTTGGACATTTTCACCTAGGGGTGTATTCACTTTTGTTGCCAGCAGTTTAGACATTAATGGCTTTGTGTTGAGTTATTTTGAGGGGACAGCAAATTTACACCATTATACAAGCAGTGCACTCACTATTTACATTGTTGTCACATAAAAAGATATATTAAAATATTTACAAAAATGTGAGGGATGTACTCACTTTTGTGAGCTACTGTACATGCGCATTATATGTGTACAATTTTTTTCTGAAAGAAAACTACATTCACAGTGTGACAGACCCAACCAGGACAGGGGCTTTTGAAGAGGACTAGGGGCAAGCCTCCTACCCACTAATTATTGCCCCTGGAGAGAGCACATTATCCTCTAATGATGGACAACCACATGATAAATGTTAAGAGGGAGGCTTGTATTACTTCTCTGAATAAGGACAATAAAGCTTTCCTTCTGGAGTGGATGGAAAGGTGTAATGTTAATCTTGTACAAGTTAACGATCAGAGGAATATGGTGGCCCTCCTACAGACTGGGTTGGAGAGGCTCCATCACTTGGGACAGAAATATCTATCAACAATATCCCTCAAGAAATCTATGAAGATAAATTAATTTCACATTTTTAGACTGCTGGAACATTGTATGAGTTTGTCTCACAGACTGTTGTAGACTGATGCCACACAGTCTGAGGTGGAGCAGAAACACTGTTTGTTATCTGTTTATTTTGTGCCTCCCAAGTGTGAATTCCCATTGTTAACTAAGTTAATGAGTCACCTAATATTTCTGTCTTTTGGCTAACTTTTGGAGGTTTCTACATAATGCGATTAGCTTTGTGTCAACTCTACCTCATTATCTACACATTGTGTGATGTTTTGGGTAATATTTGGTTTTATTGTTTATGTGGTGACTGACTTACTTTTGAAGTGTATAAAGACCTGTATTTCTGTTCATTAATCAGTCATTCCTTTGGATTTATCTCAACATCTTGTCTGTGTAAGATGCTTGGGGTAAAAGGACGGGTATTAGCTCTGGGCCTGCTGGGAGGGTTTGGAGAGCAGGAGGCACTGTCTGGCAGACACAACCAAGCTGGGTGCCAGGTGTTCTGTCACACACAGAATGTTGTTGCTCTTCTTTAGTTTTCCTCATCACTACCATCAAAATGATAATAGATTTGAGTACATCAACTACCAAGAACAAAGGGATGTTCAAAAACGTTTTTTCTTTTGGGAACACAACTCTACTGGTACATGGCCAAGTTAGCATGTCTCCAAATGAGCTGCTGCAGTATGTAATGCTAAGAATGGTAGAAGTACACAACATAACATAGCAGCAACTGCATTGTTTTTCTCATGCCGTAAAAAATCTGACAACTCACATTTATATTGTGCCATGAAAACCCAGTTGATAGTGTCAATGAGAAAAACTGCAAGTATTGTATGAAGATGACTACCTCCTCTCCAAAGTAGTGGGCTACTGATGTAGAAGTGGAGGTCTTTATAGTATTGCAAGGCTTTGTGTTGCAGTTTGATTTAAGTTTTCCCGATCCTTTAATTGTTGATATTGCTGTACTTGAAATGAGGGACACTGCTAAGATGTCTTACATATTGGAACTCGGGATACAAGAAACTTTAACCATTAAAAGCTGTATAAGGGAAAACTAAAATTAATCATGCAAGTTGTCAGTGAAACTGAAATGGACTGGTACATTTGAATACAATAAACCTACTAATATTATATAGGAAAGATGCATATGAAATTATATCAGATTTAATTGTAGGAAGAAGCTGGAAGAAATGTATCATAACCAATATAACTTGCAAATTTTTACATTCTTTGCATCTGGTACTAGGAGCTGTTAAAATATCATAAACCTATCCATGTTATTTGTGTGGATGGTGGAATTGGTTACATTTCTTTTGTTCAGCCTGCAAGAAATCTGTTAGTGTTTTGCCAGCTTTGGTAAATAAGATGAACCATGTGTTTACCTTTAATACCCATTCATGCATTAGGAATTAAAAAAAAAAACAAGTAATTAGTTGATTGAAGAAAAACATAAATTTACCCTATTTACTAAGTTAAGAGACTATTCACTTTGCTAAGTAAACATTCACAATTCCTTTAGTAAATCGACCCCAAGTGCAAGTTAAATATACTGTAGGTATAGTCATATATGATTGTAATGCAAACATCAGGAACAAATACAAAGTCCCAGCTGTGGGAAAATATGGACTCATCGCAAAAAAAACCTGGAGAATATTTGCAGTCTTGTAATTTTGCATGAACATCATCCTGTACATTTCAAACACCTTCCATCAAAACAAGACACAAAAGAACAAGGGAGGAAAGCCTTCCCTACCGGCCGAACACAATGATCACTGCATTGGCAGCTATAGCCGCCATTAGTAATCAGGTAAAAAAATTGTTTGACTTCCGTACAACCTGCCTGTGCATAGATGGATCGAAATTCACCTGGTTCCTGCTGAACAAATCAAATTACGATTAGTCGATGGCCAGCTTTAGAAATCAAATAAATAAATCCTTGAAAAGTAGGAATGTAAAAAGCATATCAGTCAGTGTTTCTTAAATAAAAGCAAGGTATTTGACTACACATTAAGAAGTATGTATATAACAAAACATCTGGTAGTGCCAAGGTAAAACTTTAGAAGGTTCAAGAACCAACTGTTCTAACGGAATGAGAAAAACAATGGTTCAAAATCTGCAGTGTAGTCATGTATAAATTCCTCATATCTATTTTACCACGCCAGTACACATTTTATACATTAAATTATCAGTATGATGAAAACTGAAATATTAGGATTATCAAAAGGCTAATGTTTATTAAGTTTAAAATATATATATTTTTTGTGGATACAGAATCAAACACATTAGGTATGTGTAATGGTGCTTATTCCATTACCTGCAGGTAGCTGGACTGAGTGGTTGTCTTGCAGCCCTGTGAAGGTTAACAGCAGTGGCCGTTAGAGAAAACATTTAGGCCACACGCCCACCCCTTTCTGCCCTCTCTGCCCTCTATACTGCTTGTCTTAATACACACCCACAATGTATTGCGTTCTGCGAATGGCTGAAGGAGATTATGTCATTCAACTGCTCCATCTCCATTCACAGAATGCAATGCACTGGGGAACACAAATAGGGAGAGGTCTGTGAGTAAAACAGGGGGCAGCAAGGGGGAAGCGGGCACAGAACTTTTTTCAATAGCTGACATTACCCTTTACAGCACTAAAAAACAGCCGCTCAGGATAGTATCCAGGGGCTGTGAAGGAGACACTGTGGGGGTGATTTTAAGCTGTAGGTAATGGCATACATGCCATTACACATACCTAATGTGTTTGGTGCTGTATCCCCCCCCCCCCCCAAAAAAAAACATCTACTAAACTAAACATATAACTATATTATGCTGGAAAGTAAAACAATTTAAATACCTACTTTATAAGTTCCCTAAAAATGTCATTTAATGTGGGTCTGCAATCTAACATTTAGAAGCCAACAAATCATGACAACTGGTAAAACTAATAATTTTATCCTTGACAGAGAAGAAAAAGCACTGTGGACGACTTTGTCTGCTGATGTGATGCTCAGTTTTATCAATGTATAAGATGGTATGGTTGTATTTTATGATGATATGACTCAATATCATGCAACACAACACAAGATGATAATATTCAATTATGAAATGTTTATCAGCCAAGAAACCCACTAACAAGCCAACCTTGAGAGAAAAATAGAGTTGTATGCTTGCCTACAGATAACTATATTGTACAGAATATTATACAGAATGCAAAAACTATATTGTATGGATGCAAAAGCTGAACTCTGAAGGAACAAAACAGGAAAAAGCTTAAATGAATTTTGATACTTGTGCAGAATATTGCATATTTCATGGACTGCCGGAAGAACAAGTACTGGAAGAGATCAAACCTATGCTTTTTTTTGGAAGCAAATGACAAGACTTTTTTTTTTTCCTTCAAATGCATTGTGGATGGAAAAAGATCATTAAAGAAAAACATTATTCTTGGTAAGGTAAAAGGTCAACACAAAAGAGAAAGATAACAACAGCTTTGGATACCATTTTGTAATTAGCTGCCTAAATGAAGACTATGCAGAGTTCAGCACAACAGCTTAAACATTGCTATGAGATAACATTGAATTTTTACTTAACATCAATAGAAGGTTCTCTCAATGTTTTTCACATGCAAACGAAAGAGATTTTTACAAGAAAAGAAATACTAACTAATAACAGCCCATTTACACTAGCTATGAGCTATGATAATGAGCATGCTATAATCTGCGGTAACACAAGCAACATGTGTTACTGCATTGCTTTGCCATTCTTTTTTAACACCACCCCAATGCACAAGGTTATACACCTGTGTGCAGCATTCCACAGCACGCAACAGTAGTGCATTGTGTTGCAAAAACAAAAAGGTTCAAATCTGATTTTAAGCACATTAGGATGGTTGGTGGCCCATTCTTATCAACAGGCTGCCTTAACATAGTGTACATTAATGCATGACATAACACGCAATTAATGCACATGCATTTTAATGCACTGTGACCAAGTACCCAAGAACAATATTTGCATTGTTGTTTCCCACAAATCCTACAGAAATTAAAAATAAATCTGTTGTGGCAAAATAAATACATTATTAAAAAAGTGGTTAATAATAAGCACATGGTAGTTGTGGTGAAAGAAACTTCTGCCAGCAGTACCTTAATTAGTGATCGACCGATATCGTTTTTTTAATGCCGATACCAATACCGATATTTTGGTCATCGGATATCGGTATCGGCCGATATCTGCAGATATTTTCAGGCATGTAAAAAAAAAATTATTTTTTTTTCTAAAGGTTCTCCTTGTGGAGGGATCTGGGGGTCTAAAAGACCCCAAACCCCTCCTCGGCACCAAAAAGCATTCAAAACGCCAAGTTTGGCTGTTTTGAATGCTTTCAGTTTTTTTAATTCGGCGCCGAGTACCGGGAAGTGATGTCATGACATCACTTCTGGGTTTTTTACATGGAGACCTGGGTCTTCTCTTCGGCAGCGGCGGTGGAGGTAGGATGCCTGGGTCTCCCGGTGGGACGGAAGACCCAGGCAAGCAGCGGAAGGCGGCAGGAGGGGGGGGGGGGTCCCCTCCTGCTCCTTGTAATGACAGCCGAGCAGCTTCTCAGCCGCATCGGTTGTCATTACAGGTCAGCCGACCGTCGGCTATGGACATCGGTACCGGGGTGATGCCTTTAGCTGCAGGCATCACCCCGACACAAGCACTTTCCCTAAATATCAGCAATATCGGTAACCTCAGGGGCCGATTCCGATATATCAGGGAAAGTGCATATCGGCCCCCGATATATCGGTTTTGCCGATAATCGGTCGATCCCTAACCTTAACCCCCATAAACTGCTCTACTTTTAGGATACTGGGAGAAGCCATGCTTTCTTAACATTTCCACAGTGCAGTGCCAGATGCCTAAAAAGCAAATTGCCGGTTTTTATCAATTTGATTTGATCAAGGTAGAAGGTCTGACAAAGCCTACATCAATACTGACGTTCAAAAAGTTGGCTTTTGCATAGTAAATTATTCGGGGTCTGGGGAGAACTGGCAAATGGCTATTTTTTTTACACAACACAGGTACAATCAATCACAACTGCAGCATTTGCCTACTGTTTAGCTGTTAGTCATATATTTCTTTAGCTAGTAGAAGTACCCTTTAAAGGGTCCCTTTCCACCATCCATGTCAGTCTGCAATGAAAAAATATTATTTTCAGTGTTTCACTTCCCCATTTCTGCTGGGCAAGAAATTATATTGGTGTTATGGTTTGTTAACTTTTCTTGAAAGTTGTGTCTAGAAAATATACAATAACATTTTTCCCAATACATACTAATTTACTATTGCTACTAATTGTCAAATAACTGAAAGAGCAATTATTTTAAAGGATAATTAAACCCAAGAACAAAAATATAATAATTTTCATTCTAGCAATCTCTAGATGTGGTGGCTACATTCGTTTTAATTTTGTTAGGCTAAGGACATTTTCAGCAAGCACTGAGAACTAAGTAAACACTCACCCTAGCTCTACCGCAAAGTGAAATAGATACGGAGCATTGGTGCTCAGGCTAGAACGTCCAAACAACTTCCAAATGTCAAAAATGCTGGCACACGAATGCTTCAATTTATTCCAGCACTTTCAGCAGTTACAACATGACAAATGCTAGCGTGTTTTTGGCTGTAGCTTTCCAAATAGTATGCTATGAGTAAGGCTACTGCCGAAACGCGTTAGAATTTTTCATGTTGTAACTGTTGGAAGTGCTGGAACAAATTGCATAAAGAAGAACCAGTTGTGTGCCAGCTTTTCTGACATTTAGAAGCAGAGAAACTACCTGTTGATCTAGTCAGAAATGCAGTGGTCTTGTCACTTCCTGTGAGCTGTACGATAAACAAAAACAATGTTATCTTTTGTCTAAAAATTTCAACCCTTCATTCCCCCATGTAATGAAGTTGAAAGAAAGAAAGAAAGAAAGAGAGAAAGAAAGGCATGTTTGAAGGACAACCTGGGTAACAGAATGGCTCCCTCCAGAGATGCAGGGTTACCAGGTGAAAATGAAGGAAAAATGCCTAAAAAAACATAACAAAAGTAAATGAAGTCACTACATCTAAGGACTGGTAAACTGCATATAATTACTTTTTTGTTTTTGGGTTTAACCACTTTAAGACCGGAAGAATTTGCCCCCTTAATGACCAGGCCCTATTTTGCGATTCGGCGCTGCGTTACTTTAACGGACAATTGCGCAGTCGTGTGACATTGTACCTGAATAAAATTGATGTCCTTTTTTTCCCACAAATAGAGCTTTCTTTTGGTGGTATTTGATCACTTGTGCGGTTTTATTTTTTGCGCTATAAACAAAAAAGATCGACAATTTTGAAAAAAAAAAAAACAATATTTTTCACATCCTGCTATATAACATTCTCAAAAATGTTTTTAAAAACCAAACTTTTTTAACATTTTAGGCCAATTTGTTTTCTGCTACATGTTTTTGGTAAAAAAAAAATAAGCGTATTTTGATTGGTTTGCCAAAAGGTTATCGCGTCTAATAACTATGGGAATGATTTATGTAATTTTTATTGTTTTTAGTAGTAGTAATGGTGGCGATCTGCAATTTTTGGCGGGACTGTGACTTTGCGGCGGACAGATCGGACCCCTGACTGACATTTTTTACACTTTTGCAGGTACCAGTGACATAAATACAGTAATCAGTGCTATAAATATGCACCGTTACTGTAATAATGACACTGGCAGGGAAGGGGTTAACAGTATAGGTCAAGGGGTTAAATGTGACCCTAGGGGAGTTATTCTAACTGTATGGGGGTTGGACTTGTGAAATGATCACAGAGACATGCGATCCTATATAGCAGGATCACATGAGCTCTATGATCATTTCAGGGAGAAGGACGGTCAGCTGTGTTTACAACAGCCGACCGTCCTTCTCTCTCAGCGGGGAACGATCGAGAGTGTCAGGCGGCAATCGGAGCTGCCTGACACACGCATCGGCTCCCCCGCTGCCACTGCCGAGTGGGGGCTGGAGCGCACCGTTGGTGGCGCACGCTCGCCCCCTAGCTCTTCCCAGACGAGCGACGTATCCCTACGTCGCTTTGCTTGTACGAGCCAGCGTGCCGCATTAAATGTACAGGAGGTGGTCGGGAACTGGTTAAATACACTCTAATGTTGAAGTTTGATAACAAAAAAAAAATGCTGCCCATGTCATGTTTTCCTTTTTTTTTTTTTTTTTATTAATAATGTGTTCTATTGCATTGGACATTTTTAGAAAAAACTGTTATTCTAGACATTTTCTCAGTCAAATTAAGACAAATATGTGTACTAGTAAACAATAAATAAACAATTTACTGTCATTGCAGTGCAATAAATACACCTGCATTCTTGTACAGTAGATCAACCATAATTCCACTGCACAAATAAAAGCAGTGTATTTCACTGTTAGGTCCAAGTGAAACAAATTATTCTTGGGTCTTTTTAATTCCCCACTTTGAGAAAGACAGGCAGGGGTCGCACAGGCAGGGATTGCATTGGCAACTATCATCTTGGATAAAGTATTAATATTGGATTAGGTATTACACTTCGGCTCAGCACAATCTAAAAAAAACTCTTCTCTATCCCTCTACAGGTAATCTATGCTGCTTTCAAAACCCACCTTTAACTGCAATTGAATCACTGTTTCTAAATTGCTCCATGGTAATCTATGGGGCTTTCAAAATCTTTACCTCTGTCCATATAACACTGGTGTTTATTTTACTTTCTTACTGTCTATATCTAAATTATGAGCTGTTCTTATTTTATAACCCTGCCATTCTGCTATCTTGCTGTTTCTTGTAGTCTGTCTTTGGTGTGAGAAATTTGTTCTGTTAGCCATGTGTCCCTCCTATGCAATCCTAATTGATTCATTGGCAATACCCCCACCCAACTCAGTATAAATCTAGGTTCCTTTATATGGAATGCACAGGCAGGGATTGCATTGGCAACTATCATATTGGATAAAGTATTAATATTGGATTAAGTATTACACTTCAGCTCAGCACTTCAGCGAATGCACAAAGCGAACATCCACAGCAGACAACTGCAAAACACTAAACAGAATACAGGTGACCTGATTCTCTATACATTCTCTTTTCAATCTCTCATTCAGTCTACTCCTCAATCTCTTCAATCCCTAATTGTCCTTCTCATATTGGCATCCTCTCTCCTAAAACTTTCTCTCCTTCACCCCCCGTCTTCACCCCACAGCTTGTATATATCACCCTCATTGCTATCCTCACCTTATTACTGCACTCATCAACTACTGCTGATTCTGAAACCACACACCAATAAAACCTCCAGGACACTGAGATGTGTCCCCCCCACAAAAGTCACACTCCCATATCACCTCTCTCACTCTTCTGCTTCTCCTGTTTCCCCAAATCCTGGACCCCCATAATTTACCTTTGGCCAACATACCTGGTATCTATTCATCTTCTGCCTAGAGCCAGCCTCCCCTTCTGATGCTCCCTCTAGAATGCCCTCTGTGTTTGTAACAAACTCACCTCTGTCCATGACCTATTTATCACAAACTCATATTTGTAACCTCTCCCTCACCACTAGCATCTTCCCCAACCCTCTAAAACATGCACTAGCCACTCCTATACCAAAGAAAACCTCACTAGACCCCACCAGTCTTAACAACCTAAGACCTATCTCCTTACTCCCTTTTGCCTCCAAACTCCTTGAATGTCTAAGCTACAACCGACTGAGCAAGCACCTCATTCAGTATAAGTTACTTGATCCCATTGATTCCGGATTTCGCCGGCAGCACTCCACAGAAACCTCTCTCCTAAAAATGACAAATTACTTACTAACAGCTAAGCCCAACGGTAACTACTTCATACTCTTACTCTTGGACCTCTCTGCTCCCTTTAATACAGTTGACCAACCCCTCCTCCTCAAAAAACTCAATTTGCTTGGTCTCCGTGACTGCGCTCTCCATTGGTTCAAATCTTACCTATCTCATCACACATTCAGTGTCACTTACAATTCCACTTACTCAACAAGGTTTTGTCCTTGGACCTCTACTATTCTTGATCTACACCTCCTCCCTGGGTCAGCTAATAGCCTCCTATGGCTTCCACTACCATTTCTATGCTGATGACACCCAAATATATCTCTCTACCCCTCAGCTCACCCCATCAGTCTCCTGTCGCATTACTGATTTACTAACAGACCTATCAGTCTGGATGTCACACCACTTCCTCAAACTGAATCTATCTAAAACCAAGCTCATAATATTTTCTCCCCCACATGCCTCTTCCCCTGAATTCTCTGTCAGGGTCGGTTGTCCCAAGACCTCCTGCTCTCTAGCTCCCTTGTCACCTCCTATCATGCTCGCCTCCAGGATTTCTCCAGAGCTTCTCCCATTCTTTGGAACTCTCTACCCCAATCTGTCAGACTGTCCCCTAATCTATCCATTTTTAGACGATGCCTGAAAACCCTTCTCTTTAAAGACACTGTTTCACTTTCTCCATCAGCTCATCCCCCACAGCTATTACCTTTTGTATCAACTGACCCTCCCTTTTAGACTGTAAGCTCTAATGAGCAGGGCCCTCTGATTCCTTTTTTACCAATTTGTATTTTATTGTAACTGTAATGTCTGCCTTCATTTTGTTAAGGACTGCACAAACTGTTGGTGCTATATAAATCCTGTATATTAATAATATTAATAATAATAATATTTATACATTTTTTTAACCAAAGATTCATGCAACTTTAACCAAAATTCACACATTTTTCTAAGAGGATTTAGAAAATGTGTAAACCCTGGGTGAAAGTTATGTGAATCTTGAGTGAAAAAATATATTTTAATAGACCTCTTAATATTCCTTGCAGGCATATAAAAAGAAAATACACACTTTTTGGGGAAATATAAATAATATCTAGAAAGAAGAATGATAATGGACATGACAACAAAAAAAGACAATAATGTAACCTTATCCCAGAATAAAAATGTTCAGGATGTAAACAAAAGCAGTGTCAGCAGAACAAGCATATGGACAACTACAGCTCCTGAACTTGTTGTAACAAAATATTAAGATATTAGTAGACTCATCCCTATTTGCTGACATAGCAGACTAGTTATGTAACTACTAAGATAACAGCAAAAAATGGCTGCTACAAGACCAAGGTAGGCAGAGAAGCATCAACTATTTCTCTGCACTGCATCTGCATCTATCTAGTGGAGCTACAAATGTTTTGGCAGGAAAGAAGGGACAGACCATGAAGAGCCTTACAGCACAAACTATAAGTAGAGGTTCTCAAGACAGCAATCGATGCTCTAGGAGCCACCCTGTGCATGATGCACAACTGTATGACATTGTTCAACCAAGGGTGATAAAGTTACCACTAAAGCTAAGTCCTTGAACAAACATAACTAATAACAGTGAATATCACAATGTAATGTCACACCAATGTAATTTAGGAAGGCTTTAATTGGGACGGGAGGAAGGGGTGTTGTTGAGCAATCACTGATCACTAATATTTTTTACGAAAGGTTTTAAGTGGAGAAAGGGGATTACCATGTGGCTCCATTGAACACCAACATAACTAGAAGAAGAAAGTATAGGTAACCACAAACAAGCAATTACAGTATCTCACAAAAATGAGTACACCCCTCACAGTTTTGTCAACATTTTATTATATCTTTTCATGTGACAATACTGAAGAAATGACACTTTGCTACAATGTAAAGTAGTGAGTGTACAGCTTATATAACAGTGTAAATTTGCTGTCCCCCTCAAAATAACTCAACACACAGTCATTAATGTCTAAACCTCTGGCAACAAAAGTGAGTACACCCCTAAGTGTAAATGGAAAAATTGGGCCCAAAGTGTCAATATTTTGTGTGGCCACCATCATTTTCCAGCACTGCCTTAACCCTCTTGGGCATGGGGTTCACCAGAGCTTCACAGGTTGCCACTGGAGTCCTCTTCCACTCCTCCATGACGACATCACGGAGCTGGTGGATGTTAGAGACGGTTGCGCTCCTCCACCTTCTGATGCCCCACAGATGCTCAATAGGGTTAAGGTCTGGAGACATGCTTGGCCAATCCATCACCTTTACCCTCAGCTTTTTTTAGCAAGGGAGTGGTTGTCTTAGAGGTGTGTTTGGGATTGTTTTCATGTTGGAATACTACCCTGAGGCCCAGTTTCTGAAGGGAGGGGATCATGCTCTGCTTCAGTATGTCACAGTACATGTTGGCATTCATGGTTCTATCAATGAACTGTAGCTCCCCAGTGCCGGCAGCACTCATGCAGCCCCTGACCATGACACTCCCACCCACATGCTTGACTGTAGGCAAGACACACTTGTCTTTATACTCCTCACCTGGTTGCCAGCACACACGCTTGACACCATCTGAACCAAATACATTTATCTTGGTCTCATCAGACACAGGGCATGGTTTCAGTAATCCATGTCCTTAGTATGCTTGTCTTCAGCAAACTGTTTGCAGGCTTTCTTGTGCATCATCTTTAGAAGAGGCTTCCTTCTGGGACGAAAGCCATTCAGACCACTTTGATGCAGTGTGTGGCGTATGGTCTGAGCACTGACAGGCTGACCCCCACCCCTTCAACCTCTGCAGCAATGCTGGCAGCACTCATACATCTATTTCCCAAAAATAACCTCTGGATATGACGCTGAGCATGTGCACTCAACTTCTTTGTTTGACCATGGCGAGGCCTGTTCTGATTGGAACCTGTTCTGTTAAACCGCTGTATGGTCTTGGGCACCGTGCTGCAGCTCAGTTTCAGGGTCTTGGCAATCTTCTTATAGCCTATGCCATCTTTATGTAGAGAAACAATTATTTTTTTCAGATCCTTAGAGAGTTCTTTGCCTTGATGTGCCATGTTGAACTTTCAGTGACCAGTATGAGAGAGTGAGAGCGATACCACCAAATTTAACACACCTGCTCCCCATTCCCACCTGAGACCTTGTAACACTAACGAGTCACATGAATCTGGGGAGGGAAAATGGCGAATTAGGCCCAATTTGGACATTTTCACTTAGGGGTGTACTCACTTTTGTTGCAAGCAGTTTAGACATTAATAGCTGTGTGTTGAGTTACTTTGAGGGGGCAGCAAATTTACACTGTTATACAAGCTGTACACTCACTACTTTACATTGTAGCAAAGTGTAATTTCTTCAGTGTTGTCACATAAAAATATATAATAAAATATTTACAAAATTGTGAGGGGTGTACAGACTTTTGTGAGATACTGTAGTCTGTTACTGACTGCCAATGTGGGAGTCATATTGTTGCTTACTGCTTGTGCTTTTTACAGTAAATTTGGATTTTATATTTTATTTTTGGGTGAAGAGTTCACATTCACTTCCTTTTCCCAGACTATCTGCCTGTTGGTGCTACCTATGGTGCACAGATCTTCAAAAAATAAAACAGTTTTTGCCATTTTACCTCTAAATTTTCAGAAAATAAAAAAAATCAACAGATTTCGTTCTCCATGGTGCTGATTGACTGGACACAACTGGCAAATTATCAGTAAACTGGGTTGTAAAAAATGTCTTCATTATGTAAACTGGAATTCCAATAATCACATTTTGCCCTTGCTTAGTATGTTTTGTAGCTAAAACTTTTACATTATCCATTTCCTTAATTGCGGATTGTCTAGATTAGAGACAACAGTCTAATCTAGGCAATCAACAATATCTTGTGCTTTACCAATGCTTACAGACACTTCTTTTAACGCTTGTGGGTGTAATCATTAGAACATAGCTCCAATAAGCCCAGCCATTCAGCCTAGCATCCTATTACCATGGGTCAAATGTATATATTTGCCAGCACACCACAGATCGTCAATTAGGTCCAATTTTTTTATTTAAAAATTATCACATCACAGAAGGCATAGTGCAACGTTTCCACATCACAGAAGGCATAGTGCAACGTTATTACAATAGAAACGCACCAGGCACAAAGGTACGTCACATGCGGAAGTGATCCTAGCCCTCAATGTTCACGCCCAGCAGTTAGATACGTCACTTCCGGAAATGACGCCACTAGAATGTAGTAGACACACACAACAGCCACACTTCCTGAAAAAAGTGATGGGCTTTGCAGTCACGTGACAGTATCCATTTTTATGCAAAAAAGGTACAAAAAACACCTATTTAAAAATTTTACACATACCGCTTTAATTGTATTGGGATAAATGATTGCCGAAGTTAAGCAAGCCATTCTTTCTACTTTAAGTTAATTAACTATAACAATAGGTAAATTTACTTTTTATTACATGAAAATCTGGACATTCGCCTACCAAATCCTCCACTTTATGAAGTAGCATAATGAATGCTGACTTTAAATTAGGTATAATTGTTTCCATTATATATGATAATAATAATGGAGTTTTTACTTTTATGACTTAGATTGTGTGATTTAATTTAATACTTTGGGAAAAGCTTACATTACAGTGTATACATACACATTGTATTTTTATTAATAAAATATGTTTTAGGAACATATGTCATATAAGCAAGCCTCGTTTAAGTGGTCTAGAGATTTAAATGTGTCTATTTTCTGTTTAAACATTCAAAAAAGGTATTTATATTTTCAATAACCTTAGAATTATTGAGTTCTGGAAGGATCAACGTTTATACATTTGCCATTATGCTATTGCATGGTTTAAAGTGTTACTAAACCCACAACAGTAAAATCAGTCTGTATATGCACTAAAGCATGCTTGTTATACTCACTGTGGAACCTAAGGGATTAAACCTCTGCATTGTGTAAACACGCTGTTTGATCCTGTCTTCTCTGATCCTCCCCTTCTTCCACAGTCCTCAATCAATCTCCTGAAAGTAGGGGCACTCTGCGCATGCTCAGTTTGGCGTGTATTAATACAGAGGATTTTTTTTTTTTTTTTTTTTGGGGGGGGGGGGGTGCATGTGATCAGCACAGGGCCAATCAGCACTGTCGAGACAGAGGGTCAGAAGTCATGCAGCCTCATAGGACAGTCAGAGGAGAATAAAAACTCCCTCTATAAGCTTTAACCAGACACTGCTGATAGAAGGCACAAGACTGCTATACACCATTGATGAGAAAAGGTATTTCCAAGTTTATATTTACTAAAATAATTGCATTTCAATGGTCTGTGTACTGTGAGAGACCTGATATAATAAATGCAGGGTCCTGGGTTTAGTAAAACTTTAATATCTCTTTTGAAAAGGTGAAGCCTTCTCAACACACATTTAGAACATGATATGTGGTTGAGTGAAAAAAGTTGCTAGATACATCAGTTTAATGTTTAAAATGAATATCCCTGAATACCCTAGAATTTTTTTTGCTCTTGTTCCATTAGAACTGTACTGGGAGTGCCCATTTCTCATCTACAAATAGACCAACTTTAATCAATTACATCTTAATTATAGGTAAGAGATTAATGCTAATACAGTGGAATAAAAGTACTCTTCCTTCTATGTCTGAGGTTAAATCTAATTTAATAGAGCTTTTCAATATTGAATTGGTTTCGCTTAATGAGTGAGTTACTGACGGTATTCTCATTATGGATTGCTGGAAAACCTTCCTAAATTCCATTTCTGTTTTGGAGGTGAATAAACTATCGGACATTGACAGTTCACATAGCAATTGAGATTTAAAGAATATCTAAATCCAAAAACATATAACATATGTTGTAGTTTATTATTCCTTATGTAGCACCCTCCTAGGTAGGTGCTAGGAAGAAGCATATTGGTGGCCCTGTCTGCATATCAGGAGGGCCTGATCAATTTGTCTCCCCACTATGTCCAATGAGGGCTCTCATTGGACAGTGAAGGAAACCTAGCCAATAGTACACCAGGGCTTGTATCTATCCCAGAGGGCAGGATCTGCTACAAAGCATCCTGGGATGGGGTATAAGTCTGAGGGGAGCACATGACAGAGTGTCTTTGGTGGGAAGCAGAGTCTCAGGAGGAGGCTGACGGCTGTCTCTCCTCCTGTCAGAGCAAGTGAAAGTGTCCTGGGCGGTCGCCTAGGGGACGAAGGATGAGCTGGGCTGCAGAAAGGGATCCAGAGTGCTGTCAACTGAGTGGAGCTGCTGGGCAGAAGTTTTGGGGAAAAACAGTATCATGAGCACTTGAGACTGCCCAGGGGTCTGCCTAGGAGAGGGGACCACTCCAGAAGGTCAAGGGGGATCCAAGAGCCAGCTAACCTGAAGAGAAGGTTTAGAGAAAGGGGGTGCCAGTGTTGAAGCCCTGAAGATAAGAGAGAGAAAGGGGGTGCCGGTGTGGGCTCTGAAGTGTGTAGCAGCGCAGCAGCAGTACAAGTAGCTACATCAGCAAGGAGTGCTTAGGGAGCTAAAGAAATGACTTCTTTGAGTGAGAAAGCAGTCCAAGGTCAGTTTGGAGTTAACAGGCAGCAAGCCAGCGTTAACCAGCGTCAACCGGCATTGACCGGCATCTAGTCAGCGTCAAGTCAGCGTCAAGAAGCGTTTTCAGTTGTCCCTAGAAAATTGTTCATAGTTGAGCCAGAGGAGTATCCCACTTATTCCCTTCTCCCATCCAAGTTCTCAAATAAACCTAAAAACCCAAACATACTGGACTGGTCATTGTCTCAGCACTCACACTTGGAGAAACATGTACAAGGGTACTTTTGTTGCAACCAGTGGCCCAGGAGCACAATGGCTGGGAATCCTGCTACATTTAGGTGGCACGATTAGTTTTCATTTGTTTAGGTTTTTTGTTTTCTTTTTTTTCTTATAGTTTGGTAATCCAGCCAGTAAAAAATGTCCCTTCCTATCCCTAGGGTGACTCACTCTACTGTATCTATGGAAGAACCTATGCTGCACTTCTAATTTGGACAACAGAACACCTTCTCCTTTCCTTATCTTCACAATAGAGGGTTTAGGTGTTATCCACAAATGGGAATTTAAAAAAAATGAATGTAATATACTAAGTAAGGAAATACACAAGCTAAAATGCATAATACAATCATAAAAAATACTATGTTTCTATAGAAAAAAGGTAGCATGGCAGCATTGTATAGGTGTTTATCATTGGAATCTCTATGCACCACCATTGGAGTCTCAAAGCACCAGCATATGGATTGCTCTAAACTAGATAGTATTACATCCCTTAAAAAAAATAAAAATAAGACCTGAAAACATCATAAAAAATAAGTGCATTTGAACACTGGAGAACATATTCCATAGTAACTTACACTTGTTAGTAAATTCCATGTAAATATGGTGTACCTTGTCCATGCGCTTTTATGTATATTATAAGTGCACAGTATATTTTGTAAGAATACAGATTCCTTGTTTGTGCACAATCTGCCAGTGTATGCACATATTCTTCAAATCCATTGTGTGCAATACTGTGTCACGGGGGAACTGCATAAATTGTTAGCGCTATACAAATACTAGTAATAAATAAATAAAATAGATAATTAATTAGATAATTAATTAATTAATGATAATACAGTTGGGGTAAGCAGTTCCATAGATGCACACTGTTGCTATTCTTTATAAAGCAAAATAATGTTGTGTTACTATTCCTTATTTTAAGAGATCATGGGCACAAACTGTTTAACTGAAGCAATAAGCATCATTAGGCTCAACATACAGGCTATTCAGACTGATTATTATGACTATGTGATTTCTACAAAAGCAAAATGATGCCAAGGCCAATGATAATTTAGAACTCTGTAAAAGATAAAAAGCTAATACAGCAATTTTAGTGAGATGAGAGTTGGAGGAATACATGTGGAGCTATTTTCTGTTGGGTGAAGGTAGGCTCAGATGTGCACTTGTGCTGGTCTTGTCCCCTATATTATTTCATACACAAAGCAATGCAAATGCCAGGGTTGTTCTTTTTTTTTTGTCATTAGCAGCCAACAGCAGACCAAAACATGGCAGACACTGCACAATTATGCTCATCTGGCTGTAAAATAGGCAATCCTAGCCAATCTGCTACCTAAAATATACAAGTTGAACTGTTCGATGTGATTAATGTTGATAACATTTTTGCCACTACAGAGCCAAATGACATGCACAGTTCTGACCTTCAATTCCATGTGATAATTAGTTGTGCCAGCCAGTAATAGGCTTGTCTAATGATCAGAGATAGGAGGAGAGAAGGTGTATTAAGAATGCCCTCTGCTTCCACCTGCTGCTTGCCATCATGAGTTTAACCATTTCTTATAACAGGAATAGCCCTTAAAAAAAAAGGTCTTGCTTTTTTTTTTTTTTGGGGGGGGGGGGGGTATCTCAACCACCTAAGTTCCAAAGTGTGTCTTGTTTTTTATCCCAGGCTTCTGTGTGATGTACAAACTGAGATCAAGAGGGTTAAATTGCATCCTCCTGATTCCCAGCAACGTTCTATAAAGATGACAGACCTCTTGATTGACAGCCCTTTCATCCCTCTTCCTGAGACAAGTGTGCTTTCCAGACATGCTCAGTCTATATACATGTATGGAAGGGCTCCACTTCCAATTTAATACACAGGCCATTGCTGTATAGTAACTATACAAAAGGGCAGTAGCATCCACAAAATTGGCTTCTGTGTATGGAGGAGCATAAAGGAGGGAATGGACCAAAAAATATGAATTTTGATCCTAGAGTAGCACCCCCCTGACCTCCAGAGGCAGTGGATAGTGTACAAGGTAGAAAATAAGGGTGCCAGTCACTTTTATGTTTGCAAATAAAGGAGTTTATTACTCAGAACAGCAACAGTTCAGGAAGAGAGGGGTAGGGCACAGGACACCCTTAGTCAAAAAAGCAGCAGACTAAAAAGAGCCTTTAAGCTAGAACCAGCAATCTGTACTTTTTGTAGCAACAGCTGTCTCCTATAGTAACTGAAAGGAACTCACAAGAAGGTGCAGAAATTCTCT
Source organism: Pelophylax lessonae (assembly GCF_965119305.1). NCBI lineage: Eukaryota > Metazoa > Chordata > Amphibia > Anura > Ranidae > Pelophylax > Pelophylax lessonae. The sequence goes on from NC_138769.1 coordinate 438,469,641, forward strand.
GAGTGATTCTGTCTTGACGCTTTCCCAGGCTCTCCATGGATCCCCAGTCCATGCAAGAGTAACCTCTGGTACTTCATCTCAGGTCTCCATTCTTTCCTTCATGCCTGCAGGTAACGAGCAGGCTCTCCCTTGCAGAGCCTCAAGCACATGGCTAGGCCTCGGGCTTTCAGGCCTACCCAGCAACAGCTGTTCCTCACACATCCACTTCAGCCCACAGTCTGGGTGGGAGGACCCTGATCACTTGACCTCCCCTAATATTTATACTTTTTCCCAGCATGCTTAGTGGCCAGTCTGAATGGCTGAGAAAAGTATGCATATTCATACTAATGCCTAAGGTAACAGTGCCACCAAAAGGGAGGAACCACAGCTAAATCAAGCTTAGGAAAAACCCCAAATGATCACTTGGACTATAAATCAACCAGGTTAACTACAACCCAGCAAGGGTAGATTTACCTGTAACCCTGTTTAAGACAGGGCTGCTACACAAGAAACATACATTTCTCAACCAGTACTTTTTCAAGTATCATGAGAATATTTATTCCAAAACACAGTTCACCTCTACCAAAAAAATTGCCAAAGCAGATAAGGGAAGTCTGTAGATAAAACAAGTTATGCATCCTTGAAAACTTCTTGGACATTGCTAAGGACATTGCTAGGAGAAGCTTACCTTCGTCGCCACAGTGTCACACAGAGTGATTATTCACTATATTTAACTTTGGTCAAAACGTTACAGTTTGTTTTTCTCTAAAGATGCCTCTTATATGCTTAGGCAGTTGCTTGGTAAAGTTGAATTAACCCTTTAGGTGTGTGTATATATATATATATATATATATATATATATATATATATATATATACATACAGAAACAAAAAATGTAATATGTTGCAGCTTACCAGTCTTTAGAGGTGGTGGCATTAGCTTTCTCCTTTATTTTCACCTGGTTTGACAGTTCCTGTCTTAGGGTGGCTATAATCACTGCTCTACTGTACATATAGAGGAGCAATATACTCACCCTTAGATAGTAGAATTATCAAGCTGTATAGACGCAAGCATTCTGACAGCTGTCATCCTTGTATGCAACCTAGAACACCGCTACTAATATTCTTACTTTGAGCTGGCTAACTCCCTGTCATCCTTGGTCTCCGTTTACCCAGTGATGCTTACAGCCTCACACTGATTACAGCTGCTTGGTCCCAGGTGTTCCATATCCAGGCTGTTTTATGCTAACTTCTATGTAAGTGTGCAGCTTATTTTAATTTAAAAATTAAGTGTTTTTGGATTGATACTGACCTCAGCACCCTGCTCATCGTTTTATTCTATAGTGTTAGATAGACTAGTAGATTTAGATGAGCTTTATACAAACCCAATTCCAAAAAAGTTGGGGCATTGTACAAATTGTTAGTAAAAAAGGAATGGACTAATTTATAAATCTCATAAACTTATATTATATATTATAATTATATATTATTCACAATATAATATAGATAACATATCAAATGTTGAAAGTGAGATATTTGAAATGTCTTGCCACATATTGGCCCCTTTTTGGATTTCATGAGAGCTACACATTCCAAAAAAGTTGGGACAGGTAGCAATAAGAGGCCGGAAAAGTTAAATGTACATATAAGGAACAGCTGGAGGACCAATTTGCAACTTATTAGGTCAATTGGCAACATGATTGGGTATAAAAACAGCCTCTCAGAGTGGCAGTGTCTCTCAGAAGTCAAGATGGGCAGAGGATCACCAATTCCCCCAATGCTGCGGCGAAAAATAGTGGAGC